>NC_071515.1:76417500-77017500 GCF_027887155.1 Malaclemys terrapin pileata
CGGCCCCCTCAAGGATTGAACTTTCAACCGTGGGTTTAGCAAGCCAATGCTCAAACCTCTATGAGCTATCCCTCCCACCCCCAGGGTATTCAAAAGAGGCTGGAGCTTGGCTGTTCTCAGTGGTGGCAGATGACAGAACAAGGAGCAATGGTCTCACGTTGCAGTGGGGGAGGTCTAGGTTGGATATTAGGAAACACTATTTCACTAGGAGGGTGGTGAAGCGCTGGAATGAGTTACCTAGGGAAGTGGTGGAATCTCCATCCATAGAGGTTTTTAAGGCCCGGCTTGACAAAGCCCTGGCTGGGATGATTTAGTTGGGGATTGGTCCTGCTTTGAGCAGGGGGTGGGACTAGATGACCTCCTGAGGTCCCTTCCAACCCTGGTATTCTATCATTCAATGATACTTCTCCCACTATAAATGATGCAGAAGGCTAAGTAGCCACTGATACACAATAAACACAGGGGTGTAGCCAAGGCATTCATTGTGCAACAATGCCAAGTGAGTTATTTATAGCAACATAAACGAGAGACCACCATTTCCCCCTCCCTGTGAGGTGAGACTTTCTCCAACTCCCTCTCTTTTAACATTGGTACCTCTTCTTCTTTAACTTGACAGAGGCCAGCCAATCCCAACACAGCTGTTTGAAACCTGGTGAGCAGGCCTGGCTTGGAGGAGGTTTTGCAAGGGAATAACTAAGGTTTTGAATAATGACTGTCCAGTTGGCCGGGAGCCCTTCTCATTTGGAACGACATCAGGCGAAGCGAGTTCGTCAAATTATTAATGAGAACGGAGAAGAGGAGGAAGCCAAGGCAAACACAGGCCTTGAATCGGTGCTCACTTCATAGCCTGTCCTCTAAACAATCTCTTATGCACACACACTAAGAACAGGGGTTCCTCTGAGACGTCTATTTGAACAAGCAGAGGACCTTGAGGAAAAATCCCAATCAATAATGCACGTCTCCAGCATCGAAAGTGCTCGGTCAGGTTGGAGAACATGACCCCGCTGAGCAGAGAGGAACTTTTACAAACAAATTTCATATTTCATGGAGAATCAATCCAGAAGGGAACATTAGATCATCTAGCCTGGCCTCCTGTATCTCATAGGCCTTTACATTTCACCCCTTGTGTTTGAGCTCAATAATTTGGGTTTAGCTAAAGTGTATCTTCCAGAGAGGCCTCCAGTCTTGATTTGAAGAGAGATGGAGAATCCACCACTTCCCTTGGTAGTGTGTTGCAGTGGTTAATCAATCTCACTGCTAAAAATTTAAGCATCAGTTCCAGTTTGTCTGGCTTCAGCTGGCAGCCATTGGTTTTTGTTCTGCGTTTCTCTGCTTGATCAAAGAGCCATTTAGTAGCTAGTATTTTCTCCCAGTGAAGGCCCTTAAACACTGCATTCAAGTCACCTCTCAAGCTTTATACAGATGGAACTTTTCAAATCTCCCTCTGTAAGGCATTTGTTCCAGTCCTCGAATATTTTTTGTGACTCTTTGTCTGCACCCTCTCCAAATTTCAACATCCTTTAAAAAATGTGGCTACCAGAACTGGAGACAGTATTCCATAATCTGTCCCACCAATGCCATAGAGAGAGGCAAACTCAACTACTGACCTCTACTCCCTTGTTTATACACCAACGATTGCATTAGCCCTTTTGGCCAAAAGCACAGATCGAAATATCTTATCCTTCATTTCCCCTTCGCCCACCCTTCATAGATACAAGCTATCAGAGCAGAGCATGGAGAAGAAGAAAGCAAAATGGAAAAAAAATACTGGAAATGCTGGGGGAAAAATATCTTTCCTTCGCCCCTCCAGCTCCTCACAAAAAGAAAAAAAATCCTGCTAAAGAAACCTTGCTACTCTCTCTGTGCTTCGGTAAACTTCCCCACACTGAGTTGGAGAGTGTTCAAGGCAGGGAACATCCTGCTAAAGTGACAAGAGAAAAAGATTTCACAGTTAATTAGGAATGGGTAATTCTGCCCCTGGGCTTGTCTTCTGGGCTTTTGGTACTAAAATAAGACCTGGAGACGATTTATGAGGTGTGGATGAAGCGTTGATGAGGAGGGGGGATAGCTCAGTGGTTTGAGCATTGGCCTGCTAAACCCAGGATTGTGAGTTCAATCCTTGAGGGGGCCACTTGGGGATCTGGGGCAAAATCAGTACTTGGTCCTGCTAGTGAAGGCAGGGGGCTGGACTTGATGACCTTTCAAGGTCCCTTCCAGTTCTAGGAGATGGGATATCTCCATTTAAAAAAAAAAAAAAAAAGGTTGTATCCACTCCCATGAGCTCAGATGCTTCTCCAAAGCATCCACGCTTTCTGGGTCTAGAGTTTAGCAGGAAATTTCAAGAGAAGGTGGCCTTTAGATCTAGTTAGCTGAGTTGATTGCTCATGTTGGACTCAGCCTAGCAGACTGTGTAATGCAGGTCCTAAGAGGCAAGAGATTTCACTCTCTCTCATTCCCAAACAATCCCCTAAAGGTCAAGGGGCAAGAAGATAAAGTCACAAGATCATGTTACATCACAGGGTTCATTGTCCCCTACCATATATAAACCAATGGTTGGTCCAGTCTTGCTTTACATATATCAGATGCTAGGTTTCCATCCTTCCCCTTGGGAGACTTTTCCGTAGTACTGTAGACCTCATGCATGAAACTTTTGGCAGACTACCTTTTCCTTTGTTTAGTTTCATCACAATACTCCTTGTTATAATCTTGCAGTCACCAGGATTGTAAGCTCTTTCGGGAAATGGCTGCTTCTACTATGTGTTTGTACAGCTCCTAGCACAATGTGACTCTGATCCCTGACTACAGCCTCTAGATGCTACAGCAATACAAATAATAAGAACAATGGGCTTCGGTGGATTTCTGGAATTGGCGGAGGGGGGAGGTGAATTTGGCCCAAAGCTTTTAAAAGTCCCTACCTGTATCGGGTGACATTTTAATCTCATTTAATGCTAGTCCTGATTTAAAACAGTCCTGGAGAGGGAAAGCTTCTGGTTATCCACTGAACAAATACAGGGGAAGCAGGTTTCCCACACACTCAACCCTCAGCTGGAATCCAGTCTCCATACCATGATCATCCATTGACCCCTGTGCTCAGGAGTGGATTAATTTTTGGTGGGGCCCCTGGGCCAAAGCAAGCAGGGACCCCCTGATCCCCCCCCCACAGTGCTCCAGCTGGGGAGCCGGGTCATGACACGGGGAGCAGCTGGAGCGCCGGGTGGGTGGAGCGGGGCAAGCCCCCACCCCACGACCCCACTCCACAGCAGGAATACTGGGTAGGTGGGGTGGAACAAGCCTCCGTGCCCCAACCTTACTCCCTGGCTGGAGCACCCATTTTTCTGGGCCCCCACCCCCATGCCCCGCCACTGCCTGTGCTAAAACCGCCAAGAAAGAGCCTAAATTCGTGCTAGTTGTGATGGTGGTTTTTGAGCTTTGGACACGTGTCTCTTAGGAAGGGATCTGAGACCAGCAACTCATTTCACGGAGGTCACAGGGCAACCATCAGATGGTAAAAACTCAGTCGCCATGAGCTTCGACTGGATTTGATCTGGCAGCCAATCAGAGAAAGGTCTCCAAAGTCAGTTACCACGCCCCTAAGTCACCCAATAAAGTGCAATTTGAGATGTCACCCTTCTTGAGGATGCAAGGGGTGGGTTGCCTTTTAGAAAGGGAAATACAGGATGTCCTGCAACTCTGTATCTTCAGGAAGTATCCTGTGTGGCTCAGTAAATCAGGCTTAGGACTTAGAATTCATAGACTCTCAGGGTTGGAAGGGACCTCAGGAGGTCATCTAGTCCAACCCCCAAATTTTATTATATGGAGATATACCTATCTCATAGAGCTGGAAGGGACCTTGAAAGTCATTGAGTCTAGTCTCCTGCCTTCACAGCAAGACCAAGTACTGTCCCTGAGAGATTCCCCCCCCCCATATCCCTGAATGGCTCCCTCAAGGATTAAGCTCACAACCCTAGGTTTAACAGGCCAATGTGCAAACCACTGAGCTATCCCTTCCCCAAGCAAACAAACATAGCCCTAGGAGGTCCCACTGAGATTTGAACTCAGAGTGCAGAATTCAAAGTCCTGCGTGCTAACCATTACATCATGGGACCTGCTGATAAAAGGAAACAAGCACACATAGCAGAGGACAGTTTCAATCCATTGACCACTGGGTTATGGGCCCAGCACACTTCTGCTGCCTGGGTTCTTGGGTCCGTTCCCTGGCTCTGGAACTGATTCGCTGAGTGACCCGGGGCAAGTCCTTCATCCTAATACCAGTGAGGATGAAGGTAGAATGGTGCATAGTGAGTGCATAGGGAAGGCTTTTAGATGTAGACCTCAAAGTGCTTTATATAGCTGGGAATTGTTATTTTTAACCTCACTGCACTGGTGGCTGGCCCATATTGGGTGCATTACACACCTCCATTGGGAGCAATCCTTCCGGGCCAACGCGTTTGGGCAATGTTCTCCTTGAGAGGCTAGTAGAATTGTAGTCAGCGTAGTCAGCAGACCCCCGCAATGTGATGGCCACCCATTCCTGGCTCTCCTTATCACAAGGACATGGACACGACTCCTAGAACGGTGGATCTTCCCGGATGATAAAGAGCAGCGTTTTGCAGAGTTTTCTCCCCCGTTCTTTCAGACATGAGCTGCAAAATCTAGATCAAGATCTAACATGTCAAAGCTCCGGGGTGTTTGGATCCAGGGTTTTGGTCCGCCCTATTATAGAGAGAGGAGCCAGATGTGAAATTCAACCTACCTCTTCCACCCCAGGGCTCAGAGGCCATCTCTACTGTTCTTGAAAGTGGATGGCGGAAGCCGCTTTCACGCAGCGTGGGAGGGAGACAAAAATCAAACCGTAGAAGGACCCTGCTCTAGGTATAACTACGCAGGGCCCTTCCGAGGACGGCTGGAAACTGGGGGGAAATTGCAAAGACCCACCCATCCATAGCTCAGAAGGTAGATATGCAGCTTGTCAACACTGCCAAGAGGTCGCTTGCCAGGATGAACGCCAGTCCAAGTGCAGTTCTCTATTTATGTACACAAACAGCTACAGAGCACAGAATCAAAAAGCCATAAAAAATGCAATCAAGAAACTCAATATCAGCCCCATATGTGATCTATTAGGGACGAGCAAGGCGGAGGGGATGGAACTTTCGAGCCTCCTTCTCGACTGAAATCTTTGTGATGCCGGAATGGTACGTACTTGCTGCCAAGTCACGGCCGCTGGGCAAAGTGCATAAATCAAGCCCCCGTTCAGACCTACTACAATGTTTCAGAACAACTTTTCGTGTCCTTTTGGTTGGTAGAATGGACATCTTTCTGACGCACCTGCTGCCAGGGTGGCTCAGGACCCCGGGGCCAACACAGCACGGAAATGACGGTAGCTTTTGTCTCATCACGGTTACATTTTCACCTGAGAAGGGTGCGCAAAATCCAGCTCCGTCTGACATAGAAGCTTTTGTACCCAGCGCCCTGAACTCTGCTATAAACCCTCATAATTTCTCTGTCTCTCTCAGCATCTTGAGTTGCCAAATGCAGAGGCAGCCAGCTATACAGAACTCAAGTTCCCTGCTGAGTGCTGACTCATTGATTCACTCCCCAGTTGACAAGTACACTTCTCTGGGTCCCTCTGCTAACACAGACAGGGCAGATGAAGACAGAGATTTAGGCTGTGTCCATCCTGGGCCTTTGAGTTTTAAACAGTTTTAAACAAAGTTGGGGACAGGCACAAACAACAGTTAGGGTTCATTTTAGAGCATTCTGGCCCTGATTGTTAAGTCTTTAATTCACCTCTGGATGTACTAATCACTCCAAATTTATATCCGATGGCTCAATGGGTCAAATCCATCTCCGGTGTAACTCCGCTGGTTGCAAAGCAGTTACGCCCTCATAGAGAGAAAAGCATTAGAGAAGACAAATTCTAGACAATAATATCTTATATTTATTCAGCACTTTTCATCCCACGAGATCAAAAAGCACTTTACAAATGATATATACACACAAAAGTATCCCCCGACTTCCCAAGGTGGTAGCTGCTTGACAAGAGTTTGGGACAGGAAGTGAAGAAAAATACCATAACTCATTGAAACTCCAGGGGCATGGCAAATTGTAATTACTCAGCCTTGGCTTTTGCCACTGGAGTTACCATCCCACCATTCATGCAAGACAGGCCGTACTGCCTGTTGGATCAGGCATGGGCTGGCAATCAAGAGACCTTGGTTCTGCCATTGACTGGTGGTCTGATCCCGGGCAGGTCACGTCACATCTCTGCCCTCAGGCTCCCTCTCTGCGAGATGACAATGATCATATTAACCCACCTTTGTAAAGGGGTTTGAAATCTTATAAACGAAAAAGTGCTCCTTAAGGAGCTAGTAAGGAGAACACTTCAATCTCCCTGGACATTCAATAACAGATTTAAAAGTAGCCATACTTGAGCAAAAAAACTTCAAAAACAGACTGCAAAGAGAAACAGCAGAACTAAAATTCATTTGCAAATTTAACACCATTAATCTGGGCTTGAATAGGGACTGGGAGTGGCTGGCTCATTACAAAAGCAGCTTTGCCTCTCCTGGAATTGACACCTCCTCATCTATTATTGGGAGTGGACTACATCCACCCTGATCGAACACTGGTTCTCCACTTGTGAGGTAACTCCCTGCTCTCCATGTGTCATTATATAATGCCTGCAGCTGTAACTTTCACTCCATGTATCTGAAGAAGTGGGTTTTTTACCCACAAAAGCTTATGCCCAAATAAATCTGTTAGTCTTTAAGGTGCCACTGGACTCCTTGTTGTTTTTAAGGAAAACATGTTAGTGTTATGCTGGGATAGACATAGACTCCTAGGACTGGAAGGGACCTCGAGAGGTCACCTAGTCCAGTCCCCTGCACTCATGGCAGGACTAAGTATGATACGCAAGGCATCTTTTGTGACCATCACCCCCGGGACATCAGAAGCACTTCTCTTGCAGGACTCCCCAAGTCCTGACAGGCTCAGCCCTACCTGGCATCTGAGTGCTGAAGAAACCACGGCCCATTGTGGTGCATTGGGGGCCCAGCTGTGCAGTTGGACCCAGCGGTTGGCGCAATGAACAGCGGGAGCAATGGGATAAATATGCAGCCACCTCATGGCACCTGCAGTAGGATACAGGCCAGGTTGTGCCTTCTTTAAGAACTTTCAACCAGAATTTTCAGTTGGAAGCTTTTGGGACGGCGGCATCTTTCTTGGTCAACACGCCCGGGACAGACTCTCCAAAGCTAGAAGCGTGAGTTGCAGTTGCTTGAGCTAAACAGCTCCTGTTCTGTAGCTGAGGGCTGTCACAACTTATATGCTTTGTGGATTGTCTCAGATGGAGGCATTCACCAGTGGCTTATCCGTTGTTCACCTGTCTATAACCCTGCGGTGGACAAACATGTACTTGAAAAGCAATCTCGGCTGAAAGAAACCCACAAGAAAGAACGAATATAAAGTCTCCATGAGGGACACCGTGGAGTGTGTTTCTCACTCTTTAAGATCTGCGCTCTTGAATCCCCTTTCACCTTCCCATCCATGCCCCATCCCCAGGCAGACCGCTTCTATTTCAAAGTGCAGTACGCAGAAACCAGAATCATAGCCATGCTTCAATTGGCTGAAAGACAATATTCACATCAGTGGAGTACACAAGGCAATAAATTGCTTTTGCAGGGGTTAAATTATGAAGTGAAGACATTTAATATCCACAGGAGGCGTTTGTTGTAAGTACAGGCAAATGCCGTGAATGTGATTTGCATTATATGACAATTCAAGAAACCACAACGTTAATAAAGTCAGGAAAAAAAATGTTTTCCTGGCCTTGAAATTTCATTGCTGCCTTCTCAGTCTTTCCATTGATGCTATTTTCAGGGCTGGGTTATTGTGAATAATTTCTGGGGCCTGTGAGGAACTGGAATGATGTCAATAGGCAACAGTGGATGATGTTGGACTTTTTAGGGGGCTCTGATTGGCTGCATTTTTACCTTGGTAGATAACTTGTAACATACACCCATCAAAGCAAACTCCAATTTTAATATACTAGAAACAATTGTCTCTTTGTTTAGCTCAGTGAGAGAGCGAAGGGAGGGGAGGGGGGGCGCAAAGCAAATATATTCTAGCAAAATAACCTACTGGTTATTGAAATTGGTAGAGAAAAATCAGGTAATGGGAAAGGAAAAGCTATGTCTGCAATGGTCAGTATCCTGGCAAATTTCAGTTTGGGTAACTCTAGTCTATCGACCTACCTTCTCCCTGTAGTTACAACTGGATATCTCATGTCCTGACTGATTGGGTGTTGGCATAATCTTGCGTTGACCCATTGACTTCGATGCGACTACTTGAATACTTAAAGTTAAGCCTGTGGTTAAATGCCTGGCTGAATCAGGGCCTTCCACAACTGCGATGTTCCACCTTCCAGGAGGCTGCATGTCAGTGGTGGGTGACATCACTCCCGAGGGCAGTATATCAAGCCTGCAAAGTGCTTTGGGATCCTTGTGGGTGGTCAGTGTATAATTGCCAACGCTGAAGTCTGGCCAGGAAGCTGGAGTTAAGATCCCTCCATCTGAAAGTGCCATGGGAGCCTTACTGACCAGAAATTGCCAGGGCCACCTATTGATTTTAGACTCCAGCTGAAAGGTGCCACTCCCCCACCCTGCTCCAGCAACATCATTCTGGGGCTCTGGTTCAGGAGGGACACCACCCAGTGAGTCAACAGCAGCACTTTCTGCAGCAGGGTGGGCTTTCCTTGAGATCACAATCCAGATGGTCCGTCTGCCAAGGACAAACTACTATCAGACCTGATGATGATGGTGGTTAATCCCTTAGGATTCAGCCTGGAAAGTTCAATGCTTCAGGCCAGCAATACCTGTCCCTGGGAGCAGGGCTGCTAGCCCCCTCCCCACACTGGAAAGAACAGCCATGAAGGGATGGGGGCCAGCACACCTGGGGGTTTATATCTACACCATCCCAGCTGACGTGATAGGGTGCACATGGTAGGTAGCCTGGAGGCATTGTCTCCCTGGGGCGATAAGACTCCAAACTGTCCTCTGGGTGGGGCTGCGTCTTGGGCACATCCAGCCCCAAGTCAAGGCAGGCAGCTTATCGTGGTGAGTTAAGGGCCATCTGAGCTGAGCACAACCTTGGCTGTGTGAATGTGGTTTTTCTGGAATGAGAGAAGAGGCCCGTTTAGACTCAAGCCAGAGTCAACATGACTCATTGGCTAGCACATCCCTCACTGCAGGGCTTGGGAGGTCACGGTGGGTTCAGGTCTCACACCGGGACTTGGACTGGTGCTCCAGGCTGTGGGGACGGGAGGAGAGCTGCGTGCCAAGAGACGTTTTCTATTGGAGGAAAGAGGTGTGACTCTGAGATCCCTGCTGGCAGGCGTTGCAAGTGGAAGTTAATTATTCCGGCCAGCTTCATCCCTGGTGTAACTCCACTCGTTCCAGCGGAGTGACCTCAGGCAGGACTCTGTGGTGCTTTCCGGGTGACCCCGGTTACCCTGCCAATGTTCCCCCCGGCAGCCGAAAAGGCTCCAGCCACCCAGGTGTGTGTGAGCCCTTGCTGAGTGCAGAATGGCTGGGGACGTTGCCGGACCAGGCGCGTCACAACCTCTCTGCTTTGCGTAGTTCTGTTCTCCCTGCTTCCTGAGGGTGGAGAGAGTGGGAGTGGTTTTTCTGTCCTCCTACGCAAGCCCTCCTTAAGCATGAGAGAGTCACCCGACCCCTATGCCTCTGTACAGCTATTGTCCTCCCTTTTCCAGCTCTTTCTTCGATAGCTCACCCGACAGGGAAGTTAATAACTGAAGTAGGATTTACTCCTGAGGAGATCGCCAATGGGAGCTCCACAGGGTCAGGAGGGGAGCACGCCTGGGAGTGCAGACGTTTAAGAGGTTTAAACTGAGGACTGTAGGTGATGGCCAGTGGAGTTCTGTTGGTTTCTTTTTTGGGCCTGTCTTGTAGCAGGAGGCTTCTGGGTACACGTCTGGCTCTGTTGATTTGTTTCTTTATTTCCTTGTGTGGGTATCGTAGTTTTGAGAATGCTTGGTGAAGATCTTGTAGGTGTTGGTCTCTGTCTGAGGGGTTGGAGCAGATGGGGTTGAACCTCAGCGCTTGGCTGTAGACGATGGATCGTGTGGTGTGTCCGGGGTGGAAGCTGGAGGCATGAAGACAGGTGTAGCGGTCGGTGGGATTTCGGTATAGGGTGGGGTTAACGTGGCCATCGCTTATTTGTACAGATCAGGATTAAACAAAGACTGTGAAAGGCTATCCAACTACAGAAGCAGTTTCTCCTCCCTTGGTGTTCACACCTCAAGTGCTAGCAGAGCACCTCACCCTCCCTGATTGAACTAACCTCGTTATCTCCATACTGATTTATACCTGCCTCTGGAAATTTCCATTACTTACATCTGAAGAAGTGAGGTTCTTATCCACGAAAGCTTATGCTTCCAATACTTTTGTTAGTCTTAAAGGTGCCACAGGACCCTCTGTTGCTTGTGATAAGAGCATTTCAGAAGCTGGAATGGGTCAATGCTCCGATGGTGGGCAGGATATCACATCTAAATCCTTTACACTGGCAAAGAGTCCCAGGGGCCTTTAATTCCTAGAAGGGCTCAGGGCCTGGCTTTAAGGTCTCATCTAAAAGTCAATTGAGACATGGAAGCTGTCAGTGTCTCTGGGTAAGTCTACACTTTGCTTACCACCGGACCCGGCGGCAGGCAATCGATCTTCTGGGATCGATTTATCGATAAATCGATCCCGGATCAATCCCGGAAGTGCTCGCCGTCGACGCCGGTACTCCAGCTCGGCGAGAGGAGTACGCGGCATCGACGGGGGAGCCTGCCTGCCGCGTCTGGACCCGCGGTAAGTTCGGACTAAGGTACTTCGAATTAGCTGAATTTGCGTACCTTAGTTCGAAATGGGGGGTTAGTATGGACCAGGCCTCTGTTCATGTGAAATTGCTCAGCTGTAGACCAAGACCCCCTCACAAACGAAAGAGCTGGGTGATTAGAGCGAAAACGCATCCAGCGGTTGCTCTTGTGAATGAAACCTGTTGATTCTCTTCCTTGATATGGGCGGTCCCTTTTACCTGAACAACAAGGGGTCCGGTGGCACCTTAAAGACTAACAGATTTATTTGGGCATAAGCTTTCGTGGGTAAAAACCTCACTTCTTCAGATGCATAGGGCAAGACGGGTACCCAGAAATCACCTACTACAGGACAGGCCCAACTAGGACAATAACAGAACACCACTGGCCATCACATACAGACCCCAGCTAAAACCTCTCCAGCGCATTATCCACGATCTACAACCTATCCTGGAAAATGATCCTTCACTCTCACAGACCTTGGGAGGCAGGCCAGTCCTCGCTTACAGACAACCCCCGCAACCTGAAGCAAATACTCACCAGCAACCACACACCACACCACAGAAACACCAACCCAGGAACCAATCGCTGTAGCAAACCTCGTTGCCTACTCTGTCCCCATATCTACTCTGGCGACACCATCAGAGGACCCAACCACATCAGCCACACCATCAAGGGCTCATTCACCTGCACATCTACTAATGTGATATATGCCATCATGTGCCAGCAATGCCCCTCTGCCATGTACATTGGCCAAACCGGACAGTCCCTCCACAAAAGAATAAATGGACACAAATCGGACATCAGGAATGGTAACATACATAAGCCAATAAGTGAACACTTCAATCTCCCTGGTCATTCTATTACAGATTTAAAAGTCACTATCACTGAACAAAAAAACTTCAGAAACAGACTTCAAAGAGAAACAGCAGAACTAAAATTCATTTGCAAATTTAACACCATTAATCTGGGCTTGAACAGGGACTGGGAGTGGCTGGCTCATTACAGAAGCAGCTTTTCCTCTCCTGGAATTGACACCTCCTCATCTATTATTGGGAGTGGACTACATCCACCCTGATCGAATTGGCCCTGTCAACACTGGTTCTCCACTTGCGAAGTAACTCCCTGCTCTCCATGTGTCAGTATATAATGCCTGCATCTGTAACTTTCACTCTATTCATCCGAAGAAGTGAGGTTTTTACCCACGAAAGCTTATGCCCAAATAAATCTGTTAGTCTTTAAGATGCCACCAGATTCCTTGTTGTTTTTGTAGATACAGACTAACAGGGCTACCCCCTGATACCCGTTTACCTGCTCATTCAGAACCATTCATCTGAGCGCCTTGCTTCCATAACCATTTTGAAAAGTTGTTTGTCTGATTTGCCCAAGACAGGCGTTCCCTGATCATTTCTCTTCCTGCTTCTAAAGTTTACATTATCTAGTTGAGGACAGAAGCCACACCCTGAGACATACAGGAGCTATCAAAGGACATGCATAGTGATTGCCATTTTGCCCTCGTTTTCACCCATTGTCAATCAATTCCAAATAAGGACAAAATGGGTAGAAGTGATCTGTGAGCAGATCATCTGTGAACAGAGGAAAAACACTGCTACCTCTGTCAAACAAATTGTTTACTGAAAATAGTTCACCCCGTTCTGGAAGGCCAGAAGTTCACATGTTTAAGTGCTGGTTGAGAACCACTGCTGTCAGGGCCTGATTCAACACCTATGATAGATTAATAGATTTCAAGGCCAGAAGGGACCTTTGTGATCATCTAGACTGGCGCCCTGTATAACACGGGCCAGAGAACTCCCCCAAAATAATTCCTAGAGCCGATCTTTTAGAAAAACATCCCATCTTGATTGAAAAATTGTCAGTGCTGGAGAATTCACAACCACCCTTGGTAAGTTGTTCCAACCGTTAATTACTCTTCATGCCTTATTCCCAATCTGAATTTGTCTAGCTTCAATGTCCAACCATTGGATCCTGTTATATTTCGCTCTGGTAGATTTAAGAGCCCATTATTAAATATTTAAATATTAATATGAATACATAAAATATTAATATGTTCTCATGTAGGTACTTATAGACTACAATCAAGTCACCCTCTAACCTTCTCTTTGTTGAGCTAAATAGATAGAGCTCCTCTATCACTAGAAGGCAGGTTTTCTAATCCTTTCATCACACTTGTGGCTCTTAAAAAAAAAAATAAAAAAAATAAAAACCCAGGGTTGTGAGTTCAATCCTTGAGGGGGCCACTTAGGGATCTGGGGCAAAATCAGTACTTGGTCCTGCTAGTGAAGGCAGGGGGCTGGACTCGATGACCTTTCAAGGTCCCTTCCAGTTCTAGGAGATGGGAGATCTCCATTCATTTTATTTATTTATTTATTTATTATCAGTGAGGTTTGGATCAGGTCCTCAATTCATACTGCACACAGCTCTAGGTCAAATGGATGGCGTGGCTGGCTTTGCACTGCAGGAGTTAATGCATTTATGAAGCACTATCACTTGGGGTCATTTTATCTCTTAGTACATGAATTCTAGGAAAGCAAAGATTCCTTCCAAGTAAGTTGTTGGTTGATCCAAGTGATGCTGTTATAGACATTGTTGTAAAAGATCCAGGTTTTTTCCAGGGCATAGAGAGAGAGAGAGAGAGTGAGTGTGTGTGTGTGTGATGTTTAGATTTAGACTGCTTGTTGCTAAGCCACTGGCTTCCAAAAAATCACAATAAATACTAATAATTAATAATAAACAAACAGATAATGGTGGAAATGATCCCAAAACACGTTATCGCATTTTGGGTCCAGTTTATTCCAGTTTCACATGGCGGCTTGGAGCCGTCAGTCTTCATTACTCCACGGTGCTGAGTGCTGGAGCCCAGATTTCCAGTATTAAGCCCTCCATCTAATGTAGTGGGGAAAGTCAAGATAAAATATGGATCTCTAGAGTCACTGCCTTTGTGAAAGCTTATTACAGCTGTAACAAAACCTTCTAATCTGAACGTATTCTGTTACATCCAAGACGTTCTGGTCCCAGGCTGAGGGGAAATATTTTTTAAGAACTAGAATAGAGCGAAATTCATTTCCCTCCTGCCTCTGTCACTTGCATGTGTTGTTTTCACTGAGTTTTCTGCTGCATTTCGCAAAGGGGCTCCGTGAGATCTGCAGGGGGGGCTGCTGAGTGACACCGCTCGCGGCCGTGGGAAGCTGTTTAGTGAAGTTTGGAACATAGTGTGCGGATTGCCCTAGCGGAACAGACGAATGGTCTATTTAAGTCTGGCACTCTGTCTCTGACCGTGGCCAATGCCAGAGGCGTCAGCTGAAGGGTGAAAAGCCCTTAAGGGCTCTGAATTGTACAATATTATAATAACAATTATTATTATTTGTAATTTCAGTAGCATCCAGAGGGCCCAACCGAAATTGGGGGCCTATTGTGCTAGGAGCTGTACACAGAGACAGTCCCTGCCCCAAAGAGCTTCCAGTCTAAGTCCTTGCCTCCACCAGAAACATATACCAGTTTAACCATAAAAAGAACAGGAGTACTTGTGGCACCTTATAGAGTGTAAAAACAAACCAGTGCAAGCCCCTAATGTAGACACACTTAAATCAGTTGAACCCTTGCTTAAACTGGCTTAGCGTCCCTCTGCTACACTGGGGATAGAGGGGGCCTAAAGAAGTGGTAGGAGGGGAAGTGATTTGCTCAAAGTCACACGGTGGGTCAGTGGCAGAGCTCAGAATAAAACCCGGTCTCTTGAATCCCCATCAAGTGCGCTGTCGACTAGACCACATTGCCTCCGTATGGCAGAAGCTTCTTCCTAGTCCCAGAAGGGGATTATTTGTCCCCGAGGTGCACGGGGATTGACAGCCCTTGTAGTGGTATCAGATGGGGTAAGTGCAGATGCATTCATTTCAATGTTAGACTCATCCCTTTTTGAATATTGCTGAGCTGTTTGTCTCAAGGGCTGCCTGCTGCAGGCAGTTCCACAGATCAGTAAGAACACACCTATGACTGTCACGCAGCAGGATAGGCACTGCTAGCAGGCAGAAGGGAGTTGCAGCCAATACTTCTGAGGGGGAGCATGTTGCAGTGGTAGAGAAGACACCTGAGAGTCAGGCTGTCTGGAGTCTAATCACATCTCTGCCAATGACTGGTCGTGCGACCTTAGGTAAGACATTTAACCTCTCTGTGCCGCTGTTTATCAGTCACTTAGATTCTTATTCATAGATTCTAGGACTGGAAGGGACCTCCAGAGGTCATCGAGTCCAGTCCCCTGCCCGCATGGCAGGACCAAATACTGTCTAGACCATCCCTGATAGACATTTATCTAACCTGCTCTTAAATATCTCCAGAGATGGAGATTCCACAACCTCCCTAGGCAATTTATTCCAGTGTTTAACCACCCTGACAGCCTTAAATAGGGCTGATAATAATCACCTGCCTCTTAGGGCTGTTAAAGCACACCCAGAGTCCTAGGTGGACAGGACTGGGTTATTAATCCTTGTTTGTATTTAATATTTAGGTTGTGTAAATGCCCAGGGGCCTCACTGTGCTAAGTAGGGGCCAGGGTCCCTGGATGGTGCAGTTCCGAATGGGACATTTGTCCACATTTCAGCTGGCACTAATCAGAGCCCTTGGTCGTGGTCTCCGTAGCGGGCTGCCATCGCCGACAGGAACAGTCGCTCAAACTGCTTTCCCATCCTACGCCGGGGCACAGGAGAATCTCGGCTGGCTCTGGCTAAGCCGCGTGCATTCAGCTCTGATGCCCGAATCTTAGCAAGTGAGAAATAAGTGAGTCGCCGTTACCTAGCAACGGAGCTGTGGCCCATCTTTCCTGCCACCTCGTCCCTTTCTTTGGGTGGCTCTCACTCTGACATCCCAGCTTTTCTGCCTGCCCCATTTCTAAGGGGTCTCAAACACCCTTACGGTCTTTCCTCCATTTGCCTTCCCTGGCAAGTTTAGTCCTCATGTGGCATAGTGATGTTCAGACCCCGTTAGCTCCAGAATTGCTAGGCAATAACAATAGATGGCGAAACTAAAACCTATGATGAGAAAAAAATGTGTGTGGCCCAAGATCCAGGGACAGCCCATAATAACCAACATGGAGGGGCTGGTCCCAGACCTCCTGAGTCACAATCAACCCTACAATAAAAAATGTGGAGTGGCAGAGAAAGGGTGGAGTCCTGCGTTCTAGTCCCATCCTGGCCACAGACTCCCTGGGCGAGACACGCCTTACCTCTGTGCCTCAGTTTCCCATCTGTACAATGGCCATAATAATTCTTCCTTTCTCCCACCCGTTGTCTGTTCTCGTCTGTTTCGACGGTAAGCTCTTCAGGGGAGGGACGGTCTCTTGTGCCTAGCACAATGGAGTCTTGGTCTTTCGGTGCTACCGTAACAAATATTAATAGCATCCTAGTGTTCATAAGCATCCCTGGAATAACAAACGTTGGCTTGTGCAGTCCAAGAAGTAGAACATTTAAGGCATCATCCTTCAGGTGACTCACTCGCCTCAGTGTCTGCGGGCCTGGGTCCTAAGGAAGTGACCTGCATTCAGTTTCAATTCTCCATGGAGCTACTCCCCCGTCACCTCAAAAAAAGTGATTCTAAAACAATCCGGACAGTTTCTTTAATGTCTGTGTGCTGTGAAATGAAACTCTGCTAATGAACACCTTAAGCCCAGCCAATTAAATTCCCAGGGTATATTTTTACCTCAGCAACGCCCAAAGATTAACTGTACACACGTACCCATTCGTGTTAATGGCAGCTATGTGTGTAAATCCTTGCTCATCCCAAATGAGAATACGCTTCGGATGCTCATAAATCAAACTAAACAAATGACCCAGATTCATCCCTGTGTAACTTCTTAGGCGTTATCAGACTTGCACCCAGGATACACCACGGAGAAGCCAGGGACAGACACAATGAAACGTGTCACTTGCTTTATCATTTCAAGGAAGCGGGTTGATGAAATCTCTGATTGGAATGGGACGGTTTGTCCTTGAAGGTGACTTGCAAAGAAAAAAGTAATTGGGTTTGCCCCCTTTTATTGTGTCTTTATGGTGCATAGAGAAGCCTGATCATTTCCTCCCCACCATAAGTTTTTATTAACATATATTATACCTTAAGAATTCATGCTGTATTTCCTGAAGACTGGAGAACTAATGAGACTGTAACATCAGAGATCTCAAACAAGTGATGCCTGTTGGAGAGGGAAAATATTTTTTATTCGAGCTGCTTAAACCTCTTTGGGTTTTGTAAACACATATTTACTTTAACTGTCCAATAAAGAGTGAGGAGAAAAACTCTCTTTGTTAAATACTCAACGTGAGTTCCAGTTCCATTATCCAAGAAAGACCTCTAGGGGAGGACAGGCTTACCGTTCCTGAGATTGATAAGGTAAAAACAAAGAATTTTAAAATGCTTTGTTTATGGAAAAATAATCTTCCAGGCTTTCTTTATACATTATGAAGAGGCAAAATAGGAAAGTCACTACCCTTTCGTTTTCTAGTTCCAGGTAAGGGGCAGTGCAGTTTAATGGGACAATGACAAAAACTATGCGGATGGTTAAACAATAAGTTTTTTTAGGTCCTATAGCGATATCATGTGCAGACAAGATTTAAATGGTTGGTTTTTAAATGTCAGTGGAAACGTTGCATTTTTTCAAATTTTCCCTCACGATGTTGGGGTCTCAAATGTGATCGCTTTGTGTCGATGGATGAGAATCAGGAGGTAAAATTGACTAGTCTCGTTTCATTGGGCAAGGAGAGCAAAGTGAAAAAAGGAAACAGAGACACTCAATGGAAAAAAGTAAACTGAAATAGGAGAGATGAGGACTTTTTTTCTGAGGGGGGTGGGGGAGATATATATGAGACTGTCCCTTTAAAAGTAAATGGATCTCCTACTGTGAGGCAACCTGGCTGTTGCAGTGACCTCTTTCCCTTCACACTCACTGGCTCAGAAGGTTGGTTTCTTTCTTCCAGGTGGCAAGGTCAATGCTCATCTTTGATCCTCACTGACTGTGCAGCCTGGGGCATGATACATCTGGCCTAGGGGCAGCCCCCAAAACACTTTCTTATTATGGCTTTTCAAGAAGAGGAAGAACAACCCTGAATTAATCCAGATGAGCTCTCCTTGCAAAAGTCACCTTCATCCAGTAGCCAAAGACTAACACACAGTTTGAGAAGGTCCAGAACCCAGAATCCAATGCTGGAGGGCCCAACATTTCTGGATGAGGCAAATCCCAGACTGAGAAATTTCCTTAGAAAATCTGAGACATGAATGAGCCAGCTGGGAATAAACCGGGTTATTTTCTGAGCAGTGGGCACAGCTTGCAGCCTCTTGTGAGGGAGAGAGGGAATTTAGTCCTTATGAACAAGTTCCTGTTGGCACATACAAAAGTGGACCGGGGCGGGAACAGACACCTATTTGCCAGTCTGAGCTCTGAAGTGACTGGTGTTCCTTCCTTTGCCCCATCCAGCACCCAATCTTCAGAGGCAGAAGTGAGCTCGACATCCTTTTTGATCGGAGTTGAGATTGCAACTTAATTTACCCTCCAAGCACGTGCCATCCCGTTCTGGAATAAGGCACAAGGCTACTGCAAATGAAAACCTATTCTGAAACCCCCCTGCTATAGGGCACTGGTACTGGAAAAGGCCACGTGGCCTGATGGGCCTTCTATAGGGATCTCCCCATATGGTGTAGCTCAAATCCTTACCTCTGGGATGGGGTTACAACAGTCACCGGATCTAAGCAGTTTCCTATTCAGATGCTCCTCTTTGGAGCAACCTTACTTCAAATTGAAGGCATGGGCTGACAATGACCTCTCTGCAGATGGACTGAATCATTCTGGGCTTGGCTACACTTGCAAGTTGCAGCGCAATAAAGCAGCCCCGGGCGCACTAGCTCACTCCCCGTCCACACTGGCAAGGCACGTAGAGCGCTCTGACTCCACGGCTAGTGTGCTCCTGGTACTCCACCTCGACAAGTGGAATAACGTTTGCTGCGCCCCTGCTGGAGCGCCCCAGCGTGAGTGTGAATGAGGTGTTGCATTACTGCGCTCTGATCAGCCTCCAGAAACGTCCCATAATCCTCTTCAGTCAAGTGGCCACTCTTGTCATTGTTTTGGATATGCCATCTGCTCCGAGCCAAAGCAACCATTACTGTGGAATGCTGTGTGTGAGCGAGAGAGGTGGGCGGAGGGGGGGTCTGCTACTGTCTGAACTTACAAGAGAGCATGCTGACATGCTCTCAGCTCCCCCAAAACCCACCCCTTCTCCCCCCACATACACACAACACACTCCCTGTCACACTTCACCCCCCCCCCATTTGAAAAGCATGTTGCAGCCACTTGCATGCTGGGATAGCTACCACAATGCACTGCTCTCTGTGGCCGTTGCAAGAGCTGCTAATTGCCAGCTGCCAGCGCACTGGCGTGGCCACGTGTAGACAGACTGCAGTGCTTTCCCTACTGCGCTCTACGCAGGCGGGTTTAACTCAAAGCGCTCTACATCTGCAAGTGCAGCCATGCCCTCTGTGTGCCTGGGGGTTCCTCCTCTTATTTCCACCGGTGGGATTTTCGTTGGCTGTATAGCATTTTCCCTGTATTTGGTAGATCCGTTCCATGCGATTTCACTAGGTACTCAGCCTTCCCAACTCTGGGTCATCCAAAGATAGGGCTGGCTACAAAGTTCAGATCGGGATCCACACTCACCCAAAGTGCAGATCATTTGGACCTGACCCGTTGGTTGATTTGTTCATCGCTAATTTAGGTGCAATAAGGAGCAAACCTGAACTTTTAGACCAAAGAAACCCCTCAAACCATCTTTTCCAGGGTTCAAAACATCTGGTTGACTTTCTCCTCCTATTTCCTACCTGCACCAAATGCTGGATGCACCAGAATCAAGTCCCAGCCCAGAAGCTGTTCCCAAGTGGGAATGAGGACGTACCGGAAAGATCATGAGGCAGTTCGTCCATATTAGATCTGCAGCTCAGCAGGGCCAAGGAGTTCACAGAATTCAGACAAGCATTAGACATGAAGCTGGCCTGAATACAGAAATAGGATGGCATGTAACCAAAGCTAAGGTCTGGTACTGCCCTTATTGAAATCCTTGGCGTAACTCCCAATGACTCCAATGGGAGCTGAATAAAAATGGCTGAAAAATGAAATTCCTTCTCGAATAACCTGAACCCCTGGGGCAGTGGGACGAATGAACAAAGGGCTTATTTTTCAGCAGGGTTTGCAGATAAAGCTCTGATCTGGCTTCTCCTGCAGCACCCCGCCCCCTCCCTCCGCTCCCCGTCCCCTGCAGTCCCACCTGTTACAAACCAGGAGTAATCAGAGAGATGAATGGCACAAGCAGTATTTTTACAAGATGAACATACCAGGTCAGACCAAGGCCTGATGTAACATTATATCGATGTGTTGCAAATTGCTACTGTGGACAGACATTGCGCTAGGCCTGGGGAAGGGGGCGGGGGAGATTTGCTCTTCCTAGGGGATGGACATCTAGCACATTGCTCTACACACTTCCAATTCCCTTCGGTGCCCGGGAAACATGAATGCTGCGGCGTCTATAGGAAATGCACACGGCAGCTCTGAGAAGGGATGGGGAATGTGTGAATTAAAGAGAACATGTAGACACCGGGAGGTCAGCAGCCAGGTGAAGAGGATTACAGGGGAGATGGGCCTCAGAAAGGTATCTGTCTCTTTCATCCCCCTCCCTTGTCCTTTCCCTTTCTGTGTAAGTAAAGAGTGAGCCCCGTAGCTTGAAGATGCTGCCTGGCCCAGATAAAGGCCCCACATGGATCTAAAGCAGTGTGATAAGTTGGAAGCTACCGGTGGAGGTATTTGCAAACAGCTCCTGGGAAGGAACACGTACAAGGAGCCATGGATGGGGTGCGAATGAGTCTCTTGATGCTCTGTTCTGGTTTATAGTCCTCCACAACACCATGTTATCTCGGTGGCCACCCTGAAACCTAGTATTAATTCACATTAGCAAGGAGTATAGCCATGTCAAGGAGGGGAGCTGTTCTTGTTTCTAAAACTGCTGGACGAGAGCAAAGATCAAACCTCCCCAAACTGCTAGGGGTCAGTTGGGGTGGGTATGGGGCGTGCAGCCTGCTGGCTGGCTCCTAAAGCCACAGACCTTCTTTGCCATCCATCCCTTCTCGGGCATTTCATTTAATGCCAGACTTGATTTCATGGCAGGTTTTTTTATTTCATATGTGCCAAAGTCTGTAAACTTCAAAGGCGCTTCCTGGCACCACCGTGGATCTCGGGTTTCATGATGACTATTTGTAGCTGCTTTTGCAACATGGAAACTTTTGGTTGGACGCTGCTCTCCCTGCTCTGCGGTTCCAGAACTCTTCACTACCTGCAGTCTGGAACTGACCATTCCCCACGTCCCCCTTTGCATGCTGGATAACTCTGGACCTGATCAAAATTGGGAAAATGTTGCTTATTTGATGTAAAATTATTAGTGATTTTGACCAAAAAAACAAAACAAAACAAAACGGGAGGGGAGGGGAAGTATTTTTTTCAATTCCATTTTCACAATTTCCAGTTCACATACATTTTTTTGACCCACTCTGGTTGCCTGACAGCGTCACTGGACTGGAACCTTGTAGACCCCCCCACCCTCCAACACCTTTTTGGGTCAGGACAATTACACCACCATGACATTTCAGATGTAAATAGCTGAAATCATGAAATTTACTATTTTAAAAATCCTATGACCATTAAATTGACCAAAATGGACCGTGAATTTGGTAGGGCCCTACCAATAAGATTACTTAGCATGTACATAGACCTTGCCATCCTCAGAGTGCTTCACATACATAAAGAATTAATGAAGCACACTGAACACTGTTGCCAAAGGAGTTGTGTCTACTCACAGTGGGGCTGAATTGAGCTCAGAGTGATTTAGCACTGAGGGATCAAAAATTCAGGTAGTTGATGGGCATTATGCAGTTGGTTAGTGAGGAAACTGTCCAGGGGTCTACTCCCAACATTCAGGTTTCATTAAAATGAAAGTTTTATTAAACTTTATGAATCCTGCAGTCCTGATGCCAGACATTGGCCTGAGTGAGGACTGAGATAAAATGGAGCCCCACCTGATTGCCTGGCTCTGGGCAGAACAGCTGGACCTGCACCAGTGGGGCCTGGCTTGGGTTGCACCATGAAAGGGAGAACAAGAGGAAGTTGCAAATCTGGGGGTGGGAGGGGGTGTCACCCCATTCTTGTGAAGCTGAGATCCCCAGCTTGCCCAGAGACTTAGACTTTTGTTTTAAGTTCATTGCTGAACTCAAGCCATGAGCTAATTAATTCATCAACACACAGGGCGAGGTTCCACCCTTATTATCAGCAGCGTCAGCCAGGAGCAGCTCTATTCACTCCAGCAAGGCTACGCTTGATTTGCAAGGGTATAACTGAGATCAGCATCTGCCTCTTCACTGGTGTGCTTGAAAGCAGAATGCTACCCCACAGGAGGTAGCATTGTCCAGTGGGTAAGGCACAAGAGCTGGGTTCTACTCCCCATTCTGCCACCGGCCAGCCATATGATCTTGGTCACATCACATCACATCTCTCTCTCTCCCCCACCCTTCATCTGTCATGTTTATTTAGGCTGTAAGCTCTTCAGGATAAGCCCGGTCTCACGCATTGATGCAACAGCACATCCTGGCTGCACGGGCACCCCATCTGGTCACAGCACTGCATGGAGTCCTCACCTCTGGCACCCCTACTGGGCCCTCCATCAGCCCTACAATGGTCTTTCCCAGCCTTCGTCTTCCCCCAGCTCCCCCTTGAGGTGTTCTGTGGCTTGGGCCCCCCGGCCCAGTCGCCGGAAAGGCTAATCCCCTTCCAGAGTAACACAGACAGTCCAAATGAAAGGCCAAACAAATCTTCAAACTAACAGCCCTTCTACCCCTCTCAGGCTCCCCTGTAGTTTCCTTGTTGGCCCTGCCTCAGAGGGCCAGGCCCTTTCTAGCACTTCCTCTATCATTCCCTGTCAGTTAAACCCTCTCCCAGGACATCTCTCCACGAGAGAAACCTGGCCCCTCTGCAGTCTCCCCCACCTAATCGCCTTCAGCTCCTTATAAGGCCTAGCTCTGGCCAGGCGGCAAGTAGTCAATCTCCCTCCGCCCTCCCCAGGTGTGGTGCATGACTAATTGAGGTTCTTTCACCTTTCAGGTGATGGGGCTTATGCCCATCACCATCCCTCTCTGTGCTCAAGCCACAGAGGTTGTGAGGGTGTCACGTTCCGTGGCTTAATTATAGTGTCCCTTGCCGTTAGATCTAGAAGGCCCTGGTCTGAGCCCAGGTGTTGACTAAGGTGGCAGTTGTTTCCTATATACAGCGCCTAGGGGAATGGGGCTCTGAATTCAATTGGGGCCTCCAGGCCTTCCCATGAATAACACAGCGGGTATTGTTCCCCTGTGAGGCTTGGGAAAGAAAGCCTGAACTTCAGAACAATCCACAGCTTCTGAGGAGGCTGGCTGATTTCATTTCTAAATTTCAGGTGACCTTTATGTAACGTTAATGTGTTTAAAATCACAGGAAAGTATTCCTGGCTAGCTGGAAGAGACTGATCTAATATGATAGGAGAGGACAGTGCATGTGAAGGCTGATGAAAAGCTCAGTACCAACAAGGGATGGTCGGAATTAGTACATCATGCAACTATCACCTGACGGCACTTTTCGTGCGTGAGGGAAAAGACTGAAGTGCCCGGGGAGGAGGGCTGGGACTCAGGAGACATGGGTTGTATGTCTAGCCCTGCCAGAAGTCTGATGGGTGACTTTGGGCAAGTCACATCACAGCTCCGTGCCTCAGTTTCCCCAGCGGTAAAAAATGGGGATTGTGATACTGGCCTCCTTTGTAAAGCACTTTGAGATCTACTGATGAGCAGTGCTATGTAAGAGTTAGGTATCATTAGTACTGAAATGTGCCAGATTGGGGACTGAATTCCTCTGTTTATCCACAGAACATTCATAGATTTGAAGGGCAGACAGGACCATTAGATCACCTAGTCTGACCTATATAACACAACCCAGAGAATTTCATCCAGGGAGCCCTGTACTGAAGCCAGTGACTTGCATTTGACTAAAGCATATCTGCCAGAAAGGCACCCAGTCCTGATTTGAAGGGATGGAGAATCCATCACTTTCTTTGGTAGTTTGTTCCATACTACCTAGATCAGTGATCGAGGGACGTGATCATTCCCCTGTATTCGGCATTGGTGAGGCCTCATCTGGAGTACTGTGTCCAGTTTTGGGCCCCACACTACAAGGAGGATGTGGAAAAATTGGAAAGAGTCCAGCAGAGGGCAACAAAAATGATTAGGGGGCTGGAGCACATGACTTATGAGGAGGGGCTGAGGGAACTGGGATTGTTTAGTCTGCAGAAGAGAAGAATGAGGGGGGATTTGACAGCTGCTTTCAACTACCTGAAGGGAGGTGCCAAAGAGGATGGATCTAGAGTCTAGACTGTTCTCAGTGGTAACAGATGACAGAACAAGGAGTAATGGTCTCAAGTTGCAGTGGGGGAGGTTTAGGTTGGATATTAGGAAAAACTTTTTCACTAGGAGGGTGGTGAAGCACTGGAATGGGTTACCTAGGGAGGTGGTGGAATCTCCTTCCTTAGAGGTTTTTAAGGTCAGGCTTGACAAAACTCTGGCTGGGATGATTTAGTTGGGGTTGGTCCTGCTTTGAGCAGGGGGTTGGACTAGATGACCTCCTGAGGTCCCTTCCAACCCTGATATTCTATGATTCAGTGCTTGCTTCCTCCATGGGGTCTCCCTCTGCCCTGAAGGTTGCCAGCAAGGGCTTGAGGGGTAGCTCAGGCTACATGGACCTTACTGGTATGTCCAGTATGATAAGTTTTTTCAGAACTGGACTGAGACCCCTCAACTCATTTCACATGTGCCACAAACCAACCCTCAGAGGGTACCACTTTGGGCTACCAAGGAATTTGGTGTTTCTCCTTCTACAAAACCTCCAGAGTTATCGACTCCCCACTGGTGCTATGCTTTTAACATTACTGCACTCTCAGGCCCCAAATTTATAGAGGTTCATTTTAAACCACCCTGGGGAAATCCCTGCCTCAATATACACACGTGTGTTTTCGGTGCTCCCAGGAATATCCTATTATGCGTGTGCACTGCACACAAGGTGCTACCGGACTGATTTATCTCTTCCTGGTGTTTCGTTCTCAGGACGACATGACTTCATACGGGTTGGTATTAAAGGTCTCTCGATTGCATTAGAATGTAACCTCTCAAGGGCTACGAGGTCTTGGAAACGCCAGCTATTTCAGAGCAACTCTGGAAGCAATTAGGTGACTTTAGCGCTAAGGGAACTCCATAGGTTTTCAAGACCTCCTGGTCTTCTAACCTTGCATTAGATGCATCATCCAGAAGCAGTGCATATGTTCCCATCAGCCCCTTCAGTTACGTGCATCTCTATGTTTATGGAAACGCCAGCCAAAATATATACTTGGATGGCAGCGTGACAAGAAAAACCCACGACACTTTTCATAGATTCTAGGGCCAGAAGGTCATAGTTTAAAGCTTGTTTTCAGTCTGAATTTGTCTAGCTTCAGCTTCCAGCCACTGGATTTTGTTATACCTTTGTCAACTGGGCTGATAAGCCAACTATCAAACGTGTGTTCCCCATATAGGTACTGACCTTATCGGCTACGATCAAGCTACCCCTTCACCGTCTCTTTTGGAAGAGACGTTAGTGCTTCATGCGCCCTTCTCCGTTAGTATGGAACCCAGCATGCCTTGAGGTGAATGCTGCCTGCAAAATGTGGCCACTGCTATATTAACAGTGAACAGCAGGGGTCACTGTGGCAGAAGACAAAGTTCAGTGCGAAGTTCCCCGGGGGACTTTCTGATCAGCTATAAATCTGAGAACCTGTTCATTTAAACTCTCATGGCACTTTTTGCCAGAGAACGAGAGGTTAGCCCGGCTGTCCTGGCTGAATTGTCCAACTGCTTTCCCCTTTTTCACTTAGCCTCTCTCCCTAGAATTTCTCCCTGAATTTTCAGTTGGATAGAGAACTCATCTTCTCTTCCTTTCCTAAACTACCGCACTAAACACTGAACCCTGTTGAGCATCCATTATGCCAGGCTAGAGATGGCTGTATTTCAGTGAGCAGTATGTATTTCTTTTGAGTGTTATTTGCTTGGGATGTTTCAGGATGAAAGGAGCTATCTGCAACTGAGAGACTATTTTTTGTTATATTTATTTCAGGGTTTCGTTTTAAGCACAGGAAATAACTACTGTAGAGATGGCAATCATCAACTATCAGCCACAAATGACCAAAATAAAAACCATTGGTCCCTTTGTGCAAGACCTACAGCCGGTCAAGTAAGTTGTGTGAAGCTGTCGTAGTGTGTGGCATCGGAAATGAAACATTTTCATGAATTAATAATGAAATTTCATAATCTCCCTATTTGGCTTTGACACTTGTCACATCTGATAGGTGGGGAGACCAGTGTTTCTTCATTTCCTCAAATGCAGGGGGCTGAGTGTGTGTGTGAGAGAGAAGCAGCGGAAACACCAAAGAAGAGGCCAGAGATGGCATCAAGGAAGCCCAAGAGACAGCAAGAGAAGCACTTGTAGTGTAGCTCTGAGAAGAAGCGGAGGGCAAGCTTTTGGGTAGAGTGCTGGCTGGGAAGAGGCTTGGAACTGTGAGCGAAGAAACTGCCTTCTGCTCTTTGATTCCTCCTGTGTTCAGGACTGTGTGTAAATTTCTTTATAAATACACCAGATCACATCAGCAAAACACCATCAATTACTGCCCCCAGCAGAAACAATGCACAAGACTCCAAATATTGGCTCACTGCATGGGTCAAAAGGGGTAACAATATACATATATATATAAGATTATTGGGCTCAGACCTGGTATCCTCAGCTCAGGCCTTAAGTGCCTGAGCATCAGGTTTCAGGACTGGGCACACTTGTGTGACTCCAGCACCACCCGAAGAATACCAGGGAGACTCCAAGCACAATCGCAGACTACAGGGGTGGGCAGTCCTGAGTTCAGGCCACTTTAAGCTGATGGGGCTTCTTAGGAGATGGGATTAAAGAAATTTCTTGAAGACAAACAGTGTGGGAGGCCCTGTTTCAGTGGGATACGTGGCTCATCCCAGCTGCCTGGCGCTGTGACCTCGGAATCCTGCTACTTCGGAATTTACTTCGGAATTCCCTTGTAAACACTCACAACTCCAGGACTAGAGCAACATGGGGGAGGAGGTGGCCTATTTAAGCAGTACTTGGCTGAGGCAGGATCCCAGGGGAGGCTGGGAGTGGATAAGGCCCGCGGAGGGGTGCCCGAGAGGATGCGCTCAGCAGCTGAAGGTACGACAGGCACTGCTCCCCCTCCACAGAACAAGATCCTGGCTAGAACTGGTTGAGAATATTTCGACATCACGCTTTGTGCCGGAAAATGTTGATTGGTCAAAACCGAAACTTTTTGCAGAAGTATATAAGTTTAGACGACAGGTTCATCAGGAGTGTGTCTCAGGTCCAGGAGGGACTCTCTGGTCAAAACCGCACAGGGACACCCCCAGAACCCCTGCGGGTTGCAGCCCGCAGGGTGATAGCGTCAGTTAGTCTCTATCTAGCCTGATGAATATTTAATTGTGTATGCAAAATGAAACATCCCCATCAAGAGAGGGTGAGAGCTGCCCGGTCTGAAACTCAGGTTCAACTCCCTGCTGCCAATCAGGCAGAATAGGAATTTGAAGTTGGGCTACATATCAGGTGAGTATCCTAACCGCTGGGCTATGCTGGGGTGTCCAGATGTCCCGATATTATTAGGATTGTCCCAATATTAGGGGCTTTATCTTATATAGATAACTGTACCCTTCCCCCCACAGAAAAAGCATCCCAATGTTTCACTCTGGTTATCTGGTCACCCTAGGTGTAGGCCTTGCTCTAGTTTTTCCACAAATGTTCATAGAACACCAGGATTGGAAGGGACTCCTCTAGTCCAACCCACTGCTCAACACAGGACTGATCCCCAGACAGATTTTTACCCCAGTTCCCTAAATGGCCCACCTCAAGGATTGAGCCCACAACACTGGTTTTAGCAGGCCAATGCTCAAACCACTGAGCGATTCAAGGTCTTGGTTTAGGCCTGGTGTGCAATGAAACCAGATGCCGAAACCTTGACATTTTTTGCTAAATAGAATTCTTGTTTTCTAGCCAGCCCAGCCCAGGACCCAACCTCAATCCCATCCAGCCATTCCCTTCGGTGGCACTGGGGAATGCTGCTACTGCCTCTCGCTCCCAGAGTACACAGGCAGTGTAAACACCGGGGCAGGATGGGGGTGGGAACAAGAGCTTCCTGCAGCTTCTCCCCCCTAGCACCTCTGTGCTGTAGCAGCTACAGTGTGATCCACAGGTTGGTCAGAGCAAAGGGGAAAACTGCTAATAGGCTTGGGCAGAAGGAATCAGCCACTGTCATTTTCCAAGCTCCAGTCTGCTGCGTGGTATAATGGAGCTTTCCTGATGGTACTAGAGCCCTGCAAAATAGGCTTGAAAGAGCAAACGCTCAGGCACCACACTAGAAACCCCCATGCATCTGGATCCTGCAGCAACAGAGGGTGAGCCCCTTTTACTTGCTGGAACATTTCTGTCTGGTCCGGCCATTGGTCCTGGCATCTAAGGGGTGATTCTGAGCTAGGCAAAGCTATTTTACAGATCTTATACTACGAGTAACTGAAACTCGCTACTGGTTCATTTCAGGTATGTCCACCAAGCCATAATTCAGGACCACCACGCATGAATTCAGCAGGAACATTCCCCACCCGCCCATAGACGAACTTTACGGTTGCTCAACATTTTATTGCTGGCCACAAATGTGTGCGCGCCACATGTCTTTGTAATCACTTAATGACTCATTTCCTTAATCTCTCATTTCCTATAGCCTTATTACAAGCAATTCATAACCCCAGCTCCATCGCTGTTCTTTGGCTGGAGTCAGGAAGAGGTGAGCAGACCCCTGATTCTGGTTGGTTGGCTGAACCACCCGCTCTATTCCCCCTTGAAATGTTCTGCTGGGCCTCGTCTTCTGTTGCAGCGTCACCTACTGATGAGGTAAGAATGCATTAGCTACGAGCTCCCCTGTTGCCAAACCCAGCCAGCAACCACTTCCTGGCTCTAGCAGATGTGTCTGCTGTTCTGGAGCGAATGCACGCCACCCAGGGAGAAGGTTTGCACAGTCTTGACTTTGATATGTCGGTGGCCAGTGGATTCTGCAGCAGGAGAACAATCTGTCAGCGTCTTGGCTGTTTATTTGGTCCTTGCCCTCAGTGAGACACCAACCAGCTGATGGCCTTGGTGAGTTGACCTTGTAAGTCCAAGGAACTCCAGAGGGTTTTTCCCCCACACCAAGAGGAGTGAAATCAACCAGGATGTCTCTGTGATAATGAGTAGCCAGGGGACGATTTTATCAGTGGGAAGTGTCTGGAGGGGAGTGAACACGCTGTTTGTTTCCTCTGCTGCTATCTTTGCATAAAGGAGTGATGAATCAAATGCACTTGCCTCCTGAAATACCCCAAGGTGATTAGAGGACAGTAAGTGGCTGGGAGTTGAGTCTGACCATGTCACCAGGTCCTGCTAGACCAAACAGGCTGCACTCAGCCTAAAGCCAACTCCTCCGCCACCCAGCACTTTCCCTTAGGAGATAGCTTGGCAAAGTACAGTCTCAACAAAAAGTAGAATGGTTTCACTTCAGAAAAGGCTGGGGATGGGGTTAGGACTAGAGCAAAGTCAAGGGGCAGGAGGAAGTATTAGGTCTTTCCCTTCTGGAGATGTGGGTTTGAAACAGGGGGACAGAGGGGGCCAGCTCAGTAGTTTGAGCATTGGCCTGCTAAACCCAGGGTTGTGAGTTCATTTGAGGGATCTGGGGCAAAAATCTGTCTGGGGATTGGCCCTGCTTTGCGGAGGGGGTTGGACTAGATGACCTCCTGAGATCCCTTCCAACCCTGATATTCTATGAGGCATAAGGAGATGTTTCTGCACACCCAGCACTAATTCACAACTTGGTTGGGTGGGCAGAGAGACAGAGGTGAGAAGGCCCCAGATCAGGGGCTGGCTTGAAGGGCTTTTTGGTTATGACCAAGGTGAGACCCCAGGACTAGAAGAGCAGGTCAGGAGTGAGGAGAATTGTGGGGGCCTGCTCAGGGCTGGAGCTGGGGGGGTTGCTGGTCAGAATAGTTTTGGCAGAGTTATGTGAAGGAGCTGGGGACTGAGTGGCATCACCAGAGCTGTGTGTGTGGTGGGAAGCCAAGATGGAGATAGAAGGGGTGAGGCTATTTATCTAGCTATCTATCTTAAATAGCTATATGGCCCCTATGGCCGCAGTATCTGAGCACCTCACAGTTTTTAACATGTGTATCCTCACAACACCCCTGAGAGGTAGGGCAGTGCTAATATCCCCATTGTGTAGATGGGGAACTGAGGCACAAAGAGGCTAAGGGACTCACAAGAGGGCACAGTGGAAATCTTCAGCAGAGCAGGGAATCAAATGTGGGTCTCCAGCTACTGCCCTCACCCTCGGGCCAGACTGCCTTCCTTCCAAGGAAGAGCCTCACTACCAGCTCTCACTAACATATATTGTAATGTGAAGGCTAATGTACACCATTACCCTCTTCTGGATGGAATCGGAACTGCTCACCTATGTGTCATAGCCCCCGCTCTTCTCTCCTCTAATGGAGATTCTCCTGGCACTTAAGTGGTAGGGGCTGGTGCTTTTTTGAAGCATGAGGATCTGAGTTGTTGTCACCTGTTGTCACCGTGAAGTACACTCACTGATGGGGGAGGGATAGCTCAGTGGTTTGAGCATTGGTCTGCTAAACCCAGGGTTGTGAGTTCAATCCTTGAGGGGGCCACTTGGGCATCTGGGGCAAAATTAGTACTTGGTCCTGCTAGTGAAGGCAGGGGGCTGGACTTGATGACCTTTCAAGGTCCCTTCCAGTTCTAGGAGATGGGAGATCTCCATTAATTTATGACAGGTTTCAGAGTAGCAGCCGTGTTAGTCTGTGTCCGCAAAAAGAAGAACAGGAGTACTTGTGGCACCTAAGAGACTAACAAATTTATTAGAGCATAAGCTTTCGTGGACTACAGCCCACTTCTTCTATATGCATCCGAAGAAGTGGGCTGTAGTCCACGAAAGCTTATGCTCTAATAAATTTGTTAGTCTCTTAGGTGCCACAAGTACTCCTGTTCTTCCATTAATTTATTTATCTCTGTGGGGCTATTCACACACGTGAGGACCTTGTAGATTTTGGCCCATAGCCTGTGCTATGGAGAAGGTCAGATTAGCTGATTGGAGCGGCTCCTTTTGGCCTTGGACTCTGTGAATGTGACAGTGGGGTTGCACAGACCTTACTGAGGGTAGAGATTGTCCTATAGAATCTTCCTGTCTGCTGTTGGCGAAGGAACCGTGGGTGAGTTTGTGGGGCAGGACGCTAGAAAGGAACATCTGTTTGATCTGGAATCAGTGAGAGAGGCCCCACGATGCTGTCACTAAAGAGCTGCACTTCCCAATTCCCACACTTGATTTTTTCATTCAAAAAACCAAATCCGTTCCAATCAGCTCAGAACCGCCGGAGCAAAGAGCGACGGACGCAGGCAGGTGTGCAGCCCGGCAGCTGACCAGGATTCCGGGGTTTGCTTGTTATAATAATGCAACAAGACGGATCAGATAACACGAAAACGTGATTCCCCCCGCTCCCCAGAACATGACCTCACCTGACACATTGCAAAGAGCTGCAGGGCTGGCAGCTGAGACGTTGCAGTGTTCTCCGTAAGGCCTTGCAGCGCAGAAAGCAATAGCATCGCAGCACATTATCGGCCATCCCCGGATTTCACAGACACAGAGGTCAGTGCTGCCAGCCCTGCAGGGAATTTGACTTTCCAGCCATCTCGCTCTCTGGTAAACTTCGACCTATGCACAAACCAATATCAAACAACACGTTACCAGCGACACGCTTGCAATCCCCCCATAGACTCGACAGCATTTCATGTAAACAAAGGCACCACCGTGTCCAAGACCATAAATCAAGATGGCATATGAGAGGCAGCATGGTATGGGGATCCCAACAAGAACCTGGCCGTCAGGATGCCTGGGTTCTCTTTCTGCCTCTCAGTTTTGAATATGGACAAGCCACCGTCTCTGAGGACAGAGCCTCTGCCAGTGTTCATCAGAAAGCACAGGTCTACTGAAATCAGTGGAGTGATACCAATTTACACCAGCTGAGGATCTGGGCTTGCGGATCTCAGTTAGCTCATATTTCTCTATGTCATGAGGTTCTTATTTTAACAGAGACGTTGTTGTCTGATGGACAATTCCTCTTCCAATTCATCACCACCTGGATTAGCTCCCCTCCGATCCCAAATATCCCCATGACAAACTATAGTAAATGCTTACATGAAAAAGTGACACTAGGAAAGGATTGAATGCATTTTAGCTCTTTCAGTGTGATGTAGCAGCTGGAAACTGTTATGTTCATGGCACATATGCACACAAGAGAGAAGTTTAGACAAAAAACATAACATTTTCATTCTGGAAGCTTGCAACATCACAGTGCTTTTTTTCTTAGAATCTGGAGCTCTAACACACAAGGACTAAAACCAGAGAGAGACAAAGCAGGCTGCTCCCTACACAGAGAGCGGCAGAACTCAGCTCACCTTATTTTAGGTTAACTCTTTGCAAACTGACTACTACGCAAGAGCCAGATCACATGCTTCCCTACAGAGCCCCGTAGCCTGAAAGAGGAGTCAGGAAACCTCTTACAAATCAGCAGCATATGACTGACCAGCTGTCCATGTATCATTGGTGAGCATGCCATGGCCTGCCAGTGGTCCATAGTCCACGGTTTGGGAAACACTACTCTACATGATAAGGGTGCCACAGGACTTAAAGAACTGAGGTTTGAGATCTCAAGAGGGGAAGGGGCTGGCAAAAATGTGGAAAATCTTAATGAATTAAGATTCTGGAAGCATGGTCCATCTATGGTCTTTACTAGGAGCTCAGGGAGCAGGGTGATACATTTTATACGTTTTTAATGAGACAACAATACACCTATGTTGAATTAAGAACCCCGCAAAATGTGTGGGAAGTAGGTGATGGCCTTTAGGTTGTCCTGGCCCTGCACCAAAAGGACCTCTAGGGATATACGCTCCACAGAAGGATGGATTGTCCAGTGGTTAGGGTGTTAGCCTGGCCTTTGGAAGAACTGGGTTGAGTTGTTTGTTGTGACCCATACTTTGTGTGTGATCTTGGGAACGCCACTTACTCTTTCTGTCCTTGTTTTCCTCACGTATAGAATGGGGATGATGGGAGGCTCAGTTTCATAGAGATTGTGAGGCGCTCAGATATTAGGATAATGGGGGACCAGGTAAGCACCGAAAATAGATAAATCCATCCCCAACTGGCCTGAATGTCGGCACTCCCCAGGGACCCTGGTGTTTCTGGAGAGCGATCAGCAAACCTTGTAGCTGCTTGAATGGGGAAACGAGGAGGACCCAGCACCATATGACTGAGCATTTGAGCCGAAATAGGGCTGTTGGTTCTAAGTTAAGGGTTGTCGAGAGATTCCCAAGTCTCCCAGCCCATCGGTAGCCGGATTGAGACTCTCAGAGCCCTCTGCGGCCATCTAAACGACTCACCAAGGATCCAGGCTGTGGGAAATTAGCCCTTCAGTTCATTTCTGCTCTAGGGTGCAGCGGCCACCTTCACTCCCTGCCTGTCAAGGACCATGTTTTAAGAGTACTTCCCTCTGAGGAATCCAAAGTGCTTTCCAGACGTGGGCAGACTGAGCATCACCACCCTGTGAATCGGACAAGCATTATTAGACCTTTTAAAAATGGAGACGCTGAGGCACAGAGCGATGCAGCTCATTCATATGCTGGTAGGAGTACAATCAGGAGCAGAGGAGTTTAATGGCTGCCCCTGGGACTTGCAAAGGGTATTGAACTCGGTGTATTTCTTTTTCATGAAGGACTCCAGGTTTCTAAGTTGTGGAATTGGGGAATAATACAGATGTGTATAAAGAGTTTCATAAATAGGCACAGACAGGCCCTGCAACCTTCAAATCTCACCTGTTCTTCAGAGGGTGGGGATCTTAAAGGAGCTGGGTAATATTCAATAGAATACACCCTGCATCACACAGGAAATTGTGAGCTGCGCTTTTGTGTGCAATTGTCTTTGGGGGACGCAATTTAGGCTACAATAGTAAACACGGAAGAGCCTCAAAATATCTGAGCTCCTTAAGGTGGGAAAAATGTTTCTGGCAACACAGGAATCTCCAGAGATCTTATTTCAGTAAAAGAACAATAAAAGCAGTGATACTCGGTAGAATGTTCCTAGGGGACAGAAACGGAGTCTTCCATAAACAGAGATGGATCAAAGCACTGACATTTTTCCATATACAATGAGCAAGCTGATACCTTCCGCCCAAATGGCTTTCAGACTAGCAAAAAGCAAGAACCGACAAAATCGCCATGAGAGAGAGCGCAGTGTGAGCGTCTCCTTTGTACTGAACTCAACGCAAAATGGCTGCCTGTCTCCTTAGAGATTTAAAGGTGCAGGACACAGAAAGCACAGGCATACAGTACTGGTATTTTTAAAGAGAAAAGAGAGAGCCAAGGGTTGAGATGTCTCATTTGGAACTGGAATCATGGGTGGACAGGAAATGCAGAAGCCAGGCCCTTTGTGTTGTTATGTCTTGGGGAGGGTAAGGATGGGTGTTATCTGAGCCTGCGGAGGACGACTCAGAGGGGGTTAGGAGACTGGGACCAACTTCTGTTTATTCAAGATTCTCTTTCTTAATGCCTCAGCCACCCTCTCCAATTCCCCTTCCCCTCTTGTTGGCTTGCACTAAGGACACTTACATTTTAAAAAGGAAAAAAAAAACCCACCTTATGGGCTTCCCCTAAACGTAACAAGAAGGGAGACGTAATGCCCCATTATTTCCCCTTAAAATGTGCCATTAGCTGCTCTGTGTATTTCCTGCCTGAGCTGGTCAGTGCTGCGGAGTCAGGTTCTTTCCTTCCTTGTCAGGGAGGCGGGGAGAGGAGTTAAGAGGGATGCACGTACAGTCTGGCAGGTATGGGAGATATCTCGCAGCTGGAATCCTGCCCCAGCCCATGGGAACTGATTTCCAGGCAGGATCGGGCCCGCAGACCATGTAGCAGGGAGATTAGTGGGTGTGTGCGTCCTGGCGTCTTTGCACTGCCTGCTCCATAAATCTGTGCTCGTTAAGATCTTCCATATGCTGTATTTTAATATCAGCCTCCACCGCAGGCGCTGTGACATGAACTGTTGGATGGATGGGTTCAGCTCGCTCAGCTGCCTACAAATCTGGTCCTGATTCTGAACAACGCTGGAAACAGCTCTGTGTTACCGGAGATCCAACGTCCTCCTGCTGCTAAGTCTTAGAGACAGTCAATGATTCATCACCATTTTGACAAAAAGTCAGACCCAATGCGCATGACGAGGGGTTAACGTGAGGAGCACCTCATTTGCTATTATAGTATTATTTACTATTGGTATTCCAGTAAGTGTATTTCAGCTCACGTTTTCTGTCTACTCTTGCATCTCCATCCCAGTTAGCTGATTACTAGCTTATGTATAACAAGAGCCAATGGCTGGAAGTTGAAGCTAGCCAGCTTCAGACTGGAAATAAACCACAATTTTTTAACAGTGACAGTAATTAGCCATTGGAACAATTTACCTAGGGTTGTGGTAGACTGTCCATCACTAGCAATTTTTAAACCAAGCTTGGATGTCTTTCTAAAAGATAGGCTCTATTTCAAACCAAGAATTAACACTGCAAGTCTAGATACTAAGTGGGTGAACTTGAGTGCCTGGTATTAAATGAGGATATTGATATCACAGGCATCACAGAAACTTGGTGCAATGAGGATAATCAATGGGACACAATAATACCAGGGTACAAAATATATAGGAATGACAGAGTAGGTCATGCTGTGAAAGAAAGCATAGAGTCAAATACAGTAAAAATCGTAATGAATCAAACAGTACCATGGATAGAAATTCCATGATTGAATAATAAGAGTATAGCAATAGGAATATACTGAACTAGATGGTGATGGTGATTGTGAAATGCTCAGGGAAATTAGAGATGCTACAAAAATAGAAAACTCAATAATAATGGGAAATTTCAACTAATTCCATATTGACTGGGTGCATGTCACCTCAGGATGGTATGCAGAGATAAAGTTTCTAGACACCATTAATGACGGCTTCTCAGAGCAGCTAGCCCTGGAACCCACAAGGGGAGAGGCAATTATTGATTTTGTCCTAAATGGAGCACGGGATCTGCTCCAAGAGATGAATATAGCTGAACTGCTCGGTAATAGCATCCATGATATAATTAAATTTAACATCATTGTGTGTGGGGAGGGGTGAATACCAAAGAAGCCCACCACAGTAACATTTAACTTCAGAAAGGGGAACTACACAAAAATGGGGAGGCTAGTTAAATAGAAATGAAAAGGAACAGCTACAAGAATGAAATGCCTGCAAACTGCATGGAATTGTTTAAAAACACCACAACAGAGGCTCAAATTAAATGTATACCCAACATTAAAAAAATAGTAAGAGGACCAAAAAAAATACCACCGTGGCTAAACAACAGACTAAAAGGGATGGTTAGAGGCAAAAGGGCATTCTTTAAAAATTGGAACTCGAATCCTAATGAGGAAAATAGAAAGGAGCAAAAACGGTGGCAAGTCAAATGTAAACATATAGTTAGGCAGGCCAAAAAGGAATTCGAAGATCAACTTGCAAAAGGCTCAAAAACTAACAGCAGCCATTTTTTACATCAGAAGCAGGAAGCCTGCCAAACAATGAGTGGGGCCTCTGGACGATTGAGGTGCTAAAGGAGCACTCAAGGAAGATAAAGCCATTGTGGAAAAGCTAAATGAATTCTTTGCATTGGTCTTCACTGCAGAGGATGTGAAGGAGGTCCCCACACCTGAGCCATTTTTTTAGGTGACAGATCTGAGGAGCTGTCCCAGACTGAGGTTTCAGTAGAGGAACAAATTGGAACAAATTGATAAATTAAACAGTAATAAGTCACCAGGACCGGATGGTATTCACCCAAGAGTTCAGAAGGAACTCAAAGATGAAATTGCAGAACTACTAACTGTGGTATATAACTTATTACTTTAATCAGCTTCGGTACCAGATGCCTGGGGGATAGTTAATGTGATGCCAATTTTTAAAAAAGGCTCCAGAGTCAATCCTGGCAATTACAGGCCGGTAAGCCTAACTTTTATCAGAGCTGTGTACTTTCAACATTACTTTATAGTGCAGAATGCTGGGGAATGAGAAAGTACGACATGTCCAAACTGTCTTCATTCCATACAACCTGCCTCAGAAAAATCCTCCATATAGTTTGGCTCAGAACAATCTCAAACCAAGATCTATTGACAAAGTGCAGCCAAGAGGATATGCGCACAATCATTGCCGGGAGATTCTGGAGATGGATTGGCCATGTGCTTCGGATGGAAACCGATTCCACGACCAGAGTGGCAATAAGATGGACACCTGAAGGTAAGCGAAAATGAGGCTGCCCGAAAACAACATGGCGAAGAGCTGTGGCAGTTGAGCTGAAAAACCTGGGGCACAGCTGGGGAAGCATTGAAAGACTTGCCAGAAAGAGACAGGAGCTTTGTCACTGCCCTAAATGCTAGAAGTGTAATGGGCACACGATGATGAGGATGAAGCCTGACTTCAGTACCAGGCAAATTGGTTGAAACAATAGTAAAGAACAGAATGGTCAGACACAGAGATGGACATGATTTGTTGGGGAAGAGTCAGCAAGAATTGTGTCCAGGGAAATCATGCTTCACCAATCTACTAGAATTCTTTGAAAGGGTCAACGAGGGAGGGATCGCTCAGGGGTTTGAGCATTGGCTTGCTAAACCCAGGGTTATGAGCTCAATCCTTGAGGGGGCCACTTAGGGATCTGGGGCAAAATCAGTACTTGGTCCTGTCAGTGAAGGCAGGGGGCTGGACTCAATGACCTCTTGGGGTCCCTTCCAGCTCTATGAGATAAGTATAGCTCCATAACAAACATGTAGACAAGGGTGATACAGTGGATATAGTGTACTTGAACTTTCAGAAAGCCTTTGACAAAGTCCCTCACCAAAGGCTCTTAAGCAAAGTAAGGAGTCATGGGATAAGAGAGAAGGTCCTCTCATGGATTGGTAACTGGCTAAAAGATAGGAAACAAAGAATAGGACTAAATGGGCAGTTTTCAGAATGGAGAGAGGTAAATTGTGGTGTCCCTCAGGGATATGTACTTAGGACCAGTGCTCTTCAATATATTCGTAAATGATCTGGGAAAAAGTAGTGGCAAAGTTTGCAGACAATACAAAATTACTCAGGAAAGTTAAGTCCCAAGTTGACTGCAAAGAGTTACAAAACTGGGTGACTGGGAGAGAAAAACATAATCCTAACTACACATATAAAATGATGGAGTCTAAATTAGCTGTTTCCACTTAGGAAAGAAATTTTGGAGTCATTGTGGACAGTTCTCTGAAAACATCCGCTCCATGTGCAGTAGAAGTCAAAAAAGCGAACAGAATGTTAGGAACCATTAGGAAAGAGATAGACAATAAGACAGGAAATATAACGCCACTATAGAAATCCCTGGTACCCCCACACCTTGAATACTGTGTTCTGGTCACCCCATCTCAAAAAAGATATATGAGAATTGGAAAAGGTGCAGAGAAGGACAACAAAATGATTAGGGGGATGGAACAGCTTCCGTATGAGGAGCGATTAAAAAGACTGGGACTGTTCAGCTTGGAAAAAGAGACGACTAACGGGGGATATGATACAGGTCTATACAATTTTCAGTGGTGTGAAGAAAGTAAATAAGGAAGTATTTACCCCTTCACATAACCCAAGAACTAGGGGTCACCCAATGAAATTAACAGGCAGCAGGTTTAAAACAAACAAAAGGAAGTACTTCTTCATAGTAGGCACAGTCAACCTGTGGAACTCATTGCCAGGGGATGTTGTGAAGGCCAAAAGTATAACTAGGTTCAAAAAAGAATGGGATAAGTTGATGGAGGACAGGTCCATCAATGACTACTAGCCAGGATGGTCAGGGACACAACCCCATGCTATGAGTGTCCCTAAGCCTCTGAGTGCCAGATGCTGGGAATGGGCGACAGGGGATAAATCACTTGATAACTGCACTGTTCTGTTCACTCACTCTAAAGCACCTGGCATTGGCCACTGTCAGAAGATAGGATACTGGGCTAGATGCACCTTTGGTCTGACCCAGTCTGGCCGTTCTTATGTTCTTAAGTTCTCTGTCCTCGGTTATACAGGAGGTCAGTCTAGAAGATTACAGTGGTCCCTTCTGGCCTTTGAATCTATGATTTTGTGAATGAATTTATAGTAGTGCTGAGGGGTGCCAATCATTGTTCAGGCCCCTCCTCTCTACTCTCACTACAATATATTCTTTGTAGGCCAAAAAAGCCAGGAATGCAGTAGTTACACAAGCAGGATACAATGGGGGAAAAGGTTCAAATGTTCAGTTCCCATAAAAGATCAACATTGAAAACTTGAGATGGGCTCTGGGCTCAAGCCAAACCCCATATCCACAGCCCTCTGGGGAGTTCACCACTGAATCTGAGCCTTGCAGCTGCTCCTGATCCTTATATAACAGGCAGAACCAAAAACCCGGATCCAAAAAAGTCTCAAGATCTGGATCTCGCTATGAATCTGCTTACAAATTTGCAGGTCAGTTTCATCTTTACTCCAAAACTGCTTAGTGGGACATCAAGCTTAAGACAAAGATGTCTGTCTGTCTGTCCAACAGTGTCCATCACCATGGCATGTAAGCGCTGTTTTTTTCCTGACCTTTCCAATCCCTTTGTGTTTCCAGATGGGGTGAAAATACCACAAGAAATTTTTTTAAAGAAACATTAAAAATTAAACCAGCTGGAACACTAGAACTTTTGGTTTAAGGAAATGATTTGCACTGGCTGGATGATTTAACCTGCCTGGGTTAGTTGATTTAAGTTTCAGTGCAGGGCTGGGGAGGGATAGCTCCGTGGTTTAAGCATTGGCCTACTCACCCCAGGGTTGTGTGTTCAATCCTTGAGGGGACCACTTAGGATTCTGGGGCAAAACTCAGTACCTGGTCCTGCTAGTGAAGGCAGGGGGCTGGACTCAATGACCTTTCAGGGTTCCTTCTAGCTCTCTGAGATAGGTATATATACTGATTTAACAATCTCCTTCTCTACCTTATGTGAAACTCAGCCCTGGCAAACACAGGAAGCAAAAAGGCAATTAGCAAGTGAGAGAACTGAACTTTTTCCAACATCCAAGAAAATTTGATTCACATTTGGGGTGAAAGTTTAAATTTAAATTTTTCCCAATGGTTTCCTCCATCCCTGCTATGCTGAATTAAGTCACTTAGGCAAACTGAGTTAGGATAGCTCTGCAAAAACCCCTACCGCTGTTATCTAGGTATTTGCACATGATCATCACTGAGGACCTAGACTTCCCATTGTTCAGAAACATCCGAGGCATTTCCTTGTCTGTTTTATTAATAGTGAGAGGTGTCAGCTCGACATGCCACCCCTGAAGAATGCAGCCTTTGGCCTATCCCCAGGTACAACAGCAATGTCAGATTTTACCACATCATCTCAGACCTGGAGGTATCATCTATAATGGGGCAGTACGGTCTCTATGGTCCACTCAGTCCTAGGACTCTCTGCCAACCAGTATTGGTTGTGGTGACGAGAATATTCACTCTCTTCCAGCTGCACTTAGACCCCAACTCTTCCCACGCAGAGCCACAAACAGCCTTGAGGGGCAGTGGCGTTCTTCCCTGTTCACTCGGGCCTGGAACTGGACTGATAAACTAGAGATTAAAGGCTGTCTATCCCATTGCTAATCCTCTAAACCAGGGGTTCTCAAACCAGAGGTTCACAACCCCCTTCTGACAATGAAAATTACTACACCACCCCAGAAAGGGGAAACGAAGCCTGAGCCCGTCCGAGCCTTACTGATCCGGGTGGACAGCGGGGGGAGGGGGGCAAAGCTGAAGTCCAAGGGCTTCAGCCCCAAGGAGGGGGAGGCTGTAACCTGAGTCCCAACACAAAGGGCTGAAACCTTCAGGCTTAAGCCTCAGGTAGTGGGGCTCGGGCTTCGGCTCTGGCCATGGGCCCCAACAAGTCTAAGCCAGCCCTGGCGTCCCCACTTTGGGGTCCCAGCCCACAGTTTGAGAGCCCATCTAGTCTACAGAGTTCATTGTGGTGTCTCAAAAATGCCATTAGCTGAAATGGAGCATGGGTATATTGGAGTCATTTGGAATGAGAGGATCCTGTCAGGGAAAGTTAGGGGAGGCAGAACAAATCTTTGAAAGGACCCAGCACCTCTCCAGCTACTCTTTGTCTTTCAGGGGAATATTCCTATGCGTCTTTCAGCTTATAAATATCTCCTGGTCTTATCTCACACTCCATGGGTTGGTCCCACAGATTTCCATGGGTCTTCTCCGCAATCTACATCTCTGGAAAGAAAGAGAATGTTCCAAATCACAGCATCGCGACCCAGACGGCCTAACCCAACGACCTCATGGCTTCGTGTCATGACCTCGCATAGGCATCACGTGTCAACGCCACACCTCCCTGTGCCGACACAGCGCTGCAGTCTGATCGGTCCCCTTGCGGGATGCATGTGAAACCGTGACGCTACAGGAAGTTAGTGAGGTGGACCTTATGTGGTGCATGCGCCTCAAAAAAGGGAAGCAGAAAGTGGTGACAGAGAGAGGAAGAGGGGGAATCATGTTCTTTAAAAGGGATTTTTCCTTCTTCCCGTCCAGATACCAAACAAGTTTTAATGATGAAACCTGCTAACAGCTGGGGCTAATTTGGGAGGTTATTTTAATGGCAACAACCGCCAGACAATAAAAGCCTCGCCCTAATTGTGGCTTGGTTCTGGTATTTTCACCATCAGCCCCAATAAAATAGTTCCGGTTTGACCTTTTAGCCCCATTGCATCATCCCTGTCTGGGGGCAGGCTGCCTCATGTGGATGTGATCAAACGCTGCGCCTTTCTGCCTAGCGAGAGGAATGCCTCTGCTGCATTCTGCAATACGCGGGGAGGACGCAAGCTCTGATACATTTAGCTGTACATTTCCCACAAAGCATTAGCGACATCCTGTCTGCCACTGACTGCTATTTATAGGCTATAGTGTTCTCTAAAGCATGACATTAAAATCTGTTGCCTCATCATTTCCCCCCCCCCCACAGAGGTGCGTACACTTTGAAAGAAGGTTTGTTATTGTAGGGTTGCTTATAATCAGGGGGCATTTCATTGTAGGGCTACTCATCACCACTAGGCACTACACCCTTGTTCGTTGTTGTATGGTTGCAGTGTGGGTTGAATTGATTGTGCTGTTAAAGTACTGTACGGCTGCTCATATGTGCTGGGCTGCATATACTGGTTTGTTTTTGTAGGGTTGCTCTTAAATACAGGGTTGTACTCAGTGGTTTGTTAGAGGAGACTGCTCAGGAAAGCTGAATTGCTAGCACTGATTATTTTTGTAGAAAAGAAGAACCTTGAAATATGAACCCCCACAAATTCCATAATACTTAGCGCCTATCATTGGTAGATCTGAAAACACTTTACAATTCCCCATTTTACAGATGGCAAAACAGAGGCCTATCGATTTCCCCATAGTCACACAACAGAACCAGGAATGAACCGTGGTTGCTGAGTCCCAGGTTGGTGTGCCATCCACTCGGCAACACTGCCTCATCAAATGACCGCCGTGGACTTTACAACTCATTACTGCCTATGAAAAAAATGACTATGCTGACTCTTGGGTCAAACACCTTGGGAAAAATCTTGTTCTCGGAAGCATGGGTATCCCCTCTAATAGGTACACCTACAGTCAGGCACACTACATGGGCTATATCTTAAATCTATCTAGAGAGGGAAGCTGGTGCAGAGTTTGGTGATGGGATCCATCTTTCCAGGAGCACCAGACCCTAGTCAAGCGGGGAAGCAACGTCAGACTGGATCTAATGGTCCTTTCTGACTGTAGTATCTCTGATTCTAGTGCTTTGGGATCTGCCCTTGTGCCAAGTAGAAGGCCAGGTGTTGGTTTTGATCTGTGAAGCCCAGAGGGACAAGAACTGGAAAGAATTTCCTGGGACAGGGCACCCAGTCTCCTGCTTCTTCTATTGGGAAGCTGTTCCAGAACCTCACTCCACTAATGGCTAGAAACCTTCCTCTAATTTCCAGCTTAAATGTATCCATGACCAGTTTCTCCCCATACCAGCATTGTCATTTAGCTTTAATAGCTCCCCTCCTTCCATGGTGTGTAGCCCCTGATGTACTTACAGACAGCACTCAGCTCCCCTCTCAGCCTTCATGTTGCTAGACTCTTCCGGTCTCTTCTCGTAAGACAGGCCCTCCTTTCCCCTGGTCATCCTAGAACTCTTCTCTGCACCCGTTCCAGTTTGAGTCCATCTTTCCTGAACATGGCTGATCAGAACTGTACACAGTATTCCATATGCCAGTGCCTTGTCCAATGGCATTACTACTTCTCTGTCTCTGCTGGAAATACCTCTCCTGATACATCACAGAGACAGTCGCATTTGCCTTTTTCACCACCACATCACATTGGTGTTTCATAATCATCCTATTGTAACCCACGCACCTCCTGGGTGTGGTGTTCTGTCCTCACTAATGGCACTGAGACTACTTAGCCCTGGTACACCCCGGGGGTGGGGTGGGGTAATCGACCGAAGATACGCAACTTCAGCTACGCGAATAGTGTAGCTGAAGTCGACGTATCTTAGGTCAACTTACCTGGCCATGAGGATGGTGGCGAGTCGACCGCTGCCACTCCCCCATTGACTCCGCTTCCGCTTCTCGCGAGCTGGAGTTCCGGAGTCGACGGGGAGCGCGTTCAGGGATCAATTTATCCACGTCTAGACAAGACGCGATAAATCGATCCCCAATAGATTGATCTCTACCTGCCGATCCGGCGGACCTGCCCTTAGAGATTAGTGAGTCTGCTACAGCCTTCGCTAAGGACGATGTGGCTTTTAGCTCATGCGGCCGAGACTCATGCATTGAGGTCCCAGGTTCGATCCCAGCCACCAACGACTGGGAGCTGTCGGTGTTACACTATGATTGACCAATACGCCCCAGTCGTTCTTCTCCTTTGTTGATGAGCTCCAGCGTAAAGCAGAAATTATTGTTTCTGCTAAAAAAAGGTTTATCTGAAAGGCCACCTCCCTCCCCGTGCTGTACCGCCACAGATGAGATTGCTGAACGGCCTACGCTGGAGCTAAGTGTGTATAAAAGATAACCGCCAGCTAGCGGGCTGTGCTCTGTGAGGCCCCTTCAGCTGTCCAACTCACTCCCCACCCCGGGTCCAAAATTGTCCTAGTTTGCTGACCTTCAAGACATGTTGAAGGACATCTGTGTTTTCTCCAGGCGGAGACAGCCTGGCAGGAATCTGGTGGGCGCGTGTAAGATCTCAACGATGTTTTCATCTTTCTTTGTCAGTTATAGGGTAAAGGGAGGATCCCTGTTTTTGGAAGGGTAGGTTTAAAATGTGCCTGGGAGTGCCTAGAGCAAAGGAGAGAGGCTCCTTATTATGGGATGTGCCTATAAATCAAAAGAAAAACATCAATATGGAGCCATTTTCTGGAAGTCACTGGAGCGACTCCCTCTTTACATTGGAGTAAATGAGAACGGAATTTGGCTCCCCATCCTTAAAGGGAGATTCTGGCAGGGCATTCTCTGTGAGGGGACCTCTGGTTTAGAACTCGCTCCCTCCATTTTCCTCAGCCAGGGCCCAGATTTGTTCTGGTTGTTATTTGTGATTTATTTGCTGGGCGTGCTGGAAAACCCACCTAATTCGCCTCTTTGTTGAGGGGGGCAGGGGTTGGAGGGGAACCATTTACTGGCTGTCCTTTGTCTATGTTTATGTTGTAATTTTAATGTATGGAGGAGGTGTATTTTTAAAATGTGAGTAGATAAATAAACGGTTCCTTATTTCTTGAAGCATATGTTATCCCACTCAGCTCGTGACACAGGGTCAGATTTTCAAAAGTGCTCCAAGTATACAGGGGAAACTCCCACCTTAAATGCTATCAGCCCATTCTTCTCAGTCTGGGCCATGGAGCTGTGCTATAACATCTTCATTTCCTTGTTCCTGACATTTCAGCGAGACAGGAGCCAGTCTGTTCTGTGAGTCACTGCAGGAGACACATCCACACGCTGCGCTCTCTCCTGGAGGACTCTACTTTTGTTCTTTCTTGCTGTTATCCTTAATCTACATAGATTCATAGATGCCAATGCCAGAAAGGACCGCTATGCTCTTCTAGTCTAACCTCCTGATTGACAAAGGCCATAGAACAGTAGTTCTCAGCCGGGGGTCGGGGCTCCCTGAGGGGACGTGAGCTGGTTTCAGGGGGGGCCGCCAAGCAGGGCCAGCATTAGACTCGCTGGGGCTCAGGGCAGAAAGTCAAAGCCCCACCACATGGGGCTGAAGCCTGGGGCTCTTACCCCCGCCACCCGGACTGAAGCCGAAGCCTGAGCAATGTAGCTTTGTGGGGACCCATGTGCGTGGGGCCCCAGGCAATTGCCCTGTTTGCTACCCCCTAACACCAGCCCTGTCTTTTATATGCAGATAACCAGTTATTGTGGCACAGATGGGCCATGGAGTTTTTAAAGCATGTTAGGGGGGGCCTCCAAAAGAAAAAGGTCGAGAACCCTTGGCCTAGAACATCCCTAAAATAATTCCCAGAGAAGATCTTTTAGGAAAACATCCAATCTTCATTGAAAAATAAACTGTTCCAATGGTTAATTACACTCACTGTTAAAAATTTACATCTTAGTTCCAGTCTGAATTTGTCTAGCTTCAACTTCCAGCCATTGGGTCATGTTATACATGAGTTTGCTAGACCGAGGAGCCCATTATTAAATATTTGTTCCCTACGTGGGCACTTACAGACTGTGACCAAGTCACCCCTTAAGCTTCTCCTTCATAAACTAAATAGATTGTGTTCCTTGAGTCTATCACTATAAGGCAGGTTTTCCAATCCTTTCATCATTCTTATAGCTCTTCTCTGAACCCTCTCCAATTGATCAACATCCTTCTTGAATTGCAGACACACACGAACTGGATACAGTATTCCAGCAGCGGGCATACCATTTACGATACAGTTAAATTCAGACTGGAATGATAGAGTTGCTCTTTGCCTTTGGAAAACAATAGAACGCTGAGGGATACAGGCCTATTATTCCACTCAGGTTTCAACTCAGGGTCAGCTTTTCAAAACTGCTCAGTGCCTAAGGTACAGATCTCTGTAGAAAATCGGGCCCTGACTGTAGGTGCTGGGCCCTTTTTAAAATTCTGGCCTTGGCTGTTTCTGTAACTACATGTATCTGTCACAGGCATTTATCTGGCACCTATTAGCATAGATTCTGAGCACCTAGAAGTCTTTAATGTATTTAGCCTCACAACCCTCTTGTTAGGTCAGAGAGGGCTATGAGTCCCATTTTACAGATGGGAAACTGAGGCACAGACGCTAAGTCACTGGCCTAAGGTCACATAGGTTTGCTCTGATAGAGCAAAAAGGGAACCTGAGTCTCATAAATCCATGGTTAGCACCCTAGCCAGTGGACTATCCTCCCTCTTGATGTAGTAAATACTCTCCAAACACGTAAGGGGGGGGCAGACCCAGCCCAAACATGCTAGCAGCTCCACTAATGTCTTGCTCAATGCATAAACTGCCCCCAACTGCCCTCCAATTTAGTGATCACCAGCTAAATTTCTTGAAGGCCTCATAGCAGAAGTTGCTCTGGAGGCAGGGTGGGGGGACTTGACTGAAGCAAGATGAGCAGCTCAGCACTGCTCCTGGCACAAGCCGTGACTATAGGTCCCTGAAACAAAGCCCAGAGCATGAACACAGAGAAAGGAAGGTGCTGGCTGGAGGGGAAGAAAGCATCCTTTTGTGAACAGTAGTTGGAGCCCGCATGGCTTGGGCTGCTGCTACATAGCATCACGCAGCACCTGTTAGATCTTTCAGCGCAGCCATGGCTTGTACTGTTCTCAAGACACATGAACAGCTTGACTCTATAAAACCCCTGATGTGTTTCCTTTCATTCCGAAGAGCTAATCAGAAACTTTCTGTTCCCCAAAGGCTGAAGGAAAGCGGGGTTTCTTCTGCTTGAGAAACAGGTTGGAGTTGTTAAAATAATTGGCAACAATTCCTGCAGACTCCTTTGACCACATTTTAAAATTGAGATTTGGGTTTGTTTTTTTCGTTTCTTTTCTGAGATTTAGCCATCAAATTGCCCTTTATGACATTAGCAGTTGCAGAAGCAGGAGTTTTCCTCATTAAAGCCGGTTTGCTGGAAGGGTCTGGTTATATCATTTGATGGGACAGTCCTTGCCAATAGCCCATTAAAACAGCCAAGGACGCACGCAGTAGTGTCAAGAGGTTGCTTCCTTGGTTACTTTGGTAACATACAAGCAAACTTTCCTCTAATCTCAGGGAGAGGATATGGGTTTATTTTAAAACGCATCTCCATACTGGACTGCTAGATGCATGCTGAGAGGTTAGCTAGGGAGTTGGCAGGAGCGAATGCCGGAGTGAACAGGAAAATAACAGGAAGGGGCTGAGAAGGATACCTGAGTCTCAAGACCTAGGTTGGGCAATTTCCCAATACACAAGGCTTGTTGGTCTCTAAGTAACTCAGTGTCTGGGGGTGCACCTCACCACTTCCCTCTAAGAGACACAGCACAGAGCTCAGACCCCAAAGGTGGCTTTGTGCTCTCCCAATCCAGGGGCTGGAGACATGTCCAGTGTAAATCATGACAGCCTCGGGGACCTGTCTAAATTATGGAAGTCTCTAAGGCTGCTTCTAAGATGCACAGTCACCCGAAATCTCTGCAACGCTGCGTGTGGTGGACCCACCCTACTTCCACCTCTCTCACCCCCAGCATGCCCTTTATGCTAGGACTCATGAAGGCAGTCCTTTAAGGACAGTCATCGGGCTGTCTTCTCCAATGCCAGTGCTGGGAGACTCTCCCGTGAGCAGGGCCCTTAGGCATTCAATATGCCACCTTAGCCTTTTTACCCAGCCTAAAGAGGGAAGAGCAACTTCACTGTAGCCGGTCCCAAGCTCGGCTGAAATAGGGAGGTGGTTGGTGTCAGGTAGCCACCAGCTGTAAAACGTTGCCAGAGAAATCCATGAAATGAGTCCTTAATGCATCCTGCATGAAAACTAGGTGGTCCTTGGAAGCGAAAGGTAGCACCCTTGTCTGAGTGCTGCAGCCAGGGCTCCTGCATCAATCTGGACAGATGCAGTCAAAGAAGAGAGTCCAGAAAATAAGGCTGGTACCGTGGGATACAGAGACATGAACAGGAAAAGGGGCAGAGCTGGGTCAGATGTTAGGGAAAAGGCAAGTACAGATCGTCTGCATTCCAAAGACCGAATAGTAAGGAGCAAAGGCAAGTGATATTGGAGAAGGCTATAAGATGCTATGCTATGGCACGCAGAATCACAGGAATGGAGTTGGCATCGTTTCAGACAAAGTGGCGAGGGAATGCGGAAGGGTTGCAGATAGGATAAGTGACAGGATAATTTTGGTTGAGCTAGCTCTTGTAAATGTCCTATGTGCCTACGCCCTGCAAGTGGGATGTGATGAACAAGAAAAAGAGGTTTTCCAGGAAAAAATGGGCACTGTTGTACAGAAAGTGATAAGGCATGAAGGAGTTACCATGGGAGCTGACCTTACTGGTCATGTAGGGAGAGATGGTAAATGCTTCAAAACGTAACGTGGTAGCCAGGCATATGGACATAGGAATAAGCAAGGGGAAATTATCCTACAAGATGCTCAGCCCTATGATTTGGAAGTTGTTAATACATTTTTCGCGAAGAATGAAGAACGTCTAATTACCCATAACAGTGGTAGTATAAGGGCGCAGATAGATTACTTCCTGATAAATTGAGCTGAGCTGAAGAACGTCAATAACTGTAAGCTCATCCCAGGGGAAACATTGCAACTCAACATAGAATGCTGCTTCTTGACTATGGGTCCATATCGTACATGAGAAGAAAATGGCCAAAGCAGAAGAAAACCCAAGTGGTGGAAGCTTAATGAAGTTAGCAAGGAGTTTAAAATGAAAATGTTGGGAGAAGATCTCTTTAGAAAGGTTAAGAGAAAATACGAATCCATGATGGAATCAGATTGCAATCAAATTTCAAGAATGTGCAAAAACCTTGGCTGGTGAAATAAAGGAGATCTGGTGGTGGAGTGAAAAATGTTGAGAGGCTGTGAAAGAAAAGAAAAATTGTTTTAAACTCTGGCAACCAACGCTCCCCAACAGCAGGATTTGCAGGAGTATAAAAAAGCCAAAAAGCGAGCGAGCGAAGAAAGAGATGGCAGCCACTAAGGCCAAAGCCTTGGAAGACTGATATGCTCATCTTGAAACCAAGGAGTGCGAGGAAGAAACATATGGACTAGCAAAGGCCTGTGATAAGAGAACTAAAGATGTTGCTATCTTTGCATTAAGATTGCTCGTGGAAAAATATACAGAAAACAGGAAAACCCGGCGCATAGTATTCATCAGTCTTGAGAAGTCTTTGACTGCATTTCAAGAGAAGTCATCTGGTGGTGCATGAGAATAAAACAGATACCTGAAGACTATATCAGACTCACCCAGGACGTGCACAGGGGTGCTGTTACCACAGTGAGATGGTCACGTGGAGAAACGGAACAGTTTCTAGGAAGAACTGGAGTACACGAAGATGCTTTTTGTTCACATTGGTGCTTGATGAACTTACAGAAAACATCCAGAGGGTGACACCCTGGTGTATGCTTTTTGCAGACAATGTAGTGCTTGTGGGGGAGAGCAAAGAAGAAGTGGAAGAAGATTTAGTTAGGTGGAGGTGCGCACTTGAAAGAAATGGTGTGAAAATTGACAGAATTAAAGCGGAGTATATGCTCCGTAGATTCAATGATACTTTGCAGGAAGACAACAAGGCCATACCTCTGTGGGGCCAGCCATGACCACAGGTACAGAAGTTCAAGTAGCTAGGTTTGATAGTATGGGATAATGGCGAACTCAACAACAAACTAATAAGCCAAACAGGGAAAGCGTGGACTAAATGAGAGAAGTGAGTAGAGTGATCTGCGATAGTAGAATGTCTATCCGACTGAAAGGTATGACTGACAAGACTTTTGTAGGCTCTGAATGCTGGGCCCTGAGGAAGAGACAGGAGCAGATCTTGAATACAGTGGAAATGAAAATGTTAAGATGGATGCTTGGAGTTACAAGACTGGACCATGTTGGGAAAGAACGAATTAGGGGAAGTGTGAAGGTGGTACCAACTATAGAAAAGCGGAGGGAATCCAGGCTTAGATGGGTTGGGCACATGAAAAGAAGAGCGGAAGAATAGGAAATGGGGTGTTCAGCTTAGAAGTGGAGGGTAAGAGAAGGGTTGGAAGACCCAAAACTAGATGGATGGATGTCATACAAAAGGATTTCATTAGCTGTGGAGTTTCCAAGGAACCGTTTCAAGACAGACTGGAATGGAGAAGGATTCAAAGAGCTGACCCCACATAGCTGGGACTAAGACTAGAAGATGAAGATAAAAGGGACAGAGCATGGGTCAGATCCTCACCCTGGTCCCCCCCAAAATGAGTTTGCTGTTCTACAGTCCTTTTTTCACATGAGGGTCTCCGAGTGCTTTGCAGTCAATGATGAATTAACTCTCCACCCCCTGCTGCTGTAGCTATGTAGTCGAAAGGCGACGTTGGGATTCTGGTTTCTGTGAAGCGCCTCTTTGCTGGTAGAGGCGCCTCACTGTCTGCTGCAAGGGTGGCTGGGAAGCAGCTGCCATTTTGTGTTGCAGTTGAGCTGCAGAATGCCACAGAGCGAGTCGTACACACTAGGCTCTCCCTCTGTCACGGAGACTTTGCGTTTGGTCTTTGTTCGCCTGCCTCTGAAGTAAAATTCATCTAGAATGAAAACATAACACTGGTAGGCAGTTCAATAGCAACGTGCGTAATGAGTCTGAACCAGAACCTGGGATCTGAACGTGCCTTTGGGGAAGTTTGGATCGAGGGTCTGTAGCCAGGCCCGGCTCGAATTACTATACTTCTATAAATCTCAACTTGGCTGTGGTCACAGTTTCAGAGCCCAGGACTACTGACTCCCAGTTCCTTGCTTTAAACCCCTAGGAATTCCCGTGGCAGGGAAATGCCAAACAGAAGAGCAGCTGGTCACCTCGCACAGCAAAATACTAGGCCCGGCACAAAATGTTTAGAAGCTGTTTCTGTCTGGAGCACAGCAAGCTGGCATTTGCTATGATGCCTGAGGCAGCAGAATCCCTAATGCCAGCACTAGCTAAACGTGTCAGTGTAGTACCATCAAACCGAATGGAGCTTCATCCAGCTCAGGTCTGCTAAAATCCCACTTTCTACAGTGGAGCCGATTAGCAATGCTGTGCTCATGCGTGTCTGTAGTCATGGCCACATCCGTTGAGCTGGCCACTCATGTTCACCACTAGGATATAAGCAGACGATCCATCTGGAAGACTTTATTCTCCGCCCTTTCCTTGTCCCACATGGTGGAAGAGGTTTGTATAATCAAACTTCTGAAATCACATTACCAGTGTCACCCAGTACCTGGGAAATATTATGGACTCCTGCAGGGATGGGTGAAATGCCATTGAAGCAGGTGGGTGTAACCACTGGCCTTCATTTAAGAGCAGCCTCCATTCCAAACAAGGACACGCGGCACCACCCAAAACAAACACATGTAAGGTGGTTCAGGAATTTGAAGGGCATGGGCAGAGGGTTTCCACGGGGTATTGTTTGGTGGAGGTGTGTGTCTGTGGGGGAGAAAGGCCAGAGAAGCAGAGAGAGAGAAGGCAGCAAGGAAGACCAGGCACAGAGTGTGGCCTGAGAGAAGCCTAGAGAAGGCGATTATGGGCTGAGTGCTGGCCGATGGAGGCTTGGAACTTTGAGCAAAAACCATGTCTCCTGCTGTCTGATGTCTTCTGTGTTCAGGGAAACAGGACTTTATGTACATTCTTTGTAAATAACCAGGATAGCATCAAGGATACCTGACTCCATCATCTATTTCGCCTTCTAATGGAGACAACCTACGGGGCCCCGAACTTTGGCTAACTGCTTGAATCAGACGGGGTAACTGTATTTATCACTCCCTCACTTCTATTTCCAACTCTCCCTCATGGAGTCACTCTCCTCCCTTTGAAATGGTCTCATCACCAACAAAGGGTTTAGGAAGTCAGTACCAGGCCTTTCTGGAGATAGCCACAAACAAATGACTCAGGCCACATTCAGCTGCTGGTAGGGAGGTGTGTCGGCTACAAGCCATTTGAAAAAATGGCGAAAATAATAATAATAATTTAAAAAAAACCCTCTGGGTGAGAAATCCGGGTGTAAAGTCTCCAGCCAGCCAAATGATTTTTACAATGTTAATTTCAGAGATGGGTCCAAAGCTTCAAAGTTTTTCTCCAGATATGAACTCTACCAAAGTGCAGGGAGAGAGTTTTTTGGTTTGGGCCCATCCCATCCCTAGTTAATTTCACAGTGGAGGTTGATGTAAAAAGGGGACAGGTGATGGAAATGTATCGCTCAGAGCCAGATTGACAGCAACTGGCAAGGATGATAATGTGAAGTCAAGACACACCTGACACTGCCAACCCTGCCTGCCCTGAAGACCTTCTCTGTTCATCCTCAAAAATAAAATCATTCTGGGTCACTTTAAGTTGCGAGACTGGAAAAAAACCTGCTAGTGATTTTAGATGCTTTTCTCCCCTCTCTGAAATTAAAACCAGTGCCTGGAATTGTGCCTTTGAATTTATTTGTCTTTTTAAAATTAAAACAACCACTTAAAAAAAAAAAAAGAAAGAAAAGAAAAGGAAAAAAAAACCCCAAAGCAGCTACTGACTTGCACTCTAGCTAAAACTTTCTGGCATGAGTGTTACAAGGATTTTTTAGCCTGGGAACCTAGCGGCAAGTGTGTGTGAGAAACATGGACAAAAAATCTCCAAACCACACAAAAACTCACCAACTCAGCAGTCTGAGAACCTTCTCAGTGAAACTGGGCCATGTTTTGCGTGAGCCCAGGGACAAATGATGGGTTTAAATTGGAATTGAGCAAAACTGGCATTTTGTACAGGTGAAACTGGGTGGTTTCAAATGAGAGCCTCTTTGAAATGTTGGGTTTCAATCTGTGGTGGACACTACACCCACCCACAGCTCAGTTTAGGGGCCCCGCTGCTTCCAATATGCATTAAGCTTGGGATTTGGGAAAGAGCCCAAGGGAGTTAGGCACTGAACCCTCAGTCCTTTAGTCTCATTAGAAATTCCCAGCCAGAGCCTATTAGTATTTAACCAGATGATCTGGGCTTTTAGCCCAAATTCAAACACATCCCTGAGACTTTTGGGCATCTGTGTGGCAGAGGGACTGACATGAGACATCTCAGTGCAGCCTCCAGAGGCCAGGATTGGAGACTCTTTACAGTTTGACGGCGACCGGGTCTTGGAGGTGAAAGGCGCCGGGGTGTTTCTGGAGAACCCATTCCGTGCTCTGTGCTGGTCTTTTAGAGCACCGAGTCAAGTTCGTCCAGTCCTGGTTTTACCTAGAGAGTGCAGTGAGCTGCAAACAGAGAAGCTGCGTGCTGCGTTCTGTGAGCTGCAGCATCAAACATAGGGTCTGTGGGATCTTCCTTCAAAACGATCTACTGCGTCTATCTGATTCACTCCACAAGCTAGGACCATTAGGACACTGTGTTGGCGATGAAGCCAGGATCAGCAGGAACCAGAAAATGAAACCAACAGACAAAAAGGGACCACAACAAACGAAAAGAAAAAAGAGGTCTGAGTGCTAGCTGGCTGCTGAATTTTTAGCTTGTACAAGGCTGCCCATGGAAACACTAATCTTCTTGACATGCTGTAATTAGCACTTTGCAGGGGTTGTGCCTTGCTCTGTCAGCCCTGAAGGTTGGTGGCACCCTTTTTGTGTGTGGCATATTCTGCTCTATCAGCCCGGAAGCATTGTAGTAGCCATTTTGAGTGTGGCATATCCTCTGGACTGCATCAGAAAGACTGAATATGTCCGTCTTAAGTTAAAACACACCTACACCCGTGTACACAGAACATTGCTACCCAAGGTTTTGTGATAACAAATCTATCAAGGGTCTTCCTCATCTCCTACAGCCACACAGTACACCTTAATCGATTAGTCTCATTAGAGTTGGTATGGCAATCCCCATTTTTTCATGTTCTCTGTATCTATCTATCTATCTATCTATCTTCCTACTGAATTTTCCACTGCATGCATTTGATGAAGTAGGCTTTAGCCCATGAAAGCTTATGCTCAAATAAACGTGTTAGTCTCTAAGGTGCCACAAGTACACTCTCGTTCTTTTTGCTGATACAGACTAACACGGCTACCACTCTGAAAACAGTACACTTTGTTATACAGCAGTTCTAACTTCAAAGGAAAAAATGTTCCCAAACTTCACTGAGTTTCCTGTCCAAGAATCTCATTCCACTCTGGGACCCAGATGGGAACACTGGCTTGAAAGGTTTGAAAAATCAATGTCTTGCAATGAAAGAAGATAATTCTACCACAAAATGTGCTATGCTCCTAAACTTTGCAGGAAGCGAGGTGTACCATATTTTTAAGACGTTGCCAACTGCTAGGGATAATAAGATTTAGGAGAAAGCACAAACAGCACTCACAAGGTACTTTAAACCAAATAAAAACATTGACAATGGCAAATTACATTCCAGCAAGCATGTCAGTGAGAAGGAGAAAACATGGATGAAAATCATGCCTGCCTACATCACTTTGTGATTCATGTGGATCACAAGATAAGAGGACAGAGAATACAAGGATGTTTGTCAGCTAAACTGAGAAGACAATTTTTCCGAGACCCCCAAATGACTCTTGTCAGAATACTGGACACTGCTCGAGTGAACGAGATGTTGGGAACACATGTTCGACCAGTAAAACATGGAAACCTGGCGACCAGTACAGAGACAGTGCACGCACTCCCCACTATGAACTATATCTGGAATCAAATGCGGCGTTCTCAAGATGGTAACCAACCCTGGAAAACTCAGGTTCCGGTCACAAAGATGACAAATGTAAAATGCTATGAACGTGGAGGCTCATACCCGTAACAGGGTGATTGCCCAGCAAAATGGTTTCTCTGTCATAGCTGTGGAAAATGAACCACTATGCAAAAGTCTGTAGATCTACTTTCTACTATTCCCACACAGGGTGAGACAAAGTTCCAAAGAAGATGTCAAGATGGAGCGAATGCGCTTCAAACTGACACCTCAGAAGATGACAGCTCTTATGTCTTCACGGTAGGTCCCAAAATAACCTAGCCTTCCGAGCACATCATTCAACCACGGTGCCACACCGTCAGACAAGGATACGAGTCTGAAGTTTTAATTGCCACTGATGCATCAATGAATGTGATGGATCAACGTGTGTATGACGCCATGCCACAGAAACCGCTTTTACAACCGAGGCCAGTTTGGAAATCCAGGCTCACTGACAATGGGTGATGTATTCTCAACTCGTTTTGTACTTAAGGACAGGTCTGTTACCAGTCCAGTGTCCATGGTGACTAATGCACTGATACATTGGTTAGTTATACCACAGCAAGTGCACTAGGACTGATTCAGATGATCCATGTGGCACAGCCTAACAGGCTAAATCAACTCCTCCAGTCTGATGAGCACATGTTGGAAGGACTAGGAAAATTGAAAGGACAGCAAATAAAATTGCACTTTGATGACATGGGTGAGCCTATAGTTCTGCCACATAACCACATTCCTTTCCATGTCACAAAGCGGGTGGAAGACAAATTATCACACCTGGAAGAGCTTGAAATCATCGAGCAAGGGAAGGCCCCACATCATAGGTCTCCCCTATAGTAGTGGTCCTAAAACCAAAGCAACCAGGCAAAATCCAAATTTGCATGGATATGCATTTACCCAATCGGGCTATCAAGCATGACCGACACATCGCCCTCACTGTAGATAACATTATTGCAGATCTGAATGGTGCAAAGTTCTTCTCCAGGCTTGACTTCACAGCAGGATACCATCAACTCGAGCTTCACAGAGTCAACGTACATAACAATCTTCATGATACATGTTAGTCTATGCTTCTATAAACGACTCGGTTCTGGCATTTCTTCAGCTGCAGAAATATTTCAAAACACCACACATGAGGGACGAGCTAGGATCCCTGGAGTTCTTAATGTGAGTGATGACATATTAGTATTTGGCACCACATCTGAAGAACATGACACTCGCCTCGCAGCTGTTTTTGAACGACTGCAGGAGCAAAATCTCACATTAAACCCAGACAAATGTGAGTACAATCAACCCACATTAGACATTTTTTGGATACACGTTCTCCAAAGATGGTGTCTCAACAGATCCTAAGAAAGCGAAGAAAGAATGCCACTGTGTCCACGGACCCCACTGAAATTCGCAGCCTGCTAGGACTTTCAAATTACCGGGGCAGATTCATTCCGAGGTTAGTCACTATCACAGAGCAGTCTAACCAGGAAAGACCAAATACGGGTTTGGTTAGGTGAACTTCAAAATGCATTTGAGGAGCTAAAGAAATCCATTCCCTGCGATGTAGGCATGTCACATTTTGATTCCAGTAAGAGAACTGAACTTTTAGTAGTGGATTAGGAGCAGTTCTCCACAGAATTACCCAGCGTGGTCAGATTTGCATCATTGCCTAAGCCAGCAAGGCTTTTTTGCCTGTTGAACGACGATACTCTCAGACAGAAAGAGAAGCTCTTGTTGTACCATGGGGATGTTCCCATTTGCACTTGTGCATTTAGGGATGTCGTTTCATGATTCTGACGGATCACAAACCTCCTGCACCTATGTTCCACAATCTCTCTTTTCGCCCACCACCTCACATTGAGCAGTGGATGCTCAAACTACCAGGTTATGACAACAAAGTTATCTATTGGCCTGAAAAAGATGACTGCTACTACTGAGGACTACTTCTCCAGGCACGCTATTCCCGAACCGGCTAACAATTACACCACTGAAGAGAAAGCAGAAGTGCATTTGAACTTCCTCCTCACACACCATTCCTACAGTTCTCGCATTACAACACATCAAAACAGCCACAGAGTCTCCAAATGGGCATCAAAACCATTCGAAGTGGTCAAATGGAAAGAACTTCCGCATAGCCTACAACATTTGACTTCTGAAACACAAGCTGTCCTACGATCAATGGCCCATGTTAAAGGTGAACCTACCATCACAGATGCTGAGCTCCTACTTCAAGATACAGGACTCGTTATTCTGTGTTTGTTGTGGGATCACATGCTTGATTGGCTTATGAAGGTCACCAAGGACTGATAAAAAAAACAGAATTTCTCCTTGCTCAGAGAAAGTCTGGTCCCCTGGGATGGATAACCTTAGTGAAACTTGCAGTAAGTCCCATAGACTATGCCCGGCAGCATTTCTGGAAAAGCACACTCCTCCACTACATGTATCTCCTCTGCCCATGTCCCCATGGATGGAAGTTAATGTGGATTTTTGTGATCTCACTAACGGAAAACATTTACTGGTTGTTATAGACAACTATTCTCATTATCCAGAGGTTGAAATGGTCAGCATTACTTCTGCCAGCACTGTTATACCCAAACTAGACAAGATTTTGTCAGCCTACGGCATACCTGCTGTTATTAAAACAGACAACGTCCCCCCTTTCAAGGCTCACAATTCACTCAATTTGCAGAGTATCTTGGTTTCAAACATGGTAAACTTACTCCACGCTGGCCACAAGCCAATGGAGAAGTTGAGAGGTTTATGGGAACACTCAAGAAAGCACTGCGAATTGCTACAGCAGATGGATTGGACATGAAACAGGAGTTATTCTGTTTCCTCTGCAGTTATCAAACCACTCCACACTGTTCAACTAACACGGCAACTGGAATTGTCATGTTCGGCAGACAACTCCGGACAAAATTGCCACAAGTTGTTGAGTGGATGAGCCTCTACGTCAACATGACAACAAAGCAAAGCTCGCCATGAAAAGATACGCTGAAGGGCAAGCCCACATCTTTCAGTGTGGGAGATGTAGTTCTAGTCAGAAACTTTCAGCCTTGCAACAAACTCTCTACTCCCTTTTATCTTAAGCCTTACTAGATCACAGTGGTCAAAGGCATGATGGTGACTGCTCAGAGTGGATTCCATAAAGTCACATGAAATGCATCTCACACCAAACTTCTTCATAAGAATGGCCAGACTGGGTCAGACCAAAGGTCCATCTAGCCCAGTGTCCTGTCTTCCGACAGCGACCAATGCCAGGTGCCCCAGAGGGAATGAACGGAATAGGTAATCATCAAGTGATCCATCCTCTGTCACCCATTCCCAGTGTCTGGCAAACAGAGGCCAAGGACACCATAGCACTCATTATGTTCGCACTCTGATGACAACCTTACAGAGAGACTGAACCCCCTGTAGTCTCTCCAAGACAAGTGAGTCAACTCCCTGTGATCCAGAGGTGAAAAGTCCCCATTACCCTAAAAGAGGTAGCCATCAACCTCCAGTGCATTTGAAGGACTATCTAACATAAGAGCCGGTGGTTTTGAGGATGTTTTGATCAATCATCAAACTTTTGACATTGTTTTATTTATTTTATGCTTGTATTTTATTCATAAGGTAGAAGAATTTCAAAGTGGTGAATTTAGTAACTGTTAGTAATTTAAAGATTTTGGAGAAAAGGAGGGATGTAGTGTTTATGGACAACCCATTCCATGATCCGTGTTGGTCTTTTAGAGTACTGAGGATAGCAATCGGGTCAAGTGATTCCTTTTTCAGATTTTCATTTTGACTAGAGAGTGCAGTTAGCTACAAATGGAGAAGCTGTTTGCCATGTTCCGTGAGCTGCAGGATTAAACACGTGGTCCATGGAATCTTCCTTTAAAACTATCTACTGCATCTGTGTGATTCATTCCAGAAGCTCCTAATCAGTGAGGACACAGCAGGTGTGTGAGGACAGAGCCTCCAGGCGTCATTTGCTGTACACGTAAGAGAGGAGAACGTTGCCTGTCACTTGTGCCACAGTGGAGGGAAAGCTTTGCCTATTACTTAACACACAGTGGACCCAAAATCCAGGGCTCTATTCCTAGCCCTGCTGCTGACTCGCTTGATGTCTTTGGGCAAGTCACTGCAGCTTGCTCTGTGCCTCAGTTTCCCCATCAGTGAACTGGGGGCAATAATACCTGTGCTGTGCAGGGATTCTGAGAGGATTAATTTGTTAATGTTGGGAACATGTAGTGAACACCCCAGCCAGTCCCAGGGAAAGGCAAAGAATATTAAAGCATGAATACCTGAAGCATTGGTCTCACAGGTGTTGTCAGGGACTTCTCCCTGTCTCTTCCTTTCCCCGTTCCTTGAGAACAAGGTACAATCCTACCTGTTCACACCACCCAACCCCAATGCATATTATTTCCCCTGGAGGGGCTGCTTCCTCTACATTCGCAGCCAAAATCACTGTGCCCCTCCTTCGTCTTATTTCCCGTTCGCAGACATTTGCAACAAATGTGCGTCTCTTGTTTGTCCCGTAAACGTCTTGTGGCCATGGGAATGGTTCCCGACCCAGCTGGCAGCCTGCATGCTCTTCTCTTTAACGTTGGCTCTCGCCTCAGCTGGATGCCGAGGTGACGTCCAGGTGAACTCCCGGTCCAGAGGAGCACATCTGGGAAAGCTCTCGGCTCAGGGCTGTGTCAGGACTTTCCTTCCCACTGCGTGAGCTCCAAGGACGTTTGCCAAATGCCACCCATCCCCAACATTGGTCCCGGTTACATGGCTGTGTCCTGCCTGTGTTCCTGAGCTCCATTTCTTAGGACACACACACAGAGATGGAAACCAAGCCAGAGAGAGCTGAGAGCAAAGTGTACGCTGGAGGCCAGGACTTTCAGATGAAGGTATTTTATGGCTCCTGAGTCTCAATCAGGCCAATTGACCCAGTCAGATCTTGTAAAGTGTTTAGACTTAGTCTGATCCAGTTTTGCATTGGAGCCAATCCTGCATTTGCAGAGAATTTTGACATCTTTGAAGCACGCTGCTACCTGGGCCAAGGGGCAGTCCTGGGACCATCTAATGCAACAAAGTAATTGTCTTATTTCCTCTGATGTCCTGCTTGCACCAGGCTTAATCACGGAAAACTATCTCTGTGCCTCTCCTGGTGTAATTCGTGCTCTGCTGTGGTACTGGGGGCAGTGTCTTTAAGGGCTGAGCTTCCCAGAGAGAGAGTCTAGAGGGGAGGCAGTGCTGTGAAGCTCTTGCTGTTAGGTATACATAGAATACAGCTGCACTCTTGCAAGCACCTCCAGGATGGAAGAACAGGAGTACTTGTGGCACCTTAGAGACTAACAAATTTATTAGAGCATAAGCTTTCGTGGACTACAGCCCACTTCTTCGGATGCTTATGCTCTAATAAATTTGTTAGTCTCTAAGGTGCCACAAGTACTCCTGTTCTTCTTTTTGCGGATACAGACTAACACGGCTGTTACTCTGAAACTCCAGGATGGAGTGGTCACTGACGTGACCTCAGCTAGCAACCAACTAGGGAAGATGGGGAGAGCTTTTGGCCCGTAAGTGTCATCAATATGCTGCTGATTCTCATCTCTGGGTCTCCTCCGCATCTAAGATTCTGCAGTCTCATTGCTCTCCCACTCCCTGCCAGAGACACGGAGCTGGAGGGGAGCGGGCCACCTGCAGCTGAGCCTAGATGGCTATGAAGTGATGTCTGTGAGCCGGGAGAAGCCTTTAGAGCAGTGGGCAGAGATGTGGTTCCGCATCATCTGTTGCCTTTTGCCAGAAGGGTTTGCATCTTTCAGGGATTTGAGAGCAGCCTTCAACTACCTGAAGGGGGGTTCCAAAGAGGATGGAGCTCGGCTGTTCTCAGTGGTGGCAGATGACAGAACAAGGAGCAATGGTCTCAAGTTGCAGTGGGGGAGGTCGAGGTTGGATATTAGGAAACACTATTTCACTAGGAGGGTGGTGAAGCACTGGAATGGGTAACCTAGGGTGGAATCTCCTTCCTTAGAGGTTTTAAAGGCCTGGCTTTCAAAGCCCTGGCTGGGATGATTTAGTTGGGGTTGGTCCTGCTTTGAGCAGGGGGTTGGGACTAGATACCTCCTGAGGTCCCTTCCAACCCTGATCTTCTATGATAACACTGACAGACCCCGGTCGTCATCGTCAGGATCGAACCTGGGATCTCTGGAGCTTAGTGCATGAGCCTCTACCGCATGAGCTAAAAGCCAAGTCGCTCTTAGCTAAGGCTGTCGAGGAGACTCATTTTATCTCTCTCTCTAAGTGGTCTTGGTGCCACTAGATGGGACAGAACACCACACCTAGAAGGTGTGTGGGTTACACTATGACTAACTTCAAGCAAAGAATTTAAGATACAGAGGGGCCAGTCTTTGCCCTCAGATACCATCCGTGCAGGGGCGGCTCCAGGCTCAGCGCACCAAGTGAGTGTCTGGGGCGGCAAGCCGCGGGAGGCAGCCTGCCAGTCGCCGTCAGGGCAGCAGTCAGGCTGCCTTTGGCAGCATGCCTGTGGGAGGTCCGCCGTCCCGCGGCTTCAGCGGCAATTTGGCGGCGGGTACGCCGAAGGCGCGGGACCGGCAGACCTCCTGCAGGCATGCCACCGAAGGCTGCCTGACTGCCGTGCTTGGGTCGGCAAAATACATAGAGCTGCCCCTGCATCCATGGGCACAAGTCTTCTTGAATCCCAGGGGATTTGCATGTATGAATTCAAGGGCAGAAAATGTCTGATAATATAGTAAGAATTGTTGTCCATTTGTCAGAGGTGGGGACTGGAAGTCAGGACTCTTGGGTTCTACCTCCAGCTCTGACTCAATGTGTGAACTTAAGCAAAATGCTAACTTCTCTGGACCTGAGTTTCTCATCTGTGAAACTGGAAGAATACTATCTCATAGGGTACATTTGTGAGATGTAAAGGAAAAGGTTATTCACAGGCTAAATCTATCTGGGATGGGCGCTTGCTCCCGGCTCCAATGTAGACGTACCCCATAGATAGACTTCGCTAGCAGGATGTCAGCTAGCGCACTGAAAATAGCAGAGAGTCAGATGGGCTTGAGAACCTGAGCTCCAGCCCTAGCCACAATATCCACACTCCTGTCTCTAGTCTGCTAGCTCTAGTCTGTCTTCCCTGCTGAGGAGTTTGCTTCCAGCTGCAGTGTAGACATATCCTATGTGGTCCCTGGTTCTGAAGGCATAATATTACAGATGCATATATACACGGCCACACGACTCAAGTGCAAACAACTGCGTGTGCACTTTGAAAATCCTAACCTCCCCGTTACAAGTGCTGAAGTTTGCCTCCACTAAAACAAATGTGGATTAAAGGTGCAAATTCTAATACGTGTACGTTTACTGGCATTAGCATTCTGCGAGGGCATGTGCCGAGAGTGACTGTCCATGCATGGGCACTTTTTTATGCACCCCAGTTGAGGCTGGGAGCTGAAAATCAGACGCTTCATATTTATAACTTTGGCCTCAATCCCAAACTACTGGAGAAGTTCTATTTGCCGTAATGGGATCTGCAAACTCTTCATTTTAATTCTAATCCGAAAGAGTTTAGCTGGCAGACATACATTTTTATAGGAAGCAGAACAACTAATCCACCAAAGTGTAAGGCAAAAGTTTCCTAAGCATAACGTCCCCTCAGAAATATGACGGCTGCAGCTTAACCCCCTGACCCCACCCCAAATCTTCCATATCAAAGTCAGCCAAGCTTGGAAATGGTAAATTGATTATCAGATGGTTGGCAAACCCCCAATGGCCCAACCTCTGAAAACAGCTGGAATAATTATGGCAGAGGGTTGTGGAGAAATAATTGGAGCAGGAAAGAACTGGTGATGGGGGAACCTCTGCACACTAAGCCCAGGTCTCACACTTTGCAGACCTTTTGATTCAGTTCGGTGGCTTGACCTAAGTCCACGCTGCAAAATGACAGGGCCCAAATCCCAGCAGGACTCAGGCTCTGACCGTCCCCCCCATCAGGGTCCTAGGCCCTGGGTGCTTGCTGATCTAAGTCAGGTTGATTTGTGTGTGGATGGAAGGGGGGCTTGGGATCAAACCTGACTCAGAGCCCAGGCTTAGTGTGCAGTGTAGACCGAGCCTTCAGTTAGCGGAGATGGGTTGGAGCCATAGTGTTTGGATCAGGATTTTCACTGGAACTTTTCCAGGACTTGGGGATATTTAGGTTCAAGCCATAATAGAAACAGGGCCTAGCAACTGTTGAATCCCTCATGGTAAAGAGACAGGACTCAACTGTAACAAATATATAGGGGATACTTTATTGAGGCTGCCAGACACAGAGCCTACGGTTCGCTCTGGCTGTCTACCTCCCGGTCTGTGCTGGCTACATCACCACACAGGATCACCCTCAGTCCTGGCCTGGACTCAGCAGTCAAGGAATGGACCTTCTTTGCCATTATAAAGGGAGGGGCCAAGCATGACGTTCAGTTCTGGATTTAAGATTCTTCACAATGGGTGGATCCAGGCTCTGTGTTTGGACCATCTCTCCTGGTTTAGGAGACGCTTCCCAATGTTGGGTGCTTGTCTACACTTCTGCAAGACTGGGAACATCTCAGGAACTTCCCACATTTCCTGCTTCTGACTGGGTTGGGATACTGCGAAGAACATGGTTTCCTAGGATACACAGGTGTTTCTGCCACTGGTTAGAGCTCTGATATACTGATGTAACCCACACAGGTGTGGTGTTCTGGGTGTGGTGTTCTGTCCCAGCTAGTGGCACCAAGACCACTTAGAGAGAAATGGAGTCTCCTACAGCCTTAGCTAAAGGGTACGTGACTTTTAGCTCATGCCGTAGAGGCTCATTCATTTAGCTTCCGAGGTCTCAGGTTCGATCCCACCCACTGACAACCAGGATCTGTCGGTGTTACAGCGGGAAAGAGTAGGACATTAAAAGAGCGCTGCCACATTTTGAAACAGTCTTGACCTCAGCCGCTGCTTTGGCCAACTGAGCTCCCAACTCAGTTGCCACTTTGGCCTCTCTGCCATTTTCTAGCAACTGGTGCAATGTGTGATGGGGTGTCGTGACTCTGACATTTGGTTCCACTAGAAACTGGGCTGAGACCCATCCAACTCATTTCAGATAAGACACTGAAATGACTTAGCAGTGAGTGACTCCATGATCCTTGTTACCAACTCCCTGCCACCAGAGCTAGGTGACAGCCGGTGAAAAATCGTGTGGAGAAGAGTTTGTGTTTAACTGCCCACCGGCCAGGTTTGTGCAATAGTGAACAGTCAGTAGTCTTCTCAGTTTTAAAAAAATGAGAAATTATTTGCAGGGATGTTTTGCGATAATGCAAAACACACATTTTGGCACCGAAAATCCCACTTGTGAATTCTGCAGCTAAAACAGCCTCCCCGACTGCTCCTTTCGTTTGTCCCACATGGTAACGAAAGACAGACCACAGTGCTGCGATTAAAAGGTCCGGAGCTCTTCACTATCTTTGAGACTGGCTGCAGTGGGAACTTGCACCTACGTAGTGCTGTACAAACATTGAGGCCTCCGATCCTATGCAGATCCACCCACACAGCCTGCCTTGGGTCAGGGCCTTAGGTAGCTTTCATGATAGGCACAAGAGGCAGCTAAATATCATTGCTTTCATTTCACAACCGGAGAAACAGGGGCTCAGAGAAGGTCAGTGACTTGTTCATGGCCTAGTTGATTACAGATGGGCATCAGGAATCAGATGCTTTGTCTGACACCGGGCAAGATACTTAATTTCTCCCTGACTCAGTTACCCAACTATAAAATGGGATAACATTATCCCCTTCCACACACCCCTTTTTTCTGTCTTATGTATTAGTAGTAGTAGTACTATCGTAGCAACTTGGAGCCCCAGTCATGGCCGGGGACCTCATAGTGCTAGGCGCTGTACAAACACAGAACAAAAAGATGGTCTCTGTCCTGTCTCCCTCCCTTTCTCGTCCTGCAATTTTCAGAAAGTGGCTTTTCGTATTTCTTTCTGAGCAAAGAAATATTTCAGGCCAGATGCAGTCAAGACTTTCCAAAATTGCTCCAGTCGCGCAGACGTTTTGTGAACATAAACCCAGGCCACTTTCGCCCACCCTCGAAAGACCTCTAAACGTTTGGGAGGAGCGTTTACCACTCGCCTCCTGAGCATTTTCCAAGCTAAGTTTAGAGAGGAAGGGGGAGGGGGAGGGTTATTTATCAGAACAACAATTTCTAGCAGAACAACCCCTTGGAGCGGTCTTGCTACAAGAGCATCTGCAAACCATAGCCTGCAGTTTTGGCTTTGGAGATAATAAGACCACTGACTGACAAATTCCAAGAGTGTTTTCCTATTTATATTAGCTGTATATTTATTTGTTCAATATGTGAGGATGTGATTCCTTGAATTAATCATTAACTTGGTAGAGCTTTTCCTACTTCCTTGCCAAGAAAAAAATAAAGATACACAACCAAAACCAAACTTTCCATGTAGATATAAGTAGCATGACATGGAAGTAAGTCCCCCGGTAGAAAAGGGCAACACAAATCATCAGCAATGGGGCTGGAGCCCTGAGCTGCGTAGGTTTTTATTTATATCTTTGTTGCTGGGAGATTTGCAACAGATCTACAGATGCTCTTCACGTGCACACCAGCGGGCCAGCGTAGCCTTGGATTTCAGAGCACATTTTGTGAGTCTCCACGCACCAGGACCTGGTCACCTCTTTGTGGGCACACAACTCCTACCTCTGTGTCTCCCCAGTGCTTGGGTTTTTTCACCCTCCGCACAAATCTCTCTGGGCGTTAGTTCCTCAACTGTGTTACACAGGAGGTCAGACTAGATAATCACAGTGGTCCCTTCTGGTCTGAGAGTCTATGAATCTTTAAAATGAAGATAGCAATCCTTTCTTTGCCTATGTTGTCTATTTTGATTGAAAGCTCCTTGGGGCTAGGCATGGTTACTTACTGTGTGTTTGTACAGTGTCTAGTGCGCTGGTCTTGGGGGCTTCTCTAGACGTGATTGTAATAAACGAAAGTTGTAACAGGAAATGTCCCAGTATCTGGAAAACTTTGGCTCTGCTGTATTTGCTGCCAGGATTAATAATGGCCCAAATATATCTGCCTAGAATGGGGGCTATTCCATTGTTCCCATCCGTTTTCAGCACCACAGGGTGGAAGTTTAACAGAACAGCTGCACTTAAATAACAGAATTGCTACGGGGCAAAAATTTCAACAGTACCTAAGTGAGTTAGGAGCATTAGGGCTTGTCTACACAATGAGTTTTCCCTGATTAACTGTCCCTGATTAATTCCACATGTAGAATGATCCCCGATTAATGCCATGTGTAGACACTTGTGTAAGAGAGCCTTATTTCTGTTTAGTTTAACTGAAGTGGATTATTGCAGACAGAATAAGGGTGTCTACACGTGGAATCAATCAGGGATAGTTAATCAGGAATAACTCCACGTGCAGACAAGCTCTAAGTCTCACTTTTTAAAGGAGACTTGGACACTTATGGGCAGGAGTCCCACTGCCTTTCTGTGAGACCTTGGCTCCTAAGTCACTTTTGAAAATATTACCCGCCACCATCATTAAAATTGCGACCTTTACATTTTAATGCAGGAACCACTTCCTTCCAAGCTGTTGAATTCTGTCTGACTTCATACGAATGGCCTTCTTCACCCAGTAAGCCAGAGTGCAAAAGGATTAACAAAAACATCATGCACAAGCTGAGGATATTTTTCGTTTTGTTTTCCACTTAGATTTTTATGCTGGGTAAAAGTGGTGGATCAAAGATGTTAGGGAATGAAGTTATAGCACCCACAGCAACCACGCATGACAAATAACAAAGCACCATGGCTTGGCTCAGCGGCACCTCTCATAAGACTAAGGGTGTCCTGGCACAAATCAATTGGATAATTATTCTGCTTACTTAAAATTCCCCCTACACTTTCAACTGACTCACCAAAACAAGAGATGGAAAAGACCTATTAGGTCAGCTAATCCATCTCCCGGCCAGTGTGGGATTGTTCTCGATGTGACATTCTTCAGCACTTTGGCCTGTCCACTCTTCAATGACTCAAGTGGGGGATTTCCATCACTTCTCCTTGGAGACTGCTCCACTGCCTTGTAGATCTCACCCTTAGGAAAGTTTTCCTCAGGCTAAATTTTCCTTTGCACCGTGTCATCCCGTTTCTCTGAATTCTACCCCCATGAACCTCCCTGAATGACGGCTCTGCCTTCTTGGCCACTCTACAGTAGGTCATTATCCCATCCCCCCGCTAAGCAGTCCTGTAGCCAATATAAATGCTTTTCCATTGTCGTTTTGGAATTCTTGTGTTTGTACTATGTCATGTTCTTTAAAAAAAAAATTAAATGTCAAATCTAAATGCAAATGGAAAACAAAACCGACAACCTCACTCCTGGGCTGGGATGCCATTGGCCAAAACGTCTTCCAAAGTGTGTGTGTTTTTTTTAAAAAATGGCTGAGTTACAAATCTCTGCAAATGAGGGAACATAGTGGAAATGCTGGCACTACCTTATCCTTTCTGACACAAATTACTACTTTACTAAATTAACAAGACTTTGTGAGAGTATATTGCCACTCATTGGAAAGCCCATCAGGAATAAGCAATCATCCTTTCTTCATATTTCTTTTCTTCTGACTTGGTGAAATGATTCCCAACCCTGGCATTGTAATAACGATTGCCATCGGTCTCGTAATACCTGCTTCGAAGATAATCCTTCTCATCAGCAGGACTCGCACAACCTTGCAGTGGAGGGCAATGTCATTATCCCCACTTTACCTGGATAGATGAGGAAACTGAGGCATGGAGAGATGAAGTGACTTGTCCAACATCATGCAGCACGCCAGCAACAAAGCAGGGACTAAAACCCTCCTGTGTCCCAGTCAAGTTCTGTACCTACTAGGCCACACTGCCTCTCATCATCCGTACCTTTAGCTCCTTAACGTCCTGAAGGATTCCAGAGCGCCATATAAACTGTTCATCTGTATCTAATCTATGAAAAGGAATGGCCATAGCGGATCAGACCAATGGTACTTTTAAGCTAGTGTCATGATGATATTTTCTATTTTATTATCTATCCCTTTCCTAATCAATGGCTCCTAACATTCTGTTCGCTCTTTTGACTGCCCCTGCATATTGAGCAGATGTTGTCAGAGAACGATCCACGATGACTCCCAGACCTCTTTGCTGAGTTTTTTTCTGGGTTCTCAAAAGAATTAGATAAGTTGAGGGAGGACAGGTCCATCAATGGCTATGAGCCAAAATGGTCAGGGACTCCACCCCATGTCCCTAAATCTCGGACTGCCAGATGCTGGGATTGGCCAACAGGGGATAGATCATTTGATAATTGCCCACTTCTGTTCATTCCCATGGAAGCATCTGACACTGGCCTCTGCTGGAAGACAGAACACTGGGTTAGATGGACCACTGGTCTGATCCAATATGGCTGTTCTGATGTTACGTTGAGTGGCAACAGCTAATTTAAACCTCTCCTTTTGTATGTAGAGTTGGGATTATGTTTTCCAATGTGCATTACTTTGCATTTATCAACATTGAATTTCATTGGCCGGTTGCTTGCCCAGTCTCCCAATCGCGTAACTCCTCGCCATCGGCTTTGGACTTAACTATCTTGAGTAATGTTTGTATCGCCTGCAAACTCTGCCACTTCACTGTTGACCCCTTTTTTTCCAGCCCATTTATGAATAGGTTGGACAGCATTAGTCCCAGCATAGATCCTTGGGACCTGTTAGAAAGAAAGTCTCTTCTAACCCCAGGTATCCTGATCCAATTAACCTAGAGGAAGGATGGTTCAGTGGTTAGAGTGCCAGGTTTTGACTCTGAAGACGTAGCTTCAGTTCCCTGCCCTGCCATAGACTTCCTCTCTGCCCTTGAGCAGGTAACCGGGTCTCTCTGTGCTTTAGTTCCCTATTTGTAAAATGGGACAATCATAGCGCTTTCTACTTCCCTGGGTGATGTGGGCACAAATGCATTAAAGAGATTGTGAAGTGCTCAGGTACCGGAGTAATGGGGCCATCTACCTTATGTGGCTAGACAAAGAAATGTGATACAATTTCTTTATGGCCTTTCTAATGTGCCATTCAGCTTAGTATCTCAATTCCATATATATTTGGCACAAATCTATGTAGTACTGAGTGTACGAGTCACTCAGCACGGAAATGCACCTTCCTCTGGAGTGGAACAGGATGGCTATATAAAGCACCAGCAGTTCTGAAGAAGAAAAGCATTTCCAGCTAACACGGTACAGGGAAGTCGGGGAGGCAGAATTAGTTGGAATTTGGCCAGGACCCCTGAGATAATGGTCACAAGTGGTTTGGATTTCAGTGTTACATCTCGCTTGAAAGACCGCACCTCCATTAGGAGAGCACCCCCTCACACCGTGCTGGCAGGGGGCCTGAGTGCAGTTCTCTTCAGTCACGCCTGAGTCCCCAAATGTCTGTGCGTCTCCTCTGCTCATGCCTTTTTGCAGCCTATTAAACGGTATCTTCCTTTTTAAACATCTGTTAGCACAGGAAGACGTGTTGAAAAGGCTGCGGTTGTTCATTTACTCACATTTTGACGTGATCTCGCTGAGTGATTATATTAGCGATGGTGATGATTTTTCTTTGCAGAGTGCCCGTCACAAAAGGAAGCCCAGTGGAAAAAAAAAACATGAAACAAGCATTGTTTCAGTTTTGATTTAAGATCTAGCTCAGATTCATCCCAGAGAGCAATGCCTTGGAGGGCGGAGCTAGAATGAGGAAGGAGGGGCCTGTCCAGGGGACACACAGGATGAAAAGTGAGTTCAATGGCATTGGGAAGAAGAAAGAGGCTGTTTTTTTTCCTCAAATGATGTTGACTGTAGAGCGGGTTGGGAATTTTATGACAAACCATTTTTTTCGACAGAAATTGTCAATTCATCTAACCCAAAACTTTCCTTAAGAAAAGGGTCAGCTTTGACTGATTTTTCAACTAAAAAAAAACGGGTCAAAAGATTTTAAACTTGTCAATGTGAAAAAATATCAGTTTTCTCATTCAAACGATCTTTGCATTTTCCAATTGAAATGAGTTAGTATCGTTTTTTACATGGCCAAAATCAAAATGAAACATTTTGACATTTTCCAAAAGAAAAACTCTGGTTTCCTCGTTGAGAGCGACTTTTGTTTCAAAATTTATGCTAATGCTAACAACTTAAAAAAAAAAACATGGTCAAAATCGAAACGGAAAAATGGTTTAAATTATGGAAACAAAATGTGTCAATTGATCCACATTGACTTTTGTTTGGATTTTCTGCAAGCAAAAAATTTCAAGATTTCAACTTTTCACCGTGATTCAGGATGGGGACATTTTTCGATCTCTTGAGTGTCTTCATGGGATGGGAAACCCATTTCTCACCCAGTTCTACTTGACTGCAGTCCTTGCTTTTTCACAGAATATAAACCTGTACAAAGTGTGGGCATTACACCCAAAAAGACCAAGGTCAAGAGTCTGCCCAAGATTCATAGGAGGAGGAAAGCTGTAGCGTTCCACAGGCATGTGACTGCTTTAAGAGCCTAGGACCCTGGTTTTGCACCTTCAGCTCAGTCAATGGGTTACATTGGTGAAAATGATGGCAGACATTGGTCCATGATCTAGGACTGCTAGCTTGGGTAGTGTAACAAGGCATGCTACCTGTCTGGTTCCCAGAGGGACAGGAGACTGACCTGGGGAAAGACCTGGGGCTTCAGCAGGGCGGCTCTAGCTTTATTGCCGCCCCAAGCCAAGGGAGGTCCGCCAGTTCCGCGGCTTTGGCGTACCCGCCGCTGAATTGCCACCAAATCCACGGGACCGGCGGACCTCCCGCAGGCAAGCCGCCGAAGGCTGCCTGACTGCCACCCTCGCAGGGACCGGCAGGGCGCCCCCCCGCGGCTTGCCGCCCAGGCACGCGCTTGGAGCGCTGGTGCCTGGAGCCGCCCCTGGGCTTCAGGCCTGGGAGTCTATGCAGGGAGACAAAGGTTAACTAGCATGACTATGAAATTGCTCGAGTCTGTCAGCCTCCTGGAGCAAGGAGCTGGCTGAGAAGCCCAGTGGCTGGGCTGAAGAGTTCTCATTCTATTCTCTCCAGGTTATTATACCACCTTATCACCATATTACCATTAAGTGAGGTGACTAACATCTGGCGTGTGGCTCATCCTCTCCTCAGGGAGAGAATTGTGCCCCATGACGGAGATGGTGCTGTAGCTATGGTAAGTTGGAGCCTGTTCAGCAGGAAACATCTTCTAAACCAAAACACTGTTTAAAAAAAGGGAGAAAAGAAAAGCAAACAAGGAGGCTTCACTTTTACTGTCAATTTAGTGCTCACAAAAAGTGCTGGCCTGACCGCTCTGGTGGCTTCAATTTATCCAAGTAGGAGATTTTAGAAAAACAAGTTTATTGTGCTGCCCAAAACCCCTTATTGGGATGAATGGATGACTCAGGGGATCTGTAATGAATTAACAAGCCTTTCACTTCTAAATCACCGGACGAAATCCCAGCCCAGGCCAGCAGTGACAAGAAGCTGTTGCTGTCTGAAGGCTATTTACAAGGCAATGGGAAATGAACCTATGGGTACAGTCAGTTGCTGGAGGAAAATGAGAGAGAGGAAGGATGGTCAGGTGTTTAGCCTGGAACCTGGCTTCAGTTCTCTGACACAGGCTTCCTGTGTTATCTGTGGCAAGTCACCTGGTCTCTCTGTGCCTCAGTTTCCCACCTGTAAAATGGGATAACAAACTTGCCCTGCCTCACAGGGATATTGTGAGGACTAGTACATTAAAGACCACAAGGTGTTCCCTCCTATGGTAATGGGGGCCAGATAAGTCCTATGGATAAACAAAAGCAGTGTGGTCTGCAGGAGTTGCATTGGGAACCAGCAGGTCCTGAGTTCCAAGCCTGGCTCTGCTACTGACATGGTATATTGCCTTGGGCAAAATCACTTTACCCATGTGTGCCTCAGTTTCCCCAGCTGTGAAATGGGGATAATAGCACTGCCCTATCGACGTCACAGGGAGATTTATGGGGATCGATGTGATAATGTTTGTAAAGAGCTTTGAAAGCATCGACTGCTAAATGATCTTAAACCCACTTCATTGAGGGCGGGCAGCCACACCACAAAAAACCTCCTCCCCACTGCTATCGCGACCCTAAATATCTTTCTAAAGACATGCTCAAGTTCAGCCACAAGCGACTGAGCTCTCTCGTATTCACTTGTGTAGCAGGGAAGAATAATTTCCTGCACTGCAAAAATCCCCTAGGTGAATTTCTCTAACCTGGGGTAGGCAGAAGGCCAGAGTAGATGATCACAGACATCCTGTCTGGGCTGAAGAGCATGAACAAGCCCCATTGTTGGCAACCTCAGAGGCGATTAACTAGCCTTGGCAGCCACCTCCGATCCCTGAAGGCGGTCACTCCAAATCAGGGCGTAGGCATGTTCCCTGGGAACCTGCGTCAGAGGACATGCACTGCTCCTGCCTCTAGTGTTTGTATTTGGTGGCTAACCAGAAGACTTCACTTTCCAAGGCTGTAAATCCAAACCCCTTTCGCTAGCACCAGAAGTCCCTTGGAAGGTAGATTCAGATGTGAAAGAGCTGGACGGATTCGCCTGTTTCGCAACCCTCCCGGGCCCGGTTCAGAATCTTCCCGTTGATTTGCGGCGTTAGAAGAGCCAGTTGCAACAAGGTGCCGCTGAGGTTGTGGATTTGCAGTATTCATTATATATCTGGGTTTCCTATCCTTTCCACTCTCAGAGCTCACCCTGAACAGCAGATAAACTGAGGAGGAGGGATACTATATATATATATATATATATACACACACACACACACACACATGTATATGTGCAGAGCCAATTTGATTTACTTTCCATTTACTCAAGACACCAGTGTGGCCAGACTCATTAGGGAGCTCTCTGCCTTGCAAACACTGACCGTGGCTTCCAGAATACACACATGCTTCTTGGATGCATCTCAGGAGCTTGCTTCTCTCGCCTGGCTAAGATTTCCAAGCTACCTCCAGGGGAATTCATTAGGACAAATAGGATTTGCTTTTGACCTGGCATCCATGCATTCTGCAAAGCAAACCCCCAGGAGGGACTTTGAGGAGTAAAAAAAGAGGAAAATCACGTCTTTCTGCTCACCTCCCCTTCTTAGGAGGCTGCCAATCACTCTCCTCCTTTGTGGCCCAGGGCTGAATTGTTTCAGGGGGTTTTCTAATTAAATCTGGATTCACTGGCTTAATGACAGAAGTCATGCAACGTTTAGGACTTGTAGTGGGAGGTCGTGCGCTATCATTTGAGCTCTGCGAGGCGCTGAGAGACCCCCCAGCTCTCATAAAGGGCTATGACTTACAAAGGGGAAGAGCAGGAGAGAGCGAGGGAGGGAGAGAAGTGACAAGAAAAGTGGGATCAGGAGAGAGGGAAGGAGATAATGTGGCGAAGGCGAAAGGGAGGAAGAGAAAGGCAGAGGAAAGCAGTGTCATCATAAACTCACTCCCTCTCTTGCAGTTATAGTTTGCTTTCTCCTCCTTTCTTTTGGCTATCTCAGTTTGCTCTGCTCTTTGCAAAGTTTATTTAACTCTGCGTGTTTCTTTGCATTTGTGTGTACCTTCCTGGGAATGTGCCAGTAGAACAATGGACCATGTGTGTGTGTGTGTGTGGGGGGGGGGGGGGGGAGGCTTGTCGGTTCAGCTGCGTGTTTCTCAGCATGTATGTATCTCTAGGCACCTGTCTCTGTGAGTGGATAGCATGTGTGTGATGCACAAAGAGCAAGGGTGGGGAGGGAGCAGCGAGTGGCCCCGGTTGAGATCTGGGCCCCAGCGCGCTAGGTGGTGCATATACACATAGCAAGATGTTGTAATCCTCACTACGCAAGCTTGGAGTGTTCTCATTATCCATATAGACATGGGAGCCTTTTTTAAAAATCAGAGTGTTATACATTTATATCGTCGGCGTGCCTCGAGGCCAGCCAGTGTGGGTCTACGGTGTGCTAGGTGCTGTACAAAGATATAGTAAGTGACAGTTCTTGCCCCCAAAGAGCTTACAGGCTAAATAGATAAGACAGAAAACATGTGGAAGGGAGAATAGAGGGGACTGAGTCGTGAACAGACCCCCAGATCTCCTGACTCGCAGACTAAGTCCCTAGCCACTAGACTACACTGCCTTCTCCCTTTAGGTGTAGAATGGATGTATCTCTCCACATGCTCTTCCAGCTAAAGTACATATCAAGACCCTTCGTCGTAGGGACCGCGTGTGAGTGTGCGTGTGTGTACAGACGCGCTAGTTGGAGTGTGTGTCCACATGGTTTCACTTGGGATCGGGACACCGCTGTTTGCAGTTTGCACTTTCTTTGTACCTCAGAGCCACATTCTGGCCACATCTGCGAAGCCAGAGGCAACCGGCCTGTCCGGGTGATGGGGGCAGGCTGCGTTTTCACCCCATTCTCTCTCTCTCTCTGCGCTGAGCTCTGGGGTGTGCATTGTGCGCGCGGGCTCGATACCATCTGCGGTGAGCTCATCGGAGCTCGGAGAGCTGCAGCCGAAGCTGATCGGCCGCATGCGTTTGCACTGGAAGCTGTGTACTCAGGTGCAGGCTGTGCCTCTGAGGTAATCGCTCAGCCTCCTGCCAAGTCTCTATCTGAAGGGAGCTGCTCTTCTAGGCCAGAACACCTTGGCATTGTTCTGCTCCCATGAGGCAGCGCAACGAGCGAGTCAAAAGTGCACAAACATGGAATGAATTATCTTTATAGAGATGCTGTTCAATACCCCCACTTCCCCCTTCTCGTTCCTTGAAGGATGTTTCTCTTTCAAATGATTGAGATTATTATCCTTGTGGGCAAGACATGATGGGCCCCTTTAGCAAGGCTGGGAAGAGATGGATGGCTTTTCTATTGCTTCCAAAAAAAAAAAAAAAAATCTATCACTTCCATTCCCCAAATCTTTATTCCAGCAGTGGCTTGATCTATGAGAGACTCGGTGCATCTTTGTATTGGAAAAAAAGAACCCCCCCAAGTCCTTCAGGAGAAGAAGACGTCTAAACATTCTTGTGTGTTGCCGACTGGTCCACCGGGCTGCTGAAAGGACTGTTGAGAGGGGTACCCAGCCACTTGGATAGGAAAAGGTTAATTAACACAGCCGCTTGAGTGCAGGTAGAGTTGGTAGAAAATGCCCAGCCACGCAGCAAGGGAATGCCTAGCACCAAGGCGGGAGTTATTTAGTGAATGATAACGGCCCATGGCTCACATAGCGTTAAGACTGAGTCACTCTTTCCATTATAAATCTTGAGCCTGTTTGGACTCCGAATCGTCAGCCGGAGGATGAGCGATATTTATTTTCAAATATTGTGCGAAATACTTTTTGTCCTTTTGGAATCCCAGGGCGGGGAGGGGGAGAAATTCTGGAGTCTTTTTTTTTCTGCACAGCGGCCAAAATGTTTGTGCCTGAAGTTCAGGCCCCAAATAGGCTGGATTTTAAATATATATCTATTTTGTGACAAAGTTCTGTCCTTGACTCTGTGGGTCCTGCATTTCCTGACGGATTTTGCTAACCTCAGAGGCTCACTGTGACCCTCCACATAGCCCTTCTCTCTCTAGAGACAAGGGTCAGTGTCTACTGAGACATTTTCATCATAAGCCAGCAAGGGAGGTGAGGAGAAACAACCCTCCCTCACACAGTCTCTGTTGTCTCCCAGTATTAGGGATTAATCAGGGAGGGGAGCGGGGAGCCCCGGCCCACCCTCTACTCCGGGCTCCAGCCCAGGGACCCTAAAATTAGCAGCTATGGAGGCTGACTTTTTGGAAATAGGACATGTACAATTCCCTAGGCTACTTCCCCACAGCAGCCCCCCCTCAATATCTTCTTCACAATTACCTCAGGGCCGCCTTCCTTGCACCTGATATGGATTCGTACTACTTCGTTCCTCCAACAGCACAGTCTCCTTCCTATAGCTCCTGACACCCACCCCACACTGACTAACTGGGAGGCTTTTAACTAGTTCCAGCCAGTCCTTGATTGGCTTCAGGTGTCCCAATCAATCTAGCTATCTCCACTGCCTTCTAGAAGGATCTTAATTGGCCCCAGGTGTCTTGATTAACCTGGAGCAACTGCCATTTGGTTACCCTGGTACCAGGGATTTGTTTAGCCTGGGGCTAACATACCTGTTCCTCACTACTTTGCTGTAGCCATCTGGCCTTGCCCCATCACATTATATATATATATATTTGTGGTCAGGCTGCCTGTAGCAGAGGAAAAGCATCAGTCTTTGACCTCTAGCAATGAAGTCCAGGCCCTACATAAAATGCATTTGGGGGATGAACCAGAGTCCATAGAAAGAAAGGTGCTTTATAGTGACCTGGAACCAATAATTCTTTCTTTATTCATTATTATTATTATTATTAATATAAGGCCTGGTCTACACTGGGGTGGGGGGGGGATCAATTTAAGTTACGCAACTTCAGCTACATGAATAACATAGCTGAAGTCGACGTACTTAGATCTACTCACCGCGGTGTCTTCACTATGATGAGTCGACTGCTGCCGCTCCCTCGTCGACTCCGCCTGTGCCTCTCGCCGAGCTGGAGTACAGGAGTCGACGGGAGAGCGCTTGGGGATCGATCGCTGCCCACCGATCCGGCCGGTAGTGAAGACATACCCTAAGTCACACTGTGGTAATGCCAGATTGGAGCCCCATTGTGCTCGGCGCTGTACACATACCATAAGGACAGACCTGTACCCAAACTCCTGAGTTCTAATATGAACTCTGAGTCACTGTGTGCAAATCACTTTGCCACGCCCTGCCTCAGTTTCCCCAGCTGCAAAACAAGGATAATTTTATTATTTCTATTTATTATTTGTATTAGGGTAGCATCTAGGAGCCCTAGTTAAGGACCAGGACCCTTTTAGGCTGGGTGCTGTGCAAACACAGAACAAAAAGACAGTCTCTGCCCCAGGGAGTTTACAATCTAAGTATAAAGCAAAAAACAATAAATGGATTCAGACAGACGGGGTGGGGGGGATCTCAGTCAAAGGGGTTTTGTGCAGGTAAAATAAGTGATGGATGAAGAGTGCGAAGGACAAGAAATTCCTACGGACAGAAAATCTGCCTGCATTTTGCCCCGCCTCCCAATCCACACAATCGGAAGCCGGAATAAATGGTGAGCCAACAGATTGCTCAGAAAAAGCCATGCCTGCTTGGTGACACTGGAGGAGTGCAAAGGGTTTTCTAAAATGTTTAGCCATCTCTAATACTGAAACTATACAGATCCTTACCTCTCAATGTTAATGCTTCTCTTTCGACTGTCAAGCCAGGATCACAGCTGGGTGGGTTATAGTTACACCGACTGTGGCCAATAGCCATTTCAGTCTCACACTGAAACATGACCTCTCAGACGCCCCGGCTCATCGCTATGAGACTCTAGGTTCATGCCAGTATATCTCTGCGGATTTCAATGGAGTGACATCAGCACGAGACTGGAGTTAGGGGGTGGTGAATCGGGCCCATTTTGAGATGAATGGCTTAAAGCTGTTGTGACTTCATCAGGTTGTTTTGTCGTAGCCAACAGTGCCAGGGGCAGCAGGGGCTGATCCAATGCCAGTTGAAGCCAATGGGAAGTTTCCCATATACCTCAGTAGACTTTGGATGGGGCCTACAAGAACCTAGGGAGAGTTTTCACCAGCACTTTCCTGCCCCATTCTAGAGAACAGAGCAACACGGAGCATCTGCCCTTGGCCTTTATTCAATAAGATGGAAATCTCATTTAATATGGTAGCATATTGCCATGTATTGTTATTACAGATGAACCCGAGCTATTCAATTCAGATCCCAGTGTGGCTTTCCAACACCCTGAGGTGGGAACCCATCCCTATGTGCACTGCACTGAGTAATAATCAGATTCATACATAGGCGTTAGCTGATCATCTCCGGCACATGCAACTGCGGGGACAGAAACCAGTCAATGCCTGTGTTCCCCCAAGCCCAGCGCTAGATGCGAATCGCTAGCATGAGATAAGGCTCAGAATGCATCTCCTCTTAAGGGTCTCCTCTTGGGACGGAGGTGGAAGCTGCCCAGCTGGCTGTCTCTGATCCCTAAAGTGGACGGGCTTCCTTCTGGGCCCAATTCAAAGTCCAGGGAAGACAATGAGAACCCTTCTGTTGACTTTAATGGGTTGTGGTTTGGGCCCTTTGAAAGGGCAGAGGTATTGCAGGTCTCCAGTCTTCCAGTGTCGCAGGGGGAGCTGCGGAGGGAAGGGAGGTGCTCTTAAAAGTTCTCATGGCCAAGCTGGGCTAGCGTCTTGGTGCTACCCTCAGAAGGGCATGCAAGGACTCCAGAAATGTTGGGGGCTTCACATTAGGAAAGTGCTGCCCGGCCCCAGCAATGGTTAGGCCCCAGCGAGGGTGTCAGGTTCAAAACTCACCCTGTGAACCCTCGCCGGCTCCCTGACCTCCACTTAAAAGTGATTTTGTCCTTCAGAGGCGTCATTTGTAGTTTTTCACTCAAGCAAAATCCCCGCTTCCCAGGGCCTAACCCCACGTCCTGGTGGGAGAGGTTTGCAGCCTGGGTTTGGGGCACCTAAAGGGAGCTCTTTTCTCCTCTGTACAGTCTACATGCGCCCTGCCATATTATGGTCTTGTGCATAAGGGCTGGAATGTTCGGCCCAAACAAGTGACTTGATGGGCAGGACTTCTCTGGAGGCCTGATAAGGGTCTGAATGGGGAGTATTTCCATCCGCTCCAATGGGAGTAGGCCCTGGGCCTATGAGTTCTCTGAGACCTCATCTATAGCCCATTGAAACCCATGGAGAGCTATCCACGGACTTTAATGGGAGTTGGATTATGTCCATAAAGTGGCTGATGGAGCCTGTTAACATGATTCAAGTCTGTCAGCTCGGCTTTCACTGTCATCTCTTGCTCAAGATGTAAAACCACTCGTGATCAGTGAAAGATCTTATGGCTGAGGGGTGGACTATGCTAACCATCAGTATTAACCGACAGACAAGGTGGGCGAAGTAATATCTTTGATTGGACCAACTTCTGTGGTGGAAGAGACAAGCTTTTTAGCTATGTAGAGCTCTTCTTCATGTCTAAAGAACGGAAACAGATACAGGTATCCATCCCATTGCTTGGCTGCTCCGGTTATAATTGTGTTGCTGTTACAGTGAATATATTGTATGATATCCATTTCCATGGCAATGCTCTGTAGCACCTTCTACTCTGGGTTATGCAATGTTCTTGTTACAGTAGGATAGACAAATAAATTAGATTCATAAAATATAAAGGATACAATATAACAATACAACACATAGTATAATTGAGAATATAATTTACATTATGTATTTATAGAAAATGATAAAATTTAAATTAATATACAAAAAAAACAAAAACAACCCAACCCACTGCACTTTGTTGTTGCAATAGTAGATTGGTTAATTCCAATGACCTGGCCAAATTCCAATGAGAACAAACACGGTCTGCTGATATAAAACTTCCCCCTGCACCTTCAACTGGAAGCTATATTCTTTCCTTCCTCATTTATAAAACTGTTATTCAGTGTTAAAGGCACAAAATGGATCTGGTATATTTCAGTTATGCTTCACTTTGTTTCTTGCACACTTATTCATTCACAGAGTTGGGCAGGAAACGCTTTCCCCATTCCAGAAGAATTTTTGAGAAAATTTTCCTGTCCTGAATGGGGGAAAAAAAGTTTAAATATCAAAATTTTTCACAAACTGATAATAAAAACAACAACAACAACAACAAAAAAACAGATGCAGTCAATCAAAACATTTTGTTTCAATATTTGCAAAAGTGTTCATTTTTATTTCAGAGTAGCAGCCGTGTTAGTCTGTATCCGCAAAAAGAAGAACAGGAGTACTTGTGGCACCTTAGAGACTAATAAATTTGTTAGTCTCTAAGGTGCCACAAGTACTCCTGTTCTTCATTTTTATTTCGATCTTTTTAATTTCTATTTTAATTATTTTTCATTATTTACATTTCATTTCAGTAATTTCAAAATATTTGATTCTTTAAATGATTGTTACCTTTCTTTTTTTTAGCATACATAAACTACAATGTGAAAACGAGCCACATTTCAACCTGAAAAAACAATTTTTTTCTTCTGAAAATGTTGAAACAGGATGTTTGGGTAATTTTGAAACTTTTTTTTCCCAAACATTTTTTGAATTGGGAGATTTGTTGACCCCGACCCATTCCTGTGAACAGTGTTGGCTTCAATACATTGGCATTATCTGATGCAATATGTTCTGTTGGAAAATAAACTTTACTTCACTTGTACTACAGATTTTATTTGTACTGTAGTAGCATCTAAAGGTCCCATCTGAGATCGGAGCCCCATATTAGTGGATGCTGTATGAATATATAGTATCAGGGGGTAGCCGTGTTAGTCTGTATCTACAAAACCAACAAGGAGTCTGGTGGCACCTTAAAGACTAACATTTATTTGGGCATAAGCTTTCGTGGGTAAAAACCTCACTTCTTCAGAACATCTGAAGAAGTGAGGTTTTTACCCACGAAAGCTTATGCCCAAATAAATCTGTTAGTCTTTAAGGGCCACCCGACTCCTTGTTGTTTATGAATATATACAATCTCTAACCCACTAACACCTCCCCCCGCTTTTTTTGTCCTATGACTGCAGAAGTGTTAACAATCCATTTCACTTTGAATGGTCCCTTAGAACAGGTGTTAACTATTTACACTACACAATCTGTTCTGCCTTGTATTTAGCTGTGACACTCTGAGTACCTTTCCCACACCCGAAGAAGAGCTTTGTGTAAGCTTGAAAGCTTGTTTCTCTCACCAACAGAAGTTCCGTCTACACTGTCCAGTTCGGACTAGAGGTGTGAGAATAGCAGTGTGCACTGAAGTGCTGTACCTCCCCCAAGTAGATGTGGCAGGTGTGAGCTAAAAGGTTTCTAGTTTGCCTTAATGTATTCAGACTATGTTCAGTATCTTTATCGCACAACCATCCTCATGTAGGAAATTTGCTTTTTGAACAAAATAATTTCTAACCTGACTGTATCCCTTGGAGTCTCATTGCTGATGTCAAAACCCTTCCACTTCCTGGATAGTTTCTCCCGCATCTCATAAGGTAGGGACGATGCCCTGAGTTTTGAAGAATTACCCTGCAATGTGTTGCCTAGATTTGCTCTTCTCACAGGCAGAGACACATGCAACATGGTAAAGAGTTTGAAAACAGGTGGTTTAATCATTATCTTACTGTGGGTAGGAAAAATGCCTGGTAGCTACCTCGATAGAAGAGAGATCTGGGACTGGGGTCACCTACCTCAGTGTCTAGTCTACTGTAAAGTTTAAGGCTCTGCAAAAAATTATGTAGTCAATCTCTTCGAGCAATCAGGGTAGCCGCATTAAGTCTCGGTCTCTCTGCTGGCTTGTAAGAGAAGACAGCAACAGTTTATTGTTCGCTCAAAACACTTGCATGACCTTGGCGGAGGAAGGCCTGGCCAAATGAGATCTCGACGTCTACACAAACGTCCATCATTCAGCCTCCTGGCCTCTTGGGTCCTGTGTTTTTCAAGAGCAATTAAACTAAAAGCTTTCTTCCTTCAAGGTTTGCGTCAAGCAGTGGTCGAAGAGTAAGGCGATGGCCCTGGACGGAGGGACCACTGGCAAACCTCGAGCACTTGGCTGATGGAAGGAAATGTCAGGATTAGTTAGCTTAAATGAATAGCCATAAGCCAGTCCAGGACCGCTCCTTCTGCCAAGTTCTCCAGGGCTTGCTGGATGAGCCAACAGCACTCTGCCAAGACTCTCTGTTAAAGGGTTCTTGTTCCTCCTTGCTACCTGCTTTCCAGCTTAATTGGAAGAGTTTTATTCTTCATCGGGAAATGGTCATTTTGCGTCGCACCAGAAACAACCCGACAGAGTCAAAGCAATCCTGATCCACTGCAACAAAGCTGTCCCCGAACTATCAGATGGCAATCCCAGGTTGGAAGAGTCCCCTGACCTCTTCCCCTGTGGATTTGTATGTGGTGCACATCACAGTGAGTGCGGGTTAGTGCCAGCTACTGGTGCTCATCAAAGTGTCTCTGAGATGCCAGCATGCCCTGCGCGGATGCACCTCACCCCGGGCTTTGCTGCAGTTGCTCTGGGATGAGGGTGGTCTAGCCGGAGCGGGTGTCAGGCCTCAGGGGTCGCAGTGGGCATCAGGAACCAAGGACTAGGGTCAGAGCCGGAGTCAATAGTTGAAAGCCGGAGCCAAGGGTAAAACTGGAGATCAGGAGATGGATTCCAGAGCTGAAGGTCAAGCCAGAGTTGATCATCAGAAGCCGGACTAAGGGTCCAACCAGGGGGCGGGAACTGGAGCGAGCAGGATAGCAGGCAAGGAGGGGCTCAGGGCAGGGGCAGGACGGAGTCCAGGCTGGGTGCAGTGCAGGGGGCAACGGGAACAAGATAACACAGGAGCAGGCACAGTGCTGGGCATGAGCACCGAGCAGCCAGCAAGCTACTGACTTAAAAGCTGGCCTGCAGACTCCTCCAGTCAATCAGGCGGCATGGCCAATCAGGTAGCCTAACGCAGGCCAGCTGTACTGCGGGCCCCGACTCTGGACACTCTCTCCTGCTCCCGCCCTGTGTTCCCAGTCCTGCCACGGCACCTCAATCCTGATCTCCCACTTCGCTGTTCGATCCACTCCTGGGAAACAAGGCAGCTGTGCCAAGGTATCTCAATCCCAGCCTGCAGCACCTCCTGTTATTCCACCCAGTCCTCAGACATCCCCTTGCCCACTGCAAACCTATCTCCTGGTCTGTAACTCCCACTCCCAGCTGATCCGGATCTGGGCCATCTCGATCAGCACCCTTTTTCCTACTGAATTTCTCTTCCAGTCTGGCAGCCATGCCGGCGGTTATCTGACGTGGACACTTGGCTGCTAAGATCAAGGCGCCAGCAACGCACAGCTGGGTTGGGAAACACTTTTAAGATGAAATAAGTGGCTTTGAACGTTTCCCGCAGTGTTTTTCCTCTCCTGTTGAGCTGGATTATGGCACATGCCTCTTTGAGAGGTCCAGCACGACCTGCCAAGAAGGTTCCATTTAACAGGGGCCAACGAGAGCACGTTGCTGATGTTTAGTTGGAAGGTGGCAACTGCCGTGAAGCCAATATTTTAGCAAGGGGAGCCCATAAAAAAGTGCCCCATTTAGCCTGTGAGAAACCCCGCATCCCAGTGTGGGCACGTGCTTGCACAGGGAAGAGGGAATCGATTCATTAATTGTCCCATTTAAACAACCCCTTTGTCTTTTAGCTACTGCCAAGGAAGCAGGCAGCAGCACCTGCCCGACAAACTCCTACAAAGTGCACTTGCTGGAAAGATTTATACTTGGTTCCCCGGTGCATTGATAGCCCCGCCCTGATTTACTTTGAAAAGGAGGCCTTATTGGGGATCCCAAGTTATCCCAGGGAATAATTTTTGCTGGTGGGCTCTGCCAACCTGCTAATTTAGGTAGACAGATAGCACCTGTGTCAGGTGGTGGGGACACAGAGCTGAGGTTAGCTCCTTGTTCGCCAGGGATCAGCCTGGATGGCTGCTGTTGTGGTTAAGTTCTGGGTTCTGTTCATGGATCCTACCGAGATTCCCCATGTGACCTTGGGGAAGTCACTTAATCTCTCTGTGCCTCAGTTCCCCGCTGAAAGAAGGGGGTGGGTAATAATCCTTCCTTTGTCTATTTGTATTTTGAAGTCTTTGGGCCCTCAACTGAGGGATAGCTCAGTGGTTTGAGCATTGGCCTGCTTAAACCCAGGGCTGTGAGCTCAATCCTTGAGGGGGCCACTTAGGGATCTAGGGCAAAAATCAGTACTTGGTCCTGCTAGTAAAGGAAGGGGGCTGGAGTCAATGACCTTTCAGGGTCCCTTCCAGTTCTAGGAGATAGGATATCTCCATATATTTATTATGTGGATGTACAGCACCTTGCACAGTGGAGCCCTAGTCTCAGCTGCAGCCTTGAGGTGTTCCTGTAATATAAATAATAAAGTGCTTCTGCGCACTACACCACAGCAACACACACACACACACACGGCCCTCAGTTTACAGTCTCTGGGGCTCTGCCTGTTTTCTCTTTGTCTGGCTCTGAGAACGTAAGCTCTTCAGGGCAGGGAGAAACTTTTGTCCGTGCGTACTGTACAACGTTGAGTTCATTGTCCCACCTACTCGGCACTGGTGAGGCCTCAGCTGCTGGAGTACTGTGTCCAGTTCTGGGCACCGCACTTTAGGAAAGATGTGGACACATTGGAGAGAATCCAGAGGAAAGCAATAAAAATGAGCCAAGATTTAGAAAACCTGACCTATGAGGGGACGGTGATCAATTGTTCTCCCTGTCCACCGAAGGTAGGACAAGAAGAAATGGGCTTAATCTGCAACAAGGGAGATTGAGGTGAGATATTAGGAAAAACTTTCTAACTATAAGGGTAGTTAACGTCTGGAACAGGCTACAAGGGGAGGTTGTGGAATCCCCATCACTGAAGGTTTTTAAGAACAGGTTGGACACACACCTGTCAGGGATGGTCTAGTTTTACTTGGTCCTGCCTTTGCACAGAGGGTTGGACTTGACGACCTCTCAAGGTTTCTTCCAGCACTACAGTTCTTTGATTCCATGGTTTCTGGCTCTTAACAAATCACAGCCAATGGCCCTGGATATGGACATGGCATAAAAATGCCTTTTAAAAATCAAGGCTGAGATTTTCAAAAGTGACTGGTGATTTTGGGTGCTCAACGTGAGACTGGGGGTTGATTTTCTGAGGGGGCTGTGTGCTTCTTCCCTTTATAATTAGGGACCGCTGACGCGGAGTGCAGGTCCCCAGTTTGGGTTTTATAGGAGAGGAGCCAATTTCTAAAAAGTAGGAATGACACAGAAATAGTTTTTCAAAGCAATGTGAAGCTTTCTTTTCTAGTGCTGGTTGCCCACAGACAGCGCTGTGTTAATGAAGGAGAAAGAGGGAGCGAATCTACCCTGTCTCGTTTCACTGCCAATGCAGAGTGACGGGCAGATTGGCAATGGGCAGTCAGGGTGAATGGCAAACTAGATTTATAAAGACAGGTTTCAGAGTAGCAGCCGTGTTAGTCTGTATCCGCAAAAAGAAGAACAGGAGTACTTGTGGCACCTTAGTCTCTAAGGTGCCACAAGTACTCCTGTTCTTCTTTTTGTAGATTTATAAATTTATTTCAGATTTAAGCAGCATAGCAGTTATTAGGAAACCCTGCCCCCACACTGACCCCAAACCAACTACCCCAGGTCTCTCCCCTCACCTCATTCAACTCCTTCCACAAGACTTGCTTTTGCTGAGACGGGTTCAAGAAACCAGCTCCTTAGTAATGCTTAGCTAGGAGGGCAAGTGGGAATAGCTTATGCCCGCCTTGCCATAGTATTTGAGCATCTCATAATCTTTAATGTATTCATCCTTTCAAAACACCTGTTGACAAGGAAGTGCTGTTATCCCCATTTTACAGATGGGGAACTGAGGCCCCTAAATACTTGTGAGGATCTGGGCGTAAGTGACTCGGCCAAGGTCACACTGGAAGTCCATGGCAGAGCAGGGAAACGACTCCAGGTCACTCTGTTGTATCCCTTTCCTTTTCCCTTTGTTTTTTGGTCTTTCAGAAGGTAAACTCCTTGGAGCTTATAGATTTGAAACATGCCTAGCCCACATTGGCTGCTACCGCGATATAAATACCGGCAATGAGAAGATAGTGGAGGTTCTTTGAAGCTAGAACAAGAGCCAGTGGCTGGAAGATGAAATCAGAAAAACTCCAAAGTGGAAGTACGGATGCAAGTGTTTAACTGTAAGGGTGAGGGTAATTAACCACTGCTCCACATTCCCCAGGGGTGGGGCAGATGTTCCACCCTCTGGAGTCTTTAAATCAAGGCTGTCTCTTTCTAAAGGGTATGCTCTGGTTCAACCCCAAGTTAGTGGGCTAGAAGACGGAATTATTGGGTGAGGTTCGCTGGACAATGCCATGGAAGAGGACAGACAAGATGCTCATAGTGGTCCCTTTCTGACCTTAAACTCCTTGACTGTATAAATAATAGTAATAATTATAAGCCTTTAAAAGGCATGATTTTTCTTTACATTGTCCCTTTACATGAACAAAACTTTCAAACTTGAAAAAAAAAAAGCAATATCTATTCCAATGTGAAATCTCTGAAAAGGAATGGCAAGGTGCCACATTGTGCCATGGGGAGATGTATATACACGGTGGCCTCAGACTCTTCACTCCTTGCTGGCGTGCATGCTTTCCTTTCTCTCTCTCTCTCTCATCTCCTGGGTCTATGGTATGCATCACGTGCTACCAAAACCAACAAATCACCAACCTCTCTTGAAAGCTCCTTTCACTGCTAAACCCCTCCTCATTTAACCTCATGCCCCAGTGACACAGATGTACAGGATTTCGAAGAGCAGAAAGTAAATAATTGCTTTGGTTTCTTCATCGCCCGGAGCATGTACAACACTCTGTCCCTCAGGGGCCATGCTTTTTGGAGTTCTGTTGATATATTGCCTGCTATGCTTTAGAGTTTCTAGCAAAACCCCTTTTCGAAGACATCAGGCGTAAAATACACACAACTGCTCCAGCTCCTGCTCTTTTGAAGAGTCTGTCTTTGGGCATGTGGATTTTAAATGTGATTTTTCACGACTCACAGTCCATGAGGGTGCCTGGGAATTCACATGGCTTGACCCGAGGAGAGGACTGCCTCTGCCTTGATAATGTTTAAAGCACAGATTAGATAGATACCCAGTGACAATTCCTTCTAGGCTCCTGTGCATAATTGGTGTGTTGTCTCTAGGAGATGGTTTCATTACAGTTTGGTTTCCAGCAAAGGAATTCTGGGGTCTCTCCAGTTTTCTGGAGGTAGGGGGCTGTTTATCCAATTCTGGTAGAGTAAGAACTCACTAGAACTTTGGGCAAAGCTCTCCAAATAGTTCTATCGCAAGAGCAGCATTTGTCCTAAGGGCCTTTACTCTTGGTATAAGTACATCAGAATGGCCGTACTGGTCAGACCAAAGGTTCATCTAGTCCAGTATCCTGTCTTCCGACAGTGGCCAATGCCAGGTGCCCCAGAGAGGGAATGAACAGAACAGGTAATTATCAAGTCATCCATCCCCTGTCATCCATTCCCAGCTTCTGGCAAATAGAGGCTAAGGACACCATCTTTATCCATCCTGGCTAATAGTCATTGATGGAGCTGTCCTCCATGAATTTATCTAGTTCTTTTTTGAACCCTGTTATAGTCTTGGCCTTCACAACATCCTCTGGCAAAGTTGGGAAGTTGGCTGTGCATTGTGTGAAGAAATACTTCCTTTTGTTTCTTTTAAACCTGTTGCCTATTAATTTCATTTGGTGACCCCTAGTTCTTATGTTTTGAGAAGGAGTAAATAACACTTCCTTATTTACTTTCTCCACAGCAGTCATGATTTTATAGACTTCTATCATATCCCTCCCTTAGTCATATCCATCTCCTATCATATGAGTCATCCTTCAAGATAGATCTTCACTGGGCTGTTCAGCTCTGGGGTATTGGTTCATCTCTATTTGGATATAATGCTGCCTTTGGGCCCTTGTAGACCACAGTTAGGGAACCCAAGCAGAGCCAAGTGATGCTTACTTCTTGAGAACTGAGTGCAAAGACAGCGTCCACGAAGACACATGAACTGTTAACCTCAAAATCGGCCATATTGGTGGTCAGTTTAAAACTGATTCAGAGACAGAGGTGACAGTCGTTTGTAGAAATACTTTTAAGGAGGTAAGCCCCAGCCTCCCGCTAGACAGTCCAGAATAGTGCTCAGTCATCCGGCGGACAGATAACTTGCCTGGCTCAATTCAAACCTGCAAGAGCTACAAGAACAAGGAGCATGTGCCCGACACCTTTGTCTTGTAAGAGGCCATTGCAAGCAACCTCCCTGGCCAAGCCCCAGCTATTGGGATGAGCCTCAGGAAAGGCAGAAGGGACTTTAGGATGCTGTTTGGTGAAAAGGGCCTGTTTAAAGGGAGATGCCATTGAAAGCGGCTCTCAGCAGAGCCCGGGGGAAGCCAAATCCTATTGCTTCCCAAACTGAAGGAAGAAATGGATAAGATGGAGAGAGGTGGTGTTAACAAAGTGTATTACTGAGCTGAAAGGAGGGGGTGCCCCTTTGATGCCCGCTGTGGCAAAAAATGAGCTTGACCCTATTTGCTGACACACGACAAAGCAGGAAGCAATGAAGTCTATCCATCGTACCTACAGGCATCCATGATCCTCCTCACCATAGCATCTGAATGCTTCAGAATCATCCATTCAACACCCCTGTGAGGTAGGGAAATACAGTCCCCAATTTTAAGGCAGGGAAACTGAGGCACCGGGTAAATTAAATGTTTGACCATGATCACGCAGGGAGTCTGTGGCTGAGGTGGAAATTGAACCCAAGGTGTTGGCCCTAGACCATTTGTCCGTACATTAGACTCTCCCTCCTGAACAGTGTACACCTGAAAGATATATACCTTCCTCGGTGGGAGATACAAATCTGCAAGTTAACTGGTGCAACAATATCCTCATCCCTAGAGGTAGCTTCCAGCGGTGGATGTCGGGTAGGCCTGAAATGAACAGGAGAAAATCCTGAACTAATTTCCAAAATAGACAAAGTGGCAACATTAATTAAAGAAATTATTTCTGGTGAATTAGTCACTTCGAGTATTTCCTACCCTCTTTTTCTAACCACATAGACAGGGATGGAAGTTGTATGTAGCCAGGAAAAAAACCCAACACCACTGATAAAAAGACTTGGTTTTGCCTTCACAGCATAGACTGAGTAAAAGCCCTTTCCTTGTTATTATCCTTTCATTAGCACGTATCTAATAATATATTTACATGCCCCATGCCAGAGGGCCTCTGGACAACTTAATAAAATACAGCTCAAAGCATGCCTGATCATTAGAAGGGAATCAGGCCAAAGACAACTGAGAGGAAGCGCAAAATGAAATCCAGTGCTCCATCCTCCATGTATACAACCTGACAATAAACCCCATAAGCCAGCTAAAATGCCTGCTCCCCATAATACAGCATTAGAGCCCTGTGTATGTTGAACACAATGGATGCGTTAGTTGTTGGCATCTGCACAATAAACAGATCCACATACCCCAGGCTTGAGAAAACAATGGTCATCTGCCTCCTCTCAGAGCCCACTATCTCTGGGCTTTATCTTGAGCCCCAAACAATTAAAGGACACAGAGGGCCTGAGCCAGAGATCACAGGAGTCAATGGAAAGGCTCCCAGAGATGTTGATGGGCTTTAGATCAGGCCCTGTGTCTTCCTCTCTGACTTTGGCATTGAAGCGAATCAGGGAATAGGAGGATTTTGGAGGAAACCCTAAGTCATTAATGGCAGCGAAAAGTCCTGGCTCGGCATCCCTGGAGAACGAAAACGTCAATCCCCATCCACTGGTTATCCACAGGACATGCCCTTTTATAACCCTATTCATGTTTCTGTTCAAATGAAAACTGTTGCCGGTTTGTTTAATAAATTCGCTTGCCGGCATTTGGAGTATTGCACTAGTAACATCCAGTGCACTGTCACTTCGATCCGTTTGCCCACTGGCTCTTCCCCTCCTTGTTAGTCTGACTGCCCTGAGGGTGTGAGACCCTTGGAACAGGGTCTTTGGAAAGCGCCTCTCTCACGTGAACTGCCATAAATAAGATCTCAGCGTCCTGCATGATGGAACCCAAGCTGCAAATCTCAGACCCAGATTTCAGGTTGGCTCCTGTTCATCTCTAGAGTGTCCACATTATTTTAAAAAACACGGCGACTACATTCACGTCTGGCGCGTTAGACGGGGCTGCAAGGCTGCAAGAGAGCCTCTCTATCAAAGGTAATTATATGGTCCCCACCGCACCCCACAATGTATTTATCCTCACAACTCCAACTCTGAGGTAAGGGCAGTGCTATTAGCTCTATTTTAGAGATGGGAAACTGAGGCCTGGAGAGACTATATTACTTGCTCAAGGCCACACAGGGGGTCTGTAGCAAAGTGAATCCAGGTCTCCCAACTCTCAGCCCTGCACCCTAACCAATAGATCAGAGTTCCCCAAACTGTGGGGCACAGAATGTTCGGAGGGCACAATGTGGCCCGGGCCAGCATCCACTGGGGGTGGGGAGGGTGCACCACCACACCCACTCCATCTCCATCTCTGCTCTGGTCTCGGCTCCTGGCTGTGGCTCCGTTCCCGGCCCCAGCCTCGCCCCCAGCCTTAGCTCCTGACCATGGCCTGGCTGCAGCTTCCACTCCCCGCCCCAGCCCCAGTCCCAGCCCCAGCCCCAGTCCCGCCCCCAGCCTCGCCCCCCTCCCCCAGCTCCAGCTCCAGCTCCATTCCCAGCCCTAGGCCCGACCCCAGCTGCGGCCCCGTCCTTAGCTCCCTTACCCCCGTCCATGCCCTCCTGCCCCCGGGAGCCGCAGCCCTGCTCCCAGCCCCAGCTCCCGGGGGCGTGGGGGTTGTGGACAGGAGTTAAGGTGGGGGATGACCATGCACTAAACCATCCTTCTTCTGCAGAAGTCGAAGTATCTTAGTTCAACTTCGCGGCTCCCCGTCGACTCCGCTTACTCCCCCTGCCAAGGTGGAGTATGGGCGTCGATTTGGGGATCGATTATTACCCGCCAATCTGGCGGGTAGTGTAGACGTGGCCTTACACAGAGCTCTTCTTCAGGTCTGGGAAATTTTAACTCAGAGTGCCACAGCTAAATACAAGGTGGAACCGATTGCTTAGCATAAGTAAGTAACACATATTTCAAGGGGCCATTCAAGGTGAAGTGGCCTGTAAAATACCCTTCCAGTTATAGGGAGGAAAGGAAGGGGGGTGGGGAAGTAGCTGTGTGGGGGTTGTTGGTGGATTATAGATCATTGTCTTAAAGCATAAATCCCATGTCTCTATTCAGTCCATGATTTTTAGTGACTAACAAAGTTATGAATTTAAGCTCCCACGCTCATCTTTGAAAGCTTTGCGCAAGTTTCCTTGAAGGCCGAGGACTGAGAGGTCGGATATGGAGCGATCGCTTTGTGAAAAGTGTGCACCCACAGGTGCTAACGAGCCACTTCACCTTGGAAGGTCCCTTGAAACTTGTGTTAACTACTTTTGCTAAATAATCCGTCCCACCTTGTATTTAGCTGTGACACTCGGAGGGCAGGTCTGCAGTAAAAATGCTGTGCCAATGCAGATGTCCTGCTGTAGTGCTTAAGTGAAGATGCTCCTACGCTGATGAGAGAGAGCTCTCCCATTGGCATAGCTAATCCACCTCCCTAAGAGCTCTCCCTTTGACATAGTTCTGTCTACACGGGGGGTTAAGGTCAGTATAAGTACAATACTAAAGGGTGTGGATTTTTCACGCCCCTCCCACCCGAGCGATGTAGTTATACTGACATAGGTCTGTAGTGTAGACTTGTCCTAAGTAAGTTCCCCAGACCTGAAGAAGAGCTCTGTGCCAACTCGAAATCTTGTCTCTCTCACCAAAAGAGTTGGTCCGATAAAAGATATTACCTCACGCACCTAGTCTTTCTAATATCCTGGGACCGACACAATGACACCATCACTGCATATCCCTCTCTTGGTTGACAGTGTCCTTGTCCCAGTGGAATGTAACTATCATGGGAGCATGCAGTCACGGCGGGAGTTACCTCTCAAACAGCTCCGTCCCAGGGAGGGATTTGAATGTCAGGACAGAGCCTTTGACATGGACTCTATTGACAGGGGATTTGGTGAAGAGGGAGAAGAACATCAAGGTGAGGTGCTCATGGTGACCTCTGCTGATAAGATGACCCACTGCTGCATTTTGGACTAGATGGAGTGTTTTCAGGTTGTGCAGTTTCATTTCTAGAGCTAATGGGAACTGGCAGGGAGCATTAAGCTGGGAAGATAGACGTGTGTTAATTATTTAATTATCTACTAGTCTCCCTGGGCAGCTAGAAGGCATGGGGAATACTGTTTAAGCCCAGCCAAAATTGTCTCCATGTTGATTTCATGCAGCCATTCTTACAGTCGCCAAGAAGAATCTATCCCCACCACCCAGCCAGACATTAGGAGCAATTCATAAATGCTGACGCGGCACACGGCTATTTTCCTCTGGGCAACAAGACTATAACTCCAGGTGGCCACCACATGTAGAGGAATTCCACAGTCAGTTTGCAAAGACAATGAAAGAGATAGCTTTTTTAATTAGGTTCGAGTCTTAATTTAAATGGGTGAAATTAAAGAAGATGATGTTTTCAATATGACTGGGGAGGTTTATGTGGAGACATTCTCTTTGACTACATTACATGAGTGCTGTTAGCTAATATATACCTAGAAAGCAGAATGCATTTTATTATTCTGCAGCAACATTAATCGGACCTTACGAACTAGTTTATGAGATCTAAATAATAAGCCAAATTTGAAAAAAGACCATCAAGCCAGTAGTTGTAAAATTATGACCATTTAAATACAGAAAACATGCATCTGCACAGTAGAAATTTGCTCTGTGTGCTGTGGGTGTAAGGTCCATAATTCCAGTTTGTAAAATGTGTATTGTATTAGCTCTAGTCTAGTCTAACCCCCTCCTCAAAGGAGGACCAATCCCCAACTATTTTTTTTTTTTGCCCCAGATCCCTAAATCGCCCCCTCAAGGATTGAACGAACACTGGTGGATTTAACAGGCCAATACTCAAACCACTGCGCTATCCCTCCCGCCAATGAGCTAGAGTGAGTGTGTTTGAAGGCATATGACCAATGGTGCAGCGTTAAGGCTGAACTTTTATCACTGTCTTTGCATGTGCTTGTTAATTTCTCAACCTGAATATTACATTGATGATAGCATTTTGCTTGGGGTGTTTTATTTTAGCTTTACTGCTGCCCCCAGGGACCTCCTGGGAATGAGAATGAGTCTCACACTAGCTTTTCCTGTGATCCAATTGTCTAAACAAACACAAAAGCATACAAGGTCTCCGCCTAAGTGATGTCATTATCCCTTCTCTGCCTCGTAAGGAGAAGCTAAAAATGAATGTAACTTGTTTGTGGCCCATGATAAATGCACTGGTGATCATGGTGCAGTTCCTGGTGGATATGAGTCCAAATCATAAAAAGATACCACTATTTCGGCCCCTCCTTGCTAATCTCAGCAGAAAGGTCAAAGACTGAATAGGTGATGAATTCGCTTCCCTTCTCCCTCCACTTGATGGGTCCCCCCACGGGGAGAAAGGGCATTCCATGCTACACAGGCCCTGTGTCTGTGAAACATAGCCTGTCTCAAAATGCACTGAATGTTTTCTGTCTTGGTGCAGCTGGAAACTGCTCCGATCAGGGCTTTAGGCTTCTCATATGTCTCTGCATGTCCATGCGTCCCAATGCTTCTATATACATAATGTTCAGCTGGATGAATATTGAAAAAAAAAACCCAATGTATGGTTTTGTTGGGAATCTAAGCTCTGGGCTTGACCATCATTGGCTGTTCTCCGGTTTTAAAAGCTTCAGTTGTCCAGTCAGAATTCAGGAATACCACCATGTGACTTAGGCCACCAATCACACCACATGAATAGTCAATGCAAAGAGTTCACAAACAACCCATGGCCTGGAAACTGTGTGTAGAAGAACCCTTACAAATAGCGAATGTATTGAAAGAAATCAGCATAGGTGAAAACAATCCTTTGTCCCCCGACCAAAACTTAATACAATTTGGGCTTGAGCGTTTGACAAAGATTCATGTCCTTATGACACAGGGTGCCCCATAAATAAGATTAGATTCGTTTGCTCATTATGTAATTTACATACCCCCCTGTAGAATGCGGCTGCCTCGGTGGCATGGTTGATCTTGTAGTTTGCACTAAAATGGAGAATAATCTAAACCTAAATAAATGCTGGTCCTGTATATAACTGTCCTCCACTCTGAGCTCTGTCAGCTCTCTCGTTCCACCTGCCTTATTCATCTTCCCTGTGGGATGACTTTCCCATTAGCCAAAGGAAGTTTTTTCTTTCTTTTCGGATGTCAGTGTAAGGAATTGAGTACCAGAGGGAGACTCTGCCATGTTAAAGGTCAGTTGCATAAGTTCTCTTAAATGGCAATTAAACGATTGTATGACAAAACAGGATGCGCCCCGAGTGCAGACATCAGCTCTGACCTTGGGACCTGTGAGAGTCTGGGAAAGAGGAAAAAGAAAAAAGCTTTGGGAAAATAAACATAACACCCCAAACTGTAAAAGCAGATGAATCAGCAGAGAAACTGTATCGTTTCCCCCCCAGCCTCCGGGGAATGGCAAATGTAGCAGCATTTTAATTTCTTGACTAGCACAAGAAAACCAGGCTGCCTGAAGATCAGCTGTTTCCCAGTGCTGTTAAAAACAACCTGCTGGGCATCCTACACCTACTGAGTAATCAGACCCTTCTGGCATTGGCTCGGGGGTAGAAGAGGGATTGTAACGTTGCGTACGGCATGAGCTACAACTGTAAACCCTGTGTATGATGGAAACCATGTCAAGCCAGGGGATGTGGGAGCACCCCAAGTTCCAGCACCGATGGCTGAGTCCTGCCCTGTGTGTTTGTGGACTGTTACGTGTATAAATACAAGATAAACAGTGTTTAACAGGATGGGTCCAGGGAAACCCAATCCTGCATTAGCTAGAGGCTGCCAAGCTACTCTGACCTAGTAGCAAGAGTGAAGCCTTCTGGCCTAGTACCAAGAGTGAAGCCTAAGAGAAAAGTGTTCAGCGAAGCACCAGATTAGCATGATACAAAATGGGAAATGACTGCCTAGGAAGAAGTACTGCGGAAAGGGATCTGGGGGTCATAGTATCCGAGGGGTAGCCGTGTTAGTCTGGATCTGTAAAAAGCAACAAAGAGTCCTGTGGCACCTTATAGACTAACAGACGTATTGGAGCATAAGCTTTCGTGGGTGAATGCCCACTTCGTCAGACGCATGTAGTGGCTGGGGGTCATAGTGGATCACAAGCTAAATGGGAGTCAACAGTGTAACACTGTTGCAAAAAAAGAGAACCTCATTCTGGGATGCATTAGCAGGAGTGTTGTAAATAAGACACAAGAAGTAATTCTTCTGCTCTACTCCGTGATGATTACTCCTCACCCAGTTGAGGTATTGTGTCCACTTCTGGGCACCACGTTTCAGGAAAGATGTGGACAAATTAGAGCAAGTCCAGAGAAGAGCAACAAAAATGATTAAAGGTCTAGAAAACATGGGCCTGTGAGGGAAGATTGAAAAAACTGGGTTTGTTTAGTCTGGAGAAGAGAAGACTGAGCGGGGACATGATAACAGTTTTCAAGTACATAAAAGGTTGTTACAAGGAGGAGGGAGAAAAATTCTTCTCTTTAACCTCTGAGGACAGGACAAGAAGCAATGGGCTTAAATTGCAGCAAGGGAGGTTTAGGTTGGACATTAGGAAAAACTTCCTAACAGTCAGGGAGGTTAAGCACTGGAATAAATTGTGTAGGAAGGTTGTGGAATCTGCATGATTGGAAATTTTTAAGAGCAGGTTAGACAAATGCCTGTCAGGGTTGGAGATAATACTTAGTCCTGCCATGAGCAGAGGACTGGACTAGATGACCTCTTGAGGTCCCTTCCAGTCCTGTGATTCTGATCCAGCCTGGGTCTATGTCTCCTGAGACATGGTCATTCTCCACCCACCCCATGACACTTTTCACACGGTGCACTTCTGAGCAAGGGAGCCAGCCCTCAGACTCCTTGAGACACACTACTGCAGAGGGCCTGGCTAGTGCTCCACTTTGCTTGTACCCATCTGTCACCCCGGTTCCCATTTACACTGGAGGACAACAGTCATCCGCTCCCTGCTGCACACAGTGCAGAAACTTCCAGAATCAAAACCGTAGAGTAATAGAGAGTTCACATGAGAAGCAGATTGACCGGATGGCTCTTTTACTGCTTGGTATAAGGAATAATAAATAAATGACTGAGGCTCTGGGGACATGGAAGAAGGCAGTACACCATATTCTGGCCAGATGGGAGCAGATTAACATGTCTATTTAATATCAGTACAATGTCAGCTGTGTGCCAGGTGCTTTACAGGTAAATAAGAAGAAACAGTCCTTGTCCTGTGCTCACTACTCATATTCAGACAGAGGGAAGAAGAAAAGAAGCAATACAAGGATTGTGAATGTGCAGAGAAGGACATCCTGCCTTCTGACCAGTTCCTAGATCTGTTTTTATTTTTAATTTGAGTGGGAAGGAAGGTGAGTCACAGAGCTTTGCTGAGGGGCTGTGACTTGAGCATTTCCTTGAGGGAAGGAGTAGGATTGTGTAGGCTTCTTGGAAGAAATGTGTTTTCAGGAGGGTCCTGGAGCAGGTGATGGTGGAGGTCTCTGGGGCCTGGTCTCGATTTCAGGCGTAGGGGGCTGCCTGGAAGAAAGCACTGAGCCTGAAGAGGGAACAGGACATGAAGGAGGAGGTGAATCAGACCGGTTGGGCCGAGCCAAAGGGGCAATGAGGGGAGAAAGTAAGACAAGAATAGAGAGGTAGGAGAGGCCCTGGTTGTACAGGAGCATAAAGCTGAGGACAGAGGGAGCTTGAACTTCGTGTGGAGGGTGAGACAGAGCCCAGGAAAGGGAACAGAGAAGAGGCAGGATGTAGGCAGAGGAATGGATGGTGAGGGTGATTTTGTCTGCAGCATGTTGCACTAACTGGAGGGAGATGGTGAGGCCAATATTGGGAAAGACACAAAGGAAGGAGTGGAGGTGAGAGCCAATCAGGCTCCTGGCAGTGGGAATGGAGAGGAATGGGTGGATTTAGAAGTCGATGAGAAGGAAAAAAATGGCAAGATGTAGGCCCAGATCCTCAAAGGTATTGAGGCTCCTGATTTCCACTGATTTCAATGAGGATCTGGATCTTAGTGACAGTATCAATTCGAGGGGACTAGAGCGAGGACATGAAGATGATAGCAAGGCTGCAGGACAGCGAGGGTCATAGCATCTCCTGCAGTGATAGAGGAGGTCATGAGAGAGGGAGGAGAAGAAGCTCTGTTTCAGCCATGTTCTTTTCAGCTGGTGGTGGGACAGCCAGCAGGAGATGTCACAAACCGGAATCAGTGTAGTCACCCTCAGGACTGACTTGTGCCCGATGGGTGTATGACACATGGGTCTGCTCTCTGATTGGTAGCAGCACAGTTAGCTGTTGGCCTGTCCAATGCAGCAGATGAATAACAATACCACTGCAGTATCGGGTCTCCTTCAATCAGATAAAGACACTTGCTGGGCCAAGTCACCACTGATGGTGTCGCTGTGCCCCCTTAAGAATCAAGGACTGACATGACCCTTCAATCAAAACTCAAACCAGAGCCAAGTGTTCCAAAGGTCAAAACAAAATTCCAGGAACTTCCCCTGACTTATTGTTCTTCAGTTTTGTGGAGGTCTGAATTTCCCAGGTGCCAGCTGGGACGTGGGAACAGAAATGCTAAATGCTACAGGAAAATTGACTTGTCTCACTGGGATTTTGGCTTAGCTGGGAGCAGAAGTCATAGGGAATCTCACGGGAGACGCACATCTTTGCGAGACTGACAGAGCCAAGGTGTTTGGAGAATCCTTCAGACATTTGGGTATTTATCAGAACCAAGCCAACAAAGAACAATAATGTAACAAATCCATAGTCATGAGAACTTTCTAGTCATCTCTGTGCGGCATACTTGACGATCTAGACCACTAGAGCAGAAGAGATAAAACTCTGTCCTCCGGTTCCAGAGACACAGGCCCCTACCACTTGAGCTAAAGGAGAATCTCCATCAGCAGTATAGACCCTCCTATCACAGAGTTCAGATTCTTCATAGAGTGGTACACATACATGGTAGCCTCTTTGTTGCAACAGTAACAACACTTTGCACTTCGATCGCACCTTTCCTTTTAGGCTCTCACAGTGTCGTAGGATAAACTATATGCAGGAATCACTTTATCCACCTCTAGGGAGGAGCACGTCAGTTGTCCATATCAGCACCTTGCAGTCTTACCCAAACGTTTAACAACAGAAGAAGAATGTTACATGCCATTGAAAAGGCAAATGGAGCTCACATTAGCCGAGTGTGATTGCTGGAGTTGGAATTTGGCCAGGATTTCAGCGTGAACACCAAAACTCTCACCAAAAATACTAGCAGATCTGTAATGACCACAGGTGGTCAGGGGGACTCTGCTTTATACCTCCAGCACCACACCATGCTGGAGTGTTGGCTGAGGGCTGTTTCAGAGAAAAATGCTGTTACCTGACTAATAGCACTGCCTGCAGCACCCCGCTATCCTTTGGAGGTCTCCCATCCAAGTACTTATTCAGTCTGACCTGGTGTAGTTCATGGGACCTGAATGGATTACAAAAGGAAGGGGTCTGGCTGATGTCTCTCCAATGTTAACCCCCCACAGGGCCCAGAGTCATGCCCCTGTAAACCTGGAATAACTGTGATGTAGTCATCAATATACTTATAGGGCCCATATCACCACAGTATCTGAGCACATCACCCTCATGAATAGTCCTGCTTTGAGCAGGGGGTTGGACTAGATACCTCCTGAGGTCCCTTCCACCCCTGATATTCTATGATTTTTATCCTCTCAGCAAGGTTGGGATCAGTTCTATTCAGCTGACGAATTGAGACCCAAGGCAGAATTAAATGACTAACAATGTCTTGGGGGAAAAGTTTGTAGCACAGTACAGCCAAGACTTGAACCAGATCTCCTACAACCTATACCAGCTTCCTGTCCCCTAGTCTATCCATCCTACCGACTCACAGCCTTGCAATACCCAAAGAAGTGAGGATAAAGCCCTATGCCATGCACCTCTGGAGTGCATAAAATGCCCCCACCCTACACAACAGCTCAAGAAGGATTTCCCAGATATAACGTAGATAGGTGATATTGTGCTTGTAGACATGCATCAAGGGCAGAGATGGGAGGTGGGCGAGATAGTGAACATTCTCCAGTGCCAAATCAGGTGAAATATGATCTTGGTATTTCAAGAATTTAAGCAGCTGAGTTGTTGTCTGAATGGCGCCTGAAATCCAGTAAAAGCTGGTACCGTAGGAAGCCATGAAATGATAAGGGAGGAAATCTCTGAAGATTTGAAATATATTGAGCAGGGGAGTAGAAGAGAGGGAAGCAGGCTAGATTCACCCGAGAGTTCAGATAACTCCAATCTTCCCTCAGGAAGGCCTGATTAAAATGGAGAGCTTGCCTCGCTAGCCCTGGGGTTTGCTTCTGTAACCTTGGAGCAAATCTTTGCAGCGTTAAACATCATGAGTCACCTCCCCTCCCCCAAAATTAAACATTAATAAACGGTTCGTTTTATTTCCATTCTGCTTTCTGAGCTTTAGCTAACACTCATTGTTTTCATGTGATTCTCTGCCGCTGGGATGGCTGGTTGTGTCCTTTAAAAACAAAACAACGCTCAAAGCCCTGGACTTCACAGAATCACCAGATTCCAGGTGCTGAAGCTTTAAGAAACTCACCAGATATCATGAGACTTGTACGAAAATCACAAGAGTCGGCATAGCTGCATTTCAGCTAAAGGGGGTTCTATTTGTATATTTCACCTTGTCTTCTGTACTGCTGGTCCCCTGTTTTTCTGTAGGAGAGACATTTACCTGTCTATCTATGGTACTTATCTGGCCCCTAGCACCATAGGATCTGAGAGCCTCATATTCTTTAATGTACTTATTGACAGGGGCGGCTCTAGCTTTTTTGCCGCCCCAAGCACGGCAGTCAGGCAGCCTTCAGCAGCTTGCCTGTGGGAGGTCTGCCGGTCCCGTGGCTTCGGTATACCCGCCGCCGAATTGCCGCCGAATCCGCGGGACCGGCGGACCTCCCGCAGGTGCACTGCCGAGGGCTGCTTGACTGCCGCCCTTGCAGGGACCGGCAGGGCGCCCGCCGCGGCTTGCCGCCCCAGGCACGCGCTTGGAGCGCTGGTGCCTGGAGCCGCCGCTGCTTACTGAATGTTTCTGTGGCTAAGGCACTGGACTGGAGACCTGGGTTTAATTCCTGGCTCTGCCATAGATTCGCTGTCTGACCCCATTGCTCGGTGTTGCAGTTCCCCAGATGTAACACTGGTATAATAATGCTTCCTTTCACTCACCATTTTTCTGTTTAGACAGTAAGCTCTCTGGGGCAGAGACTATATCTCACAATGGGTCTGCAGAGCACAAAGGAGTCTGATCCCATTTGCAGCCTCTTGAGATTACCTTAACAAAATCAGGATCTCTGTTTCTTTGGAGTTTCTCTGCCTTGGCTGCTTGTTCCCCATCTGTCAAGGCTGATTCCTCACTCTGGCACTCCGAGTGCAGAAGGTGGGAGCCCGCAAGGATTTAAAAAATTAATACTGGCCACTCCAGGCTGGTATTAAACGCCCAACGTCACAGCTTCTTTCTGACCTTGGAGAGGTAGATGCTGCCACAATCCAAGTGCAACCCCCCACCCCACCCCCTGTTTTGAGAACCCAGGAAGGAACACTTGGGAATTCTTTCCTGTGGGGTACCCTCAAGCTCTTTCACCCCCCCCCCGGGGAAGAGCTGAGAAAGCTAATTAAACAACATATGCACAAACCTCTTAGGGACACAAAAATCCAATCCTGTTCTTAAAAAAAGTAAATTTTATTAAACCCAAAAAGAAAGGAAATACATTTGGAACTTAGGCTTTTTGCTAGATCTTAAAAGAACAATTACAAAAATTAAGCCTCAAGATAGCTCTCTTGAAGTTCCACTTCAAGGTTACAAGCAAAACAAAAGCATCTGGGGTTAGCACAGAGGAGTCCACAAGCCAATCAGAAATAAAAGAAATAACCCTAATCGCGTCTTTCTAAACATTTCTGATCTACTTACACATTTGGGGGTTCCAAATAAGTAGTTCTAGGTATGATCTGATGATCTATGATCATAACTGGCTTAAAGCTTCTAATAGCATAACTGCTCCCTGTTCCCCTCTTTCCCAGAGAACCAGAGCACACAGACAAAAGGAAGTTTTTTCCCAATTTTAAAAAGTTCTAGCTCTCCCATTGGCTCTTTTGGTCAGGTGCCCACTCCTTTCCTTTTACCTGTGGGCTTGTTAACCCTTGACAGGTAAAGCAAGTCGAGAACAGCTACTAAGAGGGATTTTATAGCTAACTGGCTGGCTGAGTGTCCATAAAAGGGAGCTCCCCCCTCCCTTTCATTTATCACACCATCTGTAGTCAGAAAGCTCTTCCTCCGACATTGGAATATCTCCCTGGGGCTTTGAAACATTTTATAGAATCAAAGGTGTTATATACAGTACATGTAATATTGTACCTATAAAAATGTTCTCATGCAAAGGTCTTTGCCAACAAAAGCAAATCAGTTTTAGAGCCACATCCACACTTGGTACATGCTTTCTCAGCAGCCACCTCACATCCAGCTTAGTCTTCGTTCTTCTCCAGCACTGATGTACATGAAGAGTAAGTCCAATGAAGTTAATGGAGTTACACGAATGTCAGGCCTGTATTGTCACAGCACGTCTCTCTGGTGGAGAGTTCTCTAGAGCAGGGATCGGCAACTTTTGGCACGCGGCTCGCCAGGGTAAGCACCCTGGCAGGCCAGGCTGGTTTGTTTACCTGCCGCGTCCGCTGGTTCGGCCGATCGCGGCTCCCACTGGCCAATGGCGGCGGCGGGAAGCGGCCCGGGCCGAGGGATGTGCTGGCCACTGCTTCCCGCCGCCCCCATTGGCCTGGAATCGCGAACTCATTAATGATCTGGAGGATGGTGTGGACTGCACTCTCAGCAAGTTTGCAGATGACACTGAACTGGGAGGAGTGGTAGATACGCTGGAGGGGTAGGGATAGGGTACAGAGGGACCTAGACAAATTAGAGGATTGGGGCCAAAAAAACCTGATGAGGTTCAACAAGGACAAGTGCAGAGTCCTGCCCTTAGGAGGGAAGAATCCCATGCACTGTTACAGACTAGGGACCGAATGGCTAGGAAACAGTTCTGCAGAAAAGGACGTAGGGGTTACAGTAGACGAGAAGCTGGATATGAGTCAACAGTGTGCCCTTGTTGCCAAGAAGGCTAACGGCATTTTGGGCTGTATAAGTAGGGGCATTGCCAGCAGATCGAGGGACGTGATCATTCCCCTCTATTCGACATTGCTGAGGGCTCATCTGGAGTACTGTGTCCAGTTTTGGGCCCCACACTACAAGAAGGATGTGCAAAAATTGGAAAGAGTCCAGCGGAGGGCAACAAAAATGATTAGGGGGCTGGAGCACATGACTTATGAGGAGAGGCTGAGGTAACTGGGATTGTTTAGTCTGCAGAAGAGAAGAATGAGGGGGGATTTGATAGCTGCTTTCAACTACCTGAAAGGGGGTTCCAAAGAGGATGGAGCTCGGCTGTTCTCAGTGGTAGCAGATGACAGAACAAGGAGTAATGGTCTCAAGTTGCAGTGGGGGGGATTTAGGTTGTATATTAGGAAAAACTTTCTCTCTAGGAGAGTGGTGAAACACTGGAATGGGTTACCTAGGGAGGTGTTGGAATCTCCTTCCTTAGAGGTTTTTAAGGTCAGGCTTGACAAAGCCCTGGCTGGGATGATTTAGTTGGGAATTGGTCCTGCTTTGAGCAGGGGGTTGGACTAGATGACCTCCTGAGGTCCTTTCCAACCCTGATATTCTATGATTCTATGATTCTATGAACTGTGGCCAGTGGAAACTGTGTTCGGCCGAACCTGCAGACGCGACAGGTAAACAAACTATCCTGGCCCGCCAGGGTAACCGCGTGCCAAAGGTTGCCGATCCCTGCTCTAGATAATTCTGTTGTCACTCCATATTAGTTTAAACACCTTTAAATCTCTAAGGATTGATGATTGCTGAGGATGGCAGCCATTTTGTGTTCAATTCATTGTAGACCACCGCAGAGGAGACAGACACATCATGGTACTCTCTCTTTCTGTCACAGAGGGCTGGATATTCATTGATTTCAATCGTGTTACACTGCCTGTTTACATCCGTTGAGGCTCTGGTTCAGAGATTTGACATTCGTTCTTAGTTTGTAATTCTCTTGGTCTAGAATAGACGCCGTTCTAACTGGGAAGAGCTGTTTGCATTTTGGATACATAACAAGTCTCTCTTTTAACTGGTATTTCATCTCCATAGTGTCCTGTTGCCTTCATTTCAGTACTAAATTTGTGGTAAAAACCCATGTAATCCCTCCCAGAAATGTGCTTGATCAGGGCCGTACCTGAATGGTATAACTGTGATATTTGCAGTCGGTGCTACTCCCAGACCTGCACACTTCCGTTTGCTGGCTCAGGACATGTACGTAAGAATTCACTCCCTGGGGTTTTGCTTCTATTATACACTGGACTCATCCCAGTTGCTGACCTTCAGTATTTGGCAAAAATTATTTCCTTTCCCACGTTCCTTGCAGGTTTTCCCATAAGCTGGTGAGGTTATAGGGTAATGTTGCCTGCCACATGTACCTTTCCATTTAACTGGCTGGTCCTGACCTTTGCTAATGGCCCTCGTAGTCTCCCATCCACGCCCTGCTTATTCTCCTTTTACAATTTATGGTGCGTATTGTACACCCATTTCCTTCTGCACTTAACTCTCCTGCCTGTGTTCTTGTTATCTCAGCTGCTTGACAGATTTGCAGTGCTCCAGCTAGCATCCAACCCAGCTCTCCTAACAGCCGCTCTTTCTGACGACATTCCATATGTTGTCAGAGTTTCAGCCCAAACTCTGAGTTCACACATCTCGCAACGACTTCTCGGATTCATTACAAGGCTGGCCTACGAGCACTTCTGACATGCCAGGGGAAGCAGGATAGGTGGGGGTGTTGGTAGGACATTGCTTTGTGGAATGCAATGTGCTTTAATCTTTTTCAGGGTGTCAACCAGATTTCAATCCTGACCTTCTCCAAACTGTGGAGGTTCAGTCTTCTCCAGGTATCATCTGCCATAACACTTTGAGCTATAACCAGAATCTCTGGCTGAAACTTCCTCCAAACATTTTCTGATTTGGTCCTAGTGTGAACCTCCAAGTGGTAGCCGCTCATCCATTCTGACTTTGGGGTTTGCTGCTTTGTATAACTTGGTCATCTTCTTTCAAAGGCCCCCATATAATTTCAGTTTCACTTTCTCTCTCTCATTCCCTTCCATTCAAAAACTTGTTTTCAGGGATTGCCCTAAATTCTTTTCACCAGAAGAGACACAATTACAGCAACACTTTCCGAGTAGCAGCACCTTGTAGGCACGTTCCATATTCCATCTTCTGCCTGTTGTGTCACATCTTGATCATGTCACAAGAATCACTCCTGATGGGGTTTATTAAATCAGGCGTTCAGATACTGCAGTGAGAGAGGCCATATAAGAACCTGGATAGAGGGATTTCATGTGCTCTGAGACTTTGGCACCACGGCGAATTGCTAGTTGCATTCTGTTGAGCTAACCTGTGTCTGAGGCAGTGAAGAATTGCCATGGCATATCCAACCGAGACAAACAGGACAGATTTCCCCTTTTGGATAACAAAGCAGAGCTATTGTCTTTGCACCCATAACTGTCCCGGGTTCAAGTTGCAGCTGTAGTATGATGTAGGACAGGGGAAGCGAGAGACTGCTAAGTGGTTAAGTCCACTCCATGTCTGGACACCCACTGGTAGACAACAGAGGTCACCTACTCTTGCAATATCATTCCCTCACCTGATGACTGCGCAGTTCAGTTCTGGAGTCTCTCTTGCCATTCAGTTCTGAAGCTATGTTTTTTTTCATTATCATTTAATATTCATAGAGTGCTGGGAGTGTAGATGCTTTAAACATCACTTAGACCAGGTCTCTGCCCCGAGAACCTTACAACCTAGATCCTTGATCCTAATGCCATTGACTTCAGTGCTGCAGGACCAAATTGATACTTGGGAGAAAGGTGCAAAGCAAAAAAAGACACAGGGCAGCTCTACATGACGGGGTTAAGTTGACTTAAGTTACACAAATCCAGATGTAGCTTAGGTCGACTTATTGCAGTGTCTTACATCGTGCTGGGTCGACGGGAGAAACTCTCTCGTCGACTTACCTTATACTTCTTGTTCCAGTGGAGCACCAGAGCCAACGGGAGAGCGATTGGCGGTCGATTTAGTGGGTCTTCACTAGACCAGCGAAATCGACCCCCGGTGGATCGATCGCCACAGTATCGATCCCCGGTAAGTGTAGACATACCCACAGACACTGTTCTGGAGAAGAGAGCCAACCAAGTTTTCCTGAACGAAGCAGGTGTTAAGGAACGATTTGAAGGACGATGTTGAGGAATGGCATGAAAGCAGGCATGCAGGGTGATTAGGGGAGAGGATGTGAGAACATAGGGCATGATAGCAGGGAAGAATGAAAGGAGGGTGGATGTTTATATAGGCTTAGAGCCTGGGAGGAGAAGGTAAGATGGGAGTGGGAGCTAATGAAGGGGCTGCCGTGGTCTCCGCTGGCTGGCTTCAGAAATTCCAATCAATATCTCCCCACCTCTGCCCGCCCACGAAACTGACCCCATCAACACAGCTGCCTTTCTCTAAGGGGATGGGGAGTGGTGAGGGTCTGCACAATGGCTGTGTAACTCTGCCCTTGTTTATTCAGATGGCCCTTCCATGGCAGGCATTAGCAGAATGATGGATGCGCTTCCTCTCAGGACAGTATCACCTGGCTCTTTGCTCTCAGGTCAGGTCATTTCCTGAACTTCTGAGCAGCTGACTCCATTTTGGTGTTTTTCCATAATTAGCTGAGATCGAATGCTGACTGCTGGGAGAGAGAGAGAGAGCAGGGAGCTCCCAGAGCGGATCAAGACAGAGACACACACATGCAGGCCTCAGGGAAGACAGAATATGATGTACATTGGGTCTCTCCCCTGGTTTCGTGTACTGACTGCAAACACAGTCTCTTGCCATGTGCAGGGGTGGCTCTAGCTTTTTTGCCGCCCCAAACATGGCAAGCAGGCTGCCTTCGGCAGCGCGCCTGCGGGAGGTCCGCCAGTCCCGCGGCTTCAGCGTACCCGCCGCCGAATTGCCACCGAATCCACGGGACCGGCGGACCTCCCGCAGGCAAGCTGCCGAAGGCTGCCTGACTGCCGCCCTTGCAGGGACCGGCAGGGCACCCCCCGCGGCTTACCGCCCCAGGCACGCGCTTGGAGCGCTGGTGCCTGGAGCCGCGGCTGGCCATGTGGCTTCTCTTCAGGTTAGCGTTCGTCAGATGTAGTAAGTAACTCCAGCCCGTGAAGGGCACCATTTGCCCTGGTGTCACCACTACTCACAGAGGTAGCAGAATTTATTGGTGCCAGACAGCTGTGAATGTCAAATGTAAGACGTGGGAAGTAATTGTTCTGCTCCACTCAGCCCTGGTGAGGCCTCAGCTCTGTCCAATTCTGGGTGCTGCACATTAGGAAAGATGTGGACAAATTGGAGATAGTCCAGAGGAGAGCAACAAAAACGATCCGTAGTTTAGGAAACCTGACCTCTGCGGAAAGGTTGAAAGAATTGGTCATGTTTAGTCTTGAGAAGAGAAGACTGAGGGGGAAACCTGATAAACAGGTAAAAGGTTGGTATAAAGTGGAAGGTGATCAATGGTTCTCCATGTCCACAGAGGGCAGAACAAGAAAGAATCAGTTTAGTTTACAACAAGGAAGATGTAGGTTGCGTATTAGGAAAAACTTTCTCACTCTACAGATAATTAAGCCCTGGAACAGATTACCAAGGGAGATAGTAAAATCCCCATCACGGGAGGTTTTCAAGATTAGGCTGGACAAACATTGGCCAGGGATGATCTAGGTATACTCAATCCTGCAACAGCAGGGGTGATGAAGTAGATGAGCTCCTGACCAGCTCTATACTTCTACGATTTCTATGTCACAGAAACCATGAGCTTCATTGCTCCTCTCCCAGAGAGGTTGAAGCTCTGAAAAAATCACTTACAACTTAGAAGCCTCTTTTGAAATCTACTAATTAAATATCACTTAACGCTGCCTTTTAAACTCCTGATAAGTGATTAACCTGGACAGATGAAGGGCCCTAATGCAGTATTATTACAATGAGCCACAGGAACAACTTCAGGAAGGTGTTTCCCTGACTTCCTAAAAATATCAGAAAGGTCACAATGTGTTAGAGCTTGAGGATTTAATGAATCAAACTGACAGCAGCTAGTCCCAAGTCGTTTCCTGGAGGCATCCGATTGTCATGATTTCATGTCAGCTTCGGATAACAGCATATGGTGACCCATATGAAAAAGGCAAACTCCCCCCACCGGCCCCAGATATATTCTTTAATGATTCAGGATACATTAAGATGAGTGCTAAGGGTCTGATTCGCGGCTCAAAGAAGTCAATGGGCATCTTTCCAATGACTTCAGCGGGCTTTGAATCAGGTCCAGAGTGAGGAAGGGAACTTTGCTCCATCCATTTTTCTCTTTTAAAGGTGTGTGACAAGGTAGAAAGACCCTCCCTAAGCACCAGTGCATGAAAGGTTAACCCAGCCCCCTGTGATATGGGAGATAGGGCTTTTGGGCAGGAGATGGAGGTAGTGGTGAAGTGATTATGGGGCAGCTACTGAGGAATATAGGTGTGTTGTTTCCTCTCCCACCTGGCTAAGAAGCTGGAAAGACGTCTGATCATTGGGACTCACTGTTCTGAGTGACTTGTTTGTTTTGGGAATCCTTTGTCTATGAATCAATAAAAGAAAGCCCCAAGGAAACTCTACTGCTGGTGAGAGCATTATTCATCTTCCACAGCGGAGGCTCTGCCCACTGGCCTGTGTGGCTCTTCAGTTGTAATGTAACGCAGGATTCCCAGTTGCTGTTATATTCATTGTATTAATAGCGGAGATCTCAATTTGCACTGGAATAATCTGGTACCTTGCACTCTCTTGTAGGGTGCTAGAGCTGGGACAATAATGTAAATGTTTTCTGCTAATGTGCTCTATTTTCAGCAAAATTTACGTTGACTGTGTTTGCCTCCGTCGTGGTCGGCACCCCATCAATATCCTACAGAGCGAATGTGCTGCGGGGCACGTTAGCTGACATGTGAATTTTAAGGCAATGTTGCAGCACGTGGTTGGAAAAGCAAAATTTGCCATCAAAAATATTTGCTTCTGCTCCCTGATTCTGACAGTTGTGCTCCTCTGTTCAGGGGAATGAAGCATCCCAGTGACCTGTGTCCAATCGAAAGAGCTTGGATTTCAGAGGTCAAAGGCTCACAAACAAGCTAGCTTGCAAACAAAGCTACAGACCAAGATTATTAACCAAATAATGGTTATATTTGGGTCTATGATGAAACTGGACACCTACAGCTCTACCTAGCCACCTAAATGCACGGCCAGCTTTCGAAAGGCGCTATCAGCAACTCCTCCCACTGAAGCCAATAGAACTGAAAAAGGACAATGAAGAATATGTTGCATTTGTCACACATGAATTAGTCCTCACACGCAATCCGGGGTAGGTTGCTGGATTAGATTCTAAGACCAAGAGGGACCATTGTGATCATCTAGTCTGACCTCCTGCACAATGCAGGCCGGAGAACTGCCCCCAATTAATCCCTGTTTGAATTAGAGCAGATCCTTTAGGAAAACGTCCCTACATGTAATATTCAGGCACAAGGAGGGGACGAGACTTACACAAGGCCACAGAGAGAATAGGCCTTAGGCCCTATAATCTCCATCCTGTGTGGAGAACACTAGGCCATGCCTCTCCTTAAGCAACACTGGTTGACGTTGTTGGGGGAAGCAGCTGACTGTGGAAACAGGGAACTCTTGCGCCTGGACAGCACATGTAGGCATTCAGCATCAGCACTAAGCACCAGGTGTGATAAGCGAACACAGCTTCCATGGTAGGCTTGTGAGCTGTGCTGAATTAAGACTAAGGGCCTGGGCTGAGGGTTTAAGCCACATCCACTTGGACTGCAAACTCTTTGTGGTGGGGACTATCTTTTTGTTCTGTGTTTGTACAGCACCTAGCACCATGTGATCCTGGTCCATGACTAGGGCTCCAAGGCACTACCATAACATACCTAATAAATTATCATAACACTAGGGTGTGCCTGGAGGTGCACCACATGGATACATTGAGTCTAGCGCTGCACTGGGGGGGTGGGGTTGAGGTCTCTACTGCATGGTTCAAAGTGCTTCAGGTTGTGTTCTCCACTGCGCTCATTCAGCTTCACTGGCAGGTGAATGTATGTTTTGTGAGCAGGGTGGGGGAAGGCAAAAAGCCACGGGCTCACTCTTGCTGCATCTCTTCTCCTATTCCCGTTGGAGAGGCTGGCGCCATCAGCCTGATGCTCCCTGAATGATGGGTCTCCAGTTGCAGCTGGCCTCTGGGCAGGAGGGCTTCTTGCCGTTCCACCCATCCTCCACAAAATGGCCCTAAATGAGGCTTCTGGGATAGGGCCCCCAAAACCCAATGGTTGGCTAGGAGAGAGAGGAGGGAAACAATACATAGTGTTGCCCTCTCTGCTGAGCAGTAGCAGATGCCAGGGCCTTACAGGTCAGTTTCCCACTGAAGGAGAACTCAATGAGGCAGAGTATATTCTTAGTGTAACTTGTTTATTTACCCAGTCCTGGAACAGAGGTGGTCACCAGTGGCACACAGGCAAGCCTCTCTTTCAGAAACCAATGCCCACTTCAGAGGGAGCAAGTCTGCACTAAGAATTGATTCTAGTTAGAGAGATTAAGGCAGACAACAAACTCTCCTGCTGTTTGCAATGGCTCCCTCAAAAGCAGCAGCATCACAAAACCAGGACAGTACAGTATCTCCTTAAGATAGCACACTGCTCACATGCTAAGGAAAAGGACTTGAAAGACTATGTGTAATTGCGCCATCTGGTGATTCCTGTCTCTCTCTCTCTCTCCCTGCAGGTGGGGCGGGGATGTGGCTGCAAACCATCCCAGAATAGGGGTGAGGGGAGAAGGGTAACCCGAGTTCAGAGAGAAGAGCACAGATCCATTTGATCCTCCCCTGAATCTGCTTTAGGGGATCAACCTCCCCTGAATCTGCCTCCTGAAATACATCTGTTGAGATGTCTCTATCAAACAACAGATCTCTTGCCTCAGAAAGACACACAAGCAAATATCTAAGTAGCAGCTTTTTCCCTTTACCCCCACTCCAGGAAGTGGGAGTCTGCCCAGGGAGATTAAGAGTGCACAGCACAATGCATTCTGTTGGAGAGTTGGTTTAGGAGTCTGAGACATTGCTGGAATTACCCAGAGCTAATCTAGGTAGGGGTGAATGCAAAGTGCATGCCAGCTGGGGAGATTACATGCGGTTTGCCACCCAATGTGGCTTATACCAGCTTGGAAAGTTTCATGAGAGAAAGCATTTTTTTGAGACAGGCTGAGCGTCTGTCTGGTAATTCAACCAGGAGGGGATCTGGACAGCATGACAGTCTGCAAATAAGACATAGGCTTATTCATGCACTTCCATCTTGGGGGGGGCAGGCCGCATAGGAATAACACTTCCAAAAGGAGAAGGGTGCCCTGAGTGCATGTCTGTGCTAACAGCTTTTTCTAATGCCACTAAGGCGCCAAGAAGGAAGGCTCCTAAGAGGGGGGAAGGAAAAGTCTGAAAGATCCCAGCTCCTTCTGTCAGGGCATTGCTTGCTCCCTCAGTGGAAGATTCAGCCTCCGAACCCTGCCGGGGCCCAAGAAAGGTCAGGACTATTCACACTGGCTCCGGGACCCCAGTTCCTCTATCCCTGGCTTTGCCACTTGCTGCTGCCCCTAAAAACCCCCATGAAGCAGGTGCTTGCCATGTGCAGGGGGTTCCACTAACAGGTGACACAAGCCCAGGGGCTGGGGGAGTGGGAGGGATGATGCTGTGATCTGGAGTAACGGTGAGACGGGAGATGCCATCCCAGATCAGACCAATGTCCCACCTAGTCCAGTGTCCTGCCTCTGTCAGGAGTCAATAGCAGATACTTCAGAGGAAGGGGGCAAGGACCCCATAATGGAAACAAATGGAACAGCCTTCTAGTTTCTTTTTAACCCTAGGAGACTGATGACTGAAGCATGATGTTATTAATCTTCTATTATGGTTACGCTTGCAGGGCTCAATCAGGATCAGGGCCTCATTGCGCTAGGTGCTGTACATACAAATAATGAGAGACAGTCCCTGCCCTGATGAGCTTACAATCTCAACAGACAAGGCAAAGTAGGAGAAAAAAACAGAGGGAAAGTGACTTGTCCATTGTCACCCAGGAGGTCAGTGAAAGAACCAGGATTGGAACCCAGCTCTGCTGAGTTTCAGTTCATTGCCCTACACATTGGATCCCACTGCCTCTGCCACACAGTAGCCCACAGACATTTTTTCCAAGCTGATAGAACTGTGAATCTTCCTATTATTTTTGAAACATCTGCTCCTTTTCAAACTCCTACTAAATGCTGCATTAACCCTTTGGAACACCTTGAGGTGGTGAGTTTCACAGGTGAATTTTGCATGATGTAAAAAAAAAATGTATTTCGAGCTTCCATTTTTAAGTGGTTGCCATTGGGTGTCCCTTTTTCCCTGCATTATAAAAAAGAGAAAACAGGAGCATTCAATTTCCTGTCTTTATACTATTCATTTTTATGTTCCTTTCTCATGTCACTTCTTATTTGTCTCCTCTCTACACCCCGCAGTCCTGATGTTTTCCATCTCTACTCAGATGGAAGCCTTCCCATGCCGCTAATAATTTTCGTTGCCCTTTTGTGGACTCTACTCCTTTATAACACAGAGGCGATCAGAATTCAGCACGTCACTTGAAGTGAAAACATACCATCAATTTACTCAATAGAAGGGCATTATAACCCTCACCCCCCAAGATATCATCTCTCCCTTTCTTGCTACAGTCAAGCAGCTTGTTGGTTTATTTCCGAACAAGACCCGGAGTGCATTTGAATGAGCTAGCCACAATGCTGCTCAGGTGGGATGCCTAACACCTGGATGGCTTGATAACCTTTTTCTACTGGGATCCTATGCTGATGAGTCCCAAAGATATGCCTAACATGAGAGGTTGGTGTTGGGTTTTGGAGAACTGGGGGACGGGGGTGCATGTAAAAATGTAACTTTATTTTAAAAGAGAAGATTGGCAAAATACCAAAACCAAATCCCTCCCACTCTCCAGCTGGGAGATTACCCAATGAACTGCATCTAAAAAAAGCAAACTGGTACAGACAGCCTAACACCCACTCAGAGCCCACTTCATCCCCCACTCTCCAAACAACAGAGGGCCATATTCCTTTCTTGTGTAACTCCACCCAGGCCAATAGAGTTACGCCAGGTATGCATTTGGGTCCCAGGTGCCTTTCGGTCTATGTCGTAGGCCAAAACAGGTTAATTGCAATGGTTCAGTCATGCAGTCCCACCTTCCTTTAAAGTGCAATTATGGTCAGAGGAACAAGGATGTAAAAATGGTATCTCTTGAACTTAGAGCAGGCAGGTGTTTTGCCTTGCAAGGGATCCTGCTATATGGAACAACCTTGACGTAAATAACATAAAACTTGGAATAAAATCAAAACCACAGACAAGAAAGATGTGAAGCCAAAAGCTTCTGAAGATTTCCCTGCTCCTCTCGTCCGTGTTTTTTTTTCTTTTCGGCTCGCTTTTGCATAAGCATTGTGCATGCATCTCCTCTGTGCCAGAGCTGAGACAGCGCAGGGTGAGGGGGAAAGATGGAGGATTTGTTTTGTTTTGTTTTCTGTAGTTCCTGGCTCTCGTGGGTTGAAGTCAAACCCTTTATGTTGCTTCAGTGCCGTTCATTTTTCTTGTGGTCTAATTAACTCCGGCTCCAGGCTGAGTGGCACGTTAGCAGCAACAACGGGAGGAGGGAAAAATCCTAAGCTCTAGGAATTGTCAGGAAATTTGAAATGTCAGGGAATATGACGAAAAAAAGAAAAGAAGGAGAGGCAAAGGAATATACAAAATGGAGGAGAAATTCTCCAGGGATATATATGGTGCTTGAGTTGCACATTAAGTTGAACTAACTCAGTAAAGAGATATAACTGACATGGAAGCCGAAGTGGCTCCAATCAGGAATTCAACAGTTGTGCAAAAGGTCCCTACTGTAACTTCCTTGACCTCAACCGACTTACATCGGGGATGAGTTTGGCCCAAAGGGTTAACTCTGATTAGATGCTGAGAGGTTGGAAGGTGGAAGGTCTGGTAAAACGGAGATGGAGCTAGTCAAGAAAGGTGGGAGCGGAAGGCCAACATCACACCAGAGGCCAGTAATCAAATCGGGTCTCCTAAGCACCAGGGCAATGCTGTGTCCACTAGACCACACAGCCACTCAACTGTAGAAAGACACTATCTAGCCACTGTAGCAAGATGTTCAGGACAAGAATCTCCCATTCCATGTCCACTTCTGGACACCCCATGACAAGTTGTATTTCATTTAAGCTGCTGGCACCTTTCAGCCTCCCTGTTGCTTTAGTTGTTGGGTTGTTTTTTTGTATTTTTTCTGGCATCGTTTTCTTTTTTTCCACGTTACCTTACTTGACTCATGATGCTGAGGCATCCTCCAAACCTCTCCCCCGTTGTGAGAAGTGCATAAAAGTATTTCCCCTGCGAGGAAGCTGGGAATTTAGTCAAGCAGCATGAAGAACAAGCAGTGGGAACTGGGGCCTTTGTTTTTTTTTTCCCTTTTGCTATTTCCCCACCCCCCGCCCCCGCTTTGGCTGGTTGGTCCTGTTGACGTGGGGAGAGGCTGAGGTTTGCATTTCAGCTGGAAAATGGCGGGAGGATGAGGGGGTCTCCTCGAACAGCCTCCAAAATCATCGTGGCATCCAGCCGCATTGATGGCATGGCTCTGCCCAGTTGCCACAGCAACAGGTTTGTTGTTATGTGTTCTCCAATGCGTCGTTTAGTCTGACACCGGATCTGCGCGAGACTGGCCCACAAGCCGATCAAGAGAATGAAACTGCTCAGACGGGAGCCCGGCAAGGTCCTGCCAAGTGGGCTATGGACAATATAGCAGTGGTTCTCAAACTAGGGTCGCCGCTTGTTCAGGGAAAGCCCCTGGCGGGCCGGGCCGGTTTGTTTACCTGTCGCGTCCACAGGTTTGGCTGATCGCGGCTCCCAGTGGCCGCGGTTCACCGCTCCAGGCCAATGGGAGCTGCGGGAAGCGGCACGGGCCGAGGGACGTACTGGCCGCCGCTTCCCTCAGCCCCCATTGGCCTGGAGCGGCGAACCGCAGCCAGTGGGAGCCACGCTTGGCCGAACCTGCGGACGTGGCAGATAAACAAACAGGCCTGGCCCGCCAGGGGCTTTCCCTGCACAAGCGGCGGCCCTAGTTTGAGAACCACTGCAATATAGGATGTACAGTAGATAAGCAGAGCCAATGGTGCCATCATGCTGGGATAGGTGTGGCAACTTGCCTATGCAAGGTAGAGCAGGTTGGCTGCCCCCAGTATGTACCTAGGGTCCTGAATAGGATCGTGTTTGGGGTGGCTTGTCACTCGCCACCCACTGTGCAGCTATTTTTAGTGCACTAGCTCAATCAGCTCCAGGCAGCGGTTCATCGACGCATCGATTATAAAGCCAGAAGTGACCATTGTGATCGTCGAGTCTGCAGAACACAGGCCACAGAACCAACTCCTGAATGAACTCCTGTTCCGACGAGACCAGCTCTTCGAGAAATAAAAACATCCAGTCTTGATTTGAAAATGGCCATTGATGGAAAATTCCCCAGGATCCTTGGTACGTTTTTTCAAGGGAGTTCTGACTCTTTCTGAACCTCATGGCGTCTTTTACAAAGTCCTGCTCTGCAGAAGGGCCCAAACAAAAATCTTGCAACCAAACACCCCCGAACTTCAGGGGAGCTGAAAATATGAACCTGGATCCAGATAAGACTTATGTTAAATGGCATTACAATGGGCTGGAAAAAAAAAACTTCCCCTGACTGAACGTAGATTCTGAGGTGATCCAAATGCTATTCTGGATCTGAATTCTGTAGTTCAAGCCTTCTTTGCAAATTCAGCTTCATTTATCTCTTTAAGGTCACCAGGATGCTGAGAAATCTGTTCTCTGTATCAAGTCATAAGATCTTGTATGGCTGATGGAAATTAAAATTATGCACCAAGGGGAAAGGAACATGTACCTTGTAGCCTGATCAGTTATTCCACAGTATATACAATTATTATAATTATAAACTTATTTATTGGTGTGCGACATGCACTTGTCAAAGATAACAGGTTTTTTGTTTAGATGGCTACTTAGAGTTAATTAAGGAGATGAAATTGGTGAAACCACACACAGAGAGATGTTATTTGATACACGTAGTATTGTTGTAGCCATGTTGGTCTCGAGATAGTAGTGAAACGAAGTGGGGGAGGTAATATCTTTATTGGACCAACTTCTGTTGGGGAGAGAGGCAAGCTTTCAAGCTTACACAGAGCTCTTCTTCAGGTCTCCTTCTTCCCGACGAAGAGCGGAAAACTTGTCATTCTCACCGACAAATGTTGGTCCAATAAAAGATATAACCTCATGCACCTAGTCTCTTTTATTTGATACAGGCAACTAGAATTGAGATTATATTAAAGATTAATATACAAAAATATAAGAATAAGATCAGTACAGTAAAAAGGTTTCCCCCCTTGTTCATACTTACAATCTTGCATTATGCATACTTAAAACTTTATAGAGACCATTGGAGACAAAGATCGAAGGAAAAGAAAGTGGAGCCCATCTGAAGGGAGGTCATGTTCCAGTTTACGTTGTCTCTTGGACCTGAGGAACCTGAAGGAACTAGGTGTGGTATTTTATACTCTTCTTTATGGTAATAGTATGACTATGTGCCATATTTGATCCTTTCCATATATGGCATTTTGCATGTCCATAATTAAGCATCAACATTAATATGATGATTGACATCAGTCATTGATGAATAATTCCTATACATAAATGTGGCTTAACTGCCTAAATATCGCACAGCAACCTGATTGCCAAAGCCCCTCAAAACGCCCCTCTTGCGGAACTACGCGGTGTACTATTCCCTTGTGGCCACTCATTTGTCTCTCAGGGCTGGTCCACACTAACCCCCCACTTCGAACTAAGATACACAACTTCAGCTACGTTATTCACGTAGCTGAAGTCGAACTATCTTAGTTTGAACTTACCGCAGGTTCACACGCGGCAGGCAGGCTCCCCCATCGACTCTGCGTACTCCTCTCACCGAGCAGGAGTACCGGCGTCGACAGCGAGCACTTCCGGGATCAATCCGGGATCGATTTATCATGGCTAGACAAGACGCGATAAATCGATCCCAGAAAATCGATTGCTTACCGCCGGACCCGGAGGTAAGTATAGACGTGCCCTCAGAGTGAAAATGCCAAATATCTGACCGGGGGTTATTGCCTTAAGTCTCTGTCATTTCAGATATACTTCAGCCTTTAGTATAACTACTTCCACAAAGCATTATCCTAACATAACAGGCCCTTAACTATAGCAAGCTTAATAACCCATTTACTTGTGTTCACCTATTTGCTCCCATGCATGTTCCAAGGTAATAAGCAATACACCCTGTCAATTCTCATTTTACCTTTAGAAAGCATAAAATCACCCACAAAACATGAGTCAGTGTCATAGGTCATAAGATGAGGTCGGGGTCAACAACCTTAATGGATAACAATCTCTGGTGCACTGGAAAGACAGCTAAATTTAGTGCTGTTTTTGAATCTCATGTTGATTCATCTGCTGACTGTTGCCAAGTGCCATGGAAGACAGATTCATTAGGGCAGTGGTCCCCAACCTTTTTTGTCTGGCAGGTGCCAGATGACGAGCCCCCGCGGACCGTGGCCAGCGGACGAGCATCCGCCGAAATGCCACCGAGAAGTGGCACGTCAATAGGTGTCACTGCCGAAATGCCGCCGACAAGCAGCGGCATTTCAGCGGCGGCACCGCTGTAATGCCGCCAACAAGCAGCGGCATTTCAGCGGCGACCCTTCTGGATGGCGCTACTTGTCGGCGGCATTTCGGTGGATGCTCGTCTGCCGGCCAGTACGCAGGCACACTTAGATGCCCTGGCGGGCACCATAGCACCCACGGGCACCGCATTGGGGAACACTGCATTAGGGAATTACTGAAGTTAGAAATGGGAAGATGTTTCAGGTCAGCTAGTTCATTTCCCCTGCCAGTGCTCAACTAGTGCTTGCAGACTAGCATGTTCCCCAGTTAAGGGACCCAGCCCATCAGGTGTTTACCATTTCCCTTGCAGGAATATTTCCCTTGTGAGGACTCTTTCCTCCAGAGGTTGATTGTTTATATACACTCTGAAGGTACACTGTAGCTTCATTGTTCTTGTGGTCCTCCTCCTGGGGCACAAAGTGGTCTAAGCACCCTCTATCACGAGATCTCTTAAGATCTAGGGCAATAAGTGACATCACTACATGTAATCACTCGGTGATCATAACAGATAACTAAAGCCTTCCCTAGGGCCTAATCCTGCAACCCTTATGCACGTATGTAACTTTCATATAGGTGAATAGTCCCATGGATTTCAGCAGGCCAATGCGAGAGCGGAAGAATGAGACACTTGGGCAAGATTACAGGTTGAGACTCTGAACTGGGAGATTTGTTAAGTCATGGATCCTAAAGGCCAACCACAGCCCCTGTGCATGGAATAGCTGCCCTCATCTGATCCATAAGGTCACTGTCTCTGCTTTTAATGCCGTCTCGAGATCTATCGCTTGTTACAAAGAAATGAACCAACCCGTATGGGATTGGTTGAGTGGCATTGGGTGTATTTTATTTAACAATTTCATAAACCCCAAAAGCCAACAACACAAAGCTCATGTTATATATCATGTATTTAAAAAAAAACATGGAACCTATCTGAAACTTGTCTGTGTTTTGAGCCTATCCCTCTTACCCACCATTTGTGAGTTTCAGGTCTTCTTAGAACATCCGCTTTCAGTGAGATGGATTGTGTCTTTCTGTAGGTGTGGAAGGCACCTCACACATTGTGGACATGAGCACTACAGTAATAAATAACAGCATTGATCCTGTCTCTCATGTACGTGTGTTTCTCTGTGTGTTGGCCTGGCCACCAGACCTTGTCTTGTATTGTAATAACATACAGCCTGTGCAAAATGATTCTTCCAGATGCTTTTGGTTTGGTGCGTCCTGTCTGAGCTGAAAGAGAGTTCAGGGTTTCACTCTGACAAGTTATTCTGTGAATGACAAGCACTAGCCCATAGATGTACTGGAGGATCACGGCCTACTGGTACAGACACCATCTACACTCCCAACCATCTGCAAGGTTTGCTACGTCCTAGCTAAGATTTTGCTGGAGATGGATGCAAAGCTGTCAGACTGGTGATATGCATATAATTGTCTGATGAATGCAGGCTACAAGTTTTTTGTAAATCTGTAGCTACTCTCACAGATATCCATTACCAGGAAGAATTTAGGTAGAAGATCTCCTTTTACTCTGGGCTCCAGTCTTGAGTCAGGGCAGGGTTAGCACAAAACATTCTGTGTCTACAGTGAGCTTGCCATTCAGTTCAGGAGACCACTGCGGAGGGATTCACACATACCCGTCCTTCATGCATCTAGCTAAGATGCACCCTTCTCCCCCCTGTTTGGTCATAAGTCTGATGAGTTTGGTTGCATCTTGGCTCAGTTCACGGTGAAATAGGAATGTGATGACTCCTGGAAAAAGGGACTCGGTACGGACATGCCAGAGCAATAGGGACTGGAAATACTCATGCATAGTGGCATTGGTTTGTACGGGAATCTTACAGTTTTGCCAGATTTGTAACCCAGGCATACCCCATGAATGAATAACGGGTACTTACAATGGCCAACCCCACACAGCAGTGGCCCAAAATAGCCACCCTCTAGTTGCCCCCTACCCTCCCAATAACTTTCCCTGTCCTAAGACAATATATATCAAGGGTGCGTTCTGCTGCCTCCTATCACCCATGGCAGATTGTTTAGGCCCAAACCCATTCAGCGCTGCATAGCACCGTTAAAGCCAGAGGGACTGTGAGCAATGACAGTCCAGATAAGACCATCACTTTTGTTAGTCTGGAACCCTGTCTCCTTCCCCCAGAGGAAAGGGAACGACCTTAATAATGTACATAGGGATTGATCTTCAGCCCTAACATAGGCCAAACTTCCTATCTAAGGCCCACAAGTTCATGTCCGTAGCTAATGGATGCCAGTGGGAGGGGGACAGGGGAGAGGAGCTTCCTTTTTGGCCTCTGTAGATGAAACTATGCCCTTGATGCATGAGATGTGAGTGCTGCCATCATCACAGGAGTTGTAGGAAAGAGATCTTTATTAAGCATGCTGAGAGGCCAGTGGCTGGTGTTTCATGTGCTGCATGTTGGGTAATCACAGGAGAGGACTCCATGTGTCTAAAACTAAATTGGCTCTTTATTAAGAGAACTATTCACAGAGAGGCTGTAACTGCGGCAGGCATTCCAGTCATGTGCACACGGACTGACATTTTAGCAACTCTCCCAACCTCTTCCCTCCTGCAACCTGAGTTCCTCCCTCCAAGTTCCATACAGGTTGCTACACTTTGCATTCCTTAGCCCCTGGTGCCCCACCAAACTAGGTCCCTTCTGAAACCTGAACCTTTTTCTCCAGTTCCCCTCACCATACTGACCAGAGTCTGTCCTTCCCGAATAGCGGCAGATGGCTTCAGGCCAGGTAACTACTTCACAATGGTCATTAATAGCTTTCCACTTATCCAGCTCTAAAACAAAATTCCAGCCATGATATGTGACTCATTGACTCCCCTGCAGTGGGATGTGAATTCCACACTGGGGGGCTGTTATAGTACAACTGTGCGGCCACTAGGGGGAGATGGTGCATGTAGCCTTCTCCTCACTAGCACCCATAAGCAGGGACCAACCACAATGGGATGCATTGTTCTCCGCTCCTAAAAGCGGGAGGGGCTGATTGACACTTCCAACCCTTCCATGGCCTGTTCTTATCCAACATGCAGGGTGATGAAGAGCCTGTTCCAGCGCTAATTCTTCTAGATCCCCAGATTTAGGGGATTCCAGCTCTGTCCCCCACCCCCAATGAGCTCTTCCTTCAAAATCGGACCTGGACCATGAAGACAAAGGCCCAATTTGCACGAAGAAGCACCTGGCTGAAAGAGCGTTGCCCTGAATTCGTTCACCGGGGTGCATGAGCAACACCCAAAGGTAAGCGATTTCCAATACAGCACCTCTTATACATGATAGGCTGTGCAAAGGCACACATTTCTTCCTGCCTCTTGTCTGTGGTTAAGAGGGAGTGTGGGAGGCAGCGCTAAGAGGACTGTGTTCTGGGGAGGTATGTGTCCCGGCTGGATTGGAGTGGTTGGAAGCTGACTGATGTTGCGGTCACTTTGGTATCATTTGAGGAATTGTTTTACGGAGGGATGAGTCATGGTATTGGTGGAGCAGAACCTGACCCTAGGGCCTGAAAGCAGTGGGAAGAACAGGCACTGCCCCACCCTCTAATAACACACAGACCCAGGCGAGAGTGCCGGCCAGCCAAAATAAATGAATTGCATCATCCAGGGGATATTGTCTTATATCAAAGTCTCCTTTGCTCTTTAATAAAGGCTGTAAAAATGCCTCCATTAACTGTTTTAACTTTGACTGGCTGCTTATGCCTTCCACATGGGAGGCTGCTTGGGGTGAGAGCAGATCTGGGGAGGGATCCAGGAGATGGTCATTTCAGGAATGCGAGTAAGAATGATCCCTTGCCCTTGATCCAGGCACGCCAATTTTATTTTTATTGGACACGATCAAGTATGGCTTAGATTTTCCGATCCCCTGGTTATTGAGTTATATTCTCCAGTGTCGGAGAACCAGCATCTTCTGTCCACCCGTGGCTGTTCAGTAGGGAAAGCCTGGCAAGTAAACCAGGCAGGCCTTGCTCAAACAACCTACAGAGACAAAGAGGGACAGTCCAGCAACCAGATGCAGTGCCCGGGTCCGGTGCTGCCAGGTGCCGAGCATTCACAGCTCCCGTTGAGTTCAATGGCGGAAGGACAAGTCCAGCACCTCACGGAGTCGGATCCTAAACCAAGGAGGTTTGGCAGAACAATTGGTGAAGGAGAAGGAGGGAGGAATGTCCCAAGCATTCCTAGTGTGGACAGAAGCATGAAGGAGGGATTGGCCAGAGGAAGTTTGGGCAGGGGCAAAGGCCGCAGGACAAGGTGCAGGGGGAGGTAAAGGCAGAGAGGCCCAGAGAGTTTGGGCAGAGCTGTGAAAAGCTTTGGAAGTGAGGAGGAACTTCTACCGCATCCCTGGAGCGTCCTGTTCAACGCCTCTCTCTCCTGCCCCCCCCCCCACACACATGGACTGTGGCTTAGTCCCACGTTGGCTGTCTTTGCCACATCTCTGAACTCCACCCTTTCCCCCATCCCTCTTTAAAATCTTTGTCCAGGCTTTGAACCACTCTAGCCTACAACTACAACAGCCTTCTACACCCTGAGCACTTTAGCGCTTGACAACAGTGGGAAGAAAGGGTTGGGAAGGGCGTGGGGGTGAAGATCTGGTCACACACTTTTATCTTTGTGGCACAGCAATCTAGGGAGTCACCCTCTGTCCCTGCGTTAAGGAGACCACTTGCTATGTTGCCATCTCGTGGTTAAATACCCAGCCTCAAGATGACCAATGGTTTCTTGGACAGTAGCTCTCTCTATGGCCTCCCTGTATAGCCCACGATATCCCAACAACAGCCTCCTCACCACGCTCCGCTCCCTCATTGAGGGCTCAATGACATTAACTTCACATGAAACCCATTGGGGAAAAGAACAGCCTGAAGGCTGCCTCCCGGGCACGGAGGGTGAGGCCGGTGATCTCCATCAGGTCACAACATCTGTGAGTTCCTATTTGTTGCAGACTTCTTCCATCTTGGAGGGCTGCTCTTGCCAATTTATCTGCTTTTATTCTTCCTCCCACCCCCGTCTTTCTTTCTTGGCCTGATCACAGTGAGTTTAAGGCAACTCCCTGGAGCTGATTTAAGAAAACAAGATGGCCCTTATTTATAGCCATCCAAGGTTTGTTTAGTCTCCCTACACGATCAGTTAACTTGAGCTCTGGCTAATTTTGCGATCGGCCCAAGAATACTTCTTCTATTTAGCATGAGTGGTCCCCCCCAACTCTTTCTTTTCCCAATAGTAATGAATATCTCTTCTCCCCTCCTCTATCCCAGGGCTACATCTGATTGCAACATCCCATTGCCCTTTTCTCTGTGCCTTTTGCCTCGGGCAGCTTCTTCTTGGCTGACTAGGTTGGAAGACATTCTACTCTGTATGGTGGAGGCTTTTTCCTGTTTGGTGCAGGTTTGGAATCAATAATCCACCCTTTATTTTTTCCTTCAGATAATTGCAAAATTTCAGAGCCTTAGATGGAAAAAGAGTCTCATAAATCATCGCCACAAAGAACTTAAATGTCATATGAAATACCAAGTGCATACTTGTTAAAGTCGGTCTGTAAATAGTGTATTCTACAATAAAAACTCTTCGTTAATTTGGAATTAAGGTTGATTGCACGTGAGGAATTTAAGGGGAAAAATTAAGACAGGGATGTTGTAATCATCCCAGAAACAAGCACTACAAATCCAACAAATTCAGAGTGAAAGTGCAATGGGGGGGTTTTGAAACTCAATATATTGAGGATTAACTGTAGTTTTTTGCCTTTATTCTTCATTACTGACAGTGTCCTTTTCAGCAAGGGCAGAAGAATAATGTTCTTCTACAGAGCACTCCATAAAGAATGGCTCTCTTTCAAAATAGCTGCCATCTATTGTTCTCAAGCTAGGCTAACAATGCCCTCTTTTAAAATGGCCACTGCCACCCAAAAGGAGTGAAGCCAAGCTGCCCTCAAGAAAGATGGTAGGCTCCCTACTTTACTCCCACTCCTCTTTCCACCCATACCCATATACATGGATCCAACTCCTTGGTCTTTGACACTAATGTGACCTAGATCCGAAACTCACTGAGGTCAATAGGATTCTTGGGATCTGGCCCTTCCTCTCCTCTTCCAAATGCTGCCTTACAGACCACTTCTTCTGGAAAGTCTTTCCATGACCATGCACCAAAGATTACAGAGATAGGAACAATCCAGCTCACCTGTGGTTGAGGCTTGTTACCATGTGATGGCCCTTCAGTGACTGAGAACAAATAAGTTCAGCAAACGCATCGGCACCTTAAGGAGAGGAGCCAAGAGCTGAATGGATCACAGAGGCTGAATCCCAGGGGTCTGGAGCAAGTCAGGATATTGACAAGACAGTGTGGGGCAAATTTGCATTCACCACTAATGTACCTCTTGTGGTGAAATAAATGCACCCATGCTATAGATCCAGTACTTTCCACCAGCGTGTCGAGGAAGAGATTGTCTCTTGGTGTACTGTCCCTGCTGTATTAGACCGGGATTTGTGCTCACCATTGCACATCCATTTCTTTAAGATGTCTTTCTGCCGGTCACGGATAGAGTAAGGCACTTGAAGAGGTTCTCCATGGTGATTCTGTCTCACAGAATCCCTTGCCTCAGAAATGTTATTCCTATGGCTTTCAGTAATTCTACACGGCACTCACAACTTGTTTAGAGAAGCAAAAGTATTGTTTGCCCTTGTGGGAGGAACTGTTCACTCCGTCCCTTTGAAATCGTTGCATCTATTTAAAAATGCTGATTTTTAAATTCATGTATTTATTTCATCCCTTCCATTGCAACGAAGAGAGTGTCCTGATGAGCACAGACTTTTCGGAAAGCACATCCCGGGGGCTGTTTTCCTTAAAGGGCATCACGGCCCGATCCCAGACAGTTCCCCTCTTGCCAGTCTGTGAGTTGAGTGGGTTGCAACCAAGGCAGAGTTAAGGACAGAGGCAGTATCCCTAGCAGCTGAGTGGGAGCAGAGTTTCCAATGTGTGAGCAGCAGCAGAAGGCAGGATGGAAACACGAGTAGTCCTCATTCATGCTGGCACTGCTTGGAATGAGACCATTTCCTGTCCCCCAGACAACTTCCTTCCAGACCCACTGCTTCCCCCACCATCGTTCCCACACGCTTTCCTTTGCATCGACAGTCCGATGTTTTATTGCATCTTGTTTCTATTCAATTCCATTGGGGCACGTCTTTTCTATATTCTGCAAAGCACTCTCTACATAATAGCTTCTGTACAGGCTTAATAACCATAATAGGAGCTATTCCTCAGATCGCCCCTTCTTGTCCCACTAATGGTAGCGAAGAGCAAGCGTCCTTACTTACCTCACCCAACAACTTCTCGATGCAGCCAACAATCACCGTTAACAGAATCTGCAACAGTCCTCACTGTTGGTGCACAGCTGTATCACAAGCAAAGTCCCCAGCTCCTGAGCCGCGAAACTTTGGGGAAACTCCGTGCTGGAGCCTATATCTACAATGAACAGAACTGGAACCCCGAAGTCACCCGTGAACTTAGGGAAAGTTCAGATCATGATACAGATCATAGAATCATAGAATCTCAGGGTTGGAAGGGACCTCAGGAGGTCATCTAGTCCAACCCCCTGCTCAAAGCAGGACCAATCCCCAACTAAATCATCCCAGCCAGGGCTTTGTCAAGCCTGACCTTAAAAACCTCTAAGGAAGGAGACTCCACCACCTCCCTAGGTAACCCATTTCAGTGCTTCACCACCCTCCTAGTGACATAGTGTTTCCTAATATCCAACCTAGACCTCCCCCGCTGCAACTTGAGACCATTACTCCTTGTTCTGTCATCTGCCATCACTGAGAACAGTCTAGATCCATCATCTTTGGAACCCCCCTTCAGGTAGTTGAAAGCAGCTATCAAATCCCCCCTCATTCTTCTCTTCTGCAGACTAAACAATCCCAGTTCCCTCAACCTCTCCTCATAAGTCATGTGCTCCTGCCCCCTAATCATTTTTGTTGCCCTCTGCTGGACTCTCTCCAATTTTTCCACATCCTTCTTGTGGTGTGGGGCCCAAAACTGGAAGCAATACTCCAGGTGTGGCCTCCCCAATGTCATCTAAACTCACGGTTCAGGATCATCTTTGATTTTTATGGATAGCTTCTGCTTTCTTAGGGGAGAGTGAGTTCTGAGAGCTCCTCCCTGGCACCGACTCTGACTGAAAGGAGACCCGGGAACTTTGAAAAGGTGGGAATAGCTTCTTCTCCCAGCGCAATGGTGTAGCTGAGTGTGAAATTGTAACGTGAGCCAATGGTGACTTGCTGGTGTCAAAGCAGGAGGAAGCTGTGGAGGGGAGGGGGAAACAAGAGGCATTGACTGCTGCTTTCCTGTCAAAGGTCAGTTGTTTTGTACATTGGGTTTGTTCCTTTAACAATGTGTAGAGTGGTTTCTGAAATAGTCCAGTGAGTCACTCTAGTCATGGTGGCTTCAAGTCTGCTGCTCACACATCTGCATTGCTGGGAGGTGGGACCCATGGCTGCCATCTGGAGAGAGCATCTCCCAAGCCCGCACTAGTGCTTGCTGTGTGGGATCACAACATCATCAGGCCAAAGACATACCCTGGTGTCAATCCGTTGGCGTCAAGGGCCCGCCAAGAATCTATGGTCAGCAGCTTTTTTGGCCTTCTCTGCATTTCACTTTGCATTGCCATGTACACCGTGTGGAGACAGTGGGTGCAACCCTCTACCGTGCTGCCCTGCTAGCCTTCACACCCAGTTTGCACAGAGGTAAATGACCCTGCACAGTGCGCGTCAGTGGTGATGTTACCCCCATCGTTTAAAGCACAGCGTGAAGGTGCTCTGCTACTACAGTGATGAGGGTGGCTGAAGAACTAGTAGAGCAGAGCAGAGCCCTTTAATTGCTCATGAATGAGTCACATTCTGCTCAGGCCATTCCCACACACGAGAACCAAGGGGAAATGAGGACCATCTTCTATCTGTACATCTCCTAGCACAATGGGCCCCAACGTGTTTGCCCTTGACCTCTAGGTATTACTGTTGGTGAATAGTACCCGCGGCTAAGCCAGTCTGCATGTGAGCTAAGGCAAGGGGAACAATGGAAGCTCGCGGAGAACTTGTTTCGTTTGTGTCTAAAATCCTTCAGGTTGATTTGCCTTGACCCGTCCGCTTCTACCTAAGGTCAGTTCAGCTGAGTGGAGTTTATCCCAGTTGGAACCCACTGCCCCAACTTTCCAAACGTGCAACGTGTCAGCCATGCTACGGCCACCAGGAGAGCTGCCTTTATATAAAAAAACCCTGCATCATCTGACATTGCAAAAACTGTCAGTTGTTTCTCCTTCACCAAGGAGTCAGCTGAGGAGGTAACATGAAGAGCCTTGCGTTAGACTGAGCTGACGAGCTCTCTAGACTAGTGAACTGCAAGCAGCACCACGCCGGGAGCCTCTTCAGCGCTCGTAAACTAAGCAGGATTGAGGCTGGCTGGTATTTGGCTGGAAGCCCACCAAGGAAAGTAACGCTGGGGATTCAAAAAGGTGAAGCTCTTTTGCTTCTGAACCAGTGTGATGTTTGGGCAAGCTGCCCCTGGAAGTGCACTGCGTTAGATAAGATATAAAGCCAAGGTCCTGGACAATTGTCTCTTTATAGATCCCAGGGTACTCTTTTCGAAAGAGCTGAATGAGGATTAGCCTCACAGCTTTGGCCAGTTTCCCAAAGGGGTGTATTCTGCCTCCTTACATCCCAACTGCAGTCTCGACTTGGTACAGTTTTCTACTTCGCTTCTCATCCTGAACTATTGAGGAGCGTTAATCTGTGCTGTTAAGCAGCTGCTGTGTTCCACCCCAGAGATGGCTGCATTTCAGCAGTGGGTGAAGTAATCCTTACATGTCATGTGCTTTGAATCATTTTGGGATGAAAGGGGAGAGAGAAGTTTATATTCCTGTCCTCCCTCATGCATGAAACAATGTGGTATGAAAGTGTATGTAAAGGACATTTGACAAACAGGCCTTGGGCTGATTTCGGCTTCCTCTCTAGCCCCTATTCTTCTCGACTGGCTGGAGGCTTTGCAGAAACTTCGCTCTCTGATGCCCCGCTGGCCCCGTGAGAAAGAGATGGCTACCGGCACCTCGGCTGCGCAATTTTTCATTCGCTCTCACTTCGAAAGCGATGTTAGGCTCCCAAAGACGCCTCCGAAAAGAGATTCCCACTGAAAGGACATTGGGACAGGAAGTGTGCGCTCAGTCAGAGCTCCCCCATGCCACCCACTGGAGGTGGCTACTCAACAGCCACCCGGAAAAGAACCCGGGACTGGACAAAACCCAAATCCATCGGCTTCTGTGAGCGGGGAGGGGAGACATGTCAGGCGAGGGCCTGCAGCCCATCATGGATTTAATCGGCGCTGCTACGGCAGACCGAGCAAGAAGCCGGGATCAAGGAGCTCAGGATTTGTTACACGCCTCTAACATTTCCTTCAAGCTCTATCGGGTGCAATCTTTGGCGCTAAGCCCTGGTGCCCTGTATGCCCCTAAAGATACAGACACGCCAGGAGAGGTAAGCAGCGACAGAAGCAGAACTGCCAATGCACTGAGCTGGGCAGCACAGGAGAGGCAGGATGCCAGCTGGCTCTGCCCCCCTCTCCCGCCTTCACTCACGCGTCGCCCCCCCACTTTCCCTTCCAAACTATTTTGCTTTCCAAGTTATTTTGTTCTAGAAATTCATCCCCTGACAGTATTCATCTTCCACCTGCCAGGCGATGAATAGCTTCTTTTTGGGGGCTGGAGCAGGTTGCCAAAGGAAGGGAGGCAAGGGGAGTGGGATGCTTGGCAGGCGTGGCAAAGCGACCATTCCCGCTGCGCAGGTGGGGCACCCTGGGTTCGTTAAGTGGCTCCCCATTCCCAAGCCATGTGCCTGAGAGACCCGCTAGGCCCAAACCCCTTAGATCCCTTCCCCAGCCTTGGAGGAGGCAGGAGCTAACCCCAGGAGCAAACGCTGCCCTCAGCAATGAAACAACCCTTCTCTCTGGATTTATACAAAAGCCCATCCGGGGGCCCGGTGGGGATCCCCTCACACATCCCTTCCCCACCCCACCCCCAGCAAATATTTGTTCCCCATGTAGCTACTTGTAGACTGTAATCAAGTCACCCTTTAACCTTCTCTTTGTTAAGCTAAATAGATTGAGCTCCTTGAGTCTATCACTCCAAGGCAGGTTTTCTAGTCCTCTAATCATTCCCGTGGCTCTTCTCTGAGCCCTCTCCAATTTATCAACCTCCTTCTTGAAGTGTGGTGATAGCTGAGGAGATGGGAGACTAGAGTGGGTGCCCTTGAGGGACCACGGAAGGTGAATACAGGTGCAGTTGCCCCAAACTGTGACAGTCCCAACCAGGCAGCAGGGCCTATTATTTGACATACCGCACAAATAAACAACACCCCAAAGTCCCTGCTCTAGACATCTTGCAATCTACGCACCTTCCTCGGTAGCCTGGCACTTGAAGGACATTTGCACTTATGGCAGTGTGCACAGTACAGACACTGCCCACCAAGCTAGCACCGGGTATGACTAGCAGTGGAGACAGTAAGGCACAGCTTAGGTGAGTCGAACAGAGTAGAGTGCCTCACGTGCCTAGGTCTATCCCATACACGGCTCTCTACACACTCAAGCAGTTCCTCACATGCCAGCAGTGTAACGTCCTATCATCTCCCCCCCTGCCAGAGTCTTTCCTCACTGCCGTGAAAGGCTCTGTCAGGTCCTTTCCTCGCTGCTGGAGCCTTTCACCGCACTGTGTAGCGACACAGACAGCAGTGACAAGCGTGGACGCAGCCCCTCTTCCACTGCGGCATGTAGCTACATGGGCACTCTACCTGCCACCATAAGTGGAGACATAGACTCAGCAAAGTCTCACGTGCTTTATCAATATCTAAGACACAGACTCTTGCTTTTAAGACTGAGAGGCATCTACCTCTGACCTGCTCAGCCACCATGGGCCAGCCCCTTTGCTTCTATTTCCCCTTTCACCCGTGTCTATTTAGACTGCAAGCTCTTCAGGGCAGGGACTGTCTCTTGTACACCACCAAGCACAATACCGCCCCAATCGCATGTGAGGCTTCTAGCTTCTCCCTGCAATACAAACGATAACATGCATTAAGGTTAGATCTTATCTCTTTGTAGCAGATAAACCTCAGAGTGCCACAGAGCAGAAGAGGTTATCTATCATCATGTTAGACACGAAAACATCAGACTGGCTCGCCCTCTGTCTTTCCTCCACACCCCCCAACTTGAAGCCAAACTGTTTCACAAGAAGCAAACACCAGGAAAACTGCCTCCTATTCCGCTTTGCATTCCAACGGCTTTAAACCCAGGCAGCCTGATTTTACAGTACTGTTAAAGACAAGAGGGGTTTGATTCCAAACACACTCCCTGTGGTGTAAATCAGGAATAACTTCATTGAAGTCCATTGGCCTGGTTCTCCATTCAGTTTACACTGTTATACAAATCCAGAGTAACTCCAATGGAGTTTAGCTGGTGCAAAATCAAGGGTGCGTGAGATAAGAATCAGACTCAGAGACTGTACTTGCTCTGGGGGAATGGAAAGTCATGTGCCAGTTTGAACGGTGAAGCAAATTTTTATGGCTGAATAATAAACCCGTTAAAATTTGGGGTTTAGTAATGAAAATGCTGACAGACCTTTAATGTAGTGGAGCTACTGGGCACCACTATATAAAAAAGAAGTCTTTCTTCTGCACTTAAAAAAATTATTAGCTGTAATTTTTTTTTCTTCCCGCATTCAAAAAGTCTGCCAGGGAAACAAGAATGCTTTATGCCCTGTTCAACTAGAGCAATGTTTTCTAAGGGATTTAGGGCTGGTTTTTTTTTTAAACACACGCTTTGTTTTTCAGGCTCCGGCATGTTTGCAAGTCCCACCCAGTTCTCCAAAGTTCAACGGGGATCTTTGGTTAATTTCAACGAGATTCCACTGCCTGCCTGGTGACTCTCTCGCTGATAAAACATACAAGCAGAAACAACCTGCTCTAGCAAAAAGGGGGTACAATCCTGGTTCTTTCGACCCTCTGTTTGAAAACGTGATTTCTCCCATTGTTTTCTCAAATTATGTCAACTAACTGCCAGCAAAAACAACCACTGATGTCAACTGGCGCTTTGCCCAAGTAAGGACTGCAAGATTTGGCCCCATATATCAGAAGCAACTTTTTCTTTAAGATGTATGCATGCTCTCTGTCTCCTCTCTCTTCTACCTCCACATCCTCTTTTCTCTTGGATACCTTTTCCCAAGGTAAGGAAACAAATAAAATATATCAGAGCCATGAGAGATCCCAGAGCTGAGTAGGAACGTAAGAGTTGCCCCACTGGAAGAAGCCAATGGACTTCAAAGCCTTGTCTTGGACAGTGGCCAATATGGGATACTTGGAGGAAAGTCCAAACCCTAATGCACTGACATTTCTGCAATTTGCTGCCTCTGGGGGAAATCTCTTCCTGAGCCCACCTGGTGATCAGTTTAGGCCTTGAATCACAAGGATTGGTGCCTCTTGCCATTTCTAACCTGGTTGGTGTAAACGCACACCCTCTTGTCATTGGTTCAAGTGCACATGCCCTTGTCATGTATACAAATGTAAGGAGATATTTTTACCTCACTAACTAGCCTGCAGCAGTGAGTTCCACAGGTTGACTGTACGTCGCTTTGGAACTGTGCACCAGCCTATCATATCTGCCTTCCACTCAGGCCTTCAGAAGCCAGCAGCACCTGCCAGCTAAATATTTTTCCTTTGGCGGCAGCAATACTGCAAGCACTTTGCATTTGGGATGGCAGAATGGGCGGGGAAGCATTTGCCTCTGGGAAGACAGCCTGGAAGAGATCATAGGCTAACTCCTGCACTTCCTCAACAGTTACTTGCCCTTCCTTGCTATAGGCTGAATGTTGCTGTTACCGACATGTAGGAAATCGAAGGCCAAATGTGTCATATTTGCTGCAGCTTAAAAATGCAGCACATGGATTCGCCTGCAGGACTTTAAATGAAGCAGTAGGCGGTGAGGCTGAGAAAAGTCAGCCCTGAAAGAGAGAGCCTTCCCTCCCCCACAGAAAATCAAAGCCACCTCCTTCAGAAACATCCCCTGATCCGGACATTAGTAGATTTAAAAGTCAGGGGAGCTAAATTCTTCTGTCAGAATTCCCATGTGCAGCTATTGCAATGGATGGGGCTACATGGGTGTATGACTGAGGCCAGGTTATCAAGACGTCAAAACTCACCCTCGCCATCATTGTTGATGAGTCAACGGGTGGAGAGCAGGAGATGCTGCTAGACACATCTGGGCCCGTGTGCGACCACTACTAGCCGGGGAAGTTTCAGCTACTGGGATTAAGGCCTCGGCAGCACTGTCAGGCCATCAGAGCAGCCCCTTGCTGCGGTCTCCGAGCAGAGACTGAAATGTAATTAGGCCTGGAAGCTTGCAGACTCACAGGGGTCACTGTATGGAACAAATCAGCCTGAAGTAATACAGAACACATTGAAACTCTGCAAGTCATTACCCGCAATGATTATTCAGAGGGGGAGCTGGCAGAAAGTCCACAGAGCCCTCCCCTCTCTCTCCCTGGTGCTTCCACATAACAAACGGTAACTGGCACTTATTTCCCTCCTATTGCGACCCAGCGAAAGAGAGAGACAAGGTGGGGTCAGGCTAGGGGGGAGGCTGGGAGGGTGAATGGTCCCGTCCAGCTGTGCCTTGTCCCATTGCTATGGTAACGCACACCTGGATTGGAAACAAAGGCATCAGGCATAGCACAGAGAGCCATAGCTTGAGAAGGCATCTCCTCGCCCGCCTTTCTTGCTGATCCCACGTGGGAGGTTCGGGGGGTATGCCTCGGAAAGCAGAAACATTTGCCTTCACCCAGTGAGCTGGCTGGCATAATGCCTTCAAACGCTCGGCAGCTATCTTCTGGGTTCTGGCTCCAAATGTCGTAGTCCCTCCACACCAGGTGGAGAGCAGTCCTCTGCCAAGAACCCCTGTCCTTTCCTTGCAACGGCTGACGGATTCCATTTCCACACCATTAAAAAAGGAACGTAGACAAATGCATTTGGAAATCTTTACTACCCCTGATTTTTATGTCACATAAAGCAGCAATACAAGAAAATAAAAGCATTGCAGAGCCTTGGGGAGCAGGGGGTTTTGGCTTGGGATAAGCCTGCATGTAGGAAAGTATGATGAAAGGTTTGACAGTCCCACTGACTAAGAGACCAGTCAGCTCCACTCGGGGACCAAAGAGAACTGTAGCTGTCTAGCTCAGAGACCAGGATAAAATGAATGTTTTATTAGGGCTTTTCCGCAGGGCTGTTAACAGTGAGCCAGCGCAAGACATCAGTGATTCGTTATCCTTGTTCCAGGGGACAACCGAGTTAACAGATGTAACTTGGGAATTAAAAACAATGCTCTCTGTTACAAGAACAGCTGTTTCCTCCACCAGGTACATTAGAAGTTCTGTGTACTGGAGTTAAAGTAGGAGGGATGGCCTGGCGGTGAAGACACTGGACTAGAAATCTCGGGTCGATTCCTGGCTCTGGGTTCTGGTTTGAAATCAATGACAGCTAAGTACCTAAATATCTTTCATGAGCTCGGCCTCAGTTCTCCATCTGTACAACGGTGGAAACAATATTCTGTCATCAGTCTTGTCTATTTAGAGTGCAAACCCTTAGAAGTAGGGACTGTCTCATATGTAGATACAGGACCCAGTACGGTGGGTCTCGGTTGTGGCCCGGAGGTGCTGTGATACTGGAAGGGTGTTAACATTTCAGTGAAGGTCCATGTCCAAGTCTGCTGTCGTAGGCCACATTCACAGCTGCCATTTCAAGTGCTGCCTTTGGTCCATGGTTTCACGTGCCACCTGATCTACTTGATCTGCATTTCTAATGTACCCACCACTGTAGAATCTAGGCACCTGCCCAAGTAACGAGGACCCTGACATGTACATTTCTTCTGCCCTTGGTTCCCAGCCTGTCCTTTCTTCAGGTTGTGCCCACTGATTTATGAGTCTGCTTCGAGTGAGGACGGAGACTCTCAGAAGTTGCAGAGGTTCTCTATGGGGAACCGTGTTAACGCTCAACTCTTTGTTGATGACCTAGGGGAAGAGCTATCAACAGTAGTGGACCTAGCCCCCGACCTCCCTAGCATCCCCACACATCCCTGCCCTCCTGTCCAGTCACACCAAGGCCATTTCCCTGTACTGTTGGGCTTCTTGTGGCTCAGTCTATTTATAACCTATTTTAGAAATCCGTCATCATCGTTGTTTTTAAGACAGGCCCATTGACTTGAACCCCTGAACTCAAGGGCCACTGGGGATGCAGAGCTCCTGATACTGTTAACAGGAGATGATGCGGAATTCCAGGCTAAGAAGGTGTAAGCCCTTCTTTTTTGAGTGTGTCCGTCCATGTCTTCAGGTAGCTCCACATTTCAGTGTGCCCAGCACACGTGTTGCTTTCCTCATCTAATTAAACTTTCATCTGCTTCGTTTTTCTCCTACCGACCTGGAAACTCAACCCTGACCCATGTTCTGGCATGAGGTCACCAGCGAAGAACTTGTGCAGATGGCTGTCTCCCGCCACCTGAGCTCCAGGGCTGGGCTCCCGTCGCATGGGCCCCTGTTGTGATGACATTTGTATCTCGATGTCCTCATGTCACAGCACAAGGCAAACATCGGCCAAGCTGAGGCCTCTCCCCGCCATCCAGCCTTGAGAAGCTCCCTTGTGTCTGTAACTTAACCCCATTGTCTCTGCTCTACCCTACAGCTGTCCCAAACACACTCTGCTGTGCTGGTCAGAACTCTCTACTTCCTTCCACTAGTGGTGTCTTCTGGGTTCTCCTCACCCTCCCTTCTGCTCTTGGCCTGCACAGAGCTGAGATTTATGGGCAGGCAGCTAAGCTGATGCACTGGTCTGGGCAATGGTTTGGGAGACTTAGAAAGGCAGCCCAGCTTGTAAAATTAGGCCCTTAAAACCTGGGTTTAACGAGCAATGGAGACAGGATTTGAAAAGAGAAAAGACTCGCTGCCTGGCGCGGTTTCCTTTGATATGCAGAGCAGAGTGCACGGGAGAGACAAGGCTCCATTGTACAAAGATGGAGGCTGCTGGACACAGACCCAGCAGTTCTCTCCGAGGCCATCACACAAGGCTGCTGTGAATCCTGGTCTGGACTAAGCAGCCACTGAGTAGGCTAGGGAGTGGGGAGCGCACAGCATACAGTACAGGTGAGAGCGGGGAAACAATCATGATTGATTTTCGATATGTTTGATCATTTGGATATGTGGATCTTCTTGTATTTTTTTTTTTTTTAAGTGCTGAAGGAGGCTGCTCAAGGAAGGACCATTACACTAAGCTATGAGCAAGGCAGAGTCAACTGATGATTAGCACAAGGGACAGGGCACCAAGAATCTTGAATTTAGGAATCTTGGTGCCCCAGTCCCTTGCTTTAATCATCTTGTTCTTGTATTTATTACAAGACGTACTGAGAGGCCAACCGAGAACAGGGCCCCGCTGTGGTAGGTGCTGTCAAAATGCAGAATGAGAGAGTCTCTGTCTTTCCCACTGATTCACTCTGTGACCTTGGACAAGCTACTTCGCCCCATCCATGCCTCGGTTTCCCCAGCCATAAAATAAAAATATTGACTAAAGAGCACGGGGTGCAGCGGTAGGATTTTTTTTATCAGATGCAGTGATACTGAAGGGAACTGAAAGTGCACATTGTTATTAAAGAATTATTATTATTATTACTCAGGAGAACTCAGGCATCTGGATGGGAACCACATTCAGAAAGAAATCTTTCTTGAACCACATCTTCCGGCCTTCAAACAACCCCCCCACCCTTGCCAAGCTCATAATCAGAAACAAGGTCCCTGCAGACCAACAGCTTATACCACAACCTGCCAGAACAGATGCAAAACCTGCAGGCATATCTCCACTGCTACATTGATCAATACTCCCCCAACACCTTTCAAGATCCATGGGTCCTACCCATGCCCATCACATCATGGGATGTACCCCATCCATGCACTAAATGCTCCAACAACAATAATGTGGGTGAAACCAGACAATCACTGCGCTCTCAAATGAACTCACACAGGAAAATGATAAAAGAGCAAAACACCCTATCACCTGTGGGTGAACCCTTTTCGCAAAGCGGTCACTCTAGATCTGACCTCTAGGTCCTTTTCCTTGAAAGAAATCTGCCAGACACTTTCAAAAGATGAGCCTGGGAGCTTAAATTCATAACTTTGCTAAACACAAAATCATGGACTGAATAGAGACTCTGGATTTATGGCTTTTTACAACAATCTGTAACCCACTAAGCACCCCTCCCCAGCTGCCTTTTGTCCCCCCTCCCATCCTTTCCCCCCTATGACTACAGGGTGTTAACAGGCTACTTCACCTTGAATGGCCTTGGAAATATATGTTAACTAATTATGCTAAACAACATGTGCCACCTTGTATTTAGCTCTGAGCATCTTTCCCAGACCTGAAGAAGTTTGTCTCTCTCACCAACAGAAGTTGGTTCAATAAAAGAAATTACCTCACCCACCTTGTCTCTCTAGTATCCTGGGACCAAGTTGGCTACAATGACACTGCATACAATAGGTTCTTTATCCACTCTGTGGGTCTGACCAGCCCTACAAGGTAATGGTCACATCACATAGATTCAAAGGCCAGAAGGGACCATTCTGATCATCTAGTCTGTCCTGTATAACATAGGCCATAACATTTCCCCCAAATTATTCCTAGATCAGATCTTTTAGAAAAACATACAATCTTGGTTTAAAATTTACCCATGATGGAGAACATAAGAACATAAGAACGGCCATATTGGGTCAGACCAAAGGTCCAACTAGCCCAATATCCTGACTTCCTCCAGGCGCCCCAGAGGGAATGAACAGAACAGGTAATCATCAAGTGATCCATCCCCTGTCGCCCATTCCCAGCTTCTGGCAAACAGAGGCTAGGGACACCATCCCTGCCCATCCTGGCTAATAGCCATTGATGGACCTATCCTCCATGAACTTATCTAGTTCTTTTTTGAACCCTGTTGTAGACTTGGCCTTCACAACATCCTCTGGCAAGGAGTTCCACAGGTTGACTGTGCGTTGTGTGAAAAAATGCTTCCTTTTGCTTTAAACCTGCTGCCTATTAATTTCATTTGGTGAGTCCTAGTTCTTGTGTTATGAGAAGGAGTAATCCACCACAACCGTTGTTGGTACATTACCCTCACTGCTAAAAATTTACACCTTGTTTTTTATATAAACCTTATTCATTTGTCTGGCTTCAACTTCCAGCCATTGGATCATTTATACCTTTCTCTGCTAGACCGATGAGCTAGATTGAATATTTGTTCTCCATGTAGGTTCTTACAGATTGCAGTCAAGTCACCCCTTAATCTTCTCTTTGTTAAGCTAAATAGACTGAGCTCCTTTAGTCTGTCACTGGAAGGCAGGTTTTCTAATCCTTTTATTCTCGGGGATTTGCTCGGAACCGTCTCCAATTTATCAACATCTTTTTTGAATTGTGGGCACCAGAACTGGACGCAGTGTTCCAGCAGTGGTCACACCAGTGCCAAACACAGAGGTAAAATAACCTCTCTGCTCCTACTCGACATCCCCCTGGTTATACATCCCAAGATCTTGTTTTCTCTTTGGGCCGCAGCATCACACTGGGAGCTCGTGTTCAGCTCATTATTCCCCATGACCCCCAAATCTTGTTCACAGTCACTGCTTCCCGGGATAGAGTCCCCCATCCTGTAAGTATGGCCTGCACTCTCTTTAGCCATATTAAATGAATTATAGCCCCATTTGAATTTACTACAGGGAACACTCTTGCAGTACTCAGGGGGTGGGCCAGATGGCTAGTGAAACATCCTTACTGGCAGTGATAGATGTTAAAACAATGCTTCCCATCACTGACATTGGAGCTAATCAATACTTACTAGATCCATCTTCTTAACCCAGCCTTCTTAACCATTGGCCTGCTAAATCCAGGGTTGTGAGTTCAATCCTTGAGGGGGCTATTTAGTGAGCTGGGCAAAAATCTGTCTGGGGATTGGTCTTGCTTTGAGCAGCGGGTTGGACTAGATGACCTCCTGAGGTCCCTTCCAACTAGGGTGACCAGACAGCAAATGTGAAAAATCAGGGGTGGGGGGTAATAGAAGCCTATATAAGAAAAAGATGCAAAAATTGGGACTGTCCCTATAAAATCAGGACATCTGGTCACCCTACTTCCAACCCTGATGTTCTATGACTTAACCTGGCTGGACTGTTATTCTTCATTGGCTCTAATTGTAGGTATTTGGCGAGTTGTTAAATTTGATTGATATTATCCTTTTAAAATGTCTTACTTGGTTTTTGGTTTAAGATAGATTTGTGAACCAGATCTGCTTTTTGTGAATACGTTTGTCACTCAGAAATATGCCATGTGGACAACAAGTAGTAAACTTTCCTATGTTGATATTCAGTATCTGAGCTTTGAAATTAGTCACCCAAGTCACATAGGTTTGTTTCTGTCGCCTGAGTGGACAATGAAAGCTTTATAAATTCTGGCACTAATCAGTAAAATAGACGTATTTGATATTGATAGGTGTATTTGAATTAATCATTCAGACCTTCCAGAGCTATAGAGACCAAATGGGTTGGAACATTATTTCATCCATCCCACAGTCTTATTATTCCGTATTCAGCCAGCTCTACCGACAGTGTATTCTCAAGGGCTTTTGGGAAGAAGGGAGAAGTGAAGATTTTTGAGGGGGTGGGAACTGGTTCTCTTAATTTGAAAGGCAGTAAATCTGAAACTGTTCAGATGGATTACTTTTTCCACAAATTGCACCATTAGCCTGTGGAACTCACCACCACAAGATATCACTGAGCCCCAATACTGGGGCTCATTCTCGTCATTCCTCAAAACTCACCACTTCTGTAATATGGAAAATGGCCATCTAATAAAGCTGAAGCAGGGTGGTGAGTTGTAATGACTCCTCCTGATTGGCCAAACATTGCATGCACCCGGTCAGTTTTGTTACTCAACCTCTCCCACCCCTACCCCAGCCTGCTTGTTTGTCCCATAGGCCCATGAAGTCTTGTCTTTTAGCCTGCAAGAGCTGTCTTTTAATATATCTTTGTACACCGCCTAGCACAATGGGGCCCACGCTGGTTGGCCTCTAAGCGCTACTGAAGTATAAATGGAAAATAATAATACTAACAATGAGAGTAGGATTTTTTTAAAAGGCTCAGATATTTATATGAGTAATGAGACCATTCAGAGCTACTGTAGTGAGGATTAGAACAAACAACCCCCCAAGTTGTTATCAACTCTCCTTCTTTGGGGACATTAGCCAACCTCCAGTTTTCCCTATTGCAGGGACTTGTGCGGCCCATAATCATAGTATTTGAGTGCCTCACAGTGGCTGTATTGTGGCAACACCCCCCCGTCCAAAGTACTACCAGCCCCATTTTACAGAGGGGGAACTGAAGCACACAGAGAGAAAGTGACTTGACCAAGGTCACACAGGAAGTCTGTAGCAGAGCAGGAAACTGACTCCAGATAATCTTGAGTTCTAGGCTAGTACCCAAACCACTAGACCATCCTTCTCCAGCTGACTATAATGGTCTAGATGATCTGGATGGTCTAGACAAGATGATCAAAATGGTCCCTTCTGGCCATAAAATACGTATGAACTCCAGAGTGACTCCACTAACTTCAGCGGAGTCACTCCAGGTTTATTCAGTGTGAGTGAGAAACAACATAATTAATTAATTGAAAGCTAATTAATGGGGGGTACCGGACACTTTCTCTGCCTATTGCAAAGTTTCCTTGCACCTTCCTGTGGTGCATCTGGCAGTGGCAACCATCAGACGAAGGATACTGGTCCAGAATGACCCCTTGTCTGATTCATTCTGGCAGTGCCAACCCCGTTTTCGGATGGACTTTGCAATAAAAAGCAAAAAAAGCTGAAGGAGTTATAAGAAAGTCATGTTACAGAAATCAGCGTGAAAACCTGCTTCCCAGACAGGCTGGCATCTGGAGAAACAACCTTGTGTCGGCTGCTGTTACGGAGGTCAGTCTCACCAGTTGCTCGGGAAATGAAAGAGGAAGAGGTCGGAGGCAGGCTCTGCGGGTATGCCAGGCTGAAGCAATATGATGAGCCATTTCCCTCAGCCCTGAAAAATAATAGGCTGAATAGCGTTTTCCTAGCCAAGATTATGCTCGACCAAAAGTTTCCAGTTGGAAAACAAGCGCCTGTGTTGGGTAGGGTGAGCAGGCATTGGGGAGGCATCCATTGCCAGACCACATGAATGTCCTTCGCCCCAGCAGAAGGCAGAGTGTGACCTGCTCTCCAGAGACGGCTGCTTTGCTCTGACAAGCTGGAAGCAACTTCAGCTTCCAGTCAGAGGGGTAAGAATGGCACGGGCGCCCGGTTGTGAAGGCCGCACCACCGCCAGCAGCGTACGGAATGTGGTCGCCCCTCCTCCCCCCGACAGCCAGCCCAAGGCCCCTTTAACCCCCAAGTGTTGGGTCCAGAGCTGGGGAGGGGCAGGGCTGGGGGCGCCCTGGTCAGGGGCTCCTACCTTGCTCTGGGCTTCAGCTGCTAGTCTCAGCTGGGCTGAGAAGGGATGGGACATCCTCTTCCCCTGCCCTGGCCGCTCACGGGGCCAGGTCAGACCCACCTCCGGACACCTTGCCTGGTTGCAGAAAGCGCAGCATTTGTTGGCTGGGAGTCCAGCTCTGAAGGCAGTGCTGCCACCAGCAGAAGTAAGCGTGACAATACTGCATCCTGCCCTACGGTAGCCTTCTGACCACCCTCACAGCCCCCTTTCTGGTCAGAACCCCCGTGATCACAACACTGTGAAATTTCAGGTTTCAATATCTGAAACTATGACATTGAAGATTTTTAAGATCCCATGATCATGAAATTTACCCAAATAGGCCGTGAATTTGGCAGGCTCCTAGTCATGGTCAAATCCCATAATGGCGCCGGGCTGCCCTGGTTCCATCCAGGGGCAGGTTTGGGACAGGCGATGCCAGGGGAATCTTCAGTTGCCACAAAGTCCAGTCAGCAGGTCCATGAAATATACTGACCTATTAGTCCGTGTCAATGAGCGGCCTCCTCCCTCGTGGCCCCAGGGCAGCCCTACAAGCAGCCCCTGGCTTTGGCTCCCCTCTGGGTTCCTCAATAAGTCCAGAAAGAGGCATTTACAAATCCCATAACAACAGCCCTCCTTACGGTCTGCTTTGGTAATGTAAAATTAAAAAATAAATAAACACCAAAGCCTTCCCTCCAGCCTTCAGCTGGGTGCACCCCAACTCCCAAGGTGTCTCGGGGTCTCCCCTGCTTTAGCAGGGTACTCCCAGCCCTTCCTAGCTGGCGCAACTCCCCTGGTCTCAGGGTCTTCCCTTCAGGAGCCTTTCTGGCTCTCCACAGTCTCTTGACAGTTTTCTGAGCTCCCCCCCCATCTTCCTGCTGCCCTTTACAGGGGAATCAGCTCCGCCATGCCCAGCTGGTACCAATTAAACCCCACACCTCAGGTGTGGCAGGCAGGGCTAATTGGAGGGGGCTGGCCAGCTCTAGGCCTTGGCCCTTAAAGGGGCAGGCCACTCCATTTCAGCCCCCGGAAGTGGGTCTGGGAGCAGACACAGTTGCTGCTGTTCCTGACCCTGTTCAGTCCTAGTGGCTGCCGCTGCCAGAGGGATCCTCTGGTAGCTACTGCAGCCTGGAACGGAGGATTCCAATTCTCTGCTCTCCGTGCATGTGGGTGAGTGCGTAACCCACACACCCAAAGTGCACATTCCCTAGGCTCCTTTCCAGAGCCTGTCCTTCGCTGACCTCCAGGGCAGACCGTCTCCTCTCACAAGGCAAAAGATTGCTTTGAGCAGGGGGTTGGACTAGATGACCTCTTGAGGTCCCTTCCAACCCTGATATTCTATGATTCTATGATTTGTTTTTCCCAACGGCCCCAAAGCCCACCTGGGATCTGAGAGTGAAGCTGTTTTTTTTCCCCTGACATTGTCCACCATTACTAAATGACTCTGCATTCAGAACCTATCTGTCCTTTCTGGTGTTCTCTCTCGTCTTTCCGCTTTCCTCCTTCATACGCAGCATATAATGAGTGTTGCTAATATTTTTACTCTTTAAATGGTCTAACGTCATGAAATGTAGCTATGTTTTCTTTAAAAAAGAAAACAGCTCGAGACCTCCAAGAAAAGTACCGGGGCTGCTCTGATTGCTCTTATTAATTATTTGTATTACAGAGGCACTTAGCTGTCACAACTGAGAACAGGCCCCATTGTGCTAGAGCCGGGGTTCTCAAACCAGGGGTCAGGACCCCTCAGGGGGTTGCAAGGTCATTACATGGGGGGTCGTGAGTGGTCAACCTCCACCCCAAACCCCACTTGCCTCCAGCAGTTATAATGGTGTTAAATATATTGAAAAGGGTGTTTAATTTATTAGGGGGGGGTCGCACTCCGAGGCTTGCGATGTGAAAGGGGTCACCAATAAAAAAGTTTGAGACCCACTCTGCTAGATGTTGTACAGGCACGTAGTAAGAGTCATTACAGTCATTTGGCTTCCAGTCTAAATAGACAAGACAGACAAAGGTATTAATATGCTCATTTAATGGACAGGGACTGACGCACAGACTGGGACGGCTCTATGTATTTTGCTGCCCCAAGCACGGCAGTCAGGCAGCCTTCGGCGGCATGCCCGTGGGAGGTCCGCTGGTAACGCGGATTCGGCAGCATGCCTGCGGGAGGTCCGCCGGTCCCGCGCCTTCGGCATACATGCCGCCGAATCCACGTTACCAGTGGACCTCCCGCAGGCATGCCGCCGAAGGCTGCCTGACTGCCCCCCTCACGGCGACCGGCCCGCGCCGCCCGTGGTTTGCCGCCCCAGGCATGCGCTTGGTGAGCTGGTGCCTGGGGCCGCCCCTGCGCCCAGAGAGACTGAAGGTTTGATGGTCAGATGTGCTAAGCGCCTACAGCACTTAGTCTTGGTCCATCTGGAGCTATGGGTGCTCAGCGCCTTTGAGAAACAGGACCTTAAGGACTTGTTCCAGGTCACACTGTGAGTCTGTGACAGTGTTAGGAATTCAATCCAGATCTCCAGGTTCCCAGCTGAGTCTTCTTAGCATGTGGCACATGACCAGGATGCATCACTGAAATTGGTCTGCTGGTTGGATCATTAGCTTCCCCAGCTTGGACCGGGTACTGACGGGGAGTGTCAGCTGCCCTCCACCAGCTGAGCGGCTTGTGGTCACTTGGTTTGTGAGTTTGAGGCCTTGTCCCTGGAGCACATATGTACGCTCAAATTATTCTGCCCAGAACGGTAGATGCCTCCATAATTCCAACCTAGCAGAGGAAAGAACTAACTGGCTTTTAAAATGTAATAAATGAGAACTGAAAATAAACAGACACATGTGTTCCGAATGGCCCACAACGGCCTTTTGTGAGAACACTTGTTAATGTTTAGCTAGGATAAGCACTGCGTGGCTTTCCAGTAAGCGGTCATCTCAGACTGGAGGCTGGGAAGGAAAGGAAAACTGCCAGACTTGCTGAGCAGGGAGCTTAGCATCACCGCTACGACGGCTCATCTCTGGTTGAAACTCTGGTTTCTAGTGAACTCTCTGCAACTGCAGGCCCTACCCAGCGAGTTGCATCAGAATCCACAGGCCAAGTGGAATCAACCCCACCACCAGAGCCCATGTGAGAAGAACAGCAGCTAGGCAGGATCTGTTTCCCATTAACCTCCTCATTCACACAGCATCAACCAGCTTAATTTTTTTTATTATTACAGTGAAAGAGAAAAAAATTAAAGAAGGAGTTGCCTGGCACGGTGTGGGCTGCAGCTGTTTCAGAGAGAAAGAGAGAGGGAGGGGCGGAAGTATGCTGGGTCTTGGCTAAAATGGAAAATATCAAGGGGGGATCGGGTGTATAAAACACAGCTGCTACTGGGCAAGGGCCTGACACGCGGGCCAGAAATGTGGTCTGTAATACCCTCTCATACGCTTGGAAATCACGTCTATATTGATTGATGTTTGTCTTTTTTGCATTGGCCAAACATTGGTCCCAGCCACCTGGGTTTTTCCACTCAGCCTGTAATGAAAAAGCCTTTTTCGGGGGGAGTGGAGGGTGGATTACGTCTCCGTTTGCCAAGCATATCATGGGCAAGCACATCTCTAGCACTGTCATGGCAACGGCCGCTGCACAGCCATTTTGTGTCGGTGGCTTCCGTGTTGAAGCCAATAAGAGCGGCACTTGTTTATGCCCCAGTTGTATTTCAGCCCAGGTCACCAACAGGGCCTGCAAGTCTAAAGTCATTACAAATCCAGGGCTGGTTGGTGCCTCTCTCACAAGAGCTGGTAGCCTCAGTTGAGTTCTGAGTAGTCAAGTGTCTACATCACACGAAACACCATCACAACTGGGGAAGTTCTCTGGCCTGTGTTAAACAGAAGATCAGACTAGATGATCTCAACGGTACCTTCTGTCCTTGGAATCTATGAATTGGCACTAATTTTAGTCTCCTTCAAGATATTATCTCAGCGTCTTCCATCTGCATGAAATTCTGAGGCTTAGTCAAGAGAAAAAAAACACGTAAACTGCTTTTAAAAAAAACTGGAACAAAATGATTCTTGCTTTGAATTTTGCTTTGCGACAGGCTGAGTTCAAAGAAGGGGAAGGGTCATTTTCCCAGGTGGGTGCTCCAGAAGTGGACATGGACATCGTTAGTTTCACTCATCATTACAATTGAGCTCCAGGCAGGGCAGTATGTAGGCCTGGCTGGAAAAGAACAATTCTGTTTTGTGAAACATTTCAAGGTTTCAAAATTTGTTCTCGTTCCGCATTAGACTGAAAAACGGGGCCTTGTGATAGCCTGGTGGTTAGGGTGCTGGTCTGGAATATGGTAGACTTAGGATCAAGTTCCCTAGTCTGCCTGATTTGGAGTGATCTGGGATGAAAAAGTCTGCTGTGAATCAGGCAGAACAGGGATTTGAAGCTGGGTACCCTGTGTCCTCATCACTGGACTCTCTTAACAGAAACATTCCCAATGAAAATTTCACCAACACTGCCATAAGCTCTGCCAATTTTTGATGAAATGCCATTTTTGCAATGGAAAACCGTTTGTCAGTTTTTTTCCCAACTGGCCCTAGTAAGAGGCGTCAGATCCAAAGATTTCAAAGGTGGGCACGTAACTTTAAGCGGATAAGTGGGCACCTGAAATAACGTGGCTTGCATTTCAGAGGTGCCGAATGCCTACAAGTCTCGCTGAGCAGCATTTCTGAAAACTAGGCCACTTTTACTTAGGTGCCTACCTATGAATGTAGCTGCCTTATTGTAAGGACCCAAGTTTGACCGTTTTGGCCTGGGCACTGCCGATTTATCCCAGTCCAAATACAAACAAAACCAGAAACGGGGAATTTCTCTCAGTAACTACCTCACAAACCAAAACCCAGGTCTGATCCCTAATCATATCTAAATACAAGAATCCATATAGGAATCCATCAAGGGGGAAAAAAAACCCATAAGTGTTCTATTCATGTGCCTCCCACCTAGAGGAGTTAGGGTGATCCCAGGAAGTTTAACTAGAAGTAATGAGATGGAATTAAGAACAGGTTGAGTTAAGATAAATACCAAGAACCTCTTATCTCCAAGTCAACTCACAGAAACCTCAATGGACTAAGCAGTAGAGAACTGACTGTAGGGAACAATCCAGCACTGTCCCTGGGTGTAAACCAAATGATCTATTCAAATAGGTCGTTTGATGGTCTAATTTTTGTGGCTCAGATCCCAGGTTCCTTCCACCATTTTTATTCACTCCTTAATCTGTGTTCAGGCAAATTTCCACAGGTTTTGCCGGCGGATGTACTGAGTAAGAACTGAATCAGGTCTGTAAGATCTGGGGGTATGACTCTATGCACCAGAGACGACTCGTGCCTGCTGATAGTGGGGGCGGTGGGGGGAAGAGTGAGGGCAGCTGGCTTCAGCAGTGTTACGGAGCATGCTCAGTCCATGTGCGCATGTTTTGTACAAACCAAGCGGCAAATGGGGGGGGGGGTACATGACCCCGCATTCCCTCCCCCACCCCATACATTGCCTCTGATGTGCATGATGCCCTACAGAAATAAACTGAGTAGGGTGACCAGACAACAAGTGTGAAAAATTGGGACAGGGTGAGGGGTAATAGGAGACCATATAAGAAAAAGACCTACAAATCGAGACTGTCCCTATAAAATCGGGACATCTGGTCACCCTAGTATTGAGTGATGAGCTCAGGAACAAAAGAAAGAAAAACTCTCGCTGCAGGTGCATGCTACACTGAAGGCCCAAAGAACTTTTAATCTGTCATAATATTTAGCTTTAATTCAAGAAGGGGGGGGGGGAACCCAAGCTTCAGATTATGTAACATTAAAAAATGTGTTTCTCCTTAAAAGCCACTTGACATCTCGCTCATCAGACCGTCAAGGCAGTGTTGTCAGGCAGATTATTCCTGCTCTGTGCTTTGTCTCAATGGTGGATTAAAGAGTGAAATGTTATCCTCTTTAATATTTTAACCGTATGGGCTGCAATTTCATGGGCAATTATACGCGAAGGGAAGGATTCAGCCAGCCAATCACAGCCCCAAAGACCATGATTTCCTCACAGAAAGTTTTACTGATGCTGTATGTAGGCGGTCGTGTCACTGCATTCCTGCACAAGCATCACACCGGTGACCACACTGAGCCCCCACCAAGCCGCAGAAGCTCAGCTCAGGATGTCGGGCCGGGGGAGGGAGGGGAACCCATACCTGCAGAGATAGGAACAGGAATGGAAATACCCAGCGCAGCCTCCGTAGCCCTGAAGTCCAGCCCTAGTGGGGTGTTCGCTGCATGTTGGGAGCAGCACACAGGAAGCCATTTGCAATGCATAACAGCAACCACTTCACTGACCCTACCAACGGCCAGCACTATATATTCTTATCCAGGGCCGGCTCTAGGCACCAGCGCTCCAAGCATGTGCTTGGGGCAGCACTTGCCAAGGGGCGGCACTCCGGCTCCTTTTTTTTTTTTTTTGCTTGGGGCGCAAAAAGCCGGGAGCCGGCCCTGAGCGGAGGTGAGCTGTGGCGGTGGGGGGCGTGGGGAGGGCCGCAGGAAGTAACCCTGGGTGGGGCAGAGGAACCGCTCCCCCACCTCAGCTCACCTCCACCTCCTCCCCTAAGCGCGCCGCTGCTCTGCTTCTCCCCCCTCCCTCCCAGGCTTGCCTGGGAGGGAGGGGAAATGCGGCGCGCCCAGGGGAGGAGGCAGGGCTGGGTATTTGGGGAAGGAGTTGGAGTGGGGCGGGGAAAGGGCGGAGTTGGGGTGGGGTCAGGGGGGCGTGGGAAATTTTTTTTGCTTGGTGCGGCAAAAAACTTGGAGCCGGCCCTGTTCTTATCTGCCTGTGGCTGGTGCTCCTTATATGAACTATCTACATTTCTACAGACATCTCTCTGGTACGGAGCACGAGCATAGCAATGGAAATGAAGGACTGGATGAGCCAAACAGTGGTGAATCCTTGGGTCTTGCCCATCCCTCAGACTGTACAGCCTTCTAGCAAGCAGGGTGCACAAATCCCCCTGAGGCCCCGCCGGCCTCCCTTGCTCTGTGGATCGACAGCAATGTCCAGTGCCCGAAGGCTCTCCGGAGCAGAGATCAAGACAGGCCTTAGCCCTTCATCATCTATGCCCTATCCCTCAGCAACATACCACTGGGTTTTTGGTTTGGATGGACCACTACAAGCCACTTTGGCACTGTAATGGGGTGAGCTTTCTTCAGCCTTTTTAGGAAATTACCCAGCTGATCAGGATCAACTAGGGGAGGGAAAGGGGTCATTAATCTGACACAGGTCCAGCTGAGCTCAGCTACCTTTAAAGCCTGGCCAACCTGAGAGAGACGTATTCTGCAAATGTGGGCTCGTTCATTCTCACTGGTGTCGCGAGTAGGGACCACTAACACCGGTGTCTCGGCTGGATTCCAACTTAGTAACTTCCTTCTACTTCTCTAAACTCCCCCTGGAGTTTGCTGTGGAGTTTGTGGTCTTCACTTCCTGTCCTGTCCCATGGAAGAGCGTTGCTGTGTGCTGCTAAACAGCTGTTGTGTTCCACCCTACCCGCGACAGCGTTTCATCAGTGGGTAAAGTGATATCTGCATACAAAGACTTTCTAAAGCCCTTTGGCATGAAAGGCATAAATGTTAGATGTTGTTGAAGTGTCAAATTCTGAAGGTTTAATCAGGCAGAACACCCATTTGAGCCAAGGGGGATTTGGCTTAAAGAAGGGATACGGGATTTGACTGTAAGTCAAATTATGAATAAAATGCTATGTTTTATTAGTAATAACAATGTTAACACCAAATAAATATAATTCATGCTGTATACAGAGGCCTCTGCTAAAATGAAGATAGAGGATGGTTTGTAGAATTAAAATGGGGGGAAATGTCTCCATATTTAGCAGGAAATATATTGGAAAACTCAGGTTACCCTCCCCTCCCCCCCCCGGTTTTATATATAAAAATAAATATGAAGCTGAAGATAAGAACTCTTTGATCTTGACTCTGGCACTTGCAAACTCATAAACCAGCTCCGATAAAGCAGTAGGTATGCTGGCTCCATAGTTAAGTTCCTAGCGATTCATAATGATCAAGGTCAGGAAAGCCAAATTGTACTGAAACAAGTATGTTACAAAGTTAGTGGGAAAAATGAATTTCAAATGTTATTAAGGTGGACACTTAAATCTCTGGAATTAGTCCCTTCCAAGAGGCTGTGTCCTGACAGCTCGGCTTTCTCAGGGAAAGAGAGTGATGTCTAAAGAGATTCAGTGTAACCCCTCTGTGTTTTTTTTTAAAGCTAGCGAATAAATATAACATGTTGAGCTAATGATTTCAACGTGGTTTGTAAGTATCTCATTTATCCATCATTCAACACTATTCAAACGTCTGCACATCCTGTTTTTGAATCACTTTGCATAATGCAATGTATGTAATATAATCTTTCCGTTCATTTGAATGTAAATGCTGATGCAAACCCAACATTAATGCTAATTTATAGGGCTCTACTTGCTGATAAGTGAACTGCTGGTAAACGATACTTATTCCTAAACTATGATTTGTATATATTTATGTATGTGTAAACTGAAGAATGACATCATGTGTGGAAGAGAAGCTACATTTTTAATGCACGGGACAACCTGGGGAAGTTTAATCTGTTCTTTGCCCGTTCTACAACACTATCACAGAGAGACTGTGATGACAGCAGCTTAATTAGGTTACAAATAAGAACACTGTAGCTCATTTTTTCAGTTACTAGAGCTACTGTAAGATTGATTTGCCTTTAAGAGCTATAGGACAGAGACTGTTTTTGTGGGTGTGGACAGCACCTGGCACATTTTGGATGTTGCTGGGATAAATAATAAATATGTATGTAATAATATGTATTAAGTGGGGTCTCACAAGGGTCAGACCTGGGTCTGTTACTAGTCATTATCCACTTGGACAACAAAGTGGAGAGTGTGCTTATAAAATTTGCGGATGACATCAAGCTGGGAGGGGCCTTCAAGGACAGGATAAGAATTCAAAACAACCTTAACCAATTAGGTTTCAGAGTAGTCTGTATCCGCAAAACGAACAGGAGTACTTGTGGCACCTTAGTTAGTCTCTAAGGTGCCACAAGTACTCCTGTTCTTTTAACCAATTAGAGAATTTGTCTGAAATCAACAAGATGAAATTTAACAAAGACAAGTGCAAAATACTTCACTTAGGAAGGGAAAATCAAATGCACAGCCACACAATGGGCAATAATTGGCTTGGTGGTCAGACTGCTGAAAAAGGTCTGGGGATCACAAATTGAATATGAGTCAACCATGTGATGCAGTTGTGAAAAAGGCTAATGCCACTCTGGGGAATACTAACAGGAGTGTAGCATGTAAGACATGGGAGGTAATTATCCTGCTCTACTTGGCTTTGATGAGGCTTCACCTGGAGTACTGTGTCCAATTCTGGGCATCACACTTTAGGAAAGTTGTGAACAAACTGGACTGAGTCCAGAAGACAGCAATAAAGATGACAAAAGGTTTAGAAAACCTGACCTATGAGGAAAGGTTAAAAAATCTGGGCATGTTTAGTCTTCAGAAAAGAAGACTGAGGGTACGTCTTCACTACTCGCCGGATCGGCGGGTAGCAATCGATCTATCAGGGATCAATTTATCGTGTCTCGTCTAGACACGATAAATCAATCCCCGAATGCGCTCCCCATCGACTCTGTAACTCCACCAGGGCGAGAGGCGGAAGCGGAGTCGACGGGGGAGCCGCAGCCATCGATCCCGCGCCGTGAGGACGGCAGGTAAGTCGATCTAAGATACATCGACTTCAGCTACTCTATTCTCGTAGCTGAAGTTGCGTATCTTAGATCGATATCCCCCCTAGTGTAGACCAGCCCTGAGTGAGGAGCTGGTAACTGTCTTCAAATATGTTAAGGGCTGTAATAAAAAGGACGGTGATCAATTGTTTTCCCTCCAGGTCCACTGATGGTAGGACAAGAAGTAATGGGCTTAATCTACAGCAAGGGAGATTTAGGTTAGATAACAGGAAAAGCTTTCTAACTATAAGGGTAGTTTCATAGATTCAAAGGCCAAAGGAGTCAACTCTGATCATCTAGCCTGACCTCCTTCCCCAAAATAATTCTTAGAGCTGATCTTTTAGAAAAACAGCCAATCTTGATTTAAAAATTGTCGATGATGGAGAATCCACCACCACCCTAGGTAAATTGTTCCAATTGTTAATTACCCCAACTGTCAAAAATGTAAGCTGTATTTCTAGTCTCAATTTGTCTGGCTTCAACTTCCAGCTATTGGACCGTGTCAGACCTTCCCCTGCTAGATTAAAGAGCCCGTTATTAAATATTTGTTTCCCATGTACAGACTTATAGACTGTGATCAAGTCGCCCTTTAACCTTCTCTTTGTTAAGATAAATAGATTGAACTCTTTGAATCTATCACTATAAGGCATGTTTTCTAATCCTTTAGTTCTCATGGCTCTTCTCTGAACCCTCTCCAATTAATATATCAAAATTCTTCTTGAACTGTGGGCTCCAGAACTGGACACAGTATTCCAGCAGTGGTTACACCAGTACCAAATACAGAGATAAAATAACCTCTCTACTCCTACTCGAGATTCCCCTGTTTATGCATCCCAAAATCACATTAGCTCTTTTGGCCACACCCTCACATTGGGAGCTTGTGTTCACCTGGTTGTCCACCACGACCCCCAAATCTTTTTCAGACTCCCTCATCCTGTCCATATGGCCTGCGTTCTTTGTTCCTAGTTGTATACGTGTATATTTATCCATATTAAAACACATATTGTTTGCTTGAGCCAAGTTTACCAAGTGATCCAGATCGCTCCGGATCAGTGACCCATCCTCTTCATTATTTACTACCACCTCCATTTTTTGTGTTATCTGCAAACTTTATCAGTGATGTTTTTATGTCTTCTTCTAGGTAACAGCTGAAAATGTTAAATAGCTTAGAGCCAAGAACCCCACTGCAGGACGCAATTGAAAACACACGTGCTTGATGATGGTACCACATGACATTTTGATTAAAAAACTAGAATGATATAAAATGAACACGGCACATATTAAATGGATTAAAAAATGGTTAATTGATAGGCCTCAAAAGTAACTGTAAATGGGGAATCGACTCAAACACCTTACAGAAGTATATTATGTTAACAGTAATACTTTTATCAACCAAATTTGTAATCTCATGAAAACAAAGATAGCAAGTGAGTTTAACAGGATCTATTTTCCATAACCCCATGTTGATTTGCATTAATTACATTACCTTCCTTTATTTTTTTATAAATCAAGTCCCCTATCAGCTTCTCCTTTATCTTGCCAGTGATTGATGTCAGGCCTATAATTACCCAGGTCATCCTATTTACCCTTTTAAAAAATTGGCACAACATTAGCCTTCCTTCAGTCTTCTGGATCTTCCCCAGTGTTCCAAGACTTATTGGAAATCAACATTAACAGTCCAGCGAGCGCCTCAGCCAGCTCTTATAAAACTCTTGGATGAAAGTTATCTGGACCTACTGATTTAAAAAGTCCAACTTTACGAGCTTTGTTTAACATCCTCCAGAGATACTAGTGGAATGACAAGAGTGTTATCATTACCATAGGATGTGACTATATCTTATGTTTTTCCCCAACTACAGAACAGAAATAGTTATTGTACATTTCTGCCTTTTCTGCCATATTATTGTCAATTCTACCATCTCCATCAAGTAAGGGATGAATACCATTATTTGTATTCTTTTTGTTCCTAATATATTTTTCAAACTCCTTATTATTATCTTTAACTCTGCTAGCCATAGATTTCTCCTTGGGTCCCTTGGCTTCCATTATCCGTTTTCTATAGTTTATAAGTCTGCTTATATTGATTACTATCATCCTCCTCTTTCATCCATTTGTGATATATTCTTTTTTTGTTTTGCATAGCTGCCTTTGCTTCCCCACTAAATCAGGTCAGATTTTTAGCCAACACAACCTTCTTTTTCAATTGTGGGTGTTCTGAAGTGATTCTCAATTATCATTCACATTTCTTTGAATAAATTCTTCCTCCCAGCTGATCTGGCTCATAATTTTTTTTAGTTTTGTGCAACTGGCCTTATAAAAGTACCAAGTACACACACACACACACACACATATATATAATAGTCTGTACTTTATTCTGCTTGCTCATTAATAATGTGATCAAGTCATGATCACTTGTACCTAAACTACCATTAATTTTTAGTTCTGTGATCAGTTTCTCTTTATTTGTTAGGACAAAGTCTAATGAAGAATCCCCCTGTGTTGGCTTTTTGAGTTAGAAAACGGTCATCTTCAGTGTTTAGTACTGGCAGCATGAGATCTCCAGCATACGTCACTTCAGATAAGCTCTGGAATAGGCTACCAAGAGAAGTTATGTGATCCCTGTCATTGGAGGTTTTAAAGAACAGGTTGGACAAACACTTGTCAAGGAGGATCTAGGTTTACTTGTTCCGGCCTCAGTGCAGGGGGTGGGACTTGATGACCTTTCAAGGTGCCTTCCAGCCCTACATTTCTATGATTCTATGAATACTAACAATAAATAGTTCCCTGTTCCATGAGAGAGAGAGATGAAAATTCTTCCCCTCTTGCATTGCATGCTATTGAGTAAAACGTTCAGGAATCAGGCTTGTTAGGAGGAAAAGCACAGCACTTTGTATTGTATTAATTGCTGGAACATTCAGATCATACTGAGTCTGCTCACGGTTCTGGATACTGGTTGTTCACACTGGGCATGCCCGTGATGTGGGGTGCTCCCCTCACTGGACCCACGCAAGAGCCGAATTAGGCCAGGTGGGCCCAATCAGCTAATTAGGTGGCAAAGGGGGGAGCTTTACACTGTAGGCAGCTAATTAGAGAGACACTCACCTGTGAGGGCCAGGCCAGGCTTCTACAAAAGATAGGGAATTAGAAGCAGAGGAGGTGGCAAGGAGAAGTCTGCAGTCACTCCTGGGGAGAAGGGAGGAGCATTTGGGAGGGCTGCAGAGATGAATTGCCTAAAGTGACTCCCTGGGAGGAGTGGATGTCTTTGAATGTGCTCTAGCTCAATCAAGAACTTTGAGCTAGCTGCTGGAATCGTGGGTGAAATTCTCTGGGCTGCATTTCGCAAGAGATCAGACTGGTTTCTCATAGTGGTCCCTTCTGGACATTGGGTCTATAAATCTGTGAAATTTCAGAGATGTTTGGAATGGAGTCTTTCTTCGGCCCATTAGAAAGAAAAGGTCAGGCTGCCGTTGTGAAGGTTAGATCCAGAACTGACCTTCCTAAGAGTTTAGGTTAATTCAGAGCTGGGATTTTCATTCCCAGGAGATTCTGGCTGGCTGGGATATCCAGCGATTAATTAACACTATCATTTGAAATTGGTTATATGCATGCCCGTGACATGTTGGCTGCTTTCCAGACATTCAGCAAGCAACGTTCCTTGTCCTGAGAAGCCGAGAATGCTAGGAGGCAATCCCCCACAAATGTTGGGGTGACTAGATTTGGGAGTTTGGCTCTAGTCTATTTTGGGCTAGAAAGGGCGCAAAAGGGGGGGTGGTAAAAGCTCATTGGTTTGGATTTTCACCAACCCAATAGGAAATTAGGGGGACAGCTGGATTTGGTAGCTCTTGTTTTATATTAAAAAATAAAACAACCCAAAATTTGGGCTCTTCAGGTAGTTGGTTTCTACTTCGGTCAAAGGTTTGGCCAAACTAAAATTATCGCCCCCCCCCCCCCATTCAGCCCCATTTCTGATAATATGAAAACCAATGTGCTGTTGAACCAGATGAAATATAAATATGAAAAACCTAGTTACAAAAGCAGGTCTTTGTGCCACGTAGCAGATGGATTTTCACTTACCTTCAACATGCTTTCCATAATTGCTCTTACCACATCAGCTAAGTACCTGGTCTGTCTGTGTTTAAACTAGTTGTGGGTAAGTCTGCCAAAGGCTCAGAAGATTAGTTTGCTCCAGCATCCAGGTGTTCAGATGCTTATCCAAAGCATATCTAAGTTTCCAGAGGTTTCCTCCTTTGCTTCTCCCTCACCTTCCTACACATGATCACAAATCCTTGCTCCATTGACATGGATTGGTCCTGCTTTGAGCAGGGGGTTGGACTAGATGACCTCCTGAGGTCCTTTCCAACTCTAATATTCTATGATTCTCTGATCAATGGTAGGTTTCAGAGTAGCAGCCGTGTTAGTCTGTATCTGCAAAAAGAACAGGAGTACTTGTGGCACCTTAGAGACTAACACATTTATTTGAGCATAAGCTTTCGTGGGCTACAGCCCACTTCATCGGATGCATAGAATGGAGCGTATAGTAAGGAGATATATATACACATACAGAGAACAGAGAAAAGGTGAGAGTTGTCCTACCAACTCTAAGAGGCTAATTAATTAAGAGAAAAAACTTTTGTAGTGATAATCAAGATTACAGACAGTTTGGCAAGAGGTGTGAGGATACTTAACATGGGGAAATAGATTCAATGTGTGTAACGGCTCAGCCATTCCCAGTCTCTAGTCAAGCCTAAATTGATGGGGTCTAATTTGCATATTAATTCAAGTTCAGCAGTACTGAATTAATATTAATATTGAATTAATATGCAAACTTCTTGTCTAAATTCATCATCCAGGTGAGAAAGAACAAGAACCCGTGCCTTCATCAGGACATTTTTTGAGAGAGCCATGAATGCTTAAAAAGAGAAGTGGAGCCACATAAGGACAGGCAAATTGTAGTGGAAGTAAAAGATATTAGCATAGATACCAGCAAGTATCCATCAAAATTTGCTTCTGTGCCTCCATCCCCATCATCTTGGTTGGTGCATCTATGCCTGAAACTAGGGGTTAGAATGAAAATGCCAGAACAGTAGCATGGCTGGGAAAATCTGTGCCCTTTTGATACAAATGACTGGCCTTCCAACTTGGCCTTCCAACTTTTGCAGGCTGCATCCCTCCGTGACCTCTTCATACACAGACTAGTACAAATCCACAAACACATCGGAAACCTGGCTGCCTCTCTTGATGCAATGAAAAATATATTTTTAACAAATACATACAAATTAGAGAGGAAGCAAAATCACTGGGTTTTTTTGTTATTTGGCTTCCTTTTAAATTTCCACTTAAGTTTTCAGGTTCTTCTTCCCAACCATGCTGGGACTGGAAGCTGATTTCTCTGTGGAAAATGGACTGTTGCTTGCTACGCCATCTTTTTAATGATCACTGGTTTGGAGTTGTTTGTTTTTCAAATACCTTAATTGTATGGTCTACCCAGAAGTGTTCAGCACTGAAAATTATATCTCAGAGCTAAGTGCAACCAGATGGAAAGAGAACAAGTCAGTTTAAAAGGACTTACAAACCTCCCCTCCTCCCTGACCCCCCAACCCTTCCATATAAACAAATTATAAACTCCCCACATGGTTTGGTTGATCATTGGTTAATAGCATAATGATTTGTCCTGCAGAAGGGTGAAAATTGTCTGGGTTTAAATTTATCTATCAGCAGAAAGAGTCAGGTTTTCAAAGACGACTCTGACGTATTAATATCAGGCGAGCTGCGGAACTGGTGTAAACGCGGCTGCTCCTAGCTTTGGGGAAATATAAAACCCTTTTCAGAGGCAAAGTTTTTCTTTGTGAGAAACTCACCCGGGGCACTTGGTTTTCATTAGCAGTTACTTTTCCTGTTAGAAAACAGTGATTCTTTGCCCCTTGTATGTGCTCTCAGTTGGATTAAATTACCTGTTTTATAAGGCAGAGCGAAATGGAAGAACATGAGGTGTCATAAGGGACATCATTTATCCTGGAGAAAGACATACAGTGCCAAATACAGGATTCACATGGGCTATATAATGAAACATATACACGAACAACAGAGCCAGTCTTAGCCTCTGGAATCCATCTGCCAGTGGACACAATTTTGTTCTTTCCTCTTTGAGAAGTTTGGGAAAGTGTCTTGGGGGGCAGTTACCCAGTGACCATCTTGTGTACAGTTCTGCAATACTCTATTTTGTCACCCTATTCAGTTTGCCTGTGAGGAGACAGCAAGGTAATGGGGGATGCGGTGCCAGACGACGTCAGAGAACATGCTGCTCTGTCTCCTTGTTATCCAACAGTATCTAAGCTTTCCTAAAGCATGACTGAGATTGGTACATGAGTCAGGGGCTTCCCAGCGGGTCAACTGTGAGCTCTGAAATCCCCTATGGCTTGGATCTGCGCTAACTCAGACCTCTTCTCTCTTGAGGTGGCACCAGCTGGGGTTCTGGAGCTACTAGGCCTTAGAGTTAAATGTCTGGGTGCTGATAATAGGGTTTGTCAGGGAGGGGCCCAGGAACTTACTTCCCTTGTTTGAGACCCTGAGGTAGTTGAATTTTAAGGTAGGGCATGAAGCCCTGTTATTTCCTCATGGATGTGCTAGAGAAGGGGCTGGGAAAGTTTTCAGAGGAAGGTTTTTTGTGCCCTTGGCAAAAGAGGTGGAAATGTATAGGCCCTGATTCTGAGTTTGCTCATCCCAGTTTGACGCCGCTCGCCCTCCACAGAGATTGGCGATTGAAACTGATGTACGTGATGCATGAATTAGACCCTTTCTGTGCACTCGATTTAGTACACCCCCTTTTCCCTCCCTCCCCCAGGTATGACAGGCGGCTTCCTCTTTGCAAAGCCAGAAATAAATAAATCCGTTCCAAAAGAAGTCGCCTCAAGCCAGAGTCCTCTTCAGGGTTCATGTTTAAATATACACATGGGCACGGGCAACAGTGAAAACAGCCCAATCTATGAAGGCAGTCACCCAAAGAGCTTGAGACCCTATGGATGTACCTCAAAAGCTTTGGACACGGCTGGCCAGACTCTGCCATCATTATTCCAAAGGAGGTCATTGCCCGACCAACAGCTCAGTACTGACTGAGAAAGGAATGGATCTGGAGTGGCTTGATTGAGACAGGTTTTGGCAGGTAAATTAGGGCCCCACGTTCAGTTTTATTAACGCCAATCTGCAAAGGAAAATCAACATGGGTCTGTGCCCCATCTATATGATGGATAAAGAAGACCTGACAGAAATTCTGGTCTTGTCTAGCTTGCTTTCTTCTCTGGGTGAGTGGGGAAATAGCAGGATTATGACATCACAGGTCACCAAGGAAGTAAAAGTTGAGCAATGGGGAGGGGAAGGGACTTCTATTCAGACTATTAAAAAACTTTCCACAAAACAGGCAGCTGCAACACAATTCTCCAACCTACACTCCTCCCTGTTGATATGTTTAACCCCTGATCTACAGGGATTACATCTAGGAATGAGCAACACGTTCAGGGTCCTTTACTTCTCATTTCACTTCAGTCAACAAACAGCCAGTACAGGTACCATGACGTCCGCTTGGTCATGACCTGGGCTGGAGTCAAACCAGTGACGCTGAAAGGAAAAGATCCAGAATCCAGCTCCTCTCCCCCTGAGCCATCCTGCCCCCATTTGGTTCACATTTGTTCCCTTTTAAAGTTACACTGGTCTGAAAATGATTAATATTTGGGCCTTGGGAAATGCTAAGCATGAATCAGGAAGACCTGACCCCAGCTGAAGACTGTTTGCAGAATCTTGTTTCTCTTGGGGTATGTCTACACTGTAATTAAACACCCACGGCTGGCTCATGTTAGCTGACTTGAGCTCCCGGGGCTAGGGCTGTAAAACTGCTGTGTAGACATACAGGTTTGGGTTGGAGCCCCGGGTCTGGGACCTTCTCCCTACATGGGGTCTCAGAGCTTGGGGTCCTGCTCAAGCCCAGATATCCACATCACCATTTTTCAGTCCCACAGCCAGAGCCCTGAGAATTTCAGTCAGCTGACACAGTCCAGCTGCTGGTGTTTAATTGCAATGTAAACATACCCTTTTATTTCAGCTCAAAGGGATGGGTGTTTGGGAAGGAGCTGAATAATCTCTCATTGACCAAGAGATTCCACCTTGTCCTCAGTGCTTAAGAGTCCGGGAAAGAGAACGAGGGGGATGTTGGGGAAAGATTGTGAAATTGGCGGACTGCTGTAAAAACCCAGCTTGACGTTTTGCCTCCCAATGTAAACACTGGGCTACGGGGCCTGGATTGAGAGCAGGTGCAACATTGTGATTCATCATTTGCAATTGGCTGTTCTTCTTCTTCTTATATTTATAGAGAGCCAACATGGAACAAGCACTTTGCAAATAAATATGGAAATGGGAAACTGTATTAAAAAAAAAAAAAGATTGAAAAAATGGCCTTTATTAAAAAAACTGTGCCAAAAATTGTAGGTTTTTTTTTTAATTTTTCATTTTTTTCAATGAAATTGGAAAAGGAAAAAAAACCCCTTTCATTTTGTATTCCCCCCGCCCCTTTTTTAGTGACAAAACGGAAAGAAAAAAAAAGGAGTGAAAAAAGTTGGGGGAAGGGGCAGAGGACAAAGAGAAATGAAAGCCCCAAAATGAACATTTTCAAAACTTATTTTTTTTCATAAACATTTTTGTGAAAAGTTTTGAATAACTGAAAAATTGTTCTTCCTCAAGACCTCCCTACACAAATGATTTTGGAATATTCCCTGAAAGATCTTTACCATGTATTGACTAGATCTAAAGGGAACAAGGTGTCCACCCTGAGGAGTTTACAATCAAGCATGGAGCAAGATCATTCCAAGTGGCATGCCATTGATTTTACTGGATTTACAGCAGGGTTGAATTTGCCCAACGGCGAAGAGTAGAAGGATGGGATGAATCCAGCACACTTGGGGTCAAACACTATACTCAGCCCTCAAGTAACAACAGGGAGATGATGATGAAGGTGTGACGAAGTGGGAATGTTCTTAATGTTTTCTCTGAGTGCTGTGTGGGTGCCTCAGTTTCCCCTATGCATTTCTCGAGTGTCTAGGGGTGTGTGATTGTTGCAGAACCCTAGGGGGCCAGTGTGATGCTGTCTGCACAGAGAATGGCCGACTCCCTGTCTCCTGGCAACTGATGGCCTGGGCCCCTCCTCTGCAAAGGTGCCAACTGAAGGTGTTGGAGAACAAAGAGATCAGGTGACCTCCTGGCCCAGGGAAAGAGACAAAAGGCGAGAGGAGGGGCTGGAAAGTTTTCAGTTTGGAGCTGGCTGGGAAAATAGAGGGGAGCCCAGGCAGGACTCTGGCCTCCCTGGCCCCCCAAGATGGACCTGACTGAGGGGGTCCTGTTGTCTGTACCTGCAAGACCTGTCTTGGACTGTGTTCCTGTTGTCTAAACAAACCTTCTGTTTTACTGGCTGGCTGAGAGTCCTGGTGAATCTCAGGAAGTCGGGGGTGCAGGGCCTTGTCTCCCCCACACGCCGTGACAGAAGGTTCATAGATACATAGCATTTAAGGCCAGAAGCATTCATAAGATCATCTAGTCTGACCTTCTGTATAACACAGGCCTTTGCATTTCACCAGTTTGGCGAAAGCATCTTCCAGAAGGCATCAAGATTGATTTGAAGAGATGGAGAATCCACCACTTCCCTTGGTTATTCCAACGGTTAAACATCCTCAGGGTTAAATATGTGTGCCTTATTTATCATTTGAATTTGGCTGGATCCAGTTTCCAGCCATTGGTTATTTTATGCCTTTCTCTGCTAGATTAAAAAGATCTTTAGTACGTGGTATTGTCTCAACATGGAGGTACTTATACACGGTCATCAAGTCAACTCTAAAATGTTCTTTTGAATAAGCTAAACAGATTGAGCTCTTTGTGTCTCTCACTGTCAGGCATTTCCTCAGCCCTTAAATAATTTTTGTGGCTCTTTTCTGTGTCCTTTTCAATTTTTCAACGTCCTTTCTAACATGTGGACACCAGAACAGGCTGCAATATTCCAGTATCAGTCTCACCAATGCCATATAAAATCACCTCCCTACTTTCTAATCTGCTCCCCTCTTTATACATCCAAAGACCACATGAGCTCTTTCCATCACAGCATCGCACTGGTTGCACATGTTCAGTTGCTTGTCCACTATGACCCCTAAATCGTTTTCAGAGTCACTGCTTTTCAGGATAGAGTCCAGCATTCTGTACACACAGCTTGCATTCTTTGTCCCTAGCTACATGACGTTGCATCTGGCTGTATTAAAACACATTCTGTTTGACTAGGCCCAGCTTGGAGGGAGGGATAGCTCAGTGGTTTGAGCATGGGCCTGCTTAAACCCAGGGGTTGTGAGTTCAATCCTTGAGGGAACAAGTTAGGGATGTGGGGCAAAAATCAGTACTTGGTCCTACTAGTGAAGGCAGGGGACTGGACTTGATGACCTTTCAGGGTCCCTTCCAGTTCTAGGAGATTGGTATATCTCCATATATTTATTTAAGCAATCCAGATTACTCTGTATGACTGTCCTGCCCTCATCATTAATTACCTCTGCATCAAGCTTTGTATCTTCTACACATTTCATTAACAATGGTTTTATACATATTTCCAGATCGTCGATGAAAATATTTAATAGAGTAGGGCCTCAAACCAATCCTGTGGAACCCCAATAGAAACATCCCCATTCTATGATGACGACCCCCATTGACAACTACTTTTGGGGATCTTCAGATAGACAGTTCTTAGTTCATTTAATGTGTGTTTTATTTTATTTAATGTGTCTTTTATTTTAATCAGAACAGCATGCGGTACTTAGTCAAACACCTTGCAAAAGTGTGAGTACATTACAACTACACAGTTACCCTTATCATCCAAACTTATACTCTCATCAAGGAATGAAATCAGATTTGTTTCACAAGTCATTTTCCCTAAAACAGTGTTGACTGGCATTAATTAAATTTCTGTCCTTTAATTCTTTATTAATTGAATACCATCTCAGCTTTTACATTATTTTACCTGGGACTGATGTCAGGTCAATAATTATGCGGGTCATCCCCCTTGTCATTTTTTACTATTGGCACCATATTAGCACTTTTCCAGGATTCTGGAATTTTCCTGGTAAAATTTCCAAGATTTAGTAAAAATTAACATCAGCAGACCAGAAATCTCATCAAGCTCTTTTAGGACTCTTGGATATAATTATCTGTGCCTGCTGATTTTCAAATATTTATCCCTACTAGATGGTGTTTAGTATCCTCCTTAGTTTCTAATGGAGTAGGAAGTAGTTCATTATCCTCAGGTCCTCTTTGTTCTCTTTTTTTAATGATATGTACTATGTTTACCCTTCTCCAGTCCTCTAGGACTTCATCTATCCTCCATGAGGTCTCGAAGATCATTGTTAAAGTTCTGAGATGCTTGGATGTCATTTCCCTGTATTTTCTAAGTTGGCAATAACTGGCCCATTCTTTGATGGTCTCAGTGCAGAGACCAAGGAATAAAGAGTCTTGGAATCTGAACACCCCTCTTCTCCCTCCTTGAAGCAGTTCCTCCAGCTCAGACTGGATGCAGTAATGTGGATGGTTCTTGCACTACCAGTCCCTGTGGCTATATTTTAATTAATTGATTTATAAGCACTTCAGCGTCTAAGCCCCAGACCAGGTTAAGGACACAGCAATCACTCTCGAAGTCAAAACTCTGCTCCTTTCTGCTAAACTGATTTTTTACAGGGATGTGGGGCAGGAAGAGGTAAATACCTGATTCCTTCTGCATCCTGGTGCCTTACAACAACACTGCTGTTTGGAAAAATCATATTGTAGACAGCTGGATCTCTCTATCTTGAGGTGGCGAAATCTGGATCCACGAGGAAGATTGTTCCAGAATAACAGGCCCTTCACTGGGAATGCCCTACCTTGACCATCATCGTAACCTGGGCTTTGTCAGCCAAAAATGTCCTCTCTGAGTCTGGCCAACGTGGTGAGGGGGAGTGGGGAAGGACATCCACTCACATCGCTTCATGCCAGTTCACTCCGAGCCATGAAGGTGAGGACAAGGATCTCGGAAGATCACAATTCAATGAGCACCCAATGCTGAGAGCGGAGTACAGTGGTGTGATGCGTTCGGGTTGATCAGAGCCAGGCTGGCGCAACCCATTAGGTGACCTAGGCGGTCGCCTAGGGAACTACAATTTGGGGGGCGGCGACCGTGGCGGTATTTCGGCGGCGGGACCTTCCACCGCCTCTGTGGGGGGCGGCATTTCGGGGCGGGACCTTCCGCCGCCTAGGGTGGCAGAAAAGCTGGCGGCGTTCCTGATCAGGAGGTTGCAACCTCAGAGTGTCTCAGGCAGAGTGAGCTGCCCCAGAGCAGTCTGGAGGTGACCTAGGCTTGGGTCACCGTTTTGAGTCAAGGTCAGAGAGGAAGAAATGTCATTTCCCCCTCTCCTCCAGGGCAGGGGAAAATAACCTGTTCTGATCTCCACAGCTCCAAACACCTTCCATTTGCACCCGTCTCTTAGAAATGAAAATCATCAGCAATGAACTATTCTGATGGCAGGTGTGTAATTCTCTGTGCACGGACCATGTGCTCGGCGTAGCTGAGATGGGGTGGGCAAAGGTGGCTGCAAGCCAACTGTAGCGGAGCAGTAACCCTGCTCCTGCACTGAAGGGCTTAAATCAGCCCTGCGAGAGGGCTGTGGCGGGGAACCAGTAAGCCTGGGCTGACTGGGGAAGCACGCCCCAATCAGGCCACAGCTGGCCCTATAAAGGGGCTGGTAGGCTGGAGCTCAGAGAGTCGCTCTCTGGATGTTGAGAGGGATGGGCCTGGCTGCTGGGAGCTGAGCAGGGTACCTAAAGTGGAGCAGGGCTGAGGAAAGGCCAGAGGAGCAGGGGAGCTCTGGCCTGGAAAACCCCCAGGCTGCAGGCCTTGTTAAAGGCCCAGAAGGGTACTGAGCTTGCAAAGGGGCAGCCAAGGGTAGGCAGAGGCAGCAGGTCCAAACCCCCTTGCTGATGATGAGTGGCCGATACTGCCGTCCGCCCCAGTGAGTGGGGGCTAGATGGTGACTGGCGGTAGCCAAAGACTGAGGCGAGGTGGGGATAGGGGGTGGGGGGTTCCCTGGGGAGGGGAGACCCAGCGAGACTGTGGGGTACTGCAGGGGGGCAGAACCCCGAGAGAAGGGGCATCGGGGTCCGGGAGGGACAAGCCAGCAGCAAGGCGAGACACCGGCCTGCAGAGGGCGTTCCGGAGGCTGGTGAGTTAATTCCCTGGACGACCAGCAGGAGGCACCATCAGGTGAGTCGTCACCCCGCTACACCAACTTTTTGCCTCCCTTTATCCTGGGAGTGATCTACCCACCTATCCCAGCCCAAGTCAAAGCGTCCCTTCCTTTAAATTACACTGGCTTGTCATAGATCTCTGGGGACCCTTTTGCTAGTGAGGATTGACCAGAATGCAGTGTTCCACATCCTCCTAACCCCATCATGCCGCTACATGTCCCCTAAGGCTGCTTTATGCCACCTAGAGATTCCCCTGTGCTGGGGAATCACAGCTGATTCTTTCGGGCAACATGCCAGCTGGTTTTTGCTGTCTGAGTGTTTCTAAGCAGCCAGGAGCGGGGCTGAGGACCTAGCCCAAGAGCTGTTACTCTCTAAGGGGGAAGGAGCAGGTGTCCCGGGATCCAAGTCTGTCCAGAAGCCTTAAGTGCTTTGCGCACCCAGCTGATCTGATTTTGCAGACACGGTGTTATGAGCCCAAAGGGTGGAAGTGTAAGAGGCAAGGATTTCAAAAAGCAAAGTGACTTCTTCACAGGGACCGAAGGGTTAAAATAAATGGATTCTCGCAGAGGGGGAAAAAAAATAAGAAGGGAACAAATGTGGCAAAGTGGCGCAATCCTCCCTCTGTGTTTTATGCATTAATAATCTGTGCCCTGAGGGTTAGCACCTGCGGCGAGAAGGATGTTATCTCACGAGCAGTCTAGACATGTGAGCTGCATTGCCCAGAGGTGCTGGCGCCTGGATCTAGCTGGAGAAGACACTCCCTTCGGTGACTCCTATGGGATAAATCCAAATGATTTATATTGCAGATGTACATGCAGGTAGGTGAACAGGGGAGCAGGGGAATGGTAACTGTTGAGTTGGGGGGATTTTTTTTTACATGAAATAAGATGGAAGTTCCAGCAGAGCCAAAAACATGAACCATCGGATGCCACTCACTTAACTCTGGAGCTGTCAGAAGCTTTGCACTGCAAGCCGGTAAATCTTGTGGCAAGATAGGGTCATGTTTTGAGTGAGTTCAGGCTGAGTTTCAAATACACTGCTCTACAGCCAAAAGGCTTCTGAAATAAATGTAGTCAAACTTTACTGATTCTGGGTCACCGAGAACGAAAATGATGCTTAAAATTGTTGATTGGCTCTAGTTTTCAAGATATGCTATTGGGTCAGTATATACGACCCTTGACTTGGGAATGGCGGAGGATAAGTGAGTTATAAAAGGAAGGGATCTCAATTTAAACCAGAAATGACTAAAATACATCTTTGACTGGATCTATGAATAAATCTATAACTGGGTTTGGACAGTACTTGCTTTTTAGGCAAAACAATGAATGATGCAATCTGAAGCGGGTATTGTGTCATACATGATATGAATTGCATCATGTTATTCCTAGAAGTCATGGATGATGCAATCATAATGAAGCTTACATCACTCTGCTGAACAAATTGCCCTATATCAGCTCTAGAAATCATACAGTGTCGTGCTCTCTTATTTGTCAGTGTTTGATTTTCCAAAGGGACACATTTCTTTTTAGCCAAAGTGAGCAGAGATGCCTCGTACTTGTGTGAACAGTGCAGATAACTTCTGCTATGTTTGTGGTGAAGTGACTTTTGCATCACAAAAGCGCAGTATAACAACTATGGTTTAGAAAGCCTATCACCTTTATTTTGGCTGCAAAATTGGAGATCAGGACAAGAGGTGGGCCCCACACATATGCTGCAACACTTGTGCAACAAATCTTCGCCAGTGGTTGAACAGGAAAAGGAAATCTATGCCTTTTGCAGTGCCAATGATTTGGAGAGAGCCAACAGATCATACCAGCAATTGTTACTTCTGCATGGTGCCTCCAGTTGGGAAAGGTGTGTCAAAGAAGAAAAAGTGGACTGTGCATTATCCAAACATTCCATCAGCTATACGCCCAGTACCCCACGGAGAAGGACTGCCGGTTCCTGATGCACCAGAATCATTCTCACTTGAGTCAGACGAGGAAGAGGAAGAGGATGAAACTTCTGGTCCTGAACCATCAATGTCACAGGACCCACATTTTCTCCCATCCTCCTCCTCTGAACCACACTTCATAACACAAGGTGAACTGAATGACCTTGTCAGGGATTTGGAACTACCCAAGAGTAAGGCAGAGCTGTTGGGCTCCAGACTACAGCAGTGGAATCTCCTGGCGGGTGAAGTTAGGGTTTCCATGTTCCGTGACCGTCAAAAGGATCTTGTCCCATTCTTCTTCATGGAAGGTGATCTTGTAGCCTGCAACAACATCGATGGTGTGATGGCAGCCCTCAACATCGTTCACGATCCAGATGAGTGGAGACTGTTCATTGATTCATCGAAGACAAGTCTTAAAGCTGTTTTACTGCATAATGGCAATGTTTTGCCATCAATTCCAGTTGGTCATGCAGTCCATATGAAGGAAACCTATGACAACATGAAACAACTTTTGAGGTGCATAAACTATGACCAACATCAGTGGCAGCTTTTGTGGCGATTTGAAGGTTGTTGCTCTCTTGCTTGGTCTGCAGACTAGATACACAAAGTACTGCTGTTTTCTCTGCGAATGGGACAGTCGTGCAAGAGATTCCCACTACATCAAGAAATATTGGCCACTCCTACAGTCATTGGAGCCTGGGAGGAAAAGTGTTCAGCATCCACCACTTGTTGAATGAAGGAAGATTTTGTTACCACCCTTACACATCAAGCTGGGTCTGATGAAGAACTTTGTCAAGGCCATTGACAAAACACAAGCAGCTTTCAAGTACCTCCGTGGAAAATTTCCAAGGTTAAGTGAAGCTAAGATAAAGGAAGGTGTCTTTGTTGGTCCTCAGATTCGTGAACTTCTTCGAGATGTTGCATTTGACCATGCACTGCGTGGTAAGGAAAAGACGGCATGGAAAGCCTTCCAGTTAGTGGCAATAAATTTTCTCGGAAACAACAAGGCAGACAACTACAGGTTGTTGGTGGAAAACCTCCTCAAGGCATACAAAAGCCTTGGTTGCAACATGTCACTAAAGATACATTTTTTGCACTCTCATCTAGATTTTTTTCCACCGAACTGCGGAGCAGTGAGCGTCGAGCATGGCGAGCGATTTCACCAGGACATTGCAACAATGGAGAAATGCTATCAGGGCAAATGGAGCCCATCAATGCTTGCAGACTATTGCTGGACAGTGACAAGAGATGCTCCATTTAATGAATACAAGAGACAAGCCAAGAAGCGCCAAGTAGACACTGAATAGGACTAAACTATGTACATAATAGCTTTTTGCCTTTTGTTTCATAATACATTTTATTTATATAACCCTTTTGCTGATTTTTAAAGTATTACATAAACAGGACGGGTGAAATATTATCATGTAAAGCAACCATAAACACATGAAAAGACCTAGGTTTACAATTTATGATTAAAACTCTACTATCTACACAATATACATAGACATAAAATGTAAAAACTTAAATATCTTAGAAACAGTAGCCAATCAGTTGTTTTCATTGTCATATTTGAATTCAGCACATCAAAATACATAATAAATAGCACATTTTATCTCTGAAGCAGATGACTTCTCAAAAATTGTAGACCAGTGATATCAGCCATTTATGGCTTCAGGTGGAAAGCATGCGAGTCTCAATGGGCCAAGTCTGTCGCTGGTGTGATATTTCTCTGAGAATCAATCTTTGCCGGGACAAGGCAGTGTAGTCTTAGGACTGGGAGTCAGGACTCCTGGGTTCCATTCCAGACTCAATCTGTGTCCTTGGGCAGGTCACTCAATCTCCGCAGGCGTTCCTTTAACCATCTGTAAAATGGACAAAATAATCCTTCTCATATTTTGCATCTGCATCTTGTGCAAGAACGTAGCAATTACCGAACTATCAAGTTCATTTGTCACACGATGAAATGTCTGCAAAGAATTATCAAGAAAAGACTTCAGAAGGAGCCAAAGCACTGAGTAAGCAAAAATTAAATAGGAAGGTTGTTGCCAGGAAGGTCAACGATGGAAGCCATGTTTTCAGCAAGAACATTGCAGCAGAAGTACAGGGAGAAACACAAGGAATTCCATTTAGTGTTTGTGGATTTCGAGAAGGCTTATGACAGAGTTTCTATGGAATTGTTATGGTGGTGCCTGCAGCCGCACAATCTTCTGGAGACATATGTTTAGACTATCACAGACACGTAGAAGGGAAGCCACAACAATACTGAGAAGCAGCTGTGGCTACCATGAGTCATTCACTGTGAGGGTAGAACTACACCAGGGATCTTAAGTTCATTCTAATTTGTGACGTCAGTAGACACTTGGGAGCAGGAGATCGGGGAGAGGCCCCATGGGGTATGCTGTTCACCGATGACATTATGTTGTGCCGTGAAGATACATACAAATTGGGAAGGGACCTAGAAATATGGGGGGGCTGAATTAGGAGAAGATGGTTTAGTAATCAGCCGACAAAAGATGAAGCACATGTTCATTGAGAGGGACAAAGAAAGGCCAGTAAAACTAGAGGGTATGGAGTTGGAGTCTGTGCAACACTTTAAATGCCTCAATTCCCATGTTGGGCCATGATGAGAAGGTGGATGCAGAAATAAGGAGCCTTATGAAGAGCACTTGGTGTAAGTAGATGGAGTTGTTGGGAGTTCTCTGTGATAAGAATACGCCAGGTACACTAAAGAGCAAAGTGTTCAAGATCATGATTAGGCCAGCCATGAGGTCAGGTTGGAATGCTGGCCAATGAGGAAGAGAGAACTACTTGACACTGCCAAAATGAGAAGGCCCAGGAGCATGATGGGTAAGATGAGAACTGACAGCCTACATGGGGAAATGGTATGAGCCATGAGGCACATCGCCCCCATCATGGAAAAGCAGAGGGAGTATCGACTGAGATGGCTGGGTCACGTAAGATGAGATGTGGGATATATTTTTTCCATTTCAGCTAAGATGTGGACAAATTGGGTAAAGTCCAGAGGAGAGCAACAAAAATGGTTAAAGGTCTAGAAAACGTGTGCTATGAGGAAAGATTGAAACAATTGGGTTTGTTTAGTCTATAGAAGAGAACTGAGGCGGGGCATGATAACAACCTTTTATGTACTTGAAAACTGTTACAAGGAGGGGGAATTTTTTTTTCTTGTTAACCTCTGAGGGTAGGACAAGAAGCCATGGGATTAAATTGCAGCAAGGGAGGTTTAGGTTGGACATTAGGAAAATCTCCCTGACTGTCAGGGTGGTTAAGCACTGGAATAAATTACCTAGGGAGGTTGTGGAATCTCCATCATAGGGGATTTTTAAGAACAGGTTGGACAAACACCTGTCAGGAATGGTCTAGATTATACTTAGTTCTGCCTTGAGTGCAGGGGACTGGACTAGACGGCCTCTTGAGGTCCCTTCCAGTCCTACATGTCTATGATTCTATGCTATTGTCCAGAGAGTTCCAGAGCTAGTGGTCACAGGACAAAGACCAGGTCAAAGGCCTAGAAAGAGATGGTTGAGATGCTGGAGGAGGATGTGAAGAAGGTTAGAGTCAGCTTGGGAGACACGCTTGACAAGAACACTTGGAGATGAAGAACAATATCACTAAACCCCATAGATGGGGCAAGTCAAAGAAGAAGGAAGAACATAAGAACATATAAGAACATAAGGACGGCCAGACTGGGTCAGACTAAAGGTCCATCAAGCCCAGTATCCTGTCCTCTGACAGTGGCCAATGCCAGGTGCCCCAAAGGGAATGAACAGACAGGTAATCATCAGGTGATCCAGGCCCTGTCACCCAGTCCCAGCTTCTGGCAAACAGAGGCGAGGGACACCATCCCTGCCCATCCTGGCTAATAGCCATTGATGGACCTATCCTCCATGAATTTATCTAGTTCTTTTTTGAACCCTGTTACGGTCTTGGCCTTCACAACATCCTCTGGCAAGGAGTTCCACAGGTTGACTGTGTGTTGTGTGAAGAAATACTTCATTTTGTTTGTTTTAAACCTGCTGCCTATTAATTTCATTTGGTGGCCCCTGGTTCTTGTATTATGAGAAGGAGTAAATGACACTTCCTTATTTACTTTCTCTATACCACTCATGATTTGATAGACCTGATTTTATAAGATATTACTTGTCACTGGAATTGTTTCCATTTTTATCTGCTCAGTCTAACACCAAAAGTAAGATCCACCAACACAAAGGAAGTCTCTTTCTCCCCACATCTGTGGTGCAATGTTAACAAAGTAATGGAATTAATGCAAATGACAATAATATACTGTGTTATCGTTCCCTTCACAAAGGGCCCAATCTGACTGGAGTCAGTGGAAAGGTTTCTGTTGACTTCAATGGAACTTGGATGAGGCCCCGAATGCCATACCATATACTGCAATCTGAGCTTGTTTCACCAATAGGTTTGAAATTTAAAATCCGCCTCCTGTGAATACAGCAATCAAACTAAGTGTTACCAGGCAAAACCTATCTTCCTAAACTATCCAATAACTGCAAGTTAAAACAACACAGAAAGATCCATGCATGTGTAACACCGACAGACCCCAGTCATCGGCGGGTGGGATTGAACCTGGGACCTCTGGAGTTTAGTGCATGAGCTAAAAGCCAATGGGCTGTTAGCTAAGGCTGTAAAGCACACTCAATCTCTCTCTCTCTCAGTGGTCTCCGTGCTGCTAGATGGGACAGAACCGCACATCCAGGAGATGTGTGGGTTACACATGCATCTGCAGTATGTTGGGGTGTCAATATATACCTTGGAGGGATAACTGTTTCCTGGGCAGGAACTAGTAGAGTGATTTTCAATTGGTTTGTGAAGAATGATGAACGGGGCTTTGGAGTCATCAGGCTCAAGGTGGACTTCATTCACCTCCAGCACTGGTTAGTACTAGAAGTGGCTTAGTGAAAGGAAGGGTTGTGCACTGGTTTGGATGTTAGACTGTGACTCAGGAGACCAGCATTCAATTCCCTGTTTGGCCTCAAACTTTTTGGATGAGTCACAAGCTCTCTGTGCCTCAGTTCTGCAACACAGAGATAGTAGCACTGCCTTACCTCACTTAAATCTTATGTGGCTAAATATATTAAAGAACATAAGAACGGCCAGACTGGGTCAGACCAAAAGTCCACCAAGCCCAGTATCCTGTCCTCTGACAGTGGCCAATGCCAGGTGCCCCAGAGGGAATGAACAGACAGGTTATCATCAAGTGATCCAAGCCTTGTCAACCATTCCCAACTTCTGGCAAAGAGAGGCTAGGGACACCATCCCTGCCCATCCTGGCTAATAGCCATTGATGGACCTATCTTCCATGAATTTATCTAGCTCCCTTTTGAATCCTGTTATAGTATTGACCTTCACAAAACCCTCAGGCAAAGGGCTCCAAAGATGGAGTGTTGGGGTTCCCCTGAGACCTCTTCCATTTGGTTTCCCAAGAATTCAGTCTGACTCCAGTCTTGTCACTCAGGTCCCTTTATTTGGCATGTAGCAAAGCTACATTGAATTGATCAGACTCAAGCATAGGGTGGGTATAGGTAGGGTTGCCAACTTTCTACTTGCATAAAACCGAACACACTTGCCCCGCCCCTCCTCCGAGGCCCCACCCCTTCTCTGAGGCCTGGCCCCCCCATTCACTCTATTCCCTCTCCCTCTGTCACTGTCACTCTCCCCATTCTCACTCAGTCGCTTATTTTCACCGGGGATTGGGTTGCGGGAGGGGGTGAGGGCTCCGGCGGAGGGTGTGGGCTCTGGGGTGGGGCCGGGGATGAGGCGTTTGGGGTCCAGGAGGGGGCTCTGGGCTGGGGGGTGGAGCCAAGGGGTTTGGAGTATGGAAGGGGGCTCTGGGCTGAGGCAGGGGGTTGGGGTGCAGGAGGAGGGGAGGGCTCCGGCTGGGGGTGCGGTTTCCGGGTGTGCCTAGAAATGAGGGGTTCAGGGTGCAGTAGGGGGCTCCGGTCTGGGAGTTGGGATGTGGGGGGTGAGGGATCTGTCTGGGGGTGCAGGCTTTGGGGTGGGGCCGGGAATAAGGGATTTGGGATGCAGGAGGGGGCTCCAGGCTTTGGCCGAGGGGTTCAGAGGGCGGGAGGGGGCTCCGGGCTGGGGCAGGGGGTTGGGGTGCAGGCTTCAGGTGGCACTTACCTCAAGCAGCTCCCAGAAGCAGCGGCATGTCCCCCCTCTGGCTGCTACATGGAGGTGCGGCCAGGCAGCTCTGCGCGCTGCCCTGTCCGCAGGTGCCGGCCCCGCAGCTCCCATTGGCCACGGTTCCTGGCCAATGGGAGCTGTCACATGGGGGGGCAGTGCATGGAGAGGAACCCGGAGGGGGGACATGCCACTGCTTCCGGGGGCCGTGCAGAGCCACGGAAGGCAGGGAGCCTGCCTTAGCCACGCTGCGCCATCGACTGGACTTTTAACAGCCTGGTCAGCAATGGTGACTGGAGTCTCCAGGGTCCCTTTTTGACTGGTGTTCCGGTCGAAAACCGGACACCTGGCAACCCTGAGTATAGGGTGTACCAAATATCCAAAATTACACAGCAAACCTCTTCTTTATATACATTCACACATTGCTCATTGCATTTACTACACATCGCATCACACATTTGGGGATTGGATTGGTCACTTTTTAGGAACCAATCCCTGTACAGCATGCTCTGTCCATGTATGACTCACTGTTTACCTCATCTTTGAGGCCTACCTTGTCCATTGCAAATGGTTCCCTGGGTGTCCCCCTTAGCTTGGCTAGATTAGATATTCCGTTTCCAGCCCGCTGATCCATTTACCTCCCTAATCCTGTTTCCTAGGAAATGAGGCTTCACCTACGTCCAATTACTCATGTCAAGCCAGGCCTACATTCCACTTTTGCCTTTCTTTTTTTTTAATTAGCATTTGTTTCATTTGCATCATGCTCCTGTCTTTTTGTGCTTTCTTTTTTTAAGTTAACTAGCCAGCAACACATTCCCAAGATCACAGTAGCTGTGATCATTTGCCCCACCACGTATAGTTGACTCAAAGTACGAACCCGGAAATGCAAGCTCACCTCCTCTGGTATAGCCCGTCCGGGTGTAATCCTACATTATCTGATTGTTCTGCCTTTACGGCATCCTTCTGTAATTTAACTTTGATTTTATTACAGTATAAAACATTGGCACAAAATGTAAAAATCTTTCCGTTTATTATTATGGGAGATTTAGGTGTGAAACAGAACATAGTCCAATTAAGATAACAAACCAGAAAGTGGACCGCCACACAACACTTGTTATCACCAGCAGATGCAGTTTTTACCTTACCAACATCCCAGCGTCTCAACCGTACTGTGCAAATTTGTTGACTGTGCGCCTAGAGTAAAACCACCAATACTGGCAACTCTGTCTGTAAGGCATTCCACCTGCAGATGCAGGTGTCCCCCAGTGCAAGTCTGGCCTTTCTGGACCTTGCATTGTCTTGCAACAGTATTTGAGGAGGGAAAACAAAGTTCTTCCACACTACCTGGCCTGCAGCAGTGTACCAAATTTTTAACTTTTCTCCGGTGTTCCACACTTTCTTAAAGCACTTACAACATCTTCCCTACGTAAAAGGATTAATTGACGCAAGTCAGATATTAGGAATGGCAATATACAAAAACCTGTAGGAGAACACTTCAACCTCCCTGGACAATAGCAGATTTAAAGGTAGCCATCATGCAGCAAAAAACTTCAGGACCAGACTCCAAAGAGAAACAGCTGAACTTCAGTTCATTTGCAAATTCGACACCATCAGCTCAGGATTAAACAAAGACTGTGAATGGCTAGCCAATTACAAAAGCAGTTTCTCCTCCCTTGATTTTCACACCTCAACTGCTAGAAGAGGGCCTCATCCTCCCTGATTGAACTAACCTCGTTATCTCTAGACTAATTCTTGCCTGCATATTTATCCCTGCCTCTGGAAATTTCCACCACATGCGTCTGACGAAGTGGGTATTCACCCACGAAAGCTCATGCTCCAATACGTCTGTTAGTCTATAAGGTGCCACAGGACTCTCTGTTGCTTTTTACAGATCCAGACTAACACGGCTACCCCTCTGAGACTTTACAACATATTGTGTATTCTATACAGTTAAAGCTCCATTAATGAGTCCTTGGTTTTGCTCATTCCATGGACGCAGCACATCTGCTGCTGTCTTCTGTTGAAGTGCTTGGTCATGTTCCTACAGATAAGATGTCTCCTTTAGTGCAAATGGCTGGGCCTTGTCCCTTGGGGCTGAATGTCCCAGGTCCCTATACCCACTGGTGAATATGGTTTCTTTATGTCTGCAGCCAGGGTTCATTACAAGTAGCTATGCCCTGATGAATCTTCACTGGTCTCTGTGACGTGAGCTAGGGATCTTAGTGTAGTTCCTGGTGAGCAGGTGTTCCCATTAAACAAAACACCATCAGTAATGGCTGATCTTAAGGGTAGCTTAAGGGTTACCTTGCAGCAGATTTTTTAAGATATTAGGATTGTGCCCTTTTGCTTCTTTATGATGGAGAGGAAAGGCCTAGGAAATGATCGTTTTCCCAGCTGATTTTTCACCTTATAAATGTAGAGGAATGTCTAGCTTGGTGTTCTCTGGTTTTGTTGCATCTTAGAGCTCTCAGACCTTAACCAAAAGGGCCAGGTGAGTGACTGTAGAAGAAATACATCTTTTCTCCAAACTGCTTGTTGGTCAATCAAATTAGAGTGATGTTAACAAAAGCAAACCTAACACAGAGTTGCAAACAGTCTGACAGACCCTTTCCTTCCCCTCTCAATTGCTAAACTTTCCTAAGTACGAAATTCACTGTACAAGAAGAAAGGAATTCAAGAAAGAGTGCCTAGCATAAAAGAGGTTAAGGAAGCAGCCCGGATAACTAATCTTCATCGTTGGCTGTGTAGTTCTTCCAACTTGCAATCATGGAGAGGCTTTTTCTCCAGCTGGAGGTCATGAAGAAACTGTCATTGCTACTACTGCTTAACCCAAAGGGTTATACAACTGTTAATTTTGGATCTATGAGTCCTCCGTGGGATTCTCTGGTATCTCAGGAAGCAGAACAATCAAGGTGAAAGGTAGAACAGTTTGCAACAATCCCCAAATGCTGCCTTGGCCACTTGCCAAAGCCAAGAGCCTGAATCTAGGACCTGAGCCATCTCCCACTCAGGACAATGATTCATAGATCTTTCGATCAGAAGGGACCATTAGATCATCTACTCTGACCTCCTGCATGGCACAGGCCAGGGAATTTCACACAGTGATTCCTGCATTGAAACCAGTAACTTGTGTTTGGCTAAAGCATGTCATCCAGAAAGACATCCCGCCTGGATTTGAAGACGTCAAGAGAGGAAAAATCTACCACTTCCCTTGACAGTTTGGTCCAATGATTAATCATGTGCACTGTTAAAATCCCAGGCCTTATTTCTAATTTGAATTTGCCTGTCTTTAACTTCCAGCCATCGGTTTTTGTTATGCCTTTTTTTTCTGCTAGATTAAAAAATTCTTTAGTACCTGGCATTTTCTCTCCTTGGAGGTACTGGGGCACTAAATCACCTCTTAATCTTCTTTTTGGTAGCTAAAGAGGTTGAGTTCCTTCAGGCGCTCACGGCAAGTCATTTTTCTATCCCATTAATTATTTTTGTGACTCTTCTCTACACCCTCTCTGATTTTTCAAGAATGGGAATCTTCCCACTGACATCGAATGGAGTTGAATCAGGCCCCTAACGCGCACACACAGGAAAATCAGGACACATCATCGCCGGGATCTTCCATGTCCTTGAATCTTCCCTTGGCATGAACAGCAGTCAGGAAGATCAGTTGCTTGCGGGTTGAATTCCGTGGGCACAAAACCTAGTGGCACATCGCTGCGGAGGGAAAAGGTAGCCTCCCAGGACTGGAATAATGGTGTGTGCTTTTGGCACTTCTGCTCTACAATAGGGCTCCTTATGACATTCGGCTGAGTCACAGGGCTGATTCCAACCAACGTACCCAGCTGCAATTTCTCTGTTCTTGTTGCCTCACTCATATCGGTTTCCAGTCCAGCACTCAGAGGTCTTTCTTCCTAGCCAATATACGCAGAGTTTCCAGAAGTGTGGAGAGGAGGGACGGGGTAGGGTGGCGAACTATCAGGTAGCAGTGGGGGAAAAAAACCTAACCATCACAGGGGCGGTGTGATACATCAAAGGCCTTTAAGGGAAGCCCCACCATTTATTTGCTCTGCGTCATCTATATATTTTCCCCCTCTCTAAGCCACTGTGAAGAGAAAACAAAACCTTGCATTACAGGACGATGCCTTGCTGCCATGAGTCTTGGAGGTTTTACAACATGAAAGCAGATGGGATTTGACTAAGGGGGGGAAGTCCCCTTGATGAGGCTGGTTTGTGGGAGTGTGTTTTCTTAATCTGCTTATGGTTTACAAATGCAATCCCTGGAGACGCTGTTCGTTAAACTCCATGGCCCCCTGGTCTAACTTTGGACTCTGCAAAGAGATTGAATTTCCTGTCTTTGTTCCAAGGGGGATTATTGCTGAATGCCTTTTTTACTTCCCCATTGAAGGATTAGCTCCTAAATTTGCCAATTATCACTTGCCAATTAGTCCTGTCACACAGTCCACACAACTTGAAAGCCTCGTTACTCAGCTGGAAAAATTAACTTCTTCATATTTTGCAAAGATGCCTTGCCAGGTCTCCATCTTAGACATCTCCATGAGTCTCTGGTTTTTTACAGTCTAACTATGTAAAAGGTCAAAATCTGGACTGGATTTAAAAAAAAATCCAAAACATTTCCTTGGTGAGAGCATAAACTAATGCCCCCGTGTTGAAATTTACAACATATTTATTACACGTGATGCAAGCACTCATGCCAAATTCAGCCCTTGGATATAAGCATGCAGCTCCCATTAGCATCCGTGGGAGTTCCCATCGCAAATCTGAACTCGATGCTGTTGCATGGGGCAAAATCTTGCCCCGTGCTCCCCATGACATGGAAACCTCAAGTACAAAGAAACTGCTCTAGTCCTGTAGAGAAGGCAGATTCTCTGAAGTCCACACAAGGAGCATACCCTCCTCCTATGTGATGCAGAGCCCACGGCTGTGAAGTCTCTGTGTGCAAAACGTTATGGGATTTAGGAAGCGGGGCAGGTATAATGTACTTGCTTGGCACGTCTGAGTGAGGGATGCTGCCATCTCCTGGGATATGTAGCAGCACAATCGTACCCAACCCTTCCACAGATCCACCAGCCTCACTGCATCCTTGAGATCTGGGACGCAGCAAAAAGGGAAGCTGCAGAAGTGACCTGGGGATGGTTCTGCTGCAGTTTCACAGCCTGGGAGGAGGATTCCTTCCCTAACTCAGACCCTTTCCCCAGCTTCGCACCAAATGGATCCAGTGGGGCAAGGACTTTTGCTCCTGGGGAAGGTCAAATACATGAAAACATCATGACCCCAGAAGGCATGTTCTCTGTGGGATGGTTACAAGAGCCCCCCACCCCATACACACACACACAAACGTTTTTTAATGGTTCTGTCTGAATGGTTGCTCCATAGAATCATAGAATAGCAGGGTTGGAAGAGAACTCAGAAGGTCATCTAGTCTAACCCCCTACTCAAAGCAGGACCCAACCCCAACTAAATCATCCCAGCCAGGGCTTTGCCAAGCCGGGCCTTAAAAACCTCTAAGGAGGGCGATTCCACCACCTCTCTAGGTAACCCATTCCAGTGCTTCACCACCCTCCTAGTGAAATAGTGTTTCCTAATATCCAACCTAGACCTCCCCCACTGCAACTTGAGACCCTTGCTCCTTGTTCTGTCATCTGCCACCACTGAGAACAGCCGAGCTCCATCCTCTTTGGAACCCCCCTTCAGGTAGTAGAAGGCTGCTATCAAATCCCCCCTCACTCTTCTCTTCTGCAGACTAAATAACCCCAGTTCCCTCAGCCTCTCCTTGTAAATCATGTGCCCCAGCCCCCTAATCATTTTCATTGCCCTCCGCTGGACTCTCTCCAATTTGTCCACATCCCTTCTGTACTGGGGGACCAAAACTGGACACAATACTCCAGGTGTGGCCTCACCAGGACCGAATAGAGGGGAATAATCACTTCCCTTGATCTGCTGGCAATGCTCCTACTAATACAGCCCAATATGCCATTGGCCTTTTTGGCAACAAGGGCACACCGCTGACTCATATCCAGCTTCTCATCCACTGTAATCCCCAGGTCCTTTTCTGCAGAACTGCTGCTTAGCCAGTCAGTCCCTAGTCTGTAGCAGTGCACGGGATTCTTCCTTCCTAAGTGCAGGACTCTGCACTTGTCCTTGTTGAACCTCATCAGATTTCTTTTGGCCCAATCCTCCAATTTGTCTAGGTCACTCTGGACCCTATCCCTACCCTCCAGCCTATCTACCTCTCCCCCCAGCTTAGTGTCATCCGCGAACTTGCTGAGAGTGCAATTCATCCCATCCTCCAGATCATTAATGAAGATGTAGTACAAAACCAGCCCCAGGACCGACCTCTGGGGCACTCCACTGCCAACTAGACATCGAACCGCTGACCACTACCCATTGAGCCTGACAATCTAGCTAGCTTTCCCCCCTGATACTCTTATAGTCTAGTCATCCAATCCATACTTCTTTAACTTGCTGGCAAGAATACTGTGGGAGATCGTATCAAAAGCTTTGCTAAAGTCAAGGTATATCACGTCCACTGCTTTCCCCATATCCACAGAGCCAGTTATCTCATCATAGAAGGCAATCAGGTTGGTCAGGCATGACTTGCCCTTGCTGAATCCATGTTGATTGTTCCTGATCCCCTTTCTCTCCTCCAAGTGCTTCAAAATGAATTCCTTGAGGACCTGCTCCATGATTTTGCTGGGGACTGAAGTGAGGCTGACCGGTCTGTAGTTTCCTGGGTTCTCTTTCTTCCCTTTTTAAAATATGGGCACTTATATTTGTCTTTTTCCAATCGTCCAGGACCTCCCCCGATCGCCACGAATTTTCAAAGATAATGGCCAATGGCTCTGCAATCACATCAGCCAACTCCCTCAGCACCTTTGGATGCATTAGATCTGGACCCATGGACCTGTGCTTGTCCAGCTTTTCTAAATAGTCCTTAACCTGTTCTTTCACCACTGAGGACTGCTCACCTCCTCCCCATACTGTGCTGCCCAGTGCAGCAGTCTGGGAACTGACCTTGTCTGTGAAGACCGAGGCAAAAAAAGCATTGAGTACTTCAGCTTTTTCCACATCCTCTGTCACTAGGTTGCCTCCCTGTTCAGTAAGAGTCCCACACTTTCCCTGACCCATAAAACAATGATGGAGGCCTGGAGCCGCAAAATTCTAATCTCTGCCCAAAATCCAGAGGTGACCTTTTCCAAAAGGTGTCTGGATCCGGTATGCTGGCATGGGCCTGCCTCTGATCGCTATTGTGCATCCTTTATCTTTGCAGGGCATTTGCCATTACGAGGCTCGCTCATGTCCTTGCTAGCAGAGCAAATGAGCCGAGGGTTCGGTTCTTGTGTTTGTCACATAGAGAAGCTGCCATAATCACTGTGCTGGGGAAGCTGCAAGGAGATGGAATGTCTCAAGGAGAAGGGAATAAAAGCACTAGATAACATTTTAAAATGGGAGGGGCTTTCCCACTGGAAAAAAAAAAGAGCGAGAGCGTTATTGTTTAAAATGTGTACTTGGTAGGTGTATCACGGCGTCCTCTTTGCTGTTACGGCAATTATTTGTGTATGAATAAGAGCGGTCTGCCCCTTGGGCCTATTGTATCTTTCTGCTGGATTCCTGCAGTGAAGTTATAGTCCGAGATGGGCCCAAACCAAACCCCATCACCCCTGAGCTTTATCCTAGTTCAGGCCCACCTCTAGCTATCATCTCGGGCTAATGATTTCACCATCTGCTGCCTCACGCCCCTGCTGGGAGCTCCCTCTCGAGCTCAGCATGCCAGACGCACACGCTCGCTTGCCTTTCCCATCCCTCCACCGTGAAGGCCGCACATGCTAAGCAGCGTCAGTAAAATCACGCTCACCCAGACGTTGGCCCTGATCCTGGATAGCCACTTTGCACCAGGGCAGTGACTTGAAAGCCAACAAGACTAGCCCTGGGGATCCCTCCATTCAGCGAGACAGGAAGAAAGGGGCCTGGACAGGACTTGATCCCAAGCTGCTCTAATAGCCCCTGGTGGCCATTGTGAGCCAGGGTAATTTAGAGCAGCCTTCAGGCTGGGAAAAGGGGGTAAAGGCCAGGACGGAGGGACAGCAATGTAGCCTCCTGAGTTACACTGAGCTCCTCAGCTGCAGCTGAGGATTGGACCATTCTGTTCCTTTAAGAACAAAATCCCGTCCCCGCCCCCACCACGTGCTGCTCTAGGATCGATCTATCTTCTGTGTCTCCCTGTGCTTGTCTGCTCTATAGGGCACGGTGTTCCACTCCCGGGCATACTGCTGGGGATTAATCCTCACAATGGCAGGTAATAATCAGTGCATAAATAATAATAAAGGGTCTGACACTGCAGCACAGGCACATCTGGTGGGTCCGGGTCAGGATATCTGGGCAGCTTGGGTCACTTCTGATATTTGAAATCTATATCCGGGGCCAGAGCCATATGTAAATTGACACAGGTCCATGGAAGTCAACAGAACATAGGAATTGCCAGACTGGATCAGAAGTAATGGTACATCTGGCCGGGAATCCTGTCACCACCAATAACCAGCACTGGCTTCAGAGGAAGGTGCAAGAACTCAGCAGTTATGGCATAACCTGCCCACAGGGAAAGTTTCTTCCTAACTCCCATGAAGTAGAAGTTGGAAGGAAGGTTTTCAACCCTTCCATATCTCTTAGTCCTAGTTTCTACTATTGTAACTCTGGCTGCAGCAAAATGACCAACCCCCTTTTCAGTCCTGCTACACTCTTGACCTCAGTGATATCATGTGGCAATGAGTGCCACAGGCTAATTTCTTTTTGTCAGCTGAAGAACTATGCTGATTTATACCACCTAAGGATCTGCCCATCTCGGAATATCATTCCCATCTGCTTCATTTAGCAAGGCCTGTTCCTGCAAGGTGCCAAGCACCTTCAGTTCCCGATAGGCCAGATCTTGAAGTCTGCATTAACTCAGTCCTAACTGGAGCAAAATGCACACAGACTTCAACAGGAGCATCTCCTAAGAGCTGAATAAGAACCTCAGGAATTGGACCACATCGAATCCTATTTATATAAGTGTGTAACGGCGCTTTGGTGGCGGACCAGAGGTCTCTATCGTGTCACAGAATACCGGTGATGTGATGTCAACAGTATAACAAGGTGCTCCCACAATAATGTTCTGTTTTAGCCTGGGCTAAAGCCTGTGTATAAGCACTGAGGACTGTGGAATTGGTGAGAAGCAGGGAAATCATCTTAATCTCTCCCCCTTCAGTTTGTTAGCATAGTGTTAACAAGACAGGGCTCCGCCTAGCATATCCTTATAAATATTTCTCAGAGACGGATGACAGGGTGGTGGGTAGCTCTGGGAATATGGACTGTCCTAAGGCATCTTTCATTGCGAAATTGCTGATTCAAATATACCATAAGTCTGAGTGACAGAAAATTATTGGTAGCCAAGAGGAAACTAATTGGTATTCACAGTCCAGTTCCTAGAAGGCAAACATCCACCAGTTCAAACGGCCCTCTTAGTACCCCTTGAGATAACAAAAGAACCAGGGGTCACCCAATGAAATTAATAGCCAGCAGGTTTAAAACAAACATAAGGAAGTATTTCTTCACACAACGCACAGTCGATCTGTGGAACTTGTTGCCAGGGGATGTTGTGAAGGCCAAAACTATAACGGGGTTCAAAAACGAATAAGTTCATGGAGGGTAGGTCCATCAATGGCTACTAGCCAAGATGGACAGGGACACAACCCCATGCTCTAGGTGTCCTTAAACTTCTGACTGCCAGATGCTGGGAGTGGATGACAGGGGATGGATCACTCTGTTTTTCCCCTGGTATGTTCATTCCCTCTGAAGCATCCGGCACTGGCCACGGTCAGAAGACAGGATATTAGGCTAGCTGGACCATTGGTCTGATGCAGTATGGCCATTCTTTTCTGCCAGAGGTATGGAGAAATCCTTCACTTGCTGCAGCCTGTTTTGCAGATAGAGACGGGACTTTAGTCTCCAAGGGCCCCCAACAAGGCATTAGCACATATCCCAGAAAGTCTGCATCCCAGTCCAGATTCTAACCCCAGCATAGGACAAGGGGCGGTGCTGAGTTCCGATCCCCTCTAACTAAAATTATTAAACAGATTAATGAGAGGGCCAAAAAGGATCCCACCCTGGTTGCTCCTCCCAATTCTAGTTGTGCAATTCCCCTTCAAGGGATTTTTCTTTTTTGAAATTGTGCGTAATGCTTGTTTGTTTGTTTAGACAGTTACATGAATTGTCTTCCTGCTGAGGCTCTTTGTAACAGTTCTGGAGGCTGCCAGCGTGAAATGTCTTTCTAAATCCGCTCTTCCAACTGAGGGGATTTTGGAGAATGCCTCGCCTGACTCACGCACATTCGCATCTGTTTCTCATGCTCTTCCAAAATACAGTTCCATCCCTGTGGCTCTTGGGTAGGCAGTTGGAAATAAATAAATATAAAATAAAATAAAAGACTTTAAAAAATCAAGTGCATCAGCTTTGGATATGTCCTCAGCGCGGCTCTTTTGTTTTGGAAAAGAAAAGGAGCATTTCCCGAGGCTTAGGAAAAGGTCAATAACACAAAAAATAAATATTGCCGCCAACCCCTGGCTAGCTGCTACCTTTGCAAAGAGGCGGCGGAGCCCTTGTAAATCATCTCTGCGGCTTTGGGAGGAGTGCAGCAACCACAAGAGAACCTGTGTGTCAGAGGCCTGGTGGGGTGGGTGACTACTTGTGAGTGATGCAAGATGGGCTTCGGGGCAGTGTGGGCACAGTGTGTGCCTGCAGAGGCGGATGCCGGAAAGCTGGGGAGATGTCCTGCGGTAGGAGATACCAGGTCATAGGAACCAGCCTACCAGAGCAGACAGCGGCTCCTCCACTCAGGTATCCTATCTCCAATGGTGGCTGTTTCAAGGAATGGAGTAAAACCAACCGGCTGTTATTATTGTTATTAGAGTCTAGGAACCCCAGGGCAGGATCAGGGCCCCATTGTGCTAGGCACCGTATGGACAAATAACAAGGAGACAGTCCCTTCCCCAGAGAGCTCACAGACTACAGGAAAGGTGGAGAAGACCCTGGAGAACGAGGTAGCACAAAGAAGTGTTTAGCTGAAAAATGGATGCATCAAGCACTCGCCTACCCAATCCTGGATGGGAGGGATCGGAAGCCTTCGTGACAGGTTTTGAGGAGGAATTTCAAAGAGGTTGAGGTGGTGACTTTTTATATGTATTTTCCCCATGCATAAGGAGATGGGGGCAGAGGCATCATTTGCAAGGGGGCAGTTCCCCCCCCCCCCGCCCCGCAGACTTTGACTTGCCCCTCGGACTTTTCACCAGCTGGCACTGAAGACTCTCCCTCGGGTCTGTGGGGACTGCCATGGGTATGTCTACACTGCCAAATTTGAGTCAGGTTGTGGCCAGGTAACCATCACAACGGAGGGGCAGCCAGGTCAACTCTGCTGCCCTAGGCATATGACAAGGGAGGCAGCTGATTATCTCGAGTGCATCTCAACCTCCCCACCAGCTGGAACCAGAAGCAGGACAGGTAGTTTGGGCCAGATGAGCGTGGCACAAACCTGGCCCTGATCCCTGCCCCAGGCCAGCCACTGGTAAGACAGCCCGGTCACTCCCCAGGATAGGATCAGCTGCCACCTTCCCACCACTCTCCAGGAGGAGACCAGCCCATTAACCCCCCACAAACAGCCGTGGCCTCAGCAGAAGCAAGAATGCTAACACAGCTTTCCCCCCATCTCCCAGAATTTTTCTGAAGTGATGTCCTGACTGGAGGGCCGGGGATCGGGGGAGGGAGGGGAGAAAGCTGTGTTAGCATGGGAGAAAATATGGTGGGCCTTGTGGGAAAAGCAGACAGGAGTGCACATGAAGCTGCCACTGTAGGCGGAGTGTAGACTCAGTTTCCCCATCTGTTAACCTGAGGTAATGCTACTGACCTTCTTTTCAAAGGGCTTTGAGATCCACTGCCATATACGAGCTAGGTATTATTATACTTATTATTAGGTTCAATCCGTGGGAACAACTCTCATCTCGGTTGTCACATCAGCTTGCCTGAATTGCACACACGGAGCGTTGCCCAGGTATCTTTCGCTTGCTCTACACACACTTAGCTTATTGTTTGGTTCTGAAGGTGAGCGTCAGAGTAGACCGGCAGAGATGCACTGTGGCTGAGAGTTCATATCACCAGAAAAACCTTTACCTGGGGAATCTGACTTTTGACCTTGCGAGTCTGACACTATATTATCTGTGGTACAAGCTCACTGTCAGGAGACCAGGTCGTAGGCCATGAGGCCTAGTGGTCGGAGCAGGAGCCAGGCCTCGTGGTCAGAGTCCAAATGCCAGAGCCCCTGTTTGGAGCAGGAATCAGAGTCAGGGATCGAGACAGAGTCAGAGCCAGGAATCAGAGCTGAGGGTTACCTGGAGCCAGGGAAAGCAGGAGCAGGGCTGGTTTCAGGACAGGAGCAAAGCTGGGACAGGACCGGAACAAGGCTGGGTGCCGGGCAGGGTCTAAGCTGGAGCAGCGCAGGAGTAGGATGTGGAGTCAGGTGAGCACAGGGAGGCAGAGATGCCACCCGTGTGTGCACTGAGCAGTCGCCCACCCTCGGCAGCTGCCGGGCGTAAGAGCGAGGCACGTGACTGCCTTAGCCAGTCTGGTGGTTCTGCTGCGGCCCAGCTGGGCTTGCTGACTGCCTGATGACTGGGCAGGCGTGGCTGCAGGCCCTCATTCCCAGGGCTCACCGAGAGGGATGTGCATGTCTCAGGCTTTCCAGTCCAGAGTTAGAATCCCCTGTCCTGGGAGGTTTCCCCCATGGAGCAGCTGTACTAGTAATCTGAGAATTTCTAATCCATTTCTACTAAATCTGCCTATGAACCACAAAGCTTCTGTCCAGCAAGGAAAGATCAGACAGGAACAATCAATCTGTCTCTCTCTCCGGCCAAGAGAAGCCCCTGGGATGGTTGGTGAGGAAATAGCACATGATGTTTATGACTGTCCCAGTTATGGGGGCTGCAGGCAGTTGGGCAAGTTCTCTGGACCCTTCACGGTCTGTGTGCCCTCAGGCTCCGTGTCTACAGTAGCCCACTATGCTATTACCTAGTGTTTGCTATGCCACTCATGCCTGGGCTGATGAGTCACTCCTGTGCTAGGCTCCAGCCAATCAACAAGCCATGAACTGGTCATGTGACTCCCAGACCGGGTATATAAGCCCCACAGGAGGAACAGCAGTTCAGTCTGCTCCGTCACCTGGAACTCTCTTCTGCCTAAGGGTGGTAACAGACTCTGTCAGCCATGCTCTTGTCGCTGTCCTGCTCCAGCCTTCTTCCAACCACGCTGGACTCCTGACTGCTTCAGCTCCAACCACTAGGCCTGATCATCTCCATCCCACTTTCTTAATGCAGTACAGAGCCCTACGCCATTCTCAATGGGCATTCTGATTGATAGACTAACAGCTGTTAGTCTCTGACCTTCCATGCTTTGATACCAGCCCCATTAGCTGGAATATTATTTCCATATTCACCTCCCCTTCCTATGTTGTTGCTAGTCATACCTACAAAGCTACTAAGCCACACAAAATCAGGGAATAGACATGTTAATTACATGTTAGTGTCAGTGTGACGGTCCCAGAAACTGGAGACCTCTGTTTATTTCCAGAATGGGAACAACACAGGACAAGCAACCCCACAACACAAACACACACCTTACCAGTGTGATTCAATGGCAGAGCTGGATGGGAAATGGTTTCCCCATCATGTGAAAATGTTCAAGGTAATGAAAATTTCCCCCTTACGAATCAGGAGGGAAAGTCAAAATCTTGAAAATGTTCACAGATGGAAAATGTGGACATGTCCAAGTTTTTGTTTAGAGTCTGACTGCTGCTTATTTTTAAAACTGTCATCAGCTGAAGTTTCAAAACAAAACGTCTTTTTGGACTGGAAAACTGAAAATTTGCATTTTGAAAATGCCAAAATCTTTTGCTCAAAACTTTATTTCACAAATATTTTTTGAGTAAAAAATGTGTCGAAACCAACCCTTTCCCACTTGAGGAGTTCCAGTTTCAATGAATCAGCATTTCCTGATGAAAAAAAATAACCAAAATATTCCCGACCCCGACTAGTCTCAGCGCTTTGGCAATACAATGGGACAGCAGAGAGCCTCACCTCTTGGTTACCCATTCAAACTCAGCCTTGCTTAGTAAAAAATGAAAGCTTACAGTGGATAACACCTGTCCAATGGCTTCCCAAGTGAAGTCTCCTTATCTGAAGCAGCCAAAGACTGGATGGGTCATGGTGGAGGAAATCCCTGCTGGCCCCTTGAGGTGTGTCCTCCAGGCAGCATTGAATCACACTGGTAAGGTGTGTGTTTGTGTTGTGGGGTTGCTTGTCCTGTGTTGTTCCCATTCTGGAAATAAACAGAGGTCTCCAGTTTCTGGGACCGTCACACTGACACTAACATGTAATTAAAAATACCTGCTATCAAACTGCCCAACAGCCTTCAGTCTTCCTGAGGGAACCAGAAGTTCTTGCAGAAGATTCTGCTAGGAATAGCTGAGTCAACACCATCTCATGTAGCAACAGTTAAGGAGAATAACAAACTGGACCAAATTTATCTCTGATGTAACTCCACCGACATCACACCAGGGGAAATTTGGCCCAGTTTTTGCTTTTGTAGTTTTGGTGGTGGTGTGAAGTGTGGAAATCATGCGGGGGCAAATTGCAATCCAAACTCTCCCATCCTTCTTCCTGGGGCCCTGGGGACAGCCTGGTGACAAGCAGGCTGCAGCAGATCAAATTATTTGGCAAATTGTTTTAAATAGGGCCCAGACCTTTCTTCCTATCCCACGCTGCTCTAGCACCGGTCCGTGGGAACCATTCCGAACTCCTAATTAGGGGACACTGCAGTGGACGGCAAAGTTAAAAAAAAAAAGTTGGGCATTGCTCAAACCAGGTCTTCAAAACGTCCCCTGACCCTGGTGGTCATTTCTAGTGACATCTGCCTGTTCTAATGCTCACCCAGCCAAGGTTTGCAAGAGGCCGAGATTCTTTCTGCAACTCTAGAAGTTGCCTTTGTCAAATGAATTTTTTTGCTTCAAAGGATTCTCATTGGAACAAGCCCCTGACCCCCAAAGTTAAGCTCCGTTCTCCCTCTCAACACACCCTTCTGTTTATTGGCCATGGGGGAATCGCCCTGGCAAGCATTGTGTGCTCAGATAAGAGAGGCCCCATGGTAGACTCGCTTTCCCCTCGGTTATCCCACTGGCAATGGGTCATGGTACCTTTTGTCCCGTTACCCTCTCCCTGGTGTTAGTTGGTAGCTCATGGGTGTGGTGGGTGCACCTTGGTTCACTGTGCAATCCCCAAATTCTAAGCCAGGTCCCTGGAAACAAAGAAGGCCCAATGCCTCTCAGCAGCCCCAAACCCTTGGTTCCCTTCCACAGCCTCTGTGGAGGCAGCATTATCCCCAGAAAACTCAGATCTAACACTAAACACTTCTATCGGGGCAGGGATAAAACCTCAGTGCCGGTGATCATTTGGGGCCCTGATGGGGCTCACGCAGCCACCCCCAGTGGTATCATCGTGCGCGCCTAAGTCCCCAGTGCTTAAATATACAGAGTGATACTATCTAACCCGACCAAGAGGCCAACCTGCCCCTGGACCCGGACTTTCTCTTCCCAAACAGGGTTCTTCCTGCCCCTTGTGGTGGTTCCTGGGTGGTTGGGTGCAGGGTAAGTTCAGCCTTGTGAGTCCCTGCTGAGTTGCCTGTTTCCATCCCTGTGGTTTCCGTGCTGGTCAAGGCTCCATCGCTGGGTTGGTGGCTGTGACCCTGCCTCCAATCTGTTCCCTGGACCGATCCCATGGGTCTGGGTGCAGGCTGTGTTTGGGCTTGTTCTCCCCAACAGCAACAAGAACACATGTTCTCTGCCCGTGCCATGTGGCTGCTCTCCCAGTCCTGCCCCAGGGCTGGCCAATAGACCCAGAATGGACCAGGTGGCCTGAAACCTTGTCCTCTCCTCCAATGGGGAGGCAGGCTGGCCACAGGGGTGGGATTTCCTCTCTGCCATCCAGCCAACCAGGGTCCTGTTCCCCTGTCTGCTAGCCCCTTTATCGATCAGGTCTCATGGGACTGATCTTTTATGCTACATGTGTTGGGTGGAAGAAGACTTTGGCAGCAGCATGCAAATTCCCCAGGCGTTAACTAGAGCTGGGTGAAGAACAGAAGGTTTGGTTCTCTGGCAATTCCAAAAAAATATTTTTTCAAATTGTTGGTTTTTGGTTTTTTGACATGAACAGTTTGGCAAAATAACTACTCTCATTTGTGAAATGTTTCGGAGTCACTGAATCTGCCTTTTTCGCCAAAAAAGGCTTCGGCCAGAAAATTGCGCCCAGCTCTGGTGAACATCCCAGCTCACCTCCCACGGTGTGCACATTCAACAGTGACATTAACAGCGCCCACTGGAAGCAGTATCCCCAGAGCAGACGAGGGACGGGCCAGGGCTCTGAGGTGGCTCTGAACATTCGCTCTCTCAGGTGCTTGGCTGGATGGATCTTGCTCATGTGCTCAAGGTCTAACTATTCGCCACAGGTGGGGGCATGAAGGAATGTTTCACTAGGTCAAATCAGCAGAGACCTTGCGGGGAGTTTCACCTTCCTCTGCAGTTTGTGGGTGCGGGTCCCTTGCCAGAAGGGGGTTGCCAGCCTGGAGCCCCCTCCTGCACTCAAACTCCCTCCCAGAGCCTGCACCCCAGTCCCCTGCCCCAGGCTCATCCCGGAGCCCCCTCCCATACTCTGAACCCCTCGGCCCCAGCCCAGAGCCCACACCCCCTCCCGAACCTCAGCCCCCTACCCCAGCCTGGTGAAAGTGAGTGAGGGTGGGGGAGAGTGAGCAACGGAGGGAGGGGGAATGGAGTGAGCAGGGCGGGGCCTCGGAGAAGGGGCGGGGCAGAGGGTGGGGCAAGGGTGTTTGGGTTTGTGTAATAAGGCAGTTGGCAACCCTATGTGCCGGCCTTGTTTTGTGCACAAACAGGGGGGCTGGGACTGTTAATCTGTTGACCACCAGTGTGTGCGCACAGGGCACCGTTCAGCCCCTGGCAGGATTGGGCCCTGGCTGAAAGGTTGGTGCCCGGGGGACTGTTGTCAGCAGCTGAGCATGGAGTGGGAGGGACAGTCCCCGGATGCTGATAGGTCGTCCGCAGTCAGCCAGTGGAGTACCTCGCCCTGAGTGACAGCAGAGAGAATTAGGGAAATCGAGGCCAGGGCAGACTCTGAAGGAGAGGGATGGCACGGTGAGGTCAAGCAGGTGCACCAGCAGACACTGGCGGTGCAATTTGGTGTCCCGGGCTGAGTGGGTGCTCACTCGGTGGTCCTCCGGGCCACAGGACGGCTAGTTCTGCTGCCTTACAGTGATGTCTTTGGCAATCACGGACACCTCAGAGCCATGCTACTGCCTGCACTGCCATCCTGTGCTACTCCCAGTGCTGTGCCCGCCCGTCTATGCCGTGCAGCCAGTTTCCTTACATGGTCCACTCCTTCCTGTATTCAGGACAATTCCCGCCCTGCTTCCCGGGACAGTCGTCAGTTCAACAAGCCCCTTCTTTGCCAGGCCTCACTGCCGGCTGGTTCTCCTGCTGCACTTTGCTGTTCTGCTTGAAGAGCAAAGATCTGAGGATCTGACCGGTTCTGATTTCCAGGGCTTGTACCCCGTTCGCTAGCTCTGCAACACAGCAGGAGGCTTATCCTTCGTACGCTTTGGGCCTGGCTCGCCGTTAGGCCCTTAATGTGCTTGGAAGAAGGATGGGGTGGGGTCAGCCACATTTGCACTCACTGCATTCTGGGAACATGCAGGCGCCTGCCGGTCCTCCAGTGCAAATTAAAGCAACCTTATGGCTGGTTTTTGTGCCCCCTATAGGCTTGGGAACCAGAGAAGAGTCATCACACGCTCTAGGTATGTCTCCTTCATACCACAGCGTATCCCTAATGCTATGCCATAGCGCTCTTCTATCAGCTGTCGGCTAGCTAGGCAGGTCCTCTGGAGAGTGGGGATCCTCTGTGGGCTCTATAAGGTTTTTTAAGGCCCCTTGCAGAACGGCACAAAGGGACCCGTGGCTCATACTGCTGTGGGTCAAGGGAGAGTTATGTGCTGAAACTGGAGCAAACCCTTCTCCTCGGGAGTGTGTGTCTGTACGTGTGTGTGTAATATTCTTGCACTGTTTAACATTCAGTGTAATGCGGGCCCAATCTCTCTGTCTGCAAACAACTTTCCTCCTTTTCCCCAGCTACATCTCTTGGTTCTTCCGGGCACGGGTTTGGATTTGATTTGAGGGTGTGGCTTATCGTCCGAGGCTTTGATTCCCCTGCCCCTCTTTTCCCCCTCCCTAGAAATCGGCCTCCAAGTAGCAAATGAGAAGCTGCCCCGCGCCGGCCCTGAGCTGTCAACGTTTGGGTTCTAATCAAACTTGTCAAAGATGGTCTCTGCAGCTGGAGACTGTTGGCTGTGCCGCTCGCTCGCCCCTCCCCTCTGAGATCATAAGGTTGAGGCTGTTTACAGAATATGGCTCAGTCCTGGAACACCCCCATTTGTGAATGGGAAAAAAATCACTTCAAATAAAAGTCCAAACAATTTTAAAAAAATATTCACCCTGTATAAACAGCGGGGGGGGGGGGGGGGAGGGAGGGTAAAAACTCTGGCTGAGATGCACTTTGGTCCATTTGTGTTCAGTTTTTAGAGCTATAAAAGCCACAGAGAAGTATGATGTGCCTAGACACCACAGTGATGGAGAGACAGGGAAAGAGATCAGCTGCTTTTATGCAGGTGAGGAGCTGGAGCTGTTTTTATGTGGGGGAAAAATGCAAAGTCAGAATTCTTAGGAGCGCAGGATTCACCGTAATGCCCGGAGTCTGGTGTACCAGCGCCGGCAGCAGCAGCTAAAACTTCGAAAACATCAGACCAGTTGTGGCATGCTTCAGCTTAGACATGGCGAGAGGCAGAGAAAGGAGGAGAGATCCATTCATGACTCCGACCAACAGGGGAATTTGCTCACTGCCCGAAGCGTGTGGTTGGATCATCGTGAGACTTCCATCACGGCACATCTTATTAAAGACAGTCCAGTTTGAAGTCCGGCTGCATTGTCTTTATCCAAATCTTTGCAGGCACAGTTTTCAAAGGGTGTCTGTTTCCTCCGCACAAATGATTTGTGCGCACACGTTTGCAGACACAGAAGCCTGTTTCTATATGTACGAAAGAGAGGCCACTTTGAAAAATCACCCCCAGCACAGTTCTCCCCCTTCTAGTTTCTTTCCATATTTATTTCAGCTCTGAATGTGTTATTGAGTCTGAGCCAAACTCGTATCCAAATGCCCTAAAACTTTGACAGGTTTCAGGTTGTAGCCCACGAAAGCTTATGCTCTAATAAATGTGTTAGTCTCTAAGGTGCCACAAGTACTCCTGTTCTTTTTCTAAAACTTTGAATGTAGTTGCAATCTGAACTCAGATCCCAGGCTGAATTTTGCATCCAGGCTGTACTTATTACAGCGAGCGGAACTAGAATCCCAATTCTAAACTCCGCATACCCCCTGATCTCGCTCAGAATTCCCTCGTACAAATCCCTCTCTATTTTCAGCTGGAGGTGCCACCTGACTTTTTTGACAGGTGAGGCACAAACCACAACATAGCCATTGTCACCCTTGCTGAATGTATAATTTAATAGCTACAGTAGAACCTCATGGTTACAAACGCCGGAGTTATGAACTGACCGGTCAGCCACACACCTCATTTGGAACCAGAAGTACACAATCAGGCAGCAGAGACCAAAAAAAAAAAAAAAAAGTGAACACTGTACTGTGCTGTGTTAAACGGAAATGCCTAAAAAACATAAAGGGAAAGTTTAATAACAAAAGACTTGACAAGGTAAGGAAATTGTTTCTGTGCTGGTTTCATGTAAATTAAGAGGGTTAAAAGCAGCATTTTTCTTCTGCATAGTAAAGTTTCAAAGATGTATTGTCCGTGTTCAGTCATAAACTTTTGAAAGAGCCACCATAACGTTTTGATCAGTTACGAACGTTTCCGAGTTACGAACAATCTCCGTTGCCGAGGTGTTGATAACTCTGAGGTTCTACGGTATTCAAATTTACCTTCTTCAGAGTGAAGAAGCCGGAGGCAGACCTGGAAACTGGAGCTGCCAGCTCCACCACTGCTACCAGGCCAGCCGAATGGGTGGAGCACGAGGCAGGACCAGGGCATTGGCTTCTGTGCCCCTCAAACATGCACAGGGCCGCCCCCTTGTGGGGTAGGAAGCAGAGGGGAGTGCAGGATGCAGCCCCCCCATCCCCTGAAAGCCCCCTTCAGCCTGGGCTTAACTGCTACAGTCCTACCGTGGTCTCACCAAGCCGTTGTTACCACAGCACCGCTCTGATAAAGTGACTCTTGGGTGTGGTAAATTGCTATGGTAACAAGGCAGCTTCCTGAGGCCCTGTTAGCTATACCAAGTTTGGAGCCTCCCATGGCACTACATACACCTCTACCCCAATAGAACGCTGTCCTCGGCAGCCAAAAAAACGTGTTATAGGTGACACCGCGTTATATTTAACGTGCTTTGATCTGCCGGAGCGCGCTGCCCCGCCCGCCCGGAACACTGCTTGACCGCGTTATATCCGAATTCATGTTATATTGGGTCGCGTTATCGCGGGGTGGAGGTGTACTTGGAGCGGTGCAGCGTTGCATTTCGCGGCACTCGCCTGGGCTGAGGAGCCACGCCTGTTTGCATCAGTATCTCAGGCATGCAAACAAAACCACAGCAGAGTGGAAAGACAAGACAGCCCTGTGGCATGGCACGGAACCGGGACTCGGGAGACCTGCGTTTGAATTCCTGGCTCAGTCAATGATTTTCTGGGTGACGTTGGGCAAGTCACTAAGGCTACAACTATGCTACAGCAGTGTAGACACTCACTGCAGCGATGGGAGGGGCTCTCCTGTCGCCGTAATTAATCCACTCCCCGAGGGGCGGTCGCTGGTCCATGGAAGAATTCTTCCTGATCTCGGTTGAGGCCTCCAGGTGCTAATGTAATACAAATCATTAATACCAACAATAGAAAACCAGAACAATCAACGACAGGTGGGATCAAACTACACTGGTTCTAATGGCCCCGTTTATTCCTGATCTAATCCCCACTGAAGTTACTGCTGAGAAATTCTATGACTCCTAAGAAGCCCTGGTCGTATTAGATGATAGCATCAGTAGGTTGTGTCTGTAGTCTGATGACTCTTTGTGGTAGGCCATCCTTTAGGCACCAGGCGAAAAACATCCCAGTCCTCTGTCCCCTAGCAACCGCAGCTGAGGTAGGATGGGATAGCTACTCCAAATTTCCCAGAATGCACCGATCGATGCAGGCAGGCGTGTGTGCGTGGTAGGTGTGGACAGGTTGACATGCTTGGCACATTATTGTGCCGGGAAAATGCTCCTTTGTTGACACACTGAACCAGAACCCGAACACTCCACAACCGATTACACCTGACATGGTCCTATCTGCAGTGAAGACAGGAGCTAAAGCATGTCTCTTAAATCAAGTGCTGGCTGGACTAATGTGAACCAAAGACCTCCTGAGGGCAACTGGCAGAAGGCGCAGGGGTACCTATGGGTAAAAGGATTCATGAGGTCACCAAGAGGAGTCCCTGCTGACAGCCTGTCACTCCAGTCATCATAACCACTGTGAGATGTGTGTATGGAAACTACGTGAAGAGTTATGTATATATGCAGAAATTATGTTCCCTAGGCTTTGTAGGCAGGGCACTCAAAGGTAGAGTGCCTTGAGACAAATTTTCTATAGACAGGAGATGGAAGACACTTATCTCCCAGGTAGACCATTGCGTATAGTGTGTCTCACCACAGCAGTCTATTAGCATGTTGAGTCAAATGCCAATAAAGAGCTGGTGGAGACTTCAGAAATAAATTAACAGAATGAGGAAAACAGTGAGGTGGGAGAGGCGAGGGGGTCCCTGTTTTCAGGGGAAGCTCAAAGATCTGGTCTGGTATATCTGGTGATGCAGAAAAGACACACTAGCATCTGTCAGTCAGTGAATACGAGCTGCTAGCAGGCTGATGTTATGGAAGAGGGCTCTCAGCCATTCTGACTGAAAACGCTGAGAAAAGGTCTGGTGGGAAGCTATCCTGTAAAAGACAGGGGATCGTCTTGTGAGTTAAGTTTAGGCGCTAGGAAGCGTGTTATGATTTAGTTTTATGTAACCATTTGTTTCCAGCATTCTTCGGTGATGTCATTTGAATTTCTGTTCTCTGATCATCAGCTTCTTGTTGTTTTCACTACGGACGTCTCAGTGCTGGTGTTAAGCGCAGTGGTGACCCTGAGTTAAAACGAGTAAGCTGGTGCGCACTTTTCCTTTGGGAGTAGCAAATCTGAGCATTCTGGGAGTGTTCGGTGCATCGGGGCAGGGCGCCTCAAGGGGTCGGTGTGTGCCTACCACTACCCCATACAGAGTGGGGCCTGCAGAGGCCTGGAGGGCCGTGCTTGAGTTGCCAGAGGCAACCCCTATCTAGCTAGACCCATTTGTGGTCTCTCACCTTATATTTAGATTGTAAGTTTTTGAGGGGAGAAAGACCACTTTTTGTTCTGTATTTGTACAGTACCTAGCACAATAGCATCCGGGTCCATCACTGGAGCTGCCAGGGGCTCTGATAACAGAAATAATCAATAATGATAAAATATAACACAGTTCCTTTCTTTAAAGCAGTTCTACTGTGCAGTGTCAAATAAGCAAGAGCTGAAAATAAAAGGCAGCGGTCATGCAACCACTGCACAACTGCACAGAGACCGAGGGAGGCTATGCTCATCAGACATGCTAATAATGCTTGTTACGTTCTGATCACACCATCAAAGTACTCTTCAAACATTAGCTAATTGAGGCTCACATCATGCCACGAGATAGGTATTATTCTCCCCTCAATACCGACGAGAATATGACCCAGAGAAGCTTTGAGTTGTTTTACTTGCCGAAGGCTAGACAGCTGGTGCTCAATGAATAAATGTGTGTAACGCATGCAGGGGTAGTAGGAAAAGTTTCTTGGCATGACATCTGGATTTGTGCATTATGGCAAAAATCACAAGTGAGTTATGCCGATCACCTGAAAGACGAGCCAATTAAAATCCGATCCCTCCCCACCACCACCCAATCGTCAGAATGTCTATTTTGGAGATTTTTTAATTGCAGGGATAAATCCCCCAGTTTTCTATTAATATGTTGTTAGGCAAGTGCACCGAATTACTGACATGAAGCAATTGCCGGGGAAAGAAAGAAATGAGTCACTGGCAGAGCTTATTGCAAGGTCAAGGAACTAGATGGCTACAAGTAGCATCAACTGAGAGGGACTGGTGGGCGAAGGGCAGGCGAGGCAGTCCACGGTGTACTGAAATGCATATTGGGCTGTATTAGTAGGAGCATTGCCAGCAGATTGAGGGAAGTGATTATTCCCTTCTCTTCGGCACTGGTGAGGCCACATCTGGAGAATTGCGTCCAGTTTTGGGCCCCCGCTACAGAAAGGATGTGGACAAATTGGAAAGAGTCCAGCAGAGGGCAACGGAAATGATCAGGGGGCTGGGGCACATGATTTATGAAGAGAGGCTGAGGGAACTGGGCTTATTTAGTCTGCAGAAGAGAAGAGTGAGGGGGATTTGATAGCAGCCTTCACTACCTGAAAGGGGGGTTCCAAAGAGGATGGAGCTCAGCTGTTCTCAGTGGTGGCAGATGACAGAACAAGGAGTAGTGGTCTCAAGTTGCGGTGGGGGAGGTTTAGGTTGGATATTAGGAAACACTATTTCACTAGGAGGGTGGTGAAGCACTGGAATGGGTTACCTAGGGAGGTGGTGGAATCTCCATCCTTAGAGGTTTTTAGGGCCCGGCTTGACAAAACCCTGGCTGGGATGATTTAGTTGGGAATTGGTCCTGCTTTGAGCAGGGGGTTGGACTAGATGACCTCCTGAGGTCTATTCTAACCCTAATCTTTTATGATTCTATGACAAATGCAATTGATCACATCTCCGGAGCTACTCACATGGACACCAAATGGCTTTGCAGCTTGTCACACGCTGACACCAGACCCACACACAAACCAATGGCCGCTTGCATTCACACACCTGGGTTACAGGAAAATAGAGACAAACTACGCTGATTCTGTACAGACTCTGATGCTCCTTGATAGCATTTGAATTGCAATATCAGTGTCTGAAGGGCTCGCAGCAGGTGACACATGTTTAGCTTTCAGGAAAATATTTCCTGGGATCCTGCTTAAAAAATCATTGCAGTTGACGGAGCTGTAAAGATGATCTCAGGCAGACAGATGAGCCTGCTGTGATGTCCCAGGAGACTCACTGAACATCTTCATTAATGCTGTGGAAGTGGGAGCAAGCAACCTCTGCATGAAATTCACAGACTGTACTAACACCGAGGGCAGAGAGAGCACAGAGGAAATGTAGTGAGGTTAGAGTGAAAGACAGACCACATCATGATGAACTGTGGAAAAAAGCCAAGCGAATGTGATACATAAAGGGAAGAAATAAGCGGGAAACGCAGAGATTCAATGCGAGAACAAAACTTGATAAGCAGTGACAGGGACAGAGACCAAAAGGTGATGTTACAAGCAGCCCAGAATCACATTGACCTCACATCTAATCTGCTGTTTACTGAGACATCAAGTCGCCGAGTAGGAAGACAAAATACCCTTGGCTCTAGCGAGACCACCTCAGAATATTGAGTTCGTTTCTAGGCCTCTCAGTAGGATACCTGTGGCGGGGCGACGACTCACCGGTGCGGCGCCTCCTGCTGGTTGTCCAGGGAATTAGCTCTTTTCCAGCTCTGGAGCGCCCTCTGCTGGCTGATGCATCTCCTGCCGCTGGCCCTTGGGTTCTTCCTTGGACCCCGGTGCCCTTTGTTCAAGGATTCTGCCCACCGCAGTATCCCCTCTCTCTGGGTCTGCCCTCCCCGTGGAGCCCCCAACCCCCTATCCCCACCTTGCCTCAGTGGCTACTGCCAGTCGTCATCTAGCCCCCGCTCCCTGGGATAGACGCAGTCTGTAAACCACTCATCATCGGCAAGGGGGGTGGGACCGGCTGCCTCTGCCTATTCCTGGGCTGCCCCTCTGCAGCCCCAGTACCCTCTTGTGGGCCCTTAACTCGGCCTGCAGCCTGGGGCTTTACTAGGCTGGAGCTCCCCAGCTCCCTCTGCCCTTCCCCAGCACTGCTCCACCCTAGGTACCTTCCTCAGCTTCCTAGGCAGCCAGGTCCATCTCTCTCTAGAAGCTAGAGAGAGTGTCTCTTTTGTCTCTGGTCCTCAGCCCTCTTATAGGGCTAGCTGTGGCCTGATTGGGGTATGGCCCCACCTGTGGCTACTTTCCCCCAATCAGCCTAGCTTTCCCCCCATCCCAGCCTTCTCCCAGGGCTGTTTTAAGCCCTTCAGGGCATGAGTGGGGTGACCACCCTGCTACAATATCAATGACATGGATGGAGTTCTGAGCCAAGCCATCAAAATTATTAGGGAGCTGGACGGTCTGATATGAAGACCGAGCTAAATATGTATTGACAATGGGCTAAGTAACAGCTAAGGGACAGAGAGGGAAATGGACCGCAGGTATCCAAGAAGGGTGATACATTATTTCGGGTGCTAGAAGGGAGGCATGACTAAGAATAATGGGTTGAAATGTAGAAAGAAAAAATTTCAGGCTGAGAATTTCCTGACAGTGAGATCTGTGATGCTCTGGACAAATCTCCCAAGAGGGGTCTGGGACTTTGACAACCAATGCCAGACCAGGCAGTTGAATCTGTACGACACAGAACAGTCCTGCACTGGCAGGGAGGTGAACCGAAAACAGGATAATTCTTCTTCCTCTCTAACTTCGGTAATTCTGTATTCATGCCACGGCAAAAGCAGCATCAACATGTGTCAGCACCTGAACATCCATTCCCCTTTGGAGCAGCCGTGAATGGTCCGGGGGCTGTGAAAAGGAGCTCAGTTGGGAGAGCTTAATATTCATAAACAGTCCGTCTAATCCTGTAATCATGCCTCCGGATCCCCAGTGCGCCTTGGCCATGTCTTGCAGCGTGGGCTGTCCACATGTTATATAAGAGCTTAAAAAAATAAAACAGTTTAGATTCACAGCCTCAGAGATGTGACGGCCAGGAGGGACCTTTGTGATCATCCCAATCCCCCGTTAATTCCTGAATCCAGCCCAGAACTTGCGGTTGAGCTAGAGCAAATCTTTATGAATTAAATACACGTTAGCTGCCAGATGCAGCGGTGATGCGTGCATACGCGATAGATCGATTGATCATTTTCAGCGCTGTCAGAATCAAGCGCTAATATTTCCCTGGGCTCCTCCATACAAATGTGGGGGGTTGTGCCATCTTTCTATCATACCCACAGTCGCAAAATAAACCCAGATTTGGCCCTGGGGCTGTTAGATCAATAGAATGTAATTTCCTCCTGAACGTTTCCATTCCTGGCGTGTGTGTGTGTGTGTGTGTGTGTGTTTTGTTGGTTTTGCTTTAAACTCCCAGACCATTTTTTTTCTTTCCCTTTTGGAAGGAGACTCCAATGTTTCAGTTGCTTGTTTTATAAGGCATTGCATCATCTCTCCTCCTTGCCATTAATTAACCAGTGTAATATTTTCCGCGTGAAGTCACAGAACTTGAAATGAACATATTTCGGCATCAATTAGATCTCTTGCTCATGTGAGGGCCCAGCTGCACTTTAAATACTATTTATATAATGGTAATGAGCCAGTCATCACTGCTGCTGGCCTGCAAGTGAGTTTTGTATAGTGCCTACTTGCAAATGACTATAAGTAGGTGGAGCCGTTTTGGTTTTTTTTTTCTTTACCAGAGACTATGTTGGATAAAGCGTCCTGGTTTTTAACACACAAAATGGGCTGGCAGCATAAAATCGGATGTTATTCTTGGTGTCCGTTTTATTTTGTTCTGTTTTCCTTGGAAAATACACCCATCAAAGGCAGGAGTTGCTTCTTTTAAGACTGGTTTTTTTTTTCCTTTTCGGATGGGGGTTTCTGTTTGGCACCTTTCCTCTCACACAGACATTTTTCAGGGAGAGATTTAGACATCTAAACAACCTTCGCTGATGGATTGTGGAGTCAGAGGGATCAGGGTAGAAAAATGAGGTTAGAGAAGCACTGGCAAACCTCAATGTGGATTAGGTAAAATCCACATGGATAAAATAAGGACTGACCCAATTCTCAGGCTCAGTACGCAGCCCCGTTCAATTGGGAGGTTCAGAAAAGTTTGGTTAACTTTTAAAGAAAAGTCCACGTTGCAATACCCTCAGCTATCCCTCCCATGACTTCTTAGTACAGCCCAGGGTGTAGGGTGCCCCTGTGTGATTACACCAGGTAACACAGATCTGGGAGATGGAGAATCAGGGAGAGCCCCAAGGTCAGTCTGTGTCCAGCAGCCTCGTCAAAGAATCCTCTATATTTATTTCAGTGTCCTGTCTCGTCTCTCTCTAATGATTATACAGCCCCTATCGCTGTATCAGTCCAGGCCCTTAGCACCTCCAAACTGTTTGAAGATAGAAATAACACCGACAAGCTCTCTTTCTTCCCAGGCTGTACTAGAAACAGCTGGCTTAGTTTGTAGTTGTGTGTGACTCTGAACCATTTATGGAGACCACAGACCTTGTGAAACTCACTCTGGAATGGAGGCCCCAACTTGTGTAACACCGACAGACCCTGGTCGTCAGCAGGTGGGAATCGAACCTGGGACCTCTGGACTGAAATGCACGAGCCGCTACTGCATGAGTGAAAAGCCACATGGCCCTTAGCTAAGGCTGTAGAGCAGACTCATTAATCTCTCTCTAAGGGGTCTTGGTGCCACTCGATAGGACAGTACCCTACACCCAGAAGGCGTGTGGGTTACACTGGCTCAGCAACTCAGGGCTTGTCTACACCTGAAACGCTGTGATACTGGAGCGCTTCAGTGTAGACACTCACTCCAGCAATGGAAGGGATTCTCCTGTCAACGTGGTTAATCCATCTCCCCGAGACGTGGTATCTAGGTTCTTCCCTCAGCCTAGCACTGTCTACACCGGGGGTTGGGTCCTCTTAACTACGTCGCTCAGGGGTGTGGCTGTAGGAGTTGACCTACTTTTTGAACGTAGACTTGGCCTTCGTCCCAGTTTTGCTTCGAAGCACCAGGCCTGTCCAGAATCTTGGCCACGTCACCACATAAAATTAGGCCCTGAAATAGCCAACAGCCTGTGCTGATGTTAGTTACATGACCCTAATGCAGCTGAGTTTCAGATGACTCAAGCAAGTAGAGCTCAGCTCTGCTCATCGGTGGCTTGCAAGACGGAGAGCAGGACCTGACTGTAAGCAGCCCCATGCTGAAAATGTGCCTCAAACCAATCCAGGTCCACTGGCCACAATGCCAGCTTTCAGAGCCTCCTTATGCCCAGTCCAGGGGGTAAGGGACTGGATCACAAAGCCTCATAGAGGAGAGGGATGGCTTTGTGTTTTGTCTTAAAAGAGGATTAAGAATTGATCAACCTCACAGTACTTCAGCATGTCAGCCTGGATTAGAGGGGGTCTCAAGCCATGCTGTGATATACGGAGTCAGAGTCCATCTTAATCAGGAAGATGACAGCTACAAAGTATTCGTGCAAGCAGACTGGCTCCCGCAGAGTTTGAGCTCCAGCTTTGTCTCCTTTGTAGACCAGGGCTGCCATCCTCTTCGGAACTTTGTGCTGCACATGGAGACATCCTGAACAACACATGTCAGGTAAACATAGCCAAAACTGCAACACTGGGGTTTGCATTTTACATACCCTGATAGCTTGGTGATTTTCAGATCCAGACTCTGCGCTTGACTTGTTGCAAGGACAGGGACTAAAACCAAATCCAAATGCAAATTTTACAGGCAGATTTTAAACACGCCCAAATCCGTTATACTTTCCCCTGAAACATTTGTATTTCTCCCAGTGCCTATAAAGAGCAAGGAGCAATCAACCCCAGGGAATACGTATGGCATTTTGTTTATTTCTTTCACGTGCCATGTATAATTCTTCTTCACTTGAGAGGATCACAGCAACCGTTCCTCTTGGTGTGCTTCTGGCCCCGCTCCCTAGGATCCTTGGGTGCTAAATTAACGATTTACCACTAGTCACGTCCAAGCAGGTATCAATGGGTTGCCAAGGGACTGGTGAGGTTTGGATTATTTTTGGTTCTGGCAATGAGAGCGCTCTCTTGCTGGAAGTCTTGTCTTCTCTGGCAACAGATAGCGTGTCCTCCTGGCTGCCAAGAGATGACCAAGAGCCAGGCAAGCATTGGTTTTCACCAGACGCTTTGCTTTCCCCTCAGACAGACCATGTTCTGCCCTCAGGCATTTCCAGGTCCCATAGTGCTTCTCAGCCCGCCAATGTCTTGGTCACTGGTGAGAAGTTAGCTGATATCTTGGGGTCATCGGAAGGGTGGGATACTGTAGCGGGGTGGACACCCGCTCCTGCCTGAAAGGGCCTGAAACAGCCTTGGGAGAAGGCTGGGGCAGGGAGAAGCAGCTACTGGGCTGATTGGGGAAGTAGCTGCAGCTGGGCCACGCCCCAATCAGGCCTCAGCTGGCCTGTATAAGAGGCTGGGAGCCAAGAGCTCACAGTCTCTCTCTGCCTTAAGAAAGAGAAGGGCCTGGCTGCAGGGAGCTTGAGACAGGGTACCTGAGTGGAGCAGGGCTGGGAAAAGGCTGGGGAGCTCCAGCCTGGAAAGCCCCAGGCTGTGGCCTAGCAGAACGCTAAGGGGTACTGGGGGTTGCAGAGGGCAGTCCAGGGGTAGGCCAAGGCAGCAGGTCCAAACCCAACCTTGCCGATGATGAGTGGCCTATACTGCAGTCTGCCCCAGAGAGTGGGGGCTAGCTGGTGACTGGCAGTGGCCTTATCCTGAGGTGAGGTGGGGTTAGTGGGTGGGGGTTCCCCTGGGAGGGGAGACCCAGCGTGTGTGGGTATTGCCAGGGGGCAGCACCCAGAGCAAGGGGCACCGGGGTCCTGGGAGGGACAGGGGGCCAGTGCAGACGACAAGGATCGTATGAAAGGCCTTTTAAAGCCAAACGAGGCAGGCTAGGAAGCTCCGTGCTAGGGTCACCATCTAAGACTGAGACTTCAAACACAGGGCCTGTCTGATTGTTCCTGGACGCTCCCCGCTGAACTATTTCACCATGGTGGATGATCAAGGTGATACAAGAGCACTCAAGGAAGACAAGGCCGTGGCGGAGAAGCTAAATGAATTATTTGTATCAAGCTTCACTGCCGAGGATGTGAGGGAGATTCCCACACCTGAGTCATTCTGAGGAACTGTCCCAGATTGAGGTGTCAGTCAAGGAGGTTTGGGAACAAATTGATAAATTAAACAGTAATAAGTTACCAGGCCCAGATGGTATTCACCCAAGAGTTCTGAAGAAACTCAAGTATAAAATTGCAAAACTACTAACTGTGGTTATCACTTAAATCAGCCTCTGTATCAGATGACTGGCAGATAGTTAATGTAATGCTGTTTAAAAAAACCCAAAAAGCTCCAGAAACAATCCTGGCAATTTCAAGACGTAAGTTTAACTTCAATACCAGGCAAATTGGTTCAAACTCCAGTAAAGAACAGAATTATCAGACACATAGATGAACCCGATTTGTTGGGGAAGAATCAACACAGCTTCTGCAAAGGGAAATCATTCCTCACCAATCTATCAGAATTCTTTGAGGGCAAAAACAAAACATCTAGACAAGGGGGATCCAGTGGATGTAGTGTACTTGGACTTTCAGAAAGCCTTTGACAAGGTCCCTCACCAAAGACTCTTAAGCAAAGTAAGCAGTCATGGGATAAGAGGGAAGGTCCTCTCATGGTCAGTAACTGCTTAAAAGATAGGAAACCAAAGGTAGGAATGAATGGTCAGTTTTCACAGTGGAGAGAGGTAAATAGCAGGGTTCCCCAAGAATCTGTACTGGGACCAGTACTGTTCAACATATTCATATATGATCTGGAAAAAGGGATATACAGTGGGATGGCAACATTTACAGATTATACAAAATTACTCAAAACGGTTAAGTCCAAAGCTGACTGTGAAGAGTTACAAAGGGATCTCACAAAACTGGGTGGCCGGGCAAGAAAATCGCACATGAAATTCAGCGTTGATAAATGCAAAGTAATGCACATTGGAGAACATAATCCTAACCTATCCATACAAAATAATGGGGTCTAAATTAGCTGTTACCACTCAAGAAAGAGATCTTGGAGCCATTGTAGATAGCTCTCTGAAAACATCTGCAAATGTGCATCAGCAGTCAAAAAGGCTATCAGAATGTCAGGCACCATTGGGAAAGGGACAGATAATAAGACAGTCAATATCATAACGCTGCTATATAAATCCATGGTATGCCCACATCTTGAAAACTGGCTTCAATTCTGGTCACCTCATCTAAAAAAAAAAAAATTAGAATTGGAAAAAGTACAGAGAAGGGCAACAAAAACAATTAGGGATATGGAACAGCTTCTGTATGTAGGGAGAGTAAAAAGATGGGGGACTGTTCAGTTTAGAAAAGAGACAACTAATGTGGGGAGATGATAGAGGTCCATTAAATCATGACTGGTGTGGAGAAAGTGACTAGGGAAGTGTTATTTACCCCTTCACATAATACACCAACCAGGATTCACCCGATGACATTAACAGGCAGAAAGTTTAAAACAGACAAACGGGTCACTTGCTGGAGGATTCTCTGCACCTTGAGGCCTTTAAACCACGATTTGAGGACTTCAATAACTCAGACATAGGTTAGGGGTTTGTTACAGGAGTGGGTGGGTGAGATTCAGTGGCCTGCATTGTGCAGGAGGTCATACTAGATGATCATAATGGTCCCTTCTGACCTTAAAGTCTATGAGTCTATGAGAAATATTTCTTCACACAAGGCATAGTCAACCTGTGGAACTCCTTGCCAGGGGATGTTGTGAAGGCCAAAACTATAAAAGGGTTCAAAAAGAATTAGGTAAGTTCATGACGGATAGGTCCATCAATGGCTATTAGACAAGATGGTCAGGGAGGCACCCCCATGCTCCAGGTGTGTCTAAACTGCTGACTGCCAGATGCTGGGAATGGACGACAGGGGATGGATCTCTCAAGAACTGCCCTGTTCTGTTCACTCCCTCTGAAGCACCTGGCACTGGCCACTGCTGGAAGACAGGATACTGGGCTAGGTGAACCATTGATCTGACCCAGTATGGCAGTTCCTATTCTCATTTGGCAGCTTTTTACATGCACTCTGCACTGGTGTCAACACTGCCACTGGGGCACTATCTCTGCTCCCCATGGCATTCCGTACAGTTGGGAATCTGTTCTTGGGGACGGGCAGGCTCAGAGATCACTGTACGTTTGGAAGCATTGTCTAACGAGATTCTTCCAGCATCTTGCTGGAGTGCTACCCTGAAGTGTTAACACTGCACGTTCCAGCCATAAAAAATGCTTCCTAAATCTTAGCCTGCGGACACCAACGTATGAATGAAAATCTTGGGAGCAGAGAAGCCAAGGTCATCTCGGCTCCTGTGTGTTTTGAATCTCACGCATTTTTATTTCATTTTAATTGCAATGAAGGCTGTTTAGTGGCAGGAGAAACTTTAAAGGCTAAACTGTGAAAAGAACCTGAAAACTACTGTACAAAAAAGGCAATTTTAAAAGAAGCAAAAAAAAAAAAAAAATCCCAGCTCACTGTTTGTCAGATCTAGCTCTCAGTCATGATTCCCACCGGGGGAGTGGTGGCTGGGCTGTTTTATCAGGTTTACGTTCCCCAAACTGCAATTTCAGACTAATCTGTTCTCAGGACTTTTTAATCACCAAATTCACAGCGCCAAGAGTATCAATTCCTCTTCCCCATCCTCCTTGTCTCCCAGCCCAATTCCCAGGACTTGATAGAAACCACAAAGGCCAACAAGATACCAAAATGGGACGTCTATTAAAAATAGAACAAACCCAGTGAAAATCCTTGGAAAGCATCAGGGAGCTGTAGAAGGAGCCAGCCTTGTTTCATCCTGATGCAATTGACCAACTATCTGAGCGGGGTCCCGTGCTGATGAAACCGACCTGTGTCACCAAATGAGAATGACATCAGCGCCCACATCAGAGGAACAAAAACAAAGGTCGGCAATAGGAACAGGGCCAAATCTCTCTGCCATTTTGTGTCTCTGCTCAGAGAAGGGCCTGAAAGCTGGAAACTCGGAATGAGTCTAATCCATGACCAAGCACTGGAATGGATTACCCAGGGAGGTGGTGGAATCTCCTTCCTTACAGGTTTTTAAGGTCAGGCTTGACAAAGCCCTGGCTGGGATGATTTAGTTGGGGATTGGTCCTGCTTTGAGCAGGGGGTTGGACTAGATGACCTCCTGAGGTCCCTCTCAACCCTAGTCTTCGATGAGTCTATGATTCTATGACCAAAGTTTGGCATTCAGATGCATCATCTTAACGCCACCCGGCTGTTTTTTCATCAGATCCCTTCAAGGGACACCACAAGTGTCTCCTGCATTCTGGAAAGGATGCATGGCTTAACGATTCATACGCTGCCTTAGGATTCAGGAGGCCCATGTTCTGATCCAGGCTTTGCCGTAGTCTGACTGTGTGACACGCCCCCCCCCCCCCCCCCCCCCGCTCTGTACGTCAGTTTCCTCACCTGTTACATGGAACTGACAACTTCAAAAAGCTACATCCATTGATGTTTGTAAAGTGCTTTGAGATCCTTCGATGGATTACCCCATAAGTGACATGCAGAAGGCCTTAAATGGGACTCAAGTGCTGCCCCCACATAGAAGGTGAATTTCATGCCCTGGTGGTGCATGTTACTATTATATTTATAGGGCCAGCTTTAGGATTGCGAAGGCCTCTTCAAAGTTAATCTTGCAGAAGGTGCCCCTGCTTCAAACCTGACCCAACACACTCCTTTCCATGCCAGGAGTGCCTGCACTTTACCATACGGCATCACCATACAATGACTTTGCATCCCACCGGAATAGGAAGTGTCATGGCATCACATTGCGCAGACACAGACCATGGATTCTGCATTCGTGTTCCAGTGTTGCTGTCGTTCACAGCGCTGGTATTAGAGCAGCACCTAGTGGCCTCAGCTGAGATCAGGGCCCTGTTGTGCCAGGTGCTGTACACACACACAGAGTAAGAGTCAGTCCCTGCCCCAAAGAGCTTACACTCTAAACAGACGAGACAGACACATTGTCCCTGTTTAACAGATGGGCAGCCAACAGAGTCACAGGCAGATTAAGTGGTTTGCTCAGGGTCACACAAGGCACAGCTGGGAATTTAACCCAGATCTCCTGGCTGCCAGTCCAGTGCCTCACCAACAAGGCCAGCGTCTCCTCCTGCTGCCACTTGTCTTTCTCAGTACTGACTTCTGCCCTCCTTACGTTTCTCTGACGTTTTTACTGTAATTGGCTCAGTAAACTGGTAAAATTCTAGGACATCAAATACATACATGCAAGACTGAAGGGCATGAGTAGAACTGGATGTGGGGAGGCCAGGGCTGGAGCAGCTGATGGGGCTGTGAGTCGGGACTGAGGGGCATTAGCAAAGCTGTGTGTGGGGAGGCCAGGTATGGCTTAGCAGGGATGCTGCAGATGAGCATTGTGGTGTATTGGTATTTACGATCTAGCTGCAGACATTCAGTACATGAAACGTCAGCCACATCTATTGCTCAGAACAGACACTCAATGAACATTAGCTCCATTCACCAGACTCTTATTTTGTTTCTTCTGCGACTGGAGCGGAGGAGGCTGCATTCCCTACGTGCCAATTCCGCCTCTCTCGCATGGCCCACAGACGCACTGCAAGAATCAGGAAACATTTTCTTCCTGTGGAATACTTGGTCAGATTAGCAGAAATAAAACAATGCCTCCGTCAAGGCACAACAGCTGGGCTGTAGGTCATTCCTTGCCCCCCATGCAGCTGACCCCACTTTGCTGCAGTGGAGGTGTGCACCGTGGGACAGGGTGCTCTTGAAGGTAGAGTAGGGGTGCTATGAAACTGGCGTTCTACTCCTGCCTCCGATATTGACATGCTGCAGGAGTTTAGGCAAGTTTCTTCACTGCTCTGTCTCTTCATCTGTAACACAGTGACATCAATACTTAGCGTGGTCTAGTTATTAAGGAGACCTGCCTTGAGTGCAGGGGAGTGGACCAGATAACCTCTCGCTGTCTCTTCCAGTCCTACACTTCTCTGATTCTATCACTCCCAGTGTGATCAGACTTTATCAGTTTTTGTGAAGTGCTACAAGACCTTCTAACGGAAGCTGTTTCATTTCAGTTGAAGACAAATAAGAGGGGACACAACCAGGGTGTCTAAAGTCATGAGCAGTATGGGGAAGCTGGGGTTTCCATTGCCTTCTCTTGCAACACCAGAACAAAGAAATCAAACTGAGCAGCAACACGTTTTAAACTGATCAAAGGAAATGCCCTACTAAAATATCCCACCCGGGCGGGGCCTTCCAGAAATAAAAATCTCAGGTTATGTATTGTGTCACTTATCCAACTACAACTTGTGCTGTCCTGTTCTTTCCTTAAGGGGCGGGCTGAGCACTGTAGGTTCCTGTGCTGGATAGCTGCATGAACTTAGTGCGGCCTAGTGGTGAAGTCACAGGACCTGGAGCTATTCCTGGCTCTGCCACTGGCCTGTTGGGTGACCTTGGGCCAGTCACTTTGCCGCCATGTGCCTCAGTTTCCCCATCGGTGAACCAAGGATGAAACTGCCCACCTTGGTAACACACTCTGAGATCTACTGATTGAAAGTGATATATAAGAGCTAGGTATTAGTATTTATTTATGGTCATTCACAGGCAAAGAAATACATAACTGAGGTGGAACATTTAAAGCCTGGCTTGGTCAGATTTTCTATGATTTTGGTGATCATAGAAATTCCACAGGCTTTAAGGCCAGAAAGGATTATTGTGATCCTCTAGGCCAAGGGCTGTCAACTGAAGGGTCACAAACAGGTTGCAACCACTCTGCACGCCCTGGGAAGTACATCCCTCCTAGTGGGGAGGGTAACCCAGCAGAGATCCCTGCATTGAGACCAACAATGGTTGAATTAGACCCTGTCTGTATAATAGATGAGACCATCACCTCCCTCGCCCTGGCCAGTATAGGACAGTGCCTAGAGTATATGCTCCAAATCTTTATCCAGTCTAGTTTTCAATGCCGCTATTACTGAAGCTGCTACCAACAGACTCTTCCCCAGGCAAGACCAGCCAGCTACGTAGATACTTACCTCTGCTATGTTGCGGGGGGTGTAACTTTTAACTAACCCAGCCCCATGCCATGTGTCTTCCCCTGTCTTTGTACAGAGCCAAGCACATTATTAACCCCTTCACTGCAGAACCCAACTGCTGTCCCACGCTCTTGTCTGAGAGCAGGCGGTATGGTCAACCCCAAGCATTCAAAAATCCTGACCCTGGCCCTCCAAAATCATGAGTAATAATATGGTTTTGGTTCTTTTTATTTGCCGTCTGGCTTTCGAGCCCTGAGGGTGTCCTTGGATCCTGTTTTCAAGCTTTTTTCTGCTACCATGAGGACTAAAAAACACGTTATCATGTGATCACGTGACTCCTGGAGCTGGGGCATTAATGAAAATGCCCAATATTGTGAGAACTGACAACCTTAAGTGTGCCAGAGTGGGGGGAGGGATATATAAGGCACATAGCCAGGGGAGCACTGGAGGAAGATTATGCCTCAGTGTACCTGGTGCCTGGCCAGTGTTCAGTTGGTTCAAGGAATGACTCCCACATGGTCAGCCTCGCACGCAGCTGTTTTCCTTGCCCTCTTCCTTAGGAGCCTTTTTCCCACCCCGTGTCCCCTCTCTGACCACTTGTAGCCTGAGACACAGAGAGGAAATCCACTGGGTGAGGAGGAAAGCTATGTCAAGCGCTTGTCTCTTTCCAGCAGACCACCCAAATACGCAACATCACGGGGCTGGTTGCGGATGACATCATTAACCTGCAGGCTTGATGGCTCGCAAGCTACAGAAAACAAGGAGGGAGCTTTTTATTCAGTCATTTTTAAAATGTTACTTCCTCTTCACCCCGCACTGCTATGCCATCTTTTTCTATCTGTCTATGGCAAAGCTGTAGAGAACATGGTGCTTTTATTTCTGGGTTGTTTTAAAGGGGCTTTCTCATGATCTCATCATTTGATATGCAAATGCTGGGAGTTTCTGCACCCCTGTCCGGCTTCCTCCAGCGGAAACTGCCTGTCACTTGCTTTGCTCTAGCCTTTGAGAACAGACTGGGTGGCTAGCAAACATGCTCCCAAGCTTCCCCCGTGTGGCACCACCAGCAATGGCTTCGTATGCTAGTTGAAATCAAATGGGCATCAGAAATCAGGAACTACTCAGCCTTAGTTTGACATTAGAATAGTTCCTTGCAATTGAAACAAGTGGGCCATGAACAGTGATAATAGATAGATAGATACTTGCATCTGTTATCAAATGCATACGTTAGAGCAGCAGCTGGCAGTACTGCCTGTTAACAAGAGTCCCCAACAGTTCCCATTATAAGACCCTGTTTTCAGTTGCTTATCACTTTGCCAGGTTTTAACTGTTGGGATTGAAACTTTCTATGCTGGCTGTCTGACTCAGCTGCACGGCTTTGGCGTAAATTTCCCAGCCTATTTCTGAGAGGAAGGCTGGGGAAAAGTCATTTGTTTTGCAATGTTAAACCCCCCTTTTCTTTGAGAAGCTCTAGCACAAACCCCCTTCCTGCCCCCCATTTTGGAGCAGTGACTTGACATTTGGCAAAAGGTCGGCCTTTGTGTCAGGAACATCCCTGTTGAGGTCGCTATGAAAATCTGTCCACATTTGGCCACGTTATGAGCCCGAGAAATATTTGCACATGCTCAGTAGAGACTTCTTAGATTTTAGCAGCTAAAATCTCAGCAGGTTCCATCCTCACCAAGCAGGCTCCAGACTCTCTGTCAGCTCCTAGTACTCACCAGACTGTGCATGGGCCATCCCTTCAGAGCCACTGAGCACGTACAGAGCTGCAGGTACTCACGAGCCCTTTCCTTGCAACTCAGCACTCGGGCACTACAGTGATGAGCGCCACAGAAAAGCCCATGAGGAAATCCATAATTCTGTCTTCAGAGCCGGATTTGAATAGTGGACAGTAAATAAGGCCGGGACACACATTGAGGCTAAACCAAAGTACTGAATAGCTAAGTGCCCTGAATGAGCAAGGGTCCTGTGGCAAAAACAGTATGTGGGATCATGTAATTAATCATGCTATCATAATGCATATGCACAAGGGGGCTGAATTAAGGTTGCACAGGCAACCTTAATTGTCGAATGCTAAATTTTGGATCCTGCTTCTCTCAGGTAGCAAAATCTTATGCCATCGGAGTTTAGTGAATTTTTCTTAAAAGGTAGCTGTAGTGGATTAATCAGTCAGTTACTTAATGGCTCTTTCACGGTGCTGTGTTTATAAAATCCAGACTCGTCACTGGGCTGCAGCATTTGCTTGTTTCCCTTTTTCTAATCACCGAAAATCTCTCTTCGCTTTTATGGTACATGCAGACCGTAAGTCCATGATATAGATAGTGTGACACTGCTGGCACTCCATAACCTTTGGTCCAGGCAGGGCTTAATTTGTAATGAAAGATGTGCCAGCATTCAAGCAATTTTTTTTATATTCATAACTGATGCAGCAAGCCCAGAGGTGCTGGGGCTATGAATTGCCAAGCCCAGAGGTGCCAGGGCTCAGCCCTGGCATAGATTAAACACTGGGTCCATTGGCTCCAGGCTACAAATGTTTGTCGCTTACCCTAGGCTAAGTCAACCTATTCACTTCCCATCTTTACCATAACCATAAAGTCCTGCCAAACACACCACCATCTATTAACCAAACCAGAGATACTGAGCGTTTCTTAAACAATGCAGAAAGGGTTGAAACTTTTTGCAAAGCAATCCAAAAAAAAAAAATCATACCTTTCCCATATGTGTACTATGTGTTTCATATAATTTATTTGCACACATGGTAAAAATATAGCAGACAATATATAAAATGCATTTTTGAAAGAAACAGAATTGGCCTATTGTTCTGCTGTTTAAAATATGGGACACCACGCTGTATACTTTAAAATTATTAGAATATGTTGAAGATACTTTATGTCATCCCATGTAATATATTTGAAATATCATGACAGCTGCTCAGGGTTATAATATGTTCCATATTGTTGGATATATTCTAAATGTTTGTATAGCACATTTTATGAAGCATGTGGCATAGAAATTTTCCCTGGGTGTTTTTGTTTCTCTAGTTGATTTGAGTGACTATGAGACAAACATGAAAAATAAAATAAAAGTGAAAAAAAAAGTGTTGACTCCTGATGGCTTGATTTGCTTAGTCACAGGTTTGGGTAAATGAGATTTCCTTTGTGGGAAACAAAAGCCTCTCATCAAATATGTATTTGCATGAGTATTTGAGCTGTTCTTTTGAGGTTTTTAAATTCTCCAATCAGGGAGCAGAAACAGTCCCATGTGACTTAAGTAGCCTAAAGTACAATGCAAATAGAAAATCATGAATACTTGCCGAAGCCAGATTGCAAACATTATCAAACTCGGACAATCCATTCAAGCAACCAACGCATCAGACACGATCTGTCTATTGAGAATTTGCAAACAAACCAACCAATAAGCCCAAATGAAGTGTTACCATTTATCTTAAAAATTGTGCTGTGTTACAGAGTACCATAGGATCCAGAGATAGAAAAGATCTATTAGCTTCTATCTATTCTGTTTCCAGCAGAGTAGGGTTACTCCATATTGTACAGAACACTAGCATCTCCCCCTACATTTTTATGGTTTTTGTTCCTTATACAACATGACGACATTATGGTCCCATATTGCTTGATAGCCAAAAAGCAATGTCTATAGTAATAGGTGCTGTATCGGTAAATACCATCTCCCCTGGATCCAGGTGTGACTCATAGGGCATGTCTACCTTGCAGTGTGAGCCCAGGGTTAATGGGACTCCAATCAGCTGATGCGTGTTAGGGAACCCTGGGCTTGAGCGTCTACATTGTATTTTAACCCCATGTTAGGGCTTTTCTAACCTGGGCTAGAACCTAGGGCTCTGGCGTCCACACTGCAGTGTGCAGACTGAGTCAAAGTCACCATAGCCCCGAGTCCCTAGCACCCTTCCCCCACCCCCAAAATGTGGTCGCTGTAGCCCTAGGACCGTGGTGCACTGTGGGAAAACGTTGCTGCCCTTCCTGCACGTGACCCGGAAGCAGTTCACTCTCCATGGCAAACCCAGGAGGCTCGCTGGCAGATCAGTGATCAGAAGACAACAGGTTAACGCTGACCCGAGCACCTGCTGTTCCCAAAGGGGGGGGGGAGGTGGCTTCCGTTTTCAATAGCGTGGATTGCAGATTGCTGGGATAGAGAGGACTAAGGAAGTTCTCCCATGGAATTGTGGGATACTAATTTCCGGCTGACTCCCTGGGCTGCATCTACACTGCAAAACAACAGGGCTCAGACCTTGGTCCCGGCTTAACTCGAGTTCAGACCCTCCAGCCCTGCAGAGTCCTAGGACCCTGGTTCCGAGCTCTGTATTAGTGCAATTGCAGTATAGACGCAAGGGAGGTTAGGCTTGAGCCCGGTTTCAAGCCCGGGTTTACATTGCCATGTAGACATACCCACAGGGGCCTGAGAAAAGGACAGGGAGTGAGCAACTCCAACAGGAGAGAAAGGTTTTTGACCGGAACGCCTGGTCGAAAAGAGACCCTGGCGGCTCCAGTCGGCACCGCCAACCAGGCCGTTCAAAGTCCAGTCGGTGGCAGAGTGGGGGCCCGGGGCTAAGGCGGGATCCCTGGCTGCCCAAGCTCTGCATGGCTCCCGGAAGTGGCCGCCAGGTCCTTGCGGCCCGTAAACGCATAGGTGGCCAGGAAGGCTCCGTGCGCCGGTCCCGCCCCAAGTGCCGGCTCCGCAGCTCCAATTGGCTGGGAACCACAACCACTTAGTGCTTCAGTTTCCCTTTCCGTAAGATGCCTACAAGTGACGCCGTGAGACTAAAGGATCATTAATTGGTCTTATGAACTGATTATCCATTTCTGTGGTAGCACCAGTCTTTAGTCATGTTAATGAAGTGTTTGGGAAGATGATACCATGGAAATACAAAGTTTTCCCCAAAGGCTTATCCCTGTTCATATTTTCAAACGCGTGGCAGTCCCACACTAATATCTGAGGCCCTGATTTAGCAAACTGTTACATGCTTAAGTCAACGGGACTTAAGAACATGCTTAAGTGCTTGGCGGGACAGTGACAGCCATGCATTGTGGTGCTTTGCTGCACAGGGGTCTTGCAGTGCATGTGAGGATGGAATAATCAGGGTTAAGCAGCTATCAACCAGGTCAGGTTTGAGGGTGGACATACACTTCTTTGCCCAGTGAGTCACGATTTGCTTATTGTTAGCTATTAATAACCCCTGGAGGAACTGTTCAGGCTGATAACCATTTCCTATCATTTTTGGCACTTTGCAAATGTTTTTATTTTATTTTCCTGTTTCTCCCATTCCCCCAAAGGCAGCCAGATTCCCAGAACTCTTTCCCTCCTCACTTGCCAGTACAGTGAAAAATTAGACAAAATAATTCTTAAAACTTATTAACGTTTTCTTTTTAAATGCACTGGATGATCCGAAGTGCAGGCTCTTTCCTCTGTCACCGGCTCAGGCATCAGACACTGATGTCATAGATGTAACAAGAGGTCATGAAATCGAAATAAATAATAATAATTATTATTGCGAAACACGATTTAGGGAAGCTTGCAGAAGCCTCATCAGCACCCCCTACTGGCTGGAGGCTGCTGCTGACTTGTAAGAAAGTTTTTCCTGAAGCTCATTCAGGGTCAGAACTTGTGAGGTGTTGAGCATCTCTTGCTGTACATCCTCCTCTCAGATGTTAAAGGTACTCAGCAACTGGCACGACCAGGCCCTAAGTCGGTTAGAGCCACTGAGCAATTCCAGGATTCAGTCCAAGCCAGCATCAGGGGTTGTCTTCACATTTTCCCATGTGGCTTCCCTTAGCTCATCCCAGAGGTCGAATGGAAGTGGAGTCAATGAGAGGATTCTGCTGCCTTGTGTCTTGGCCATGGTAAACCTGCCCTCTGGAATTAGCAGCCCTTCTGCAAAGGGGAATTTCAGCTCCAGTAAAGGACCGACAAATAAGGAAGCCATGACACTCTACGCTGGGATGATTTAGTTGGGGATTGGTCCTGCTTTGAGCAGGGGGTTAGACTAGATGACCTCCTGAGGTCTCTTCCAACCCTAATCTTCTATAATTCCATGACACGTCTTCTGAAGAAGAAAAAAAAAGAAGAAAAAAGTCCTGTTTTTGTGGTGCCGAAGCATGACCGAGTGATATCCTTCCATAAGTGGCACTGAAGGCTGAATGGGGATAGAAGTGGAGCAGAGGGTATATGGGGAATCTCAGAGCTATGTTCTTTAAGCAGTTTCCACCTTGCAGATTCATTGGAAGGGGAAGAAAGCCCGAGATGAAATAATCTCCAGATGCAGTCCTACCCTGACAGCCAGACCCTTGTTACTTTTCATGCACACTTCCCAGAACTCTTAAAAAAGAAAAGAGAGTGAGACAATAGCAGAGTTTCTTAAGTCTCAATTGTCTTCTTGGAGCCTCATCTCACCCACTCAAAGGGAGAATATGCTGGCGTAATCCTGTAATTGACTGGCCGCGTTTCAACTGCTTTGCAGACACATGGCGTGTAAAAGAAAAATCACAATCTGATTAGACTGAGAGACGTTTTGCAACAATGGCCCTTGATTTCAGAGTTAGAGCAACAGGGAAGCCTCCTGGAAAACTTCAACAAGCATTCTGCGCACACGACGTATCGGATGTCACATCTGGGTTCCTCTCCCCTTTCTTCTGCACTGGCATGTACGGGGAAACCAGCTGTGACAGAGATGACAACATCCTGCACAAACCTGATTGAATTAAGTTAACCCTTATTGAATTACGTTTCAGTATTTTAGGAGTTCCTTGCATTAAACATGTAAATGTTGACGTACTGTTGAAGGACTTTATGTAATCCCACGGGAGAGTGTAACAGAACGAAGACTCATCGGTGAGGCGCCTCCTGCTAGTGATCAGGGAATTAGCTCTTTTCCAGCCTCAGAGCGCCCTTTGTTGGCCGATGTCTTGCCTGCCTCAGGCCCCCATGTTTCTCCCGGACCCCGGTGCCCTTTACCTCAGGATTCTGCCCCAACAGTACCCCCACTCTCTGGGTCTCCCCTCCGAGGGGAACCCCCTCCCCCTGAGCCCACCTTGCCTCAGTGGCTACTGCCAGTCATCATCTAGCCCCCGTTCTCTGGGGCAGACTGCAGTCTGTTATGGCCACTCATTGCTGACAAGGGGGATGGACCTAGCTGCCTCTGCTTATTCCCGCGCTGCACCTCCCAGCCCCAGCACCCCCATAGGCCTTTATCAAGGCCTCAACCTGGGGAGTTGCCAAGCTGGAGCTCCCCTACTCCTCTTGCCTTTCCCCAGCCCTGCTCTGCTGCAAGTACCCTATTTCCAGGCAGTTAAATCCTTCTTCCTCCAAGGCTGGAGAGAGACTGTGACCCAGCTCCTCCCTTAGGCCTTCTTATATTCCCAGCCTGGCCCTGATTGGCTGCCTCAAGCCCGCTCCTGATTGGCTCCCCAGGGCAGCCCTTTCCCAGGGTGGTTTTTAACCCCTTCCACATGCCCCATTACAGGGAGGATGACCACAGCCCTCCAGGAACTAAGAAAGGGGTGGGAGGGGATGGTTAGGCAAATTCTCTCAGGTTGTAACACCTCCGGAGAGCTACCACCACCTGGAGACATGCTCCAATATACTGGTTCAGACTGGATTCTCCAGGGACCAACACACAAAGAAAAGAATTTTGGTTAAAACTGATTCATGGCCTTCTTTCTGATCCAGCGAGCAGACAGGACCTCTGGCCCCAGTCCTTAGAGAAGCATTGGCAGAACTTTCACCCACTGAGACCCCATGAGACTAGGGTCCTTGTTCTGAGCAGACCTTGTAACCAGAGGGGAAAACCCCCTGTTTGGCGTCTGAAGGACTAATCCACCCTTGCTGGAGTGGGAGGGTGATCTCTGGTGAGTTTATCAGCATGTGGGTAGGTTCTTTTAGTGCTTGAATATGTTTTCTTTGTAATGCTTTCACCTTGAGAATAAATGAGCTTGCTTAGAAAGGGCTGTGTGGAAGCTTAACTGAGGCAGTCACACTGTGTAGCATCTCTGAGGGGAGAAGCGAAGCCGGCCTGCTTAGGCAGGCTGTCTATTGCTGGGGAATTCACAGTATAGTCAGAGAACTGTGCAGCCTGGAAATATCCTGTTGATGGGGCCATTTTCCCATGCGTGATTGTGTCTCCGCGTGGCTGGCTCTAATGATTGTAACAGCCTGCTCGTTACCGATCGTAAACAGAGCTCATGCACTCCTTTAGTTCAAGGAGTAGGGGCTGAGCTGAAAGTCCTGGGTTCTACTCGTCCCGAGTGAAGCATGGTTCGATACCCACTCTTGGACCCCTGAGTAAGGGCCCAGAGCTCACAAATATAAGAACCTTTTCCTTCCTATAGCCTATCTGTATCCAGATACAGCATCTTCCTCCTTCATTGCTTGTGTGAAGTGTACACTGGGTGCTGGCTGGAGGACAGCGCTCCCGGAGATACAGCAGGAGTTCAAGACCGGTGCCTTTCACATTCTGATCTATTTTTGTATTAAATAGAGGAGCCACCGTGGTTTGCTGCACTCTAAAATTAACCGAGATTAAAGTAATAACTAGGGGAGGAGGGTAACGATGAGACAAAACAGGTCTGTGCTTTTAATTAAATAAAAATAAACCACTATCTCTCTGTGTGTGTACGCATGTAATACAGTGCTCTGGGCCCAGTGGGATTTCTAGGCCCAATATTTATTATTATTGCTTCACCTTGAAATGGGAACTGGTCACCCTTGGAGAACAGGACTGAAAGGTCTGTCTTGGTTTTGATCCAGCTGCTTCCTCATCCCCCGCTGAAATGCCACCTTGCACTCTTCCACAGCAAATGCCTCCCTCTTGCTCGGCGGCAGAGAACCCAGCGCCCTGCTGCGTGCTCTGCGCTCGATTCGTGGTGATCAACTCCGACGTCTCCTGCAGCAGCGTCTGCCTGTCGGTCATGGTCACTACTATTATGTATTCTTTGTATTGCTGTATATGAGGGGCCCCCAATCATTGGCCAGGGCCCTGTTGTGCTCCGCACTGTACAAACACAGAAGAAAAAGATGGTCTCTGCCCCCAAGGGTTTCCAATCTAAGACAAGAGACAACAAGGGGATGAAGACAGACCGGGGAGGACAAGGCAACAATGAGACGATAATGATCCTATGAATCTCACCTGCTGGTTGAGCAGCTTCTCCTTTTCAATCCTTGATTAAAGAATACATAAATAAATAAGAAATGGTGATTTCTTTTAGTTCCCTGCCAGGGTAGGATTCTTTCTGTTCTTGATCAACACACTCCTGAGCCCTGCTCTAACTCCCTGTGATGGGCCGGCTGCCCCTCACTGGCACGTAAGGGGTTAAAACCACCCTGGGGAGGCTGCGCGGGAGGCAGCCAATAAGGAAAAGGCTTGTAGTGCCAGCCAATTAGGGGAAGGTTTATTGGAGGAGCCAATCAGGGCCGGGCTGGCCCATATAAGAAGGGGCTGCTGAGCAGAGCAGAGGCAGTCACTCCCTGGAGTTCGAGGGAGGAGGGCCATGGACAGAGCAGTGCTGGACCAGAGTTGGAGAAGGTGCAGTACGTGGCTGCCGGCTATAGGGTCCCTGGGTCGGGGCCTGGAGTACTGGGCGGGCCTGGCCCCCCTGCTTTGCCCCCACTGAGGGGAGCGGCCAGTGCATGGACTGCAGTCTGCCACTGAGACGAGTGGCTGGAACCTGGATTGCAGATTGCCACTGGGGCAAGTGGTTGGACTGAGGACTGTCGGTCCCCCGGAAAGGGGGAAAAGAACCTAGTGGGGTACAGCCAGAGGGCTGTGTCTAGAACAGGACGACGGGGTCCGGGGAGCGATGCAGGTCCTGGACGTGGAGACAGGAGTGACGACAGGCGAGACACTACCTGAGGAGGGCACACTAGCAACCCCGAGCTAATTCCCAGAATGGCCAGCAGGAGGCACCGTGGTGGTGAGATTTTGCTAGTGAGAGACAGTCTCTGTCCCAGAGAGCTTATAGTCTAGAGAGACAAGGCAGACAAACGGTGGGAAGGGAAACAGAGGCACAGAACTCAAGATCACACAGCAAGGACTAGAATCTGAGTCCAGTTGCCACAGAGAGGATTATGTGGCTATTTCTTTATTACTCCCCTGACTCTCACACTAAAGCACAGAGATCGTGGCTCTAAGTACCAGGATCTCTCCTCTCCACCCCGAAATCTCAATATTACCAGTCTGCCAGGCCCTGAGCAGGAAGGATCTCAACTTGACATCTCTAGGAGACTACCCCGAGTCCATGCATCCCACACCATTCTGCAATGGAAAGGGCAGTAAAGGGTTGACTCTGAGCCCGACCCTGCTGCCGGCATGAACGGAAGGCCAGACTAGCCCGCTCCAGGAGATACTTGGCAATTGCGATTCTGGTACCTTTCTCAGTCTTGCTGTGCTGATAACTGGTGACAGCTCAGTATTCCACCCTTTCCTCTTATCAGGGCCTGACTGTGAAGTTATCTAACTGTTCTTAGAATGGCTCCTTCAACTATCTTTATCGATGACAGATCTAGGAGGGGAGATGGAGAGCTTTTATGGTTCTTGGCAGTAAAAGCCAGGGCTTGCTAAATCTCCTATCATTCCTCTGTCCCCAAAAAATACAACTTGTGCAGCGCTCACTTACAAATCCCTTAATTAGCTAATGCTGACATATCACATTACTAGTGCTAAGAAGTAGATGTTAAATAGGGGTGTTTTTCATTCAGAGCAAGGAAAGACACTGTTCCAAGATGCAGTTGCTCCAGTTCCCAAACATCATTTCAGGAGATACACAAGAATAATTTTTTTTTTTAAACAAAAAGAGTTCTTTGTTGCTCTGATCTCACTCAATTCACTCCTCCAAATTCCCTGAGATTACAGAGCAAATTTGGATCATGGTTGGCAAAATGCCACCTCCGCAATGCTTTCAAGAAGCCAAATGTTGGTTGTCTAAGCAATCAGGCCAAATGTTATGGGCAGGGCAGCTCAAGTTTTCTTTCTCATTCTCTGCCCGCATCCCCAGCATTTGCTGGACATGAATCTATAATTTTCTCCTTTCCTTAGTCTTCCTGACCTGAACTCATATATTAGTGCACTTTCTTGCACCAGCCAGAAGGGGGTGATGCATATTATACATATGGTACATTCTTGCTCTTCTTCTCATGTTGATTTCTGCCATCTTTGCATATCTATCATCCTAGGAGGGTGACTTTTGGGGCCAATGGGCTAGAAACTCAGGGGACACTTTACCTTGGAGCAGGCCACACATATTGCACCACCGCGGTCATCCTGAATGATGGCTACAACAGGTTGCTCGCTAACCCTATATTGTACTATGCATGGGCGAATTGGTTCTGATGCAACCGGCTTGGGCCTTCACCCTTCACAGAACTGAAGCCTGAAACATTTCTATGGTTCACGCAAGAGAGGCAGCAGGAGATATGCTCTCGATATACCTTTCCCCTCCCCACTGCGGTGTTGGAACACCTCACAAACATGAACAATCTTCTCCTTATGGCACTGCGAGGAAGAGGACTAGCAAGCCAAGATTTGTTACATACAGAAATGGTGGCACAGACAGATGAAGCAGCTTGCCCCAGGTCTGTGGCAAAGATAGGAAGTGGACCCAGGACTTCCTGCAGTCTAAGGTAGTGCTCTAACCACTGGACCAACCTTCCTCTTGATCTAGCCTACAGCTTCTCTCTGCCTGAGTTCCTCAGTGAGATTTCCATCTCTAGTCCAATTGAAACAGAGAACTGGAAGCCTGAGGAGAGAGATTTTCCTGCCTATTTCAGGACAATATTGGACCTTTAACTGAAGAGAAGCTCCAAACACCTGCAAAATTTGCCCAGTGTTAATTTAAATTTTCTCAGCCAAGATTTTCTGTGTTTAGTGATTTGGGGGGATGATTTCAGAAAGCAGGTTCTGAGCACACCAGGTACACCCACCCTCTTTAAGAGATCTCCAGCTGGGCACCCACAAATACAAGGCCCCCCCAGATCACTAGTTAGGTTTGGCTATCATGGCGAATTCTCATTGTTAGACCTCAGAAGGACTGAATGGGTCCACGTGAACTTTGCCCTCCTTCCCCCCGCAGCTTGGAACAATGCAATTGTTACTGGAAATAAAAGGATTACTTAAAAGAAATATTTATAGGAGATTTTGCCAGTGACACGTACCTTCCTTTCAGGGGCTTTCTGTGATTTCCCGGCTACAATCTAATTGCACATCATTGTTAGGGGCCTCTTGAAAATAAATAAATAAATGCCATCAAGATTAGCACGCGCCTTCTGTACAGATGACCTACCCGTTGAGAACAAAACCTTCCTTGTTCCGTGTCATCTGACCGATCCTCTGCCTTTCCCTCTGTCCCTCTTGCACACATATGTAACCTTGTGAAGTTGGAAGCCCGTCAGCTGAGGCAAGATTAATAACCGCATGGGGGTGCAAAGCCTGGTAAGAACAATGTGTGCTTTGAAAGCCACACCCGTCGCCTGCTCTGTGCATGGGTGCAGGAGCCTTTTGGTACGTTGGGGTTTTTTATATATATTGAAAGTCTCCGTTCTTCTAAAGCAAGATTTGGCTGCAGGCCCGGAGCTGGATGGAAGGAAACTGCTTTCTAAGAAAAATGTGAGCAAGGGAATTGCATGTTGATGGTGTTATTTCTTCAGCGGGCTGTTTATGTCCAGTATTCTCTTGCTCTCATGTGCAAAAGTCAAAGCAGCAGTTATCAAACTTGTTTGTTTTGCATCTGAATTGAATGCGGGTGAAAGGTTCTGGACTGGCAGCCCGGGAGCCAGAAATCGGCAGAATGGGCCCAACACAAGGAGTCATGAACTGGATGGGCAGTCTTTAGGGCAGAGATGGTAGCTCACTTCCCATGGCCTGGGCCAGTCTTGATCGCTCTGCTCAGATTACCAATGAGTCGGCAGAAGAGCTTGGCTAGGGACGGTGAGGCAAACCCCCAGCCAGACCAGGGCCGCTCACTCGGCTACAACGACTCACCCCTCCAGCAGAGAATCATCTCTCAGCCATGTTGCAGCAGCCTATCCCTGGACAGGCCTGGGCCAGATGACCCCCAGGCATAGGTATTTCACCCTCACCGCCACAGCCATATGTTAGTTTGTGCAATAGTACCACTCGGCTAGGAACTCTCCTGCTGCCTCGCGATGTTACAGACTCCCTAGGTTTCCAGCCTTGCCCGAGCCTTGTTCCTGCCAGCTCCAGCCTTGCCCGTACCCTCTGCCGACCTCACTCCAGCCCTGAACCTGCCCCCAGAGTCTTGGACTGAGTTCAATCCAACTTCGACCTTTGGGCAGCATCTGGACTCCAACTACGATCTTGATCCAGTTTGTTTATGGACTCTGATCCCGGTTCTGACCCACAGTTACAGGGCTGCCTTCCTTCTGCCCAGTCCCGAGTCCATGTCTGACTTTGACCTTTGGTACCTGTTCTCGACCACCCTGACTGCCTAGAACCCAGAGCCTGAGAGGAACTGGTCTGGATCCACTAACTCATTTCATTCACATGAACCAACAAGGAGCCATCAGATGGGAACTTTCAATCACTGCCAGTCTAGGCTGGGTTAGATCCAGAGGGGAAAGACTCTATATAGGCTCAAGTTTTTTAACCCATTGAGCCTGAGTCTCAGCTAGTGTAAACTGGTGTCACTCTGGTTAAGTCAATGGAACTACGACAGTTTCCATCCTCGGAGGCGCTTGCCCAATGACTCTGTTTTATCTGGACAATAAGCGCATTGGAAAAGCTCCTGACACATGCCAACTTTGGGACAAATGTTTACCTGTGGGGCTGAAATGATGTGCATTCCCGTTGCCATGCAGCTCGGTTTCCGGCACACAGAAATGTACGTGGGTCAATTTAGGCAGCCTGAGAATTTGGCCTTTTGTGTATATCCATGGAAGCCTTCAACTCGGCAGTTAACGTGGAGCCATTTGCCCATGGTGAACGATAGCTCAAAATGCCGGAGAGGTCAAACGTCGCTGACTTTGAATCACCCGCCCTGAGGAGTTAACACCTACATTTCCTGCTGGTTCCAAACACACTGGATATTGCACTAGTAAAATCTGACCGGTTTGTTACAGGAAAGCTCTATATTTGTACAGATGTGAAGCGTTAATCCATAGATAAAGTGCCAGTAGGTGGCGCTCAAGAATATGGAGCATAGTCCCTGGGTTTTGTGGGACTAAAACAACCAGTGTGCACTGAAAATGGCTGCTTTTTACATCAAGTCTCCACACCTGTCTAGTTGCCTAGGTGATTTTTGAGAGCAAGTTAGGCAAACCTGATCTAGACACACCTAATCCTGCCTCGGTGTGGGTGTGGGGGAGGTTGGAAATTGACTAGATGTCCTCTTGTGGTCCCATCCAGCCCTACATTTCTATGATTCTGTAACTGAGAAGAAAGGATTAAGAGAAATTACGCACCAATTCCCCCCCCCCCCCGGTACAATCCCTTTGACGCGGGGAGTGGATCAGGGAAGACCTTGATCCTAAGAGTGATAAGGGGTGTTTTTCTGCCAGATAAATGCTCTTTGAGGCTCTCTGTGTGGCACAGCAGAGCCATCTCCTGGTGAGTGAAGCTATGTGCAAGTAGACGTATTAGGGTATCTGCTGCTCTTTTTTTCCAATATTGCTTCTCGGAGGTGAGCTGATCAAAGCAATAGGGTTGCCAGGTGTCTGGTTTTCGACCGGAACGCCTGGTCGAAAGGGGATCCTTGGCAGATCCAATGAGCACTGCTGACTGGGTCGGCGGAGCAGTGGGGCTAAGGCAGGCTCCCTGCCTGTCGCAGCTCCCAGAAGCAGTGGCATGTCTCCCCTCCAGCTCCTACACACAGGGGCAACCTGGATAAGAGATAGCTACTAGTATCTGGTGGCTACAATGAAAATACAGAAACCTAACTTCTTTTTAAGATCTACCTCGGCCTTTGTTTCAGGGATGAGGCTATTGCAAATTCCATACTCCCCAAGGAATATTGTCTGCATTTGCTGTCCATTTCTGTGACTAGCAAATGACAATACATGCTGTAAACACATTGGAGAGTGGAGATCGTGTCAGAAGAAAATTGGAGGTCTTAGTATCTTAGCGATCTTTTGTTTCCAAAGGTCACCTTTGCATAGCCCTTGTTTCTAAACTCTTGGTGTGTTTGTTTATAGACTAACACATGCTGGTGAGGGCACTGTACAAGTAGGGAGACCAGAGAGTTTGTAGACAGGTGGTGGAGGAATCTCATGTGCCCCCATCACTGCATATCTGGACTAAACGATGACCTTGTGTGCTGACTTGTTGATGGCTGGGTATTTAGTCCATCTGAGATGCTTCTGTAGAACCGGCGTGTGGTGCTATATGTGTGTTCCATCAAGTTATCCAATATGACATATGGAAATGCAGCTGGAAAGAGTGGCAATGACTTCCCCATAGTTCTGGTTCTTTGACTGTGGCATTGGTGACATTTTCACAACGGTGAAATTAACACGGTTGCAAGATACCAGGCTGTTTTGAAGATGGAATTCTGCTACTCCAGCAGGAGCTGCACAAGCTGTCCCAACACTGTCCCAAGACATATGCCTCTCACTTGGCCTGAAAGATATGTCTATGAGAATAGGTCATTCTCCGGAAGCAATCCAGTCATTGGCCTCTCTGTTGAGACTATCAAACAGAGGACAAAGGAGTGCTAATTAGGAGGGTGATTTTTATGATGTGGATATCTGTCCTTTGTTAACTGGATTGAAGCTAAAGGCCATAAAAGAGTCCATTACATGGTACAGATGTTTGGCCACTTACAAATGAGTAGATAGCTAGAAAAACAGACTTGTGTGGGACAGCAGTTCTCAGAAATGCCTGTGGACACATTATCTTCAGCTGCAAAAGCTAATGAATATAAAAAATCATAGAGTGGTCATCTTGTCCAGTCCCCTACACTCACAGCAGGACTAAGTATTATCTAGACCATCCCTGAGAGGCATTTCTCTAACCTGCTCTTAAAAATCTCCAATGATGGAGATTCCACAACCTCCCTAGGCAACTTATTCCAGTGCTTAACCACCCTGACAGTTAGGAAGTTTTTCCCAATGTCCAACCTAACCCTCCCTTGCTGCAATTTAAGCCCATTGCTTCTTGTCCTGTCCTCAGAGGTTAAAGAGAACAATTTACCTCCCTTCTCTTTGTAACAACCTTTTAGGTACTTAAACTATTCTTATGTCCCCTCTCAGTCTTATCTTCTTCAGATTGAAAAACTTGGTTTTGTTTAATCTTCCCTCCTGGATCATGTCTTCGAGACCTTTAATAATTTTTCTTAATCAATTAATCATTGCTCTTCTCTGGACTTTCTCCAATTTGCCCACATCTTTTCTGAAATGTGGCGCCCAGAACTGGACACAATACTCCAGTATTGATCATAATCCTTGTCTTGGTTTCTACTAAAAAATGTCTTGTGTTCACCATTGGATTTAAACCTGCCTGAGCCACACTGGATTGTATGGAGAATAGATCGCATATCTCAGAGGAATCTTAAGGTCCTTTTCCTAGGCCTTCTTCGGGGACCTTGACAGGAACACTGGTAGCCTCATAAGCCAGGAGAAGAAAGAGTTTGTTCATCCAAGATGGATTGTGTCCAACTAGGGCATCCAAAAGGAAATAATGTACAGCAAAGAAAGATGAAATTAAGCAAACAATCCCTCCTCTGCAGTGGGTGGGACTGTACTTTAAGGAGAAAAGCATCAGCTGTTTTGAACGTAAGCCTCTCCCCTGAGGAGGGAAGGGGAAGTTGGCGGTTGGAGTCGGGAGAGAAATGGCGGGAGAATGATGTCTAGTGGCTAACACTAGGGACTGGGAGTTGGGACACCTGGGTTCTGTGCCAGGTTCTCCTACTGACTCTCTGTGCAACATCAAGAGACGCACTTAGGTCATAGGTCTGTGAAAAGCAATATGATAATTGTTTATTGCTATTAAGTATAAAGCTTTGAGAGCCTCCGCTGAAGGGAGCTGTATGAGCACAAAACGATAGGATGCTCTGTGGCTAAATCTACACTAAGTGCCCTGCCTCTTTGCCTTACAAGTGGCTTCCAGCTATGAAGCTCACATCTGGATCCCAAGTCCAGGGATCTTTGGAACAAGTGTTTTGGTTTGGGCCCATCGCCCATGTTCCCAGTGGGACGTGGAACTCCCCCGCAGCGGTCTACAGCTGGAGAAATCCCTTCTCACTAACTGGCTTTGAAGCGGAGTTCTCAGCCTCAGCAGGTGGAGGCAGCAGGAACGAAGCCCAGAGAAGATTCTGTCAGCACACCGGGATCACGTCACTGTGACAATGACCACCATATGCGAGGACGTACAGCGGCATCTTGAAATTTGTATGTACGGTGACACTGGCCCCCGATAGTTATCGGAAGGTCCAATGGAGAACAAACTGGCCCTGTTAAGAGACCATGAGAAATTGTGCCCATGCAAAGTTAAAACAGAGGGCCTATGGCATGCGGCCCAGGTCTGCAGGCCCAGTTTGATGAGGCGCAGAGTACTCTCAGGTCTCCCTGGGTTAGGTAGGAGCTGAGGATGTTCAGCTCCCTCAAGGACATGCTCAGCTCCTCGCAGGACAAGACCCTGTGTTTGGAGTCCTCTTGGCACTGATTCTTGGCCTTTCACATCTGTCAACACCCCCGGCTCTCCCCTGGGAGCAGGGAGGTTTACGGCTGCATGCTTTAGTGCTGTGTTACCTCCTTCCAAGTGAAGTTTTTATGACTTCCCCCCACCTGTTCGGAAGCCTGGCAGGATGATGTTCTCTCTGATGTGTGCTCCCGTTGCAGCCCCTTTACGCAGATTTACCCAGCGACTTCTTTTTCCAGGCCGAATGCCAAGGTTTCACCCTGTCTGACTCTCTTTCCGCCCTGGCCACTCGGCGTGGAGATTCCTCCAGCAGCCTAATCCAAGAGCTTTTCTCTTCCTGTCGAGCGCAGCGAAATCGTTCTAGAATTTCCTACCTGAGACGAACGTCTGAGTGAGATTGCCGCTCGTTCCGCTGGGCGGGCATGCTGCGAGGGTCTGGGTTTGGTCAGAAGAGAAGTGGGGCCGTGCGGGCGGCCAGAGACTGAACTTCCTCTCATGCCGGTGTTCTGTGGAACATTGGGAAAGCGCAGGTATCTATGCAAACCGCCAGCTAGCTATGGAATGGGCCATTTCTGCTTCATATGCTACCTCTCTTCTCAATTCCGGTGCCACAAGGTACACCGTGGATAATAACAGCCCATCATCGGTCTGTATGGAATATCCAGTTAACAGATCTGATTGAGGTACGCTAGGAGTGCACAGAGTGGGCCGTTCTTCTGCAACTTTCCCACTATCTTTGTTTTTTCATGGAAGAAAAAAAGACTTTCAGACGTTTAAGGTACTTAAACAGAGCAGCCTGCAAATGAACCAGTGTTGACTACAGAATACAGTCCCTGGCTGTGTTAGCTTTGCTATCACAGTCTCCAGCACCTGGTAATGAGGTGTTTTTTCCTATGAAGGTGTGGAGGAAAACCTAAACTAGAAGGATTTGATTTGTCAGCGGGATGAACGCTTTCCCACCGATGGCTGCAGGAACCTGGGGGAGCTGGGGCTGCAGGATGGAGCAGGGGAAAAGCAGAAGCCAAGCAGGAAAGAGGAGGGGAGCCAGGAGCTGGGCTCAGAGAGAGATTCATGGACCAGGGCAAGAATTGGAGCTGCAGCAGAACACTACAAATCACAGCCCTTAGGGGCCAGTTTACCCCCGCAGTAATTTCACGGCTCTCGCCAGTTCTCACAACTGCCTATGCAGCACACTGCAGAGCGATGACTTATTTCCAGTGGAGAAAATCCCTGCTGACACTTTATCAAAGTTAACATACCTGAAGGTGAAGGGTCCTTTCAAAGGGATACCGCCACATGGCACAGTATGCAGATTTAGGTTTTGTAGGGGAATACGGACAAGGGTTTACAAACCCCGTTAGGAACAGAAGCATTTTCATCATTCATTTGTAACGTCAAGACCAATGTGATGCTTTTCCATGCATGTATTTTCATTCTGAACGAGCTTCCTTGTAGGTCAAGGGGAAATGCTAGACAAGAACAACGTCTCCATTGGAGAGAGCACAGTGTGGGCATCCCCTGTGCAACATGCTGCATCAGCCCTGTAGCACAGATCGGCCGCCTGCCTCCTGCAGATAGCAGAGTGCTGGAAATTCGGAAATTCTAAAGGCACACGGGACCACTGTGATTATCTAATCAGACGCCCGCATAGCACAAGCCAGAGAACGTCCCTGGAATAAATGTAAGGATGCAGTACACACACAACACAATTATACCAGTTGCAGCTCTGCACAGTCAGTATTACCGACTCGATTCTATCATGAGTCTTGGGATTTTAGATCTTGAAGCCCTAGTACCAACTCTATTCAAGGAGACAATCGAGTCGACCCTGCCACTACTGACCGGGGTCCACATTTGAACTGGTGACATAGTAGTAACAGACTCAGCATCCCATTCCAAGACTCACTCGCACCCCGGAGCCATGTCACATCCGATATTAACACTGTTCTATTAATGCAGAGCATCTGATCAGCGATTGGATCCCCTTTATTTTGACATCATTTCCACCCTTCATTACTGGCAGTGAATTCAAACTTCCATTAGGCTAGAACAGGGGAATATAATTAAACAACAACAATAATAGTAATGATAAATGACAGTGATTAGTGATCACCTTATAAAGACATGGCATCAGCAATCAAGGACTCAGGCGATCCTTTTGAACTGCCGTCCGGCCACAATGTCAGATAATGACGAGCACTCATAGGTTGAAATCACCGGTCTGATTAGGTCCTTGTAGCTTGGGAAAAAAAGATGGTTTTAATTTATTTCACTCAGTGATGAAACCCGAGCCCAGCCTGTCTGTGTGTGGGAGAATTATCATGAGATAATTCCTGGAAACCAACCAATCGTGTCATTGCATTTCAAAATGTGAACTCCTCTGGCATTAATTAAGATGGACACTTTGATGTCCCAGGTTGCACCATTCAGACACAAAGACATACAGATTGCCATATTGGAGAATGTTGATGGTCCATCTATTCTGGTAACCTCTCTTTGATAGTTGCCTGTGCCAGGTGCTTCAGGGGAAGGAACAAACTTCTCATTATATAACTGAATTATGCAATGCTATACCACCAGGAGAAATTTCTTCCTGTCCCTATCTGGCATTCAGGTAGTGCCCAGAAGCAGGAGGATGGAACGCTCTTGTAATTTTTCTAGTGTATCTTAATTTTTTTCCTGTGCGGGCCAATCTGGGACCATTCTATGTTTTTAATGGGACCTGTGGGAGCACCCCTTAAATTCAGGGCCTTGATATTTTGAGTGTTCAACCTGAAAATCCTTATTTTATGTTCCAATCACCTTATAAATCAATGGCATGGTGAGTTGACTGACCAGGGTATTGTTTCCAGAAGTGGCGTTTCAGAATGTTTGATTAGTCTCATGATCTCATCAGTTGAGCATCTGAAGGGGAAGTGCATTTCTGTGCACCAACTCGCCAACCTAGTGAGGAGGGCTTTAAACTAGGTTCAAAGGGGTAGGTGACAAAAGCCCACAGGTAAGCATAAAAAGGGGGACCCTAACAACGGGCTAGATGGTTGTGGGGGAGACATACAAAATTACAATCGGGTCAGAGGAACAAGAAGAGGACAATCAGTGGGGAATGTGCACAACATGTTAGATGTCTATACACAAATGCAAGGAACATGAGGAATGAACAGTGAGAACTCAAAGTATCAGTACACAAACTCGATTATGACTTAACTTGCATCACAGAGCCTTGGTGGGATAATCTCAAGAACTGGATACAGCTTGTTCAGGAAGGACAGGCAGGGAAAAAAGGGAAAGATGTTGCATTATACACAAAGAATATAGACACTTGTTCTGCGGTCCAGAAGGAGGTAAGAGGCAGACCAGTTGAAAGTCTCTGGGTAAAGATAAAAGGGGGAAAATGGAGTAGTGGTCCACTACAGAATACCAAATCAGGAAAAGGAGGTGGATGAAGCATTTCTAGAAGAGGGATCGGCAACCTTTCAGAAGGGGTGTGCCGAGTCTTCATTTATTCACTCTAATTTAAGATTTTGCGTGCCAGTCATACATTTTAATGTAATTAGAAGGTCTCTTTCTATACGTCTATAATATATAACAAAACTATTGTTGTATGTAAAGTAAATAAGGTTTTTAAAATGTTTAAGAAGCGTCATTTAAAATTAAATTAAAATGCAGAGCCCCCCCGGACCGGTGGCCAGGACCCGGGCAGTGTGAGTGCCACTGAAAATCAGCTCGTGTGCCGCCTTCGGCACGTGTGCCATAGGTTGCCTACCCCTGCTCTAGAACCATTAACAGATACTCAACACAATTAATATTAACAACAATGCAGACAGAACGGAAGCCAAAATAGGGAAAGAGCATTTCGATAAGTTTGATGTATTCAAGTCAGCAGGGACTGATTCAGTTCATTCTAGGGTACTTAATGATAATTGCTAATGGTTCCAAGGTTGCTTCAGCTAGTTCCTTGAGAACTCATGGAGGGCAGGTGAGATCCCAGAGGACTGGAGAAGGGGACACATAGTACCTATCTTTCAAAAGTGGAACAAAGAGGACCCAGGGAATTATAGACCAGTCAGCCTAATTTCGACACCTGGAAAGATACTGGAACAAATGATTAAACAATTAATTTGTAATAGAGTGATAAGAAATAGGCATCATGGATTTGTCAAGAACAAATCATGCCAGATCAACCTAATTTCCTTCTCTGACAGGGTTACCGGCCTAGTGGGTGGAGGGAAGCAGTAGACATGATGTATCTTGGTTTTAGTAAGGCTTTTAACACAGGCCCACATGACATACCCATAAGCGACGTAGGGAAATGCGGTCTAGGTGAATTACTACGAGGTGGGTGCACAACGTTGAAAGGCCATACTCAAAGAGTAGTTATCAGTCGTTTGCTGTCAAACTGGGAGGACGTATGAGGGGGCTTCATAGGGGTCAGTCTTGTGTCCAGTGTTATTCAACATTTTCATTAATTCCTTGGATAATGGAGCGGAGAGAGAGAGAGTGCTTATAAAATTTGCCCCAAGCTGGAAGGGGTCGCAGGCACTTTGGAGGCCAGGATTAGAATTCAAAATGACCTCGACAAATTAGAGAATTGCTCGGAAATCAACAAGATGAAATTCAGTAAAGACAAGTGCCAAGTACTTCACTTAGGAAGGAAAAATCAAAGGCACAGGTACAAAATGGGTAAGGACTGGCTAGGTGCTAGTACTGCTGAAAAGGATTGGGGGGTTATAGTGGATCACAAATTGAATATGAGTCAATAGTGGGATGCAGTTGTGAAAGAGGCTAATATCATTCTCAGGTGTATTATCAGGAGTATCATCTGTAAGACACGGAAGGTAACTGTCCTGCCCTACTCCGCACCGATGAGGCCTCAGCAGGAGTATTGTGTCCAGTTTGGGGTTCTACACTTTAAGAAAGAGGTGGAGAAATTGGAGAGAGTTCAGAGGAGAGCAGTTAAAAGGATAAAAGGTTTAGAAAACCTGACCTAGGAGGAAAGATTAAAAAGAACTGGGCATGTTTCATCTTGGGAGAAGATGACTGAGGGGGACCTGATAACAGTCTTCAAATATGTGAAGGGCTGTTATAAAGAGGACAGTGATCAATTGTTCTCCATGTCCACTGAAGGTAGGACAAGAAATAATGGGCTTAATCTGCTAGAAGGGAGACTTAGGTTAGATATCATGAAAAACTTTATAATTATAAGGGTAGTTGAGTTCTGGAATCAGCGTCTAAAAGAGGTTTTGCAATCCCCATCTTTGGAGGTTTTTAAGAACGGGTTGGATAAACACCTGTCAGGGATGGTCTAGGTTTACTTGGTCCTGCCTCAGCTCAGGGGCTGGACTTGAAACGAATACTCTGCACTTTTCATCTGGAGGCCTCAAAGTGCTTTACACATGTTAATTTAATTTAGGTGTTAATTTCACCTCTTGGTGCTGCTATAACCCAGCCCCTTTACAAATGGATAAACTAGGTATTATAATCCTCATTTTTCAGATGAGGAAACAGGGGAAATGAGTTGACCAAAGGGTCCAATATTCCCGTCTAACCATCATTGATTCCATCCAGCTCCTTGGGATAGAGGCTGTCTTTTTAAGAACATAAGAATGGCCCTACTGGGTCAGACCAAGAGTCCATCTAGCCCAGTATCCTGTCTTCCAACAGCGACCAATGCCAGGTGCCCCAGAGGGAATGAACAGAACAGGGAATCATCAAGTGATCCATCCCCTGTCGCCCATTCCCAGCTTCTGGCAAACAGAGGCTAGGGACACCATCCCTGCCCATCCTGGCTAATAGCCATTGATGGACCTATCCTCCATGAATTTATCTAGTTCTTTTTTGAACCCTGTTATGGTCTTGGCCTTCACAACATCCTCTGGCAAGGAGTTCCACAGGTTGACTGTGCGTTGTGTGAAGAAATTCTTCCTTTTGTTTGTTTTAAACCTGCTGCCTATTAATTTCATTTGGTGACTCCTAGTTCTTGTGTTTTGTCCTGTGTTTGTACAGCAGCTAGCACAATAGTACCTAAGACTGGGGTTCCTGGTCAGTGCGGTGATATATATAATAAAAATAATAATATAGTGTGGTTAGCAATCCCATTCATGGCTACTTAGTGCTACATGAGGGCAGACGAAGGCTCTTTTGGGCAACAGTCTGGAACTAAAGCCGGTCAGAATTTTTTGACTAAAATGTTTTTTTTTGGAGAAAAATGCCATTTTCATTGAAATCTAAACATTTTGAAAAATGTGTCTATTTTGACAAAATATTGTTTAAAGAACCAAAATGGAGGAGTTCAGTAATGTTGAAACGCCCTGGCAGTTTCAGAACAGAACATTTCCATATTTTTTTTGTTTTGAAACTGTTCAAAACAAAAATTGTTGTGGTTTTTTTTTTTTAACATACATTTGCTTTCAAGGCTGACAAAGGTCGAAATCAGAATGAAATGTTTCAGTTCTAGCCAAACAAAATGTTTCAATCAACCCAAAGTGATTTTTTTCCCTCCTGGAATTTCATTTTGCGGGAAGATTTTTTTTTTTTTTCCATTCCAAAATTAGTCAGAAATGTGGGATTTCCCACAAACCAGAAAATCCAATTCCTGCCCAGCTCCGTCCAAATGGGCAAAGAGAACCACAGGATGCTGTCTATGTCCATGGGCCTCAAGAAAGATATGCATTACAATGGAGCCCTCTCGCTGCCAAAAGGAACTTTACTGCAATACATCCCCTACACAGAGCAGGTGCAGTGAAGTCTCCCAGGAAGGGGCAAGGCAGCTTTTGGTTCTGGAAACTGAACATGAGCTGGAGAGGCCAGAGGAATTTGCTGGATCCTGGAGCTCACAACTTAAATAGATTAAATTATCTTATTTCACCTTGACAAGCCGGGTGTTTGGGCTGAGGTGGAAGGGTGCAGAACACAAGAAGCCAAAGATTCACTTGGGAACTTGATCTAGGGAGGTGAACTAAGCTTTTCTTAAGCACTGACTCAGCCCTGACAAGGAAACGGCTGAAAAAATCTTCCAAAGAGAAACAAAATTTTTCTCCCACTGCTCTGGGGGGACTTATTTTCCACTCCATCCCTTTCTTCTGCCCTGAAGCTTTGGGTGATGTCAGTTTCACCTGGCCAGGGGCCAGGACTCATGCTGGAAATAAAGGCAGGCTCTTTTTCAAACACGCATTGCCTTGAGTGACATAATGTTGGCACGAAAAGCCCAGATACGCTATTAGAAAAGCCAGGCAGGCACCAAGACTTAAAACATTATTATTAATTATTATTATTTGAAAACGTCCCTCCTGCCTGAGAGAAAAAACTAAATGGTGTCAGCATTGCATTAAAAATAATGAAGAAAAAAAATAAGAACACGATTTAATTGATTTTTGTCTCTTGTTAATTAATCTCTGGGCCCGTTAGGGTTAAAAAGGTCTAGGGGCATCTGCAGGAAGCCTGTCTTCAAACTCACACTCAGCTAATCGTTGTCAGCTGCATCTTCCTTTGCCAGCACAGAGGTGAGTGTGAAGGATTTCTGTGCGTTACTTATTTAGCTATTACCTTTTAAGGATCTCTCTGTCTCCCACTGACTCGCTGGCTCGCAAGCCCCAGACAATCCTCGTCGTTAAGCTTTAAACAAAGGCAAACCAAGTAGGAGAGACGGAGAAAAGAACTCCAAACCTGGGAGGTTCTAAATGGATTTTGCTCAGGCTGTTATCCCCATTTTACAGTGGGGAAACTGAGGCACGGAAAGAGTACGTGTCATGGCCAAGGTCACACAGTCTGTAGCAGAGCCAGGAACTGAACCTAGATCAGCTACGTTCTGCTAGAGTGACTTAATTACAAGAAGAACAGGAGTACTTGTGGCACCTTAGAGACTAACAAATTTATTAGTCTCTAAGGTGCCACAAGTACTCCTGTTCTTTTTGCGGATACAGACTAACACGGCTGCTACTCTGAAACCTTAATTACAAGAACCTTCCTCTCTGTTTTATTGTTGATTTCTTTGAACATGCTAAATATAGGCAAGAATGACATCCGGATAGGCCTCCTTCCAGGATGGATGGCACAGGAGACAGAGTTCAAATCCAAGGGGGAAATACTTTGCCACACTGTTCTGAGTTTCACTGTAAAACACTTGACGATGGTGATGATGATGCATACACCCATCCCCTTGGCAGGTGAGAAACAAGCATGCTGCTGACAGGATGTGTCCAAGGCCACGTGGTGAGTCTGTCGCGGTGCTGGGAATAGGACCCAGTCTTCAGGAGCGATACGGTGCACCTCCTGTGTTACTCAAGCCTGAGCGTTTCACCCAGGGATCCCTGCATCCAACTCATTCCCCTGTGGTTCAATAGAGCCTGTCTGTTCAATGGACAATCCAGACCCGATTTAAAGTTTCTGTATGAGATTCTGTCTCCCACACAGCTCGCACCCCAGGGAGAGATGAGGCTCAGGCCACCTTGTCGCCCTCTCAATCATGAGCTCTTCCAGGAGCTGGAGATGCCTCCATAGAATCAGAGACTATCAGGGTTGGAAGGGACCTCAGGAGGTATCTAGTCCAACCCCCTGCTCAAAGTAGGACCAACCCCAACTAAATCATCCCAGCCAGGGCTTCGTCAAGCCTGACCTTAAAAACCTCTAAGGAAGGAGATTCCACCACCTCCCTAGGTAACCCATTCCAGTGCTTCACCACCCTCCTAGTGAAAGTGTTTCCTAATATCCAACCTAAACCTCCCCCACTGCAACTTGAGACCATTACTCCTTGTTCCATCCTGAGGGCCTGTCCAGTTATGGCCCCTCCCTGGGCTTCAGCCCAGCCTGGAATCTCCAAAACTTTTCATGGTGCGCCCTACCCTCAACACATCTCTCCCACCAGCCCCACCATTACAAGGGGATCCTGGAAAGGCACTCTTACAGCGGTCTCCCACCATGTCTGTGCCAGGGAAGCTCTCCCCAGGCTAGATATAGGGCTTTTAGGGAGCCTGTATATCACTCTGGCCTTTTTACATGGTATGAAGAAGCTGGAGAAGCAGCGAGGATCTCACCCTCCCCATGGGATTCACATGGCTTGAAAGCTGCAGATCTGTTGGGCCGTGCATTTTCATCATTCACAACACTGACCATCATAACCGGTGCTTTCTGTTTGCAGTCTCAGCATCGAGACTGAAACCACATGGGCCAGGGAGAGTGAATTCTCCCCTCAGTCCAGGACTGGATTGAGGCACCTTGGTGGAGATGGGTGAGGGAAGTTTGAGCTGCTAGTCTGTAGACAAAGAACAGATACCTACAGAGGGATAGCTCAGTGGTTTGAGCATTGGCCTCCTAAACGCAGGGTTGTGAGTTCAATCTGTGAGGAGGCCACTTGTGGATCTGGTACTTGGTCCTGCTAGTGAAGGCAGTGGGCTGGACTCAATGACTTTTTGGGGTCCCTTCCAGCTCTATGAGATAGGTCTAGCTCCATATCTTATGTAAAAAAAAAAATATCCCATCTCCTAGAACTGGAAGGGACCTTGAAAGGTCATCGAGTCCAGCCCCCTGCCTTCACTAGCAGGACCAAGTACTGATTTTGCCCCAGATCCCCAAGTAGCCCCCTCAAGGATTGAACTCACAACCCTGGGTTTAGCAGGCCAATGCTCAAACCACTGAGCTACCCCTCCCCCCGTGTCACCGTGCAGGAGCATTCACACCCCACCTCAACTAGATAATCTTAACGATTACATAATGGAGAAATTATAAGTTTGCGCGCTTGCTGCATGGTTTTTATTTCTGTCTTTGCTAGCAGAAATAAGTGATGTGTTGATTACAACACGCTGATATGCTGCAACGGAGAGACACAACTAGAAAGGATTGTATTTCTTCTGACATCTTGTTTTCACGTTGTAACCTCCAACCAGGACTTGCCTGCTCCTTATCCTTTTCCTTTCTTCTTTCATGTAGATGATTAATCCAAATGGAGATGGGCCAAGGAGTTTTTCCAAACCTAATCAGTCAGGTGTTGCTTTTGCTAAACCAAACCCCACACCAGAAATGGTCCTGCTACAGACTGCATTTTGCCATTCCGAATGCTGATTCTGGACAGGCCTCAAATACTCCATGAATAGCCTTTCACGTGGTGGTTTGGCCCTTTGGCACCCCATCAGGCCATTGGTAGAATGGAGTGTGATGAAATTTAAAAAATAAGATGAAGGTAAACTATGAAGCAAGGTACTTTGAACCTGACAAAATTTTGTGCTTGAGGTTTGGGTGAAAGTTCCAGTTTATTTTAACAGAACCAATTTTGTTCTTCCCAGTATAACAGGTGTGAGAACATAAGAATGGCCATACTGGGTCAGACTAAAGGACCATCCAGCCCAGTATCCTGTTTTCCGACAGTGGCCAATGCCAGGTGCCCCAGAGGGAGTGAACCTAACAGGTAATGATCAAGTGATCTCTCTCCTGCCATCCATCTCCACCCTCTGACAAACAGAGGCTAGGGACACCATTCCTTGCCCATCCCGGCTAATAGCCATTAATGGACTTAACCTCCATGAATGTATCTAGTTCTCTTTTAAATCCTGTTATAGTCCTAGCCTTCACAACCTCCTCAGGCAAGGAGTTCCACAGGTTGACTGTGCGCTGCGTGAAGAAAAGTGCTATTCAACCCTCCTGTCTTAATCTGATCATGTGATAGCTCATCCCAGAGTTACCTCTGAGCCTCAGCCTACCAGAGTGTAATGAGTCATCGGTTACTTGTGGGGTTCAGCCAATCCACAGGCTAGTCCCACCTAAGTGATCCCAAGCAGGTATATAGGCTTCTAAGGGAAGCAGTCTCTGCTGTCCGCCCAACATCACAACCTAGCTGGGGATTCCCCCGTTGCTCCCGCTCTAGCTCATGCCAGTTTCCATCCCTGCCAGTTCCTGTTCCAGCCTAGGGTGACCAGACAGCAAGTGTGAAAAATCGGGACTGGAGGTGTGTGTGTGTGGGGGTGTAATAGGAGCCTATATAAGAAAAAGACCCAAAAATCGGGACTGTCCATATAAAATCGGGACGTCTGGTCACCCGATTCCAGCCTGCACCTGCTCCATCCACCAGTGACTCTGACAGACAGCTTCTTCTGCTGGAGGAAGGATGGTATTGTGGGTAAAGCACTAGACTAGGACATATGAGCTCTTGGTTCAATTTCCATCTCTGCTACAAGTTCCTTCCGTGACCTTGGGCAAGTCATTCGATCTCTCCCAGTTCCCAAATTCGTAAAATGGCCATAATAAAAAAAAGTTTTTTTTTCTCTTACTTAATTGGCCTCTCAGAGTTGGTAAGACAACTCCCACCTGTTCATGCTCTCTGTATGTGTGTATATATATCTCCTCAATATTTATTCCACTCTATATGCATCCGAAGAAGTGGGCTGTAGTCCACGAAAGCTTATGCTCTTATAAATTTGTTAGTCTGTATCCGCAAAAAGAACAGGAGTACTTGTGGCACCTTAGAGACTAACACGGCTGCTACTCTGAAACCCATAATAATGCTGCCATTCTCCCACACTTGTCTGTGCAGTGTCCAGCGTCGCTTACAGTCTCTTACTAGGTGTTTGTGCGGCACCTTGCTGGTAAGTGTCTGTAGATGTCAAGAACGCTGTTAAATACCCCTAACATTCTGATCCACGTCTGGATCAGACTTTGAGTCGGCCCCACTTCTGTTTGTAGGGGATTATTGCATGGAAAGCAGGCAGCAGATGTTATTCTACCCCAAACAGGCCTCTCCTCACTCTGCCTCGAGCTGTGTCGACGGTTTCGGCTATTGTTGGAAAGCACTTGCTAGCACTTGTGGGAGATTCATTTTTACAAACCACAGACGGGCCGGCTTATTCTGCATTCAGAATCCACAGAATGCCATGGAGACGAAAAAGGGACTGCATTCCAGGTGTCATTGTGATTTTACTCGAGCTGCATCCATCAAGCCCTGACCTGGAATTCAAAAGTTACAATCGAAGGGTTTGGGTTGTTTTGTTTTTTTTAAAACTCTTGAGTATGAATTAGGGGACCACACACACAACCATTTCTCACAGCCCATGCTCTGACATGCCACTGAATCCGTGTGATTTACAGCCAGCATTAACAATGATCTCTAAGATGGAAGAGCAAGGTGCCGGGATTCTCCTCTTGTGCCAGGGTAAATCACAGATCGCTCCATTCAAACCAATGGAATTGCACCACTGTAAGATTAGGACTAACAATACCTAGCTCTCATAGAGTGCTCTTCATCAGGAGACCTCAAAGCACTTGACGAAAGAGGTCAGTATCATTATCCTCATTCTATAGGTGGGGAAACGGGTCGCGAAGTGACTTGCCCAAGGTCACCTAACAGGCCAATGAATGGAAGTCATTCTGACTCCCAGTCTGTCCACTAGGTTATCCCATCTCCCTAGTGCAAATGAGTGGAATGGGCAAACCAGGTTGGAAAAGGGAAGAGCCACATCTTCCTCTAAACCAGGGACAAAATATTTGAACTATCTGCTCTGGCTGGACTCAAAACGCAGCCCAAAGCGGGAAATACTGGTCACCTCAGGAGAAAACCGGGAACAAGTGGGTTGAAAAATGTACGTTGAACTCTGAAAAAGTGTCTGAATTTGGGGTTGATTCTCCAAACAACAAACCTTTAGGAGTGTGGTTGTTCCTAACAGAGACATCAATGGGAGCATCTTTCCATGGGCCACGGTCATTGCCTTTCAGGGCGACGCCCTGGGGTAGAGGTGTCTCAGGAAGGAGAGGGTGTAATATACATGCCAAGATCCTCTTGGAGACTTTTCCCTGCATTATTGCTGTGTTGTACAAACTGTGCTGTTAACCCCCAAAGTGGCTGTAGTTCAATGGGGTGCTGAATGTCTTTACGTATCCTTGAGGTAGCTTCAATAATTAATGGGTGTAGATCACAGAGGTAGACCCCACCACCCACACCCCTGTGGACACTCAGATCTGGGGATTTGCAATGTCCCTCATGGGAGAGAAGAAACGTGACTACAGCGGAGGAGAAGCTGGATATGAGTCAGCAGCGTGCCCTTGTTGCCAAGAAGGCTAATGGCATATTGGGCTGCATTAGTAGGAGCATTGCCAGCAGATCGAGGAAAGTGATTATTCCCCTCTATTCGGCACTGGTGAGGCCACATCTGGAGTATTGCGTCCAGTTTTGCCCCCTCCCCCCCCCGCCCTCTCCTCCTACAGAAGGGATGTGGACAAATTGGAGAGAGGTCAGCGGAGGGCAACGAAACTAATCAGGGGGCTGGGGCACATGACTTACGAGGAGAGGCTGAGGGAACTGGGCTTGTTTAGTCTGCAGAAGAGAAGAGTGAGGGGGGATTTGATAGCAGCCTTCAACTACCTGAAGGGGGGTTCCAAAGAGGATGGATCTAGACTGTTCTCAGTGGTGGCAGATGACAGAACAAGAAGCGATGGTCTCAAGTTGCAGTGGGGGAGGTCTAGGTTGGATATTAGGAAACACTATTTCACTACCGTAGGAGGGTGGTGAAGCACTGGAATGGGCTACCTAGGGAGGTGGTGGAATCTCCTTCCTTAGAGGTTTTTAAGGACAGGTTTGACAAAGCCCTGGCTGGGATGATTTAGTTGGGAATTGGTCCTGTTTTGAGCAGGGGGTTGGACTAGATACCTCCTGAGGTGCCTTCCAACCCTGATATTCTATGATTCTATGACTCGGCCATGTGACTACAAAGAGGGATCTTTTAATATCACAGCTGCTGGACACAGGCGGACCTGGCTGTTCTCTCTGGCTCTCCAGCTCCCAGGCTGTGCTGCCCAGTGTCACCACACACCCTATGTCTTGGCCTGGATTTGGCACGATTGCTGTCTATTCTGCAGGGTTTGGTCCCATCGCTTTGGGGATCATATAAGCTACAAACTACCATTAAAACCCAGCTTAAACTATCTTTTTTTCCCTTGTCATTTTCTCTGCAGTCCTCTCTGACACTCTCAGTGAAGTATTTTTGACACTGGGTATTGGAGGTGCTATACAATAATAAAATATATCACATGGTGCTCCATAATCAGGTGCCGCAGAGCACCCACTGAAGTCAAGCCTGGGGGCTTCAGGATTGGGATACAGCTTGTTACTCCGAATCATCCCTCCCTCCATTTTGTTTGGTTGCTCAGCCGGCAACAGCTGCGGGTTGCTGCAGCGATATCACGAAAGGGCTAATCTTTATTTGCAGAGCTGTTCCTTTTTGGAAGAGTAAACACCGTTATCATCATGGCAGCTCCGGGCAGTAGAGGGAGCCAAGCCTCCCCACTTGCCATCCTTCCAACGGTTTAGCAGCCTTCCCTTTGTGTGGGTTCTGTCCACCCTCCCCCAGAACACAGAGCACCTCGGCGTGACGTTGGCAGATACAGCTCAGCCATGCCACTGTTTATCAGGAAATGACCCGTTCCTCGTGGGGGTCAGAACATACAGAGCTGATTCATCGGCTGGCCGGTCAGCATCGCCTCCAACACGGCAGCAGAATGCCCGGGCATCTCCGGGAGCCTGCAGAGGTTCCAATGTGACGTTAATGAAGCTGTTGCTGGAGTCAGACTGATTATGCTGGAGGAAGGACAGGGGCAATGCCAGACATTTCCTCCGGACCGGGATAAGCGTCTCCCTGTCACGAGCTAAATGGATGGCTCGTGCTTTAGGAGTCAAGCAACTTTCTACTGAACCTTACTCCATCCTTGGCCCATTCCTTTCTTTCCATTAGCTGAATATTGGGCCAAATGGACACGGCCCCACGCACAGTAAGACTTTGTTTGACCCTTTATATTTCCTTCTCCCTGCTGGTGAAAATCTAGGACTTTAACCCACTTCTGTGCCTTCAATCCTGGGTTCAATATGCCGGGTTTATCATGAAGGGGTCAGGGCCTCAGCTGGTGTAGATCCATGTAGATCTGTTTGAGAGAGTTTCCTATTCGGTGACGGCAAACTCACAGAATACTTGGGGACGCTGAATTTCCTCTCCCAATAGATAAAGCTGACCCTGCACCGAGAATATCCCACCTAATCAATTCCCTGCCGTGGCAGGGGGCGTCTCAGCCCATGTCGCACAAGAAACAGTCTCCTGAGGACTTTAGGCTAGCCCAAGTGATTGGGCTCAATGCAGGGGTAACTGGGGGAAATTTGGGGTACGTCTACACAGCAAAGAAGCCCCTATGGCTGGCCCATGGGTTCGGGCTGCAGGGCTGTTTCATTGCTGTTTAGACTTCCGGGCTCAGGTTGGAGCCTGAGCTGTGGGATCCTCCCACTTTGCAGGGTCCTAGAGCCTGGATTCCTGCCTGAGCCCAGATGTCCAGCCTGAATCCTGTGACCAGAGTCAGCTGGCACGGGCCAGCCGCAGGTGTCTAGTCGCTGTGTGGACATACCTGTAGTGGCTGTGATGTACAGGAGGTCACACTAGATGGTCTAATGGTCCCTTCTGGCCTTGAACTCTATGCAATCTATTAAATGAAATGTAGGTATGTTCATTTCCTACACTGAAATCAGTGTAGCTGGGCCAGTTTAGACTAACTGAGGACTGCGCATTAAATATCCATCAAATCACCTAGCAGAGGCTCTCTGTACCCTTTGTAGGAACTGAAAGAAATAACTCATGTTGTTTATAACTCAAGTGAAGGTTGAGTGTAGTAGTGCCAGATCTTTGAGCGGCGGCTGTCGTGTTGTTCAGTGCTTGACCAGTGCCTGGCACGATGCGGTCCCGGTCCATGACCAGGGTTTATGAGCACTACCATAATCTCAGTAAGGAATAATATATATTTTAACACTAATATGCTCAGCACTGTACAAACCACAGAAGAATAAGTCATGCTCCTGCTTAGCAAGTACTCTCTCTAGTGCGTCTCTCCCGTGGATCTCAAAGCACTTCACCAAGGTGAGGAAGCACCCTTATGATGATCCTCTCTTTATAGACTGAGGGAGACACAGAGAGCTGAACTGATTTGTCCCAAGTCTGACACTGAGTCCATGGCCGAGCCCGGAACAGAATCCAGATCTCTTGACGCCAAGTCCCACCCACTGTATCACACGGTCCCCTGGCAATGGAAACTTTCTCTGCTGACAGCCCCACAAGAAGTGTTGAAAGGTGCTGATGCCGGAGACTGAAATCTTCTGTTCACAAATCTGGTGCCGCAGGGGCCCAGGGGAAAGTGGCAGAGCCAGTTCTCTCGTGCGGCTTCACGGTACTTGAGGTTCCTCAGACCATTCACTCCCACAGCCCACTTCTGCCCCTCAATCAAGCAGTTTCTTGCTATGCGTTTTCTTGAGTTGCTCCATCATCTCTTTTTCCCTTTGTCTGTCTGCCTGAGAGTGTCTCATCTCCACAACTCTGGGGCAATGATTTTCCTGTCATTGATGCTGATCGCCACAGCAACGGGACTCTCTAACTTCTCTCTCATCTCCTTATCTGCCCCATCTACAACGTGGTGAGCTAAACATCCCCAGAGTTTCTGCCAAAGGAGCTCCTACCTTTGTGGTTATCATTTGTCATGAATTACCTCTATACCTTTGGCTATTTGATTCCTTCATTTCACCTTAGTTCCTTCCCATTCTTCTCTGTGTTTTTTCTAGAGCAGCTATGATGATGGAAATGGAGAATAATTTCGTCTTGGTTTTGCCAGCATTTATATTCCTGCCTACTAGCATCCCTGGGTCTGATTTCCCTGTTTCAAAGGACACTTGCTTTTGCTTGGAGAAACTCTCCCAAGGCACCATGCTATTTCCCTGTCCTAAAACTTCCTTTCTTCCATTTTCCCGGTGTTAGTTACAGAGCCTGCATAACCAATTGGGTTCTAACCAGACATTTTTAAGCAGCTGCTGTGGTAATTCTGTGGAGTTCTGATCTCCTCACTGCTCTCTTCATGCTGTTCCTAACCAGCTTCCTCACTGTTGTTTTTTTTAAATCTGCTTTCAAGAAAAATGTCCAGAGTACTGAAGGGAGGGAAAGGCCATTTCGATTTCCCATGCCCTAATGAAAAGCTTTTTGCTTGTATCATTCCCATCTAGCTGGAAGCTCAATGTAACTTCCTATGTAACCATTAGAGATGGGCATCAGAGCACGTCCAAGCATCCTGTGTGTTGACTTTAACTAAACAGAAAATGTGTTCCTGTGGACTGCTCTGTTCAGGTCACAGTTCATCCTTCTGCCTCTGCCTCCCCTGTCTTGTTACCTCTAGCTTCGTACTCTCTTTAAGCCCACATTCCATCATTCTGCCCAGATCCTTGATCTCTATCTTGGCATTTACCCCACATGACAAGTGACAGACGCAGATCTCCTTGCTAACATAGCAGTTCTACTACTAATTGTTCTTACATTAATTAGATATTAAGAATGTATCGTTCTATGGACTAGATTTTGTCAGCAGGACACAATCCATTGTAATGGACAGTGTAAAACCACACTTTCCTTTCTCACCTCCCCAGGTGGTAATAAGTTAGTAAATTACCTGCCATCCACCCTCTTGTACTAGATCAGGGGTGCTGGCCAGTGAATTGGAGGACAGAGCCAATCTAGGGCAATGGTCATAATATGCTTTAAGATACTAGAATTATCAATGGAGATTATTATTGTCACCACCCTGGGGAGTCACAGATTCTAAAGCCATTGTGATCATCTAGTCTGATCTCCCCTACAACACAGGCCATAAAACGTCTCCAAAATAATTCCTAGAGCAGATCCTTTAGAAAAACTATCAGCCTTTATTTAAAGACGGTTAGTGATGGAGAATCCACCACAATTCTCGGTAAATTGTTCCAGTCGTTAATTACTCTCACTGTTGGAAACATATGCCTTATTTCCAGTCTGGATTTGTTTGCTTCAACTTCCAGTCATTAGATTGTCTTAGATCTTTCTCTGCTAGACTGAAGAGCCCCATTATTAAATATTTGTTCCCCTTGTAGGTACTTACAGACTGCAATCAAGTCACCACTTAACCTTCCCTTTGTTCTGATATGCTATATTTCCTCTTCCCTGCCGATGAAAATCTAGGACCTGAACCCAGGGAAGACCCAAATTCTTGTGTCTATCACTATAAGGCATGGTTTCTAATCTTTTCATCATTCTCATGGCTTTTTTCTGAACCCTGTCCCATTTTCAACTTATGAAGTGATATGAGTGGTCGCAGAGGCTGGGGTCTTGCCGGTCAGTTTCCTGTTTGAGAAGAAAATCAGTGATGTAGAGTCAGGAAATTTCTGAGTGTAACTTGTTTATTTACACTATGCCTATCAGCAGTACTAGAACAGAGGTGGTCACAAATGGCATGCAGGCAAACTACTCTTGCAGAAAACGTAGGGAAAAAACAGAGGTTCCTAGGGAGCATTGCCCAAAGAATTTCATAGATTCATTCAGCTTAAGACCAGAAGCAGCCGTTGAATTATTTAGTCTGACCTCCTCTATAACACAGGCCATTAAATTTCATCTAGTTACCCCTGTATTGAGCCCAATAACATATGTTTGGCTAAAGCATTTCTTCCAGAAAGACAGGCAGTCTGAATTTGAAAACATCAAGTTAGAGAGATTTGGACAGAGAGCAAACTGTCCTGCTGTTTGCATCAGCTCCCCCAAATATAAACTGCATCGCAAAACTAAAAACACAGCATTTGTTATGCACTGCTCTCCCCCTAAGGAAAAGGACATCTCAGACATGTGTAACAGTGCCATCTAGTGACTCCTGCCATAACTTTATTAAGGCTGCACAATACAGAGGGGAAAAAAAAAAACCTCCTGTATTAAACATTAACATTATTGGAACTGAGAACACACTATACAATGGCCTTGCCAAAGCAAACATCAATAAAAGCCTTCCCATAAAACACCTCCGCATCTTGTGAGGTCAACAAAATAATCCTGCAAAAGTGCAGTGTGGGAAAAAAACAACAACCCAGCAATAATGGGCCAGGGCAGATCAAATTGCTCCTGTATGAAATAACTTCATCAACATTTATAGGAGCAAAATATTGCCCATTGCATTATTAGAACTTCTGTGCCATTCTAATCACCCAGGAATAATAAAGAAAGAAACAGGCTAAGAAAGGATTTGGAGACCCTGTTTGTCTAGTTTTATACTCAGTTCCTGGTTACTGTATTTGCTTTTGTAATGTGTTTATGTGAATTTGTTCCTTGTGAAATTAAAGGTCTGATCACACTGGCTGAAGCCAAATACGGTGCTGACAGGTACTATATAATCTCCCCCTAACATCTGCGTTGTGTACTTTACTGTGGACCTGCACCAGTCCCTGATCTTCCATAGCTACCCCTCCCCCGCTCTGGCCCACCGCATCACCTCCTCTTCTAGTTCAAGTCCCAGTGCCTTTCAGTCATAGTCTACACTAGCCTCTACACATTCAGTCTTAGGCTTTTACCAAGTCTCCAGAGGTACCTCAATCCTGACCCATAGCACCACAGCCCCAAGCTATTCTCATCCCAAATCCCACTGACACCCTCATCATCTCCTTTATTCCAGTCCCGATCAAAGTTCCCACCCAAATCAGCTTCAGAGAATCATAGGATTGTAGGGCTGGAAGGGACCTCGAGAAATCATCATGTCCAGCCCCCTGCACTGAGGCAGGACCAAGTAAACCTAGACCATCCCTGACAGGTGTCTGTCCAATCTGTTCTTAAAACCCTCCAATGATGGGAATTCCACAACCTCCCTGGGAAGCCTATTCCAGAGCTTAACTAACCTTATAATTAGGAAGTTTTTCCTAATGCCTAACCTAAATCTCCCTGGTTGCACATTAAGCCCATTGCTCCTTGTCCTACCTTCAGTGAACAAAGACCCAACCCTTAGTATATTTGAAAACTGTTACGAGATCCCCCCATAGTCTTCTTTTCTCACGCCCAGTTTTTTTTAACCTTTCCTCATAGGTCAGGTTTTCTAAACGTTTTATCATTTTTGTTGCTCTCGTCTGGACTGTCTCCAATTTGTCCATCTCTTTCCTAAAGCCTGGCACCCAGAATTGGACACTAACCTAATCCAGGATTTGAACCTAGGTTCTCAGAGGCTCACACGCTAACCCCTTACACCACAGAGCTGTCTAAACATGAGTGCTTTCCAGCTGCTGAACTGACTAAATGCCACGCAGGAGACTTGAGCAACAAAACTTTCAGTAGACAACAGATTTTCTGAGGATTTTTCCATTGGAAAATAAAGCAAATCCATTAAAAAAATATACCACGCTCTGTAGAGGAGTCTCGTTTGCAAAGACGTCTGTAAAATAAAGGACTAGAACACCAAATCCTCCTCCTTTAGATCTTAGGCCTGGTCTACACTAGGGCGGGGATCGATCTAAGTTACGCAACTTCAGCTACGTGAATAACGTAGCTGAAGTCGACGTACTTAGTTCGAACTTACCATGGTGTCTTCACTGCAGTGAGTCGACTGCTGCCGCTTCCCCCGTCGACTCCGCCTGCACCTCTCACGGAGGTGGAGTACAGTCAATGGGAGAGCGCTCAGGGGTCGATTTATCATGTCTAGACTAGACGTGATAAATCGACCCCCGCTGGATCGATCGCTGCCCGCCGATCCGGCAGGTAGTGTAGACATACCCTTAGAAACAGCCAGACCTGAGTTGTCACTGGGGGAAATGAGTCCTATACAGGTTCTCAAAGTGGACTTTGTCTGAGCAGATAATTAATCTGTTGCAAAACTCCCCTCTCCAAAGGGCCCAGGCTACTCCCTCCTGACTGGAGAATGGGGAGTTATATCCATGAGGCGACATCAGCCTGAAGGCCTGAGTGGGGAATTTTGCATACTCACGCATTGTTTAAGAAGCATCTCACATTCCTCCCTGAACCCAAACTTTATTAAAATGGGAAAGATGTGCTTGAGTGCTTTTCCAAGGAGTAGCACTGTTTAGACTTGGTACTGAAAAGTTATTCCCCGGGGTAAGAAATGAAGAACTGCAAAGCGCTTACAGAGACACACTTAAGGCCTTAAATTCTTGCACTGTGTTAACAGCTAGTCACGGTCTTGGCTTTAAAGACATAGATGGATTCTTAATTAATTTAAACAATCCTCCAGTGGAAACACAACTGAAGACTGATTCCCGCACCAGCAGAAGATACAGGGCTTTTTATTTGGATATAATGGTCCAGTGTCTGAAGGATCACAACATGCCTTACCAGTAAGGGGAATGCTTTGCACTGAAAAGAGGAGCGAGAACTTAAAGCCTGCTGTGAAGCTGGGCTCAGAGCAACAGAGAGAGGAAATAAAGGACTAAGAGAAGAGTGTAAGGAAAGAGGCATGACATTCAGAAGAGAAATGCTAACGATGCACGTTAGCATGCATGCAGATACGGTGAGGGGAAAGGGGATGGGAGGGTGTGGGACAGACAAGGGGGAGGGGCAGATGAATGGGTGAATGTGACTGTGAGGCAAGGGGAGGAGGAAGGCATCGGGGAGGGGATTATGAGATACCAACATCGTTTCCACTGCAATTTAAAGCCCTTAATTCCTGGTTCAGGGTAATTTCTAGAATGCAGATGTAACCCATGCCTGCATGGTGTGGCACTCTGTCCCCCTCTAGTGGCAGCTAGACCAGCTGGAGACTGACGAGCCTGTCACAACCTTGGTTAAGAGAAGCATGTCTTTTAACTCACACAATAGAAGCACATGCATTAAGCTCCAGAGGTCGCAGGTTTGAGCCCAGGCACCACCAACCAGGGGCTGTCGGCATTGCACAGACGCAACATCTGTAAGCCACAAAAGAACTGCTCTGGGCGGCTCCTGGGAAGGAGACAGCTGGGTCACAGCCCTGCACAGACAGATGTCGCTGATACGGAGGCAGGCAGACTGCCAACATGTGCGCTCAGAGCACAGCCTGCCATCAAAGTTGCACAACCAAAAAATGATGGATCTGCATGAACAGAAGTGACCCCATCAGCCCAATCACTTTCATTACTGAAAAAAGAACAGGAGTACTTGTGGCACCTTAGAGACTAACAAATGTATTTGAGCCTAAGCTTTTGTGGGCTAAAACCCACTTCATTGGATGCATGCAGTGGAAAATACAGTAGGAAGATATATATACAGAGAGTCTGTTTTTGAAGTTTTTTTTGTTGGAGTATTGCGACTCAAAACTTCAAAAACAGACTCCAATGAGAAACTGCAGAATTGGAATTAATTTGAAAACTGGACACCATTAAAGTAGGCTTGAATAAAGACATTACACAAAGTAAAAACTATTTTCCCATGCTAATTTTTCCCCCTACTCTCACTCACACCTTCTTGTCAACTGTTGGAAAGGGGCCATCCTGATTATCACTACAAAAGTTTTTTTTCTCCTGCTGATAAAAGCCCTCCTTAATTGATTACTCTCGTTATAGTTGGTAGGGCAACCCCCATTTTTTCATGTCCTCTGTGTATATATATCTTCCTACTGTATTTTCCACTGCATGCATCTGACAAAGTGGGTTTTAGCCCAAGAAAGCTTATGCCCAAATAAATGTGTTAGTCTCTAAGGTGCCACAAGTACTCCTTGTTCTTTTTTGCTGATACAGACAAACACGGCTACCACTCTGAAACCTTTCATTACTGCGTGTCATAGTTCAGGTCAACTGCCCCTCTCTTTCCCCTCTGTGGTCCAGCATGGATTTCCTGCTTTTAAGACTTACAGTTCTCTCCCTGCTGACCGGGGGTTTTCCAGACTAACCAGTTACCTGCCTACTTTGTGTTATTCCCAGCAAGCCAGCCTGCCTAAACAGGCCACTGTGCACTGTGCTTTCTCTTCAGAAGATAGGAACAGTGTAATTGCCAGCAGTTACAAGTTACCAAACTTTTTCTACGCAAGCCCGTTTCTTCTTAAGGTGAAAACATTACAGAAAAAACATATTAAAACAATAGAGGTTCCTATACCCATGCTAAAAGCTTACCAGAGGTCTCCTATCCATCTTATGGGGTCTCTGTAGGTCAAATCTTTTCAACCCCTCCCAAGGTTGCCCTCCCACACATCTTGGACAGATGATCCTGTTCATTTCCTGGATCAGGAAAGAAGGCCCGGTGTCAGTTTAAACACAGGCTATTTATCCAAAAATCCTTTCTTTGTCCAGTAGTCTCTGGAGAATCCAGTTTGAACCAGTCTGTGAAGCCTCAGGGTGAAACCTCTCTGGAGGTGTTACAACCTGAGTGAATTTGCCTAATCAGCCACTACTGGTCTTAATTCCTGGAGGACTGGGGTCACCCTCACGCATGGAATTACATAAAATCCCTGGCCTACAATGATACATAAACTTAGTACAATAAGATCTCCTCAAGATGTTGCAGGAAATTACCATCTTTGTCCCACTGAGGTCATCTGCTCTGCTATTTGGAGGTGTGTGGTGGCTATGTCTTTGTGCCCAAGCGCGGGAAACCACTGGACATGCGCTCCCAGCTATGATGCTCGAGGCTCTGCCTCAGAATATCTTCGGTGGTGTTCGGCATCCAGATGCAGATGCACACCTCCTGAGACCCATGATGTAGCAATCCTGGCCAGTGCTCCCTGTGGTAAGCCAAGCCTCCGTCTGAACGTGGTGAGTGGAAAAAAGAATGTGACTGTTTCTGGAGAAGACTGTGAGAGATCAAGGAAAGCAGCTGGTTCAGTGGCCTTTCCAGACATGCATCCGGGAGGTTCTCGGCCCGTGTCCTGGCTGTACACGTGCTCACAGTTAGAGGCCATGACGACCCTTTCATACAGGACCGCTGGGTGTGTGTGACTTTCAGGGTGACCGACGGCAAGGCGATCCCCAGACGGTGAGCCCTTTCTCACAGCAGCGTGCTTCCTCCCTGAGCATGCTCACTGAGAAGCACTTGCCACAGCCCACCTGTCAAGTATAGTGACAAGGATGTGGCTTGCACCTTCATTATGCTACAGCCGGGTAAGTGGTGACCATGATTCGAGCAGGAATGAGAGACGTGGTAGTATCGTATCCTCATGTAACCTGAGAGGGGCTCCCTACAGGGTCCCACAGAAAGTCTGTGTCCAAAGCCATAATGTGGTCTACAGCATTTGGAATTGTTCACAGATACGCCGAAGGCCTGATTACCCTCCCACACCAGTATAAAGGTTTGAGCTGAGGCCCTTTGAAGTCAATAAAAAGGCTTCCATTGTCTTTAGAGCAGTTCCTAAATTAGGACAAGCATCCTTGAACCTGTAAACTAACTGTAACTGCGAGAAGAATTGGGACCCAGGACTCGGCTCTGAAAAATAAAGAACCAGCAGCTTTGTTGAACACCTCCACCTAGATCTACACAGTGCCAACTAAGCAGTCTCAAAATACCCCATCCCATCATGCATTTGATTTAATGTCAAACCTGGCATGGGTTGTTTCCATTCTGGACAGTCCGGTGTCTTCACTCAGCAGCATAGAAATGATCTGGCCAAGAACATGGCATGAGGAAGACACTGGAGAACAGAAGATTTGGAGCAAGCCAGGTCCACCAAAGGCATCGTAGAGTGAGGCTATCCCTGCACGACCTTTCCCTGAACCACATACAGGGAAGGGATCTCACCTTTCCCTCCTGATGCTGACATCATTGAGGCTCCACAGACCAGAATATGACTAGCCAACCGACCAGAGAAGCCTGACCAGGAGACATGGGTAAGCATTAGATGCTTGCTTTAACTTGCTGTGTTTACATTACATCACTTTGAGAAAACATTCAAAGATAACAAGCAGGCTATGGAAAGGACAGCATTGGTGACAGCCTTAGAATGACTCTCAACCACAGGCATTAAGACCAGAAGGTAATAGGGAGTTCATAACTAACTGATAACTGTGAGTCACATATTCAGCAAAGGAATAGATCTGGTACAGAGGACAAAGCCACGGTTAGTGTAAACTGAAGCCATGGCAGAAACACTGATTTATGCTAGCTGATGAGTCCTCGGTTTTATGCCCAGAAGGGATCGTTCTGACACTCTAGTCAGAGAGCCTGCATAGCATAGGCCAGAGAACCTCACCCAGATTTTTCAGCATCAAGACCATCACTTCTGTTTGATCTACAGTGGGTCTTTTAGAAAAAAAAACATCCAGTCTTGACATCAAGACTTCACGTGATGGAGAATCCACCGCACCCCTAGCTCATTTGTTCCAATTTGTGGCTATTTACCCACACTGAAAAATCTGCAACTTATTTCTAGTATGAATCGATCTAACTTCAGCACCCGGCCATTAAATCTCAGGGCTTGTCTTCACTATTGCGCTACACCAACGCAGCTGTGCTGATGAAACGCATCTGGTGAAGACGCTCTGTGTTGACGAGAGAGTGCTCTTCCGGTGATGTAATTACTGCACGTGAATGAGAAGAGGAAGCTAGGTCGGCAGGAGAGCATCTCATACTGCAGTGGAGACAGTGCGTTAAGTCGACGTAACTTACGTCGCACAGAGGGGTGGCTTTTTCACACCCCTCAGTGACATAAGTTACATTGATTTAAGCAGTAGGGTAGACAAGCCTTCATTTCACCTTTTTCTGCTTGATCTTTCCCTCTGAAGGATGCCTGTGGTCAGGAAAGCATTCAGCATCCATGCGGCTCAGTGACGGATATAATAAAGAAAAAATACTATGTAAAAAAGCGAGATGACATCTTTCACCCAATCCATGTGCTGCTCCCCATGTGATTGCAACTCACATCTGCTGACTTGACTAACCAAACGCTCTATGTGGAGGACACACAGCTGCTGTGTCACAACCTAAGAATACTGATCTGGAATGGTTTTATGAATACGGTGTGTGACTTGGTCAGTGAGGTGAAGGTGCCTCATACGGAATCTGTTCCATACCCCTAATCATTTTTGTTGCCTTTTTCTGAACCTTTTCCAATACCAATGTATATTTTTGGGAGATGGGGTGACCACATCTGCATACACTGTTCAAGATGTGGGTGTACCATGAATTTATATAGAAGCAATATGATATTTTCTTTCTTATCTGTCCCTTTCCTAATAATTCCCAACATTCTGTTCATTTTTTTGACTGCCACTGCACATTGAGTGGATGTTTTCTGAGAACTATCCACAGTGAATCCAAGATCTCCTTCTTGAGTGGTAACAGCTAATTTAGACCCCATCAGTTTATATGTATAGTTGGGATTATGTTTTCCGATGTGCTTTACTTTGGGACTGCAGCAGACATTGTGGGGTGAGTGCGGAACAGGCTCAGTCCCTCACAAAAATATTTGCACCAACCACTTATAAAGAAGGGTGAGGCCAAAATCAAACTAACAACAACAACAAAAGTCTCCTTTAAGGATTCCTCCAAGCCAGCCCTGGCCATCCGAGTATCAAGTTCTTTTATGCTTCTAGGAGGCAGGTGGGCTCTCTCTTTTTGCCTTAGGCATCAGATAAGAGGAGGAGTCACTTCATCTGGTTCATAAGTCCCCTGCCTCAGAGCAACCAGTCTCAGGGTATGTCTACACTACAGCGGCACAGTTGTGGTGCTGGAGCCATGCTTCTTACGTTGATAGAAGGGGTTTTTCCATTGATGTCGTTAACCCACCTCTCGGAGAGGTGGCAGCGAGGCTGACCGCATAATTCCTCCATTGACCTAGCCATGTCTACGCTGGGGGTTAATGTCGACCTCACACTCAGGGTGTGAAATTTTTCACCAGCCCTGAGCAACGTAGCTAGGTTAATCTAATTTTTATCTGTAGACTAGGCCTTATAGTCAGAAAAACTAAGTCTCTAGAGCCCAGGTCAGTCTAGTGACCCGGAGACTGAGACTATGTCTACATTGCAAAATAAGACCCAGGGCAGTGAGTCTCAGAGCCCAGGTCAACTGACTTGGTGTTGTGCTGAGGGGCTCACAACATCAGTGTAGCTGGAGCCTGGGGTCCGATACCCTCTCCTCTTGCCGGTTCCAGAGCCTGGGCTCCAGCACGAGCTGGAACATCTGCATGGCTATTCTCAGCCCCGTAGCACAAGTCCTGCAAACCTGAGTCAGTTGAACGGGCTCTGAGACTCGCTGCCGGGTTGGGTTAGTTTGCTTGTTTTTTTCCCAATGTAGACATAACCTGAGGGGCCAGCCCCATGCAGCAGCCAGCATGGCTTCCCTTGCTCAGCCTCCTTATCCTGTTTATCTAACCCAGCCCCAGAGTGGGGCAGGGTGCTCCTTGATTGCACCTCGACGTAGGTGCTGGAACAAGAGGTGCTGGGGGGTGTTACCGCACCCCCCGGCTTGAAATGGTTTCCATCCTATACAGGATATACAGTTTGGTCCAATAGCTCTCAACACCCTTGCACCTAGGCTGTGTGGGCTGAAAGCTCCAGACTGTCCTTTAAAAGGGGAGTACACCCCACTCCCGACTCAGAGGGGATGGCTACGCGTCAGCTGGGACCGTGCTTCCCAGCGTGTGTAGACAGACGCGCTAGCTCTGCTCAAACGAGCACGCTAAAAATAGCCGTGTAGCTGGGCTAGCACGGGCAGCAGCTCAGGCTAGCCACCTGAGTACAAACCCACCTGGGCACGTTCGGTGGAGCCGAGCTAGCTCGTGTCTGTCTACACACGCGGGGGAGCATGCTCCCCGCTGCAGCGTAGACGTCCCCAGAGACAGGTCCTACGGACTGAAGAAGCTTGACACGTTCCCAAGCTCCCAGGGGAGGGGAGGCCTTAGAGAAGGTAGACATGGATATAGGCCGTTGATTGTTTTAAGGTCTTTTTCTCTGGTTCTCTTTGGAAAGTGTAGGAGACAATTTCCTGGTGCAAGTGCTGGAGGAACCAACTAGGGGCAAAGCTTTTCTTGACCTGCTGCTCACAAACAGGGAAGAACTAGTAGGGGAAGCAAAAGTGGATGGGAACCTGGGAGGCAGTGACCATGAGATGGTCGAGTTCAGGATCCTGACACAAGGAAGAAAGGAGAGCAGCAGAATACGGACCCTGGACTTCAGAAAAGCAGACTTTGACTCCCTCAGGGAACAGATGGGCAGGATCCCCTGGGAGAATAACATGAAGGGCAAAGGGGTCCAGGAGAGCTGGCTGTATTTTAAAGAATCCTTATTGAGGTTGCAGGAACAAACCATCCCGATGTGTAGAAAGAATAGTAAATATGGCAGGCGACCAGCTTGGCTAAACAGTGAAATCCTTGCTGATCTTAAACGCAAAAAAGAGGCTTATAAGGAGTGGAAGATTGGACAAATGACCAGGGAGGAGTATAAAAATATTGCTCAGGCGTGCAGGAGTGAAATCAGGAAGGCCAAATCACACTTGGAGTTGCAGTTAGCAAGAGATGTTAAGAGTAACAAGAAGGGTTTCTTCAGGTATGTTAGCAACAAGAAGAAAATCAAGGAAAGTGTGGGCCCCTTACTGAATGAGGGAGGCAACCTAGTGACCCAGGATGTGGAAAAAGCTAATGTACTCAATGATTTTTTTGCCTCTGTCTTCACGCACAAGGTCAGCTCCCAGATTGCTGCACTGGGCAGTACAGCATGGGGAGAAGGTGGCCAACCCTCTGTGGAGAAAGAAGTGGTTCGGGACTATTTAGAAAAACTGGACGTGCATAAGTCCATGGGGCCGGATGCGCTGCATCCGAGGGTGCTAAAGGAGTTGGCGGGTGAGATTGCAGAGCCATTAGCCATTATTTTTGAAAACTCATGGCGATCGGGGGAGGTCCCAGATGACTGGAAAAAGGCTAATGTAGTGCCCATCTTTAAAAAAGGGAAGGAGGAGGATCCGGGGAACTACAGGCCAGTCAGCCTCACCTCAGTCCCTGGAAAAATCATGGAGCAGGTCCTCAAGGAATCAATTATGAAACATTTAGAGGAGAGGAAAGTGATCAGGAACAGTCAGCATGGATTCACGAAGGGGAAGTCGTGCCTGACTAACCTAATTGCCTTCTATGATGAGATAACTGGCTCTGTGGATGAGGGGAAAGCAGTGGATGTGTTATTTCTTGACTTTAGCAAAGCTTTTGATACTGTCTCCCACAGTATTCTTGCCACCAAGTTAAAGAAGTATGGGCTGGATGAATGGACTGTAAGGTGGATAGAAAGCTGGCTAGATCGTCGGGCTCAACGGGTAGTGATCAATGGCTCCATGTCTAGTTGGCAGCCGGTTTCAAGTGGAGTGCCCCAAGGGTCGGTCCTGGGGCCGGTTTTGTTTAATATCTTTATTAATGATCTGGAGGATGGTGTGGACTGCACTCTCAGCAAGTTTGCAGATGACACTAAACTAGGAGGCGTGGTAGATACACTAGAGGGTAGGGATCGGATACAGAGGGACCTAGACAAATTAGAGGATTGGGCAGAAAAAAACCTGATGAGGTTCAACAAGGACAAGTGCAGAGTCCTGCACTTAGGACGGAAGAATCCCATGCACTGCTACAGACTAGGGACCGAATGGCTAGGTAGCAGTTCTGCTGAAAAGGACCTAGGGGTCACAGTGGACGAGAAGCTGGATATGAGTCAACAGTGTGCTCTTGTTGCCAAGAAGGCTAACGGCATTTTGGGCTGTATAAGTAGGGGCATTGCCAGCAGATCGAGGAACGTGATCGTTCCCCTTTATTCGACATTGGTGAGGCCTCATCTGGAATACTGTGTCCAGTTTTGGTCCCCACACTACAAGAAGGATGTGGAAAAATTGGAAAGAGTCCAGCGGAGGGCAACAAAAATGATTAGGGGTCTGGAGCACATGACTTATGAGGAGAGGCTGAGAGAACTGGGATTGTTTAGTCTCCAGAAGAGAAGAATGAGGGGGGATTTGATAGCAGCCTTCAACTACCTGAAGGGGGGTTCCAAAGAGGATGGAGCTCGGCTGTTCTCAGTGGTGGCAGATGACAGAACAAGGAGCAATGGTCTCAAGTTGCAGTGGGGGAGGTCCAGGTTGGATATCAGGAAAAACTATTTCACTAGGAGGGTGGTGAAACACTGGAATGCGTTACCTAGGGAGGTGGTGGAGTCTCCTTCCTTGGAGGTTTTTAAGGCCCGGCTTGACAAAGCCCTGGCTGGGATGATTTAGCTGGGAATTGGTCCTGCTTTGAGCAGGGGGTTGGACTAGATGACCTCTTGAGGTCCCTTCCAACTCTGGTATTCTATGATTCTATGATTCTCAATAAAACAAGACACAACAGCTGGGTGCAGAACGCAGAGGAGGGAGAGTCAGAGAGTGGGAAGACAAGCGTGTCTGTAAAAGGTCCATAAGGTTACATATTTTAGACACAACGCTGCATCCATGTTGGCCTAGTGGCACCCAGGGAGCTGAGAGAGAACTGGATTATAATCCAGCAAGGAGCACCATCCACAAAGCTGTCGGTGAAATTCCAGTTGCAGAGTCTTCATTGCTAGGCATGGGCTAGAGTCACATCCCTTGAGTAATGGTCTCAAGTTGCAGTGGGGGAGGTTTAGGTTGGATATTAGGAAACACTTTTTCACTAGGAGGGTGGTGAAGCACTGGAATGGGTTACCTAGGGAGGTGGTGGAATCTCCTTCCTTAGAGGTTTTTAAGGTCAGGCTTGACAAAGCCCTGGCTGGGATGATTTACTTGGGGATTGGTCCTGCTTTGAGCAGGAGGTTGGACTAGATGACCTCCTGAGGTCCCTTCCAACCCTGATATTCTATGATTCTAAGATCCCGGAGCAGAATTTCCCAACCATGTGGAGGAATTCAGAGCCAAGGTTAAAGTTTAGGGGTCTTTGGATGCTGGCTTCTAGTGCTGTGTTGTAACTAGCTGCCTGAAACATTTTGTTAGCAGGTGCTGATTCTGCTGGAAAAGGGTTAAATTAACCCTGGTGACCCAATGAGATAATTCATTTGTTACCTCTTCCGAATGTACAGGAGGTGGGAGTGGTGAGCGTATGTGGGTGAGAGAGAGATGACCTAGGATGTGGGTTCAACAGTCCTTCGGAAGGAACCTCAGGAGCAACCAAGCCTGAGGAAGAGGTTTTGAGCTGAACTTTATGTTATTTTTAATGTCTTTGTTACTAAACCCCAACCGAGGCAGAGGGGGAGGTTTTGACTCTAGTACGTGGGGTTTGTTTTAGAGCAGTTGGGAAAGCTCCTCTTCACTGACATGGCCCAGGGATCAGGAACAGGTGTGAAGTTCAACTCCAGCCTTCTCCAAAGCTTTGGGTGTGTTTGGATGCGGGTTTTGGGGCTGGGCCCATCTCTAACTCAGCTTGATATTCACATCATAGGCAGAGCAAAGGCAGCAGCTAGAAAAATCATCTTCTGACTTGTAAATGGAGCACATTTCCGCTGACATCATGAGTAAAGAATGAATGTGGAGCCTGCCCCCATCCTGCCCCCCGTGATGTCATTTTAACACAGTCATTTGTAAACCCATCCTAAACTAGTAGGAATTTTCCTTCTTTGGTTGCTCCTGACACTAACGGGTAAACCATGTTTTCACCATCATTTCCAGGGCTCTCAATGCATTGCCCTTCTGTCCCTACAACAAGTGAGGCATTCAAATCAACCACTGGCAATAAATAAAAATGACAAGGGGATGTTGCAGAAGCAGCGAAGTGGCCAGGGGAATAGCCATGGGACCAAGGAAGCATTACAGCACCTGTTCCTTGAGGTAACTACAGTCCACTAACGCACCATTTATCAAGCTAGACTGAGTCTCTCCTGTCTCTGCATCTCAGTGAGTCCTACAGAATGACAGGGATGATGACAATGCTTATTATGGGTGATGCTTAGGTAATTAAGACAATACAGTAGCCATTAAATGCCCCAACTAACTCCAATTACAATCAGTGAGAGGTACCCATGGACTCTTCAAAAGATGAGATGTTCTCATCGGTGCAGCAGAGGGGGATCATAGAACCGTAGGGTTAGAAGGGACTGCAAGGGTCGTCTAGTCTAACCTCTGCCAAGATGCAGGATTTGTTGTGTCTAAACCATCCCAGACAGATGGCGATGATCCAGCTTCCTTTTGAAAACCTCCAGTGAAGGAGCTTCCACAACCTCCCGAGGCGTCTGTTCCATTGTCCTACTGCTCTTACAGTGAGGGAGTTTTCCCTGAGATTTAATCTAAATCTGCTGTGCTGGTGTTTGAACCCATTGCCTCTTGTCCTGCCCTCTGTGTCAAGAAAGAACAACTTTTCTCCATCTCTTTTATGGCAGCCTTTGAAGTATTTGAAGACCGCGATCATGTCCCCCCTTAATTTCCTCTTTTCCAAACTAAAAATACCCAGTTCCTTCCGCCTTTGCCCCTATGACTTGCATTCCATCCCTGTGATCATCTTTGTCGCTCACCTCTGGATCCTTTCCAGTTTCTCCACATCCTTTCTATACCTTGGTGACCAAAACTGGACACAGTACTCCAGCTGCGGCCTAACCAGCGCAGAGTAGAGTGGTTCTATCACCTCCCGTGACTCGCATGCCAGGCCTCTGTTAATGCAACCTGAAATTGCATTTGGTTTTTTTTGCAACAGCATCGCATTGCTGACTCATGTTGAGGTTGTGATCCACCACAGCTCCCAGATCCTTCTCAGTGCTGCTGCTGCCCAGCCAGTTATCCCCGTTCTGTATTTGTGCAGCAGGTGCCCCTGGGTGCTGGGCTTGACCTGTGAGACACCTTGCATCCCTGATTTCTATGATTCTGGGAAGAATTACCAGTCAGGATTGAGGTCAGAGACATTATTATCCAGCCCAGGAGATTTCATCCGTTACCAGGGCTACCTTTGCAAACAGTACAAGAGATCTCACATGCCTGCAGATGTAGCTCTGCAGTCCACATTAACTGGATTTATTTCCTTTACACTTTTCTCAGCCACCGTCCCTCACGCTGAACCCATAGATTGAGAAGCACCAAAAGACGACTAATTTGTTCTCCAAGCTCTTGATTAGAACAGATATTTCCAATTGCACTTGTTTGTTTTATTTTATTATTCGATGGATCAGACTAATTTAATCCGTCACTTGGATCAGAGGTTTCCATCCCACATCTGGGACAGAAGAAATAAATAAGAGAATGGAACATGCTGTTCTCAATTAAAGTCCTGTAGGCCACCAGTTATTTTTGTTATTACTTATTATTGGAAGAAAAACCCCAAAATGTTCCCCAAAAGTGATCTCATGGAAAATTGATGTGTAAGAATCCATGATTAGATTCCAAGATGTATATAGATGGGGTGCATGGGGATAGATAGATAGATGAGATTTTTTTGTCAAAACTTTGTTTTGATGAAAAAATGTCTTTTCAACAAAATGGAAATTTTTTCTGAACATTTTTGTTTTCATTGAAATTTTTTGAGTGTCACAGAAAAACTGAAAGGCTGAAAAACATTTTCATTTTCATATGTTTTGGCAAACCAAAAAGCCAACACTGAATAATTGTGCCCCAAAATTGATTTTGTGTTTGTAATTTTTTGGCAGAAAAAATACATGTTTTAATCAGCTCTAATAGATAGCTAATAGAGGCTCTTGGGCTCTGGTTTGTGGATCTTTGGTGGTCCTCAGACTGCTGGCTAGAAACATGGTGTTAGCCCGGCTATAGAACAGGCCCAGGAGGGCAGGATTTGAGCTCTGGCATGCCCAGAGGAAGCTCACAAAAGCCAAATTCTGCCATAGTACTGAGAAGGAGAGGAAGCTATGGCCTAGAACTTGAAGGAATCACAAGTGCTGAATCCCAGCACAGAGCTCAGAGAAAGTGGATTTCATAGGAGAACATTTGCACAGCAAATTGAAACTCCCACATGCCATGGAGGATACCAACTTTGCAGTGGCCATATTCCAGTGTAACAATAGTAGGAGGCCCATGTCTTGGCCCCCTCCTGCAACCTGCACCCCTGGTCTATGCTCCGGGAGCACAGACTCTTCTGCGCTGGTGTCACAAAATGTGAAACCTTCATCTTAGTCTGAACAAACTCATCCCTATTGGGTCTGGCAAGACAACTGGAAGGAGGATTGTTCTTGTGGGTTGGGATTCTCACTTCCAAGTGTTTGCCTAATCTCGTTAGAATAAATAAAACAGCCCTTGTTTATTTAGTTAACTACTAGCTATTATTGAGAGCACATTGTCCTGGACATGCCCATTAATCCATACCACATGGCCCTGCCTAACTTCTGCAGTTTCCTGGAAACCAAAAACCCTCCACAACATCATAAAACTCAAGGATTTCATAGGTCCCACGCCCCAGAGAACAGAACTGACATCTGAGTTCAGGACTGATGTTTTCTACATACACAATTAGCAGGTAAAATTTACTCCTTGTCTCTGTTAAGTCTACCCCATACTCTGGTTGAGACACAACTCATATTTTTCTGAATTGGTGTATCTGGATTGTGGCCATCTCAATAGACTAACATGACTCAGCACCCCTAAGAAAGTGGCCTGATTTTCAGAGGTGCTGACACCTGCATAAATTAATAGATTTTAAAGCTGAAAGAAACCATTCGATCATCTAGTCTGGCCCTCTGCATTGCATGGCCTGTAGAATGTCACCCAAAGATTCGTGCATTGAGCCCAACAATTTGTAACTGAGCTACAGCATATATTGCAAAAAGACAACCAGTCTTGATGTACCATCTCGAAATGCTGGAGAATCCAACATAGAATCATAGAATATCAGGGTTGTAAGGAACCTCAGGAGGTCATCTAGTCCAGCCCCCTGCTCAAAGCAGGACCAACCCCAACTAAATCATCCCAGCCAGGGCTTTGTCAAACCGGGCCTTAAAAACCTCTAAGGAAGGAGATTCCACCACCTCCCTAGGGAACCCATTCCAGTGCTTCACCACCCTCCTAGTGAAAAAGTGTTTCCTAATATCCAACCTAAACCTCCCCAACTGCAACTTGAGACCATTACTCCCTGTTCTGTCATCTGCCACCACTGAGAACAGCCGAGCTCCATCCTCTTTGGAACCCCCTTTCAGGTAGTTGAAAGCAGCTATCAAATCCCCCCTCACTTATCTCTTCTGCAGACTAAACAATCCCAGTTCCCTCAGCCTCTCCTCGTAAGTCATGTGCTCCAGCCCCCTAATCATTTTTGTTGCCCTCCGCTGGACTCTTTCCAATTTTTCCACATCCTTCTTGTAGTGTGGGACCCAAAACTGGACACAGAACTCCAGATGAGGCCTCACCACGTCCCTTGATCTGCTGGGAATGATCACGTCCCTTGATCTGCTGGCAATGCCCCTACTTATACAGCCCAAAATGTTGTTAGCCTTCTTGGCAACAAGGGCACACTGTCGACTCGTATCCAGCTTCTTGTCCACTGTAACCCCTAGGTCCTTTTCTGCAGAACTGCTGCCTAGCCATTCGGTCCCTAGTCTGTAACAGTGCATGGGATTCTTCCTTCTTAAGTGCAGGACTCTGCATATCCCTTGGGAATCTTTTCCAGTGGTTGATTAACCATATTATCAAAAATTTGCACATTATTTAACATTTGAATTTTGCTGACTTCAGCTTCCCGGCACTATAGTTTGTAACACCTTCACCTGTCAGATTCATGAGCCCTCCAGTAGCAGATATTTGCTTTCTGTGCAGGTGATTATAGACTGTGGTCCAATCACCTCTTAATGTTCTCTTCCATAAAATAGATTAAGGTTCTGTAGCATCTCATTATTAAGGCATGTTTTCCATACCTGAAGCTCCAATTGACTTTAACAGGAAGTGTGGGTGATTAGCACCTCTGGAAATTAGGCCATAAATACTTCACTTAAGATAATGTTTTTCACTCCTGAGGATTTAAAGACATACCATTAGATTAAATATCAGCTTTCAAATAATAATAATAATTTTTAAAACAAATTTCCCCAGCTGTGGTAATTCCTGAGTTCATTAAAACTAGATGAATTTTTAAACTGTCATTTGCCTTTTACTCTGAACACTGTTCATTTGGGCTGGTCTCTTCGTTCAGACAAGGAAACCAGACTAGTTGTTTTCGCTTTTTGGTTCTAGACAAGCAACAGAGGGTCCTGTGGCACCTTTAAGACTAACAGAAGTATTGGGAGCATAAGCTTTCGTGGGTAAGAACCTCACTTCTTCAGATGCAAGTGAGGTTCTTACCCACCAAAGCTTATGCTCCCAATACTTCTGTTAGTCTTAAAGGTGCCACAGGACCCTCTGTTGCTTTTTACAGATTCAGACTAACACGGCTACCCCTCTGATACTTGGTTCTAGACGGTTTCACTTTCTGGTTGTCTGGCATGATGACCATTGATGCTGCAATATTTGAATTGCAAATATTGCAGGGGCATACTTAAATCCAAACGACACCCCTAACGAACCTGCATTCACTGGAATTAAAAGATAGGTGATGGAAAGATTTCTATTGATTACAGGTTTTGTAAAACAGACATTATCTGACCTAAATTCACCTGATCAGATCGCTTTAACTGGTTATGAACAAACATAGATTCACAGTTTTAAAGGCCAGAAATGTCCATGAGACCATGCACTATGATTTCCTTTATAACTTTTTAAAAATTATTTTAAAAGACAGCCATACATGGTAGGTGCTCTGAGCGTGAACCATTAGCTGTACATCCAGCCCTAAAACCTCTGGCTGCCTTCCACAGTTGACCTGTTGTTACTAAACTATTTGCATATTGTAATGCAGTACAATATGCAGACGGTGTCCTGACCTGAACTCCTTCAAGATGCCAGTACCAGAAAGACAAATATTTATACAAAGGGTCCTGGTGTTTAATGAATAAGCAATAACGTTTGAGGAGTAGGACACTTCTGGCAGTTTAATGATCAGCTGAGAGAAGCGGATGACCTGAAGTGATCTCAGCCAATCATTAATCTCCAGTAGTCATCTGTGCCCAGAACATTCTGCTATTATTATATGATGAAAATGGAAAAGACAACATACATTTAAAGCCCCTAACGATCAATACACTGATTTATACCAGTCAAGGATCAGTCTTTGAACATTATGGAACCTCAAAATAAATTCAGTTCAAGTTTGGGAAGAATTCTGCACCAATAACCCATATCCAATCTTTGGAAGGGTTAGGGTTTATATCTAGCCCCTTCTATGTTACGGGCTGCAATCCAAACACCCTTGACTTTGGAGGACTTGGAAATCTGTATCTGAATTATGCAGCTCAATCCCCATTTCTTGCCTCTTATTTTTTCCCCCAGAACTGGTCTGTCCATCCCTCATGCTCAGGGACAGGAGGTGGGGGTACATGCAGTCAATGCCTGTGACTCTATGTAAAATCAACATTTCTCAGTCTAGGTTACGGTTGGCGCAACCGAGTTCTTGGAAACGTATGTATATCCCCTGTGGGTTACCGAGAGATCTGTCATTTTTATAGAGGGCTGAAATATATTTGGAAGCCATAAGACTGTGGCCATCCTATATCAAAAGGCGTTTCATAACAAAACCCCATCATTGCCCATTTATAGAAATAACGTACTGTGCTCTAGCTACTGTGGGTAAAGCTAAACACGTTCCCTCCCTTTCTAAAGCAATACCAACAACACCGCTTCCCCCCCAAAGGGCCATTTTTGTAAGAGAAATAAAATGAAAGAGAGGAAAAAACAAAGTTGTACTGGATGAAGAAATCAAGGACAGAAATCGTGGAGCTGTCACAAGGCAGAGATGGTAGGAGAAAGCAGCACCTTGGGGATGATTTATGGCTCTATAATTTGCTGAATTGAGGTGGGAGCTGGGGGGGGGGGCAGAAGGGGAAGGAATTTATTTTAAAAAGGAACTCTGAATCCCAGAAGAATAACCCATAATGAAATGGAACCTGCCAGGACGGGTGGAACAGGGGCTATAAACAGGAATCTGAGACCCACCATCAAGGGACTGCTCCAAAATCCATTCAGATAATTGAAGGCAGCTTCTAAAAGAATGTGGCAACAAGCCCATTAGGATCACAGGCCAGGGCCACCGAGTGTGTGTGCGCATGCATGTAACCATTCATACCTGCTCTCCGGAGAGGACTAGAGACCCCCTTCAGCAAGCTGGGCATAAGCTCTACAGTTCTGCGGGATGAATTCTGGAGTTAGCCTCCAATCCCATGACAGGAGCTGGGGTTAGACGCAGGTTTGACTAGAATTCATCTGTCTGCTTTTCTCTTTGGACCTTGTAAATGGCTGACTTCTACTGGTTTGGCTTATCAGCTCCATCGTGGTGGCTTCCAAATCTCTATCTCCACTCCTGATCTCACTCCCTCCACCGCTTGATGCCCTCGACACGGCCTCATCCTGAATGTGCCCCAGCCGTGGTGAAGAACAGCCTCCTTGCCTCACCCCCTTACAACAGCTCTCCCTCACTCCTGACAATTCCACTGCCCTCCGTCACTCAGACTAATAACCTCACCTATGGGTGAATGCCAGGCTGAGGATTCTTCCTTCCCATATAACACCCAGAAAGAAGCCTTCTTTGGCCAGCACAGATCACCTGGGACAACTTCTTATTTATATGTGAATGCATTTCCTGGTTGTCGCCAGGACCCGAAGTGTTAAGCACCAAAATACTATACGGGAGACTGTCCTTGTGAGATTTACAGTTTGATTTTGGAAGAGGGTTAGGATCTGACTGGGAGAAGCATCTGAACTTCTGACCTGAGAAGAACCTCCGTGCCTTTTCTCCATTATCTACAGATTGCACACTGTACAGTGGCACAGGTGTTGGAAGATAATTTCTTACATAAGGATTAATCCGTAAAGTCAGCAGATCTGACGTCAAAACACAAAAAAGCAGACATGGTGAGGAAGAAGGTGCCATTTTAGAATAGTTACTTTCCTGACTATACCCACACATTAAATTAGGCCTGTGCATATTTCTTCCACAGGAACCTAATTTAAATTAAATGCATGCCAGCCTGCCTGCCTACTTTCAATAAGTCTATCTTCATAGCATCTAGACACAAGTCTGCATTTCTGGTTATGTTTTCTGTGGGCTTTTACTGCCTCCGTGGGGAGCCATTAATAGGAACAAAATATTCAAGATGTAGTTTTCTCATGGTATTTCCACAATCCAGAGCCTGAATTTCATGGGAGGGCCGGTTCTCCTATCTCTTCCCCAGAGATGGTTTCCCAAAGTGCTGAAAAAGTCAGTGAAAAACTCAAACACTAAAGTATGTGCACAATCCTACTTTAAAATAAAAAGTAAGACCATTTCTTGGATGTACACAGCATAGCTAGTTGTCTACCCCATAATGTCTACCTTAAGATGTAGTCTTCGCATGAAGTTTCCATCATCCCAGGCCTGAAACATCATGGGAAGTCCAGTATGCCGAGAAAAGCTGTCTCTTCTTCAGCAGCTGAAAAGTCAAAAAAGCGGCATCTTTCTCATGTCATGTTAGTAATGTGGCTTGCCAACAAAAAATGATGGAAACCAAACCTGTCCATTGTTTGCTGAAAGATGTAGCTATTCCAAGGCAACACTAAAATGTGTTGGAGGACTGGAAAGCATCATCCTTACAAGAACTCTTAACTGGAAGAGCCATACTTCATCTTGGGAATTCATTTCAGATGGGGACCAGGAGAGTAAATTGCTGTCCACCTCTGCGGGCTTGTCTGGTAATAAAAAACAAATGTGTGTCTGGAAGGGGATGAGGTTGGGTTGATGGTGGCAGAGGCGGCAGCGATGGTGGTGGGTGGGGAGATGCACATTTTGCAGAAGATGGAGCGCTGCTTTTGATTAGGAGAGAAGAAAAGGAAGATGATTCAAACCAGCTGTCAGGAAGGTGTTTGATTTTGAGGAGACAACCGGCTCTTCAATGGAAGCAGTTACATGCAAAGCAAATTGTTGAGTCACAAAGAAAGAATGTGTAAAGGGAAAATATAGACGTTAAAGGACTTTACCAAGCAACTGGGAATAATCAGCTAATCAGGTAACCGTGCCTAAGCCCAACACTGCCAGGGAACTTAAAACACAAAGCCAGAGAAGACTTGCTATACCGGAACAGCCATTCTGTGTCTCCTGCAATATTGGAAAAGACCACGGGTCCCTCAAGGGATTAGATCCCATCACCTGCCAAACTGGAAGAGTGATAATGGCCATCACAATCCCAGAAAACCTCTATAGTAGCCTAAGTAAAAAAGTGCAGGAGTCAAATCCTACAGTTGACCCCTGCAAGGGAATGTTGCGCTTGCATATGACCAATGCTGTTTTTCAAGTTTTCTTTTACAAAGCAACTGGTGTATTTAATTCAGACAATGAGAAAACAGCCCGTAACACATCTTTGTAATATAAGAACTATAATAATTTGAAAAGTATGGTGTGACGCACCAAAATACAAGGGCTTCACATTTCAGTCATTTGTCATCTCCCTCTCTCTCCTCCCTTACTCTGGGGACTTACCCACCAAGATACTCCCACCCTGTATCAAAAGCGAGGAAATAAACACACAGAAACATTGGTTAGCAATATGCCCTCCATCCAGATAAACGTGGAAATAGCAAGTGAAGAGATTGGTTTTCCACATTCTTTGCTGCTTTCACATTGCTACAACTGCATAGATTACACACTCCAATGCTCCACAAGGCTTTCACTCTGACCTGCAACAGACACCGAAAAGCAATGTATACCCAGACTCATAGTCTACTGCAAAACCCCAACCGCAACCTCAGCAGCATGAAGGAAGGATATCTTCCCAAATGTCTGAAGTGGGTGACAGTCAGATATATCGATCTGTCGATACAAGACCGACCGAAATTGCTCTGAAAGTTCTGCACTAGAGCGAAGTGGGGTACGCGTAGGTTTGTATCCTGCTATACACAGTCCAGTTTTAAATGGTTCAAGCAATGACACATCCCTTGGCAGTCTAAATGTAAAACCAGATGGGTCAAGGCCCGCAAATCTCCTGTAGGGAACCATCTTGCTCTGATCCCCAATAAATGGACCACATGGGACCTACTAGACCTTTTCCACTATAATAATTATCCCACTGCCCATCGATTTCACTGATATTCTGACTAAGTATCCCATGGCTCTGTTTCATCCCATTTACCCTATTTATACCCCCGGAAGGAGAGGCCTCAGCATGCCCTGCAGGCTATAGACATTTGGGGACTTGAGGGAACATTCCCTTAATTATCCTGTATCCCTGTGGTACATGTCACAAGCCAAATTGCATAAAGCTCCTGGCCTGATTACTGTGTGCATGCTGGGTGGCATTTATTAAATTCCTGATCCCGCAGCTGTTTAATCAGCGGCATTATCAGAATGAGATATGTACCCCACTAGGTGGTATGGATTGGGATAGGAAATCATGCCAGGAACAGCTTTGCTGATGCCTATTTATAAAGACAGTGTAATAACGTTTTTTTACTTCCTTGGAAGGGCTGGCTAGGTTGGGCTACAGTGCTCATTTTCTACAATAAATCCATTCTCCCAATGTTGTTGTTTTTTTGATCCACAGCCAGTTTAATCTACCTACTGAATGCAAAATTGTGTTTTTTGTTTGCATGAGGTCTGTAGAGTTAAGCCTCCCTCCCGCACCAGAGGAGATAGATTTTTGAAGGACTTTTGTGATGGTCTGACAGTCCTAGAGAGTGAAGTCCTCTGTTTTATCTACAGAGCAATGCTTCCCTAAACACTGCCCCCATCAACACACCCAAAACTGCCTGGGAGGCATCACCTCTGTGAGTGAGATTGTATGTCAATCTTCTTGCTGCAGCACTTCTCAGAGACCCTATTCAGACTGCTAATAGTTATTATTTATATTCCAGTGGTGTCATGACGGAGATCTGGACCCCATTGCCCCAGGGGCTGGATATACACCTCGGAAGACAGTCCCCGTCCTTAAGAGTTTACAATCTACATTGGCGAGTCAGACAAAGGGTGAGAGAAAAGGTATATTATTACTCTAATTTTTGCAGATGGGGAACTGAGGCACAGAGAGATTTGCTGAAGGTCACACAGGGGGTCCGGGGCAGATGAGCAATGCAACTCTCTCGAGCCCTAGCACTAGGCTCTATTCACAAGACCATCCCTCTTCCCAGTAGAATGTGGGGGCCAAAGGTCCATCAATATTTTGGTTGAGGCCCATGAAGAAATTCTGCAGAATAGTTGTGGGACGATACATGGATGGGGTAATCACAGCAGATGCAAGGCTTCTCAGGTGTGGATAGGGAGGAGAGATGCTGTGGAGTTTTTGTTTTGTGCTGGTAGAGGAAGAGGATTGGCTCAAGGAACATGAGGTTGCAAAGAGCAAATCCCCATAAGGAAGACACATTAAAGAACAAGGAGAAATTCTTGCGTGTTGATCACTGTTTATTATCCTCCCATTTCCTGCAGCTTGAATTGTAGTTGCAGAAACATGGATTCTTTGCTTATTTTCTCCCTGTGCACGGCTGTGATTGTCCAGACATCTCCAGCATACCAAGCTAATTCTGTCATTGTCCAAGATGGATCTCATGTGTATGGCTGGCTTGCTGTCGTAGAAGTTCATTTACCTTTGTATTATCGCAGAGGGACAGGAGGGAGTACTGTGGAAGGAGAAAAACCTGGGCAAGCCAACATCTGGGAAGCATGTTAAGGAACAAGAGTAATGAACCACTGTTTTTAATAAGTGGGGCTGCACCTGTAGAAAATCACCATAATCTGCACCAGCAACTGCTCCTCAGAGGCATAAGTAATTAAGACAGGAGTGCTGGGGCTGAGACAGAAAATGACTAAGGTCTTTGCTCTTCTTAAACGCACATTGGGGACATGAAAATGGATACAGTTCAGCTCAAATTAACTGAACTTTGCTTCACTCCAAAATCCCTCTAAACCAAAGAGGTTGTCCAATCTACCATAATCTGAAGCAGCCCAATAATTCTTTGGAAGATCTTCCATTCTTGTGTCTTTACCTCTCCCAAGACACATGCGGTGGGGAATCCAAAAATCTTGTGATTTCATGGCTCAGAAATACATGGGCAGGTTGATCCAAAAATGCTTCATTAGATCCATCCTTGCTCAGGCACGCTGGCAGGTCACTGTTACCCATTTCTGGTTGGAGGAGCATCCCATCAAACCATTTCGCTGTTTTATTTTATTTTGCAGGAAAAGTAGCTGCCGACTTTCATCTGACGGGGCCTCCGAAGCCCTGTGCCAGCCCCCAGAATAGCAAGCCTGAGCTGATTGACAGCTATGCAGACGACAGATCTAATTTTAGAGGCAGGCAAGTTTGAGGAGGGCTGAGTTTTGGAGGAGAGCCAGCCAGAGCTCACTGAAATGCATGCTCGAATTTGAGTTCTCCTGGAATGAGGAGCACAGTTGGGGAACTGCCCTTCACGTTGGAAGCTGCTGCAGAGAGTTGCTCAGGAAGGGAGTGTTTCAGGGGGCTACATGGTCCTCCCGAGCTCTAATTCGGCTGAGACCTTTGAAGCGATGGATTATTCTGTAATGCTGGGATTGGAAACCCCCCGATATTCAAGTACTTCACTGCCTGTTGCTAAGCCAAGTTCAGATTAACTCTCTGAACCTAATACGGCCAAGGAACCCAGCTGAGTGAAACCGCATCGTGAACGCTTGTGAGCTTTTAACCTAGCTCCAGAACCTTTGATCTGGCTCCAGTGACCCACCTGCACTTTCACATGTAATGAGGAGTCGACCTCATTCCCATGAGGAGCAGGCTCCAAAAAGATCAAAGGTTCAGCTAAGCTCTGTAGAAGAAGAAGAAATTATGGTCTGGCAGCTACAGCACAGGATTGGGAGTTGTTATTAATTATTTGGTATGATGATTTGTAGTACCAAAGCATCAAGGAGCCCGTCATGGAGCAGGTGCTGTACAGACACAGAACAAAAAGATTGTGCCTACCCCAAAGAGGTGACAATTTATGTATAAAACAAGAGAAAACAGGTGGAGACAGACATGGGTGCACCCAGAAACAATGAGATGACATTCACGAGCAGCTCTGCTGCTGAGCAGAGCATCACAAAGAACTGCGTTTTTTACACAGATGTGTCCCAGGCAGGGAATAATAATGCCTAGCACTTATACAGCCCCTTTCATCAATAAGCTGTTGCCTATCAGGCCAAGGAAAGTACCCAGGAGTCAGGGGTTCTATTCCCCACTCCGTCAACAACTTGTCCTGCAATGCAGAGCAAGTCACTCTACTGCCCTATGTCCCCGCTTTCCCCACGATAAAATGGATTCAGCCAGAGAACTGCCAACCAATCTTTGTATGAGGCAACACCCGTGGCTAAGAGAACAATATATAATTGCAAAGCACCATGAATAACGAAGAATATCCAAAATGACTCATCCAGGCTCTGCCCAAGCAGGATCAAAGGGGCGTGTCATGGCAGCATTCAGCAGAAGCGTGGAGATTTGTGGGTCTTGTGTATGTGTTAAAGCATCGGTTGGATGAATGAACTTTGAAAAGAACCAGTTATTGAGTCTTTGAAATTTCAATGAGACTTTTTTCTTCTTTTTTATCAAAATGTGAAAAATTTCAAAGGGCAGAAATTTCAGTGTAATTTTTGCTAAATCTTTTCTCCACTTTGCAACCAATCACAGAGCCAGCTGCAATTATTTGAATTTCAAAATTAGGGCATAAAAACAGGGATATAAAATTGAAAAACCTTTCACTTTTTTTTTTTTTTTTTTTTTGCAACCAACTTTCATGCTGAGGGGGTTGGTTCAGCACTGTATGTTTGTTCGCTGTGACAGAGCTCAACAGGTTATGTCAACTCCTTAATTGCCAGGAGGGTCACTTCAGCCATTCCCAGATGGATGCTTCTCAGAGTCTATTCTAGATAGACTTTCACACTGCCCTCATCACGGCTGGATCTAAACGCACTCCAGTCCCCCATGTTTGTTTTTACCACACGTACATTGAAATAAATGGAACCTAGAAATGAGATACTGGTTGTACAGAAGAGAGGATAAAAACTCTCCTGTCTGCTTGCAAAAGTCCCAGAAAAATTCCCCAAAGGGTTGCATGATATTTATTTAAAATTAACTGTCTACGCTTTGTATTGTGGCTCACGGACTGAATTTGCTGAGAAAACAATTGCAAACATCTGTCCCATGCGATCACCTGGCTGACAGGCCCACAGCAACCGTCAGGTATATTTACAGTTGGGGAGGTTTATGAGTGTAAAAGTGTGTTAGAGGAACGGCCAGTTGCTGGTGAGTCACGGCTTGGAAATGTGGTCCAGGTATGAGATCATAAAACCTCCAACGACACTCAGAAGGCAGACAGGGAAGCCGGATCAAGGAAAACACCAGTGTCACATAAAGTCAATTTTAATGGCACCATCTAATTGCAAAGCAGAGCAAGCCACTAAAGAAAATATAATCATAGCGATAAAAAATGTACCTGTAAACTGAAAGTGGCAATCTTGACAACTGAGTGACGTAGATAGAGAGTGCCTCTCCCAAAGCAAATTTACATATAAGGAAGGGCAGCCCAGTGGCTAGGAGACCAGAGTTCAGTTCCTTGCCCTACCCCAGTCTTCCAGTCTGACATTGGGCAAGTTACTCTAGAATGAGGGTCATCATGCTTTCCTATCTCTCAGGGATGTGGCAAGGATAAATACATTAAAGATTTTGCGAGGTGCTCAGATACCATGGTAAGGGGGGTGCACCTTGCCAAATCAGAACCAAATGTTTTTATTTACCAAATATTATTGGTCTCACCACCCTGCAATCTGATCCAGGTTATTATCCAGGCAAAGATCTGCTAAAGGGGCTGCACGTAAGTGCAAGTGGTGGGGGCTAATGCATTAGAGTTAGGATTGTGGTCTGAGAGCTGGTAAAGTCAGAGGTAGGTTGGGTTTCATGGAATCTTGAGGAGATGTGGTTATTCAAAGAGTTCCTGGTTCCATGAGACTAACACATTTTTTACAAAACGTTTCCCCCTTAATTGAAACCATGACTTCCAGGGAAATGTGATTTTAAAACCACATGGAAACCCGGGTTGTACAAACAGGTGATTCTTGTCTGAAAGTCATCCTTATCTGGCTTATAGACCTGATGGAGAACCTAGCACAATGGGATGTTGGACAGTGACTAGGGCTCCTAACCACTATGGAAATACAAATAATAATAACTGTATAAAACAAACCCGCAGCAACCCCAAATTTGTTGTTTTCAAAAGGAACCCAGAACCTGAGAAGTGTTGAGAGTTTTGCTCTAGATGCAGCTCTCAAGTCGGTTCTAGGTTTGGCAAAACATGTTCCCCCAACTCCTTATCTAAAACAAATCACTGCAGCTTCCCTTGCAAAGGTGACTCTGGCTCTCACAGCGTTCTCTCTCTTCAGGACAGCACAGATCCATTTTGTACACAATAGGCTTTTCCTGACGCTTAGCCCAGCCCGTGTCTGTGCTACTGCCCTGATTGCACGTCTTACATGGTTGAAGATGTTGTCTACTTTTGGTTCCATACCTCACAATGCATCAACCTTGGGCCATGTATGAATATGACTCAAACCTACTCCAATTGAGAGCCTGATTCAAAGCCACTGAAGTAAAAGGGAGCCTTTCCATGAACTTTCCATGGGTGTTACAGCAGAGATAGGAGCATTACTGTACAAAGATCTGCTCCATCTAGGTGCTCTGTCAGGCATTAGAGTCCAAGTAAAAAGGAAAGAGATGCCTTGGGATATCTTGCCCCTTTCAGTTATCTTCTCTCCCCTAATTCCTTGAGGGGATGGGCATGCTCATCCTCTAGTGGAGAAGAAAACCCAACATCATTTTCAAGTCCACATTGAGTGAGTTCAGACAAAGCCGTGGCTTGTCCTTTTCAGAGGCAGAATTGTTGTGGATGGACCCTTTGAGAAAGGGGGAAGGCTGGACAACACAAGGGATCCATGTGAGTTTGCTCAGCTACGCCCTCGCCTTCATGAGACTGCGTTGTTGAGTTGCCACATTGCAGCATCCACATTTTACAGCAAAGGAGACATCGTGGTGCTACATGGCGTCTCAAGGTGATGCTGTTTCACAGGCTCTGAAGTGACGGGGTACCAATAGGTAGCTGGCTTGAACTGCTTGAGGGGAGTAAGACAGATGTAAGAAAAGTGGAATGATCTCACCAGTTCTGGACGATCCAGCTATGTTCAGGGTTCTCTGTAGCACCTATCCCCAAAGTAATCACGTCTGTAACACTCTGTTTAACAATTTTTATTTATATAAGGGTATTTCAAGGCCACTCATTTCCACTGAATCTTATTCCCCTCCCTCCTTCACTGAACATAATATTGTCACCTGGCCACCTGGGATTACGTTGTTGCCAGGTCTGATGGGGTGTACAAACCCCACACTGGGCGACAAGGAGTTAAGGAACTACCTTAGGACCCGCCAGCACCACACCTGTAGGAAATGCTCCAACTGGAGGTGGAGCTAAAAGGGATGGAGCAGCCCATTTGGTGGCAGACCAGGGAAGAGAGCAGATCTGCAACCTGCAGTTCCAGCAGAGGAGAGCAGAGGGAAGGCAGAAATCTCTCCCTAAGACAACTGCCCAAAAGGTCCCTCCCTGAGGGAAGGGAGGACCTGCCAGAGACAGCCTGAGAGGGCAGCATTAACCTCTCCCCCTATATGAAATCTGGACTTCAGGAATACCCTTTATTTTTTGGTTTGGACTACCCAGCGGGGAAAAGCCCTTGGACTGAGCTGGCCCAGAAAGAGGAGGGAACCCTTCACACCATCTTAACCTGGACAGTGACTTTGCAACCTGCAGGTCATGGGTCGTAGCCCTGACCACTGGGCCACACTACCCAACCAACCAACCTCCAAGTAAGTACTGTCACACAATGATGATAGACACCTAAAATTTCATGTTAACACCAAGGAAAGAACTTGACTCTCCTGCTTCAAAAGGACAGAACCCTACCGCTTGAGCTAAAGGAGAATCTCCATCATCAGTGTAGGGCTTATGGCACACAAAGGTGCCTTTCTGATTCCACCCGATAGAAAACAGTGGTGTTACATACACACTGGTCAAGTCATTGAAATACAATGACACTGCCCCAAACGGAATAAGTAATACACAGACTCACTAGGTAGGCCTTGGGTCATATGTCTGTATAGAGCCCAGTCACACATATATGGAGCATGCCGTCCAGAAAAACATCCATGGCACCCTCCTTGCCTGTGGTCCTATCTGACCCTGGCACCAGCAAACTTCAGCAGATCCTGGGTTCCCCAAGTGCCCTCCCTCACTCAGAGGGTCATCTCCCCGCTTCCCCGTGTGTCAAGAACGGGGGGAGGACATCTCCTCCGGAGGCAGAGAAGCCTCGGAAGCCAGTGAGGATGGAGGCTCATCACAGTCGTGGGCAGGGAGAGGCCATCACTGATGCTGGAACAAGGGGGAGGCAATCTTACTTCACAGAGGATCTTGCAAGAGCGAGGCCCAACCCTGCTAACCTCCCTCGGGCACAGGGGTGGGGATGGGGTGCCTATCCTCATCGCGACGGGTGGCACGTCCTTGTCCCCCGTGCAGAGCTGCCCCATGCTGTGTCGATTCCGTCTTCCGACGGAGCTGCCTGGATCTGGCCGGACTTCAGGTAAAACCCCCACAGCTATGCAGGGAGCACACTCCTTGCGCTGTGCAGCCCAACCCTCTGGGCTGCTGAGATGGGGTTTGAATGGCTTTTTCTTCCCCCCCCCTTTGCTTCCCCTGGCCTAGCGTCAGCTGCAAAAGTTTTATGCGCTGCTCTGTTATTGCGGGGCTGAGGCTTAAAATAGCCTGCAACACTTACGTACAGCGGTAGCCTGTTGGATCCATACTTTAAGAATCCAATCTGAAGTCTGACTCTTCCGCCAATGGATGAATTCAGCTCCGTTTCCTTCATTCCCAAGACTTTCCGTTTGGGGTAGGAGGGACAGGGCTGGTAGTCCTGGGGGAGGGAACTCTTTAAATGGGCCGCCCTGCTTCTGCTGAGGGACTCGGATGCCTCTGGAAACCGATATCACGCTTTGTGCTGCAGTGGCTTTGGTCTCAGAGTTAGCATCCTGGTGCTCAAATACAGACAGCACCAGCTCAATTCTCCACCATGCTGCGATGGATCCATTGAGGGCCATGCCTATTTAGAGCTCGTTGGGCCTTTTTACTCAAGTCCTTAAAAAGCAAGGACCCAAGGCAGAGAGATGTGCAGGTTGTACATTGATAAGGGAGTCCAAGGTGACAGAATTTTAAATGCCAAGGCTCAAAGTCTCCTCTCACTTACACCAGTACAACCCCACTAGCTACTTTCTGGTGTACTGTGCCTTTAAATTTAAGGAGCCTCCTTTTCTGCTCCTCTTCCCCACAAACTGGCCGCTGGGTGGATCTGCTTGTAAACCGAGCAGTGCATTATCTCTGTGGTATTTGCTACTAAACCCCCTGACATTCCAGGTAAACATGGAGCTAGCTCAACTCCTTCATCTTCGGTGCCAGAGGCAATTTTCAAGTAAGGGCTGCCAACGCGTCTTTTACATGCTGGAGGTGGATTTGTCCAATGCTAGGATGAGATGGGAGTGCCTGGTAGATTGCAATAAAAGACTTGATAAAACAAATGCATTACCGTGGGTACTTGGTCTTCCCTTTTTGACATAACTGGGCCGCAAGAAGAGTATAGTGAACTAATTTATTCTTGTGGTGTCCTAGGACTGTTCTGGAAGTGGAAGCTATCCCTTCAAGAGCAGGGGGGAGCGTAGTTCTGAGTCCTTTATACAGGCTAGAGGGCTCTGTAACAAAGCATGCATGCAAGGAGAGTCAGTCTGGAAAGAGCCAGCTTAAAGCACGGTGAGATGGTGACTTGTGCCTGTTTGGGAGCAGCCTGTTTTCTTTCTCTGTGTTTTTTGGGGGTTCTTGTATGTTCTAGTTCTGAATTCTAAGAAACAAAGTAGGGTTATGTCGCACCCTTCCAGCAAAAGTTTTATGGTTTTATCTAATTTCTCTGTATGCATGCCATCAACACCACAATTCTAAGACAATATTTTACTTAATAGACCAGATCCTCTGCTGATGGAAATAAGTGTAGCTTTGTCAGAGTCAATGGCGCTACGCCGTTTTACCTCCACTGACGCGCTGTCCTAATGCATTTAGCCCTTTCCTGCTGATAGACTTTGACATTTAGCAATTTGTTCATTATTCAGAAATGTTCAACAAAAACTTTATGCTAACCTGTGAGTTCATAGAATCATAGAATCATAGAATATCAGGGTTGGAAGGGACCTCAGGAGGTATCTAGTCCAACGCCCTGCTCAAAGCAGGACCAATCCCCAAAGTTGTTCACCAGCTGTTTGATACCAGGATATTTCTGACCCATTGGTATTTGTGGTGAGTTGTTTATACAGCTAGAAGCAACAGAGGGTCCTATGGCACCTTTGAGACTAACAGAAGTATTGGGAGCATAAGCTTTCGTGGGTAAGAACCTCACTTCTTCAGATGCAAGTTTATACAGCTAGGTAAAGCATACATTTCAAAAACATGGTTTGATTAAACAAGCCCTTGCCTCTGTGGGTGAATCATTTGAACACCAGTCCTGATCTCTTGAATACAGTCATTGTTTATCAGTATTTACTAGGCAGTTCATGTGTGGAACGGCTGTTGTGTAAGAATGTGGGGTGTGGTTTTAGCAAGCAAAGGTCATCTTGGAAAGGGTAACTCTGGACAGGATCCAGGCACTGCAGGCTTCTGCAGACAGCAAGCTCTGATTACTGTGCTCTACCCTCTTTAAATAAAAATAATGTAATTGTCACATACTTACATTATAAGCTCTTCAGGGCAGGGACTGCCTATTTGTTCTGTGTTTGTACAGAGCCGAGCACAATGGGATCCTGGTCCAGGATAAGGTTTCCGAGGTGCTACCACCATACAAATAATAAATATAGGTTCACTGTGCCTTACTAAGAGGAGCAATGTAGTTCATGTGATTAAATTCCAGCCGATGTGTTGTTTGCAACCTGTTCACGTTGACTAATCATTTTCGCAATGCATTATGGGTTACCTAAGTCACATGCTATTAATTCTGCTCCCTGACTGGACAACTGGTTTTTTTTTGTTAAACGGGAGAATAATAAATGACATTTGATAAGTAGCAAATAATGCATGTTGCGTATAAATTAGCAGACACATCATCTTCATCTTTTGTGCTAAAACACGTGCTAGCGTTGCCAACTCTTGCAAATTTATCATGAGACTCGCAAGATTTGGTGGTTTTCTTGCATTCGGAAAGGAACATGAGCAGTGCACTTTGGTTTAATGGTGAGCAGGGAATCAGCAAATAACAAGCACCTTGTGCAAATACAGTGGAGCTAAACTGATGGGGGAATTTCTTTTTTGCCTTGGGAAATTTGACCACAAAATTCAATAACATCCTCAAATTTCACAAGTACTGCTAATAACAACCGGAGGTCATATAGCACCTTTCATCCACAAGGAGCTCAAAGTGCTTTACACATGACTTAGCCAACTAATATCCATAATTAGATTTGGTGAGCACATCACCCACTAGCCAGCTCCAGGCTGAGAGCTGGCCCCCATTTTGCTACGTTTTGCACTTGGGTTCTCGAAGTTTCATGTACTTTTCCATTCATTGCTGCAGTTATTTCTTTGTGCTGTTTTAATGAAAGAATTTGACAGTATGCAAAAAATCAGATGTCTTCTCGAGTACCATTTCAAATGACACATTGGGCCCAATATTTAGGTTTCTACAAAGTTTAACACAATAGAAATGCTTCTTTTTATGATAATTAACGATACAATTCTATCATGGAGGTTGCAGAAATCACAGATTCCGTGACTTTCCGGGACTTCTTCTGGTGGCAGAGCTGGAGCAGCTGTTAGTCCCAGGGCTGCCGGAGCAGCAGCCTGGTGGCCAGCCCTGGGGACAAGAAACAGTGGACCAGCGGTCAGCCCTGGAGTTGCTGGAGCAGTGGAACATCGGAACAGATAACCAGCAGTAACCCCCGGGGCCACCGAACAGCTGACCAACGGCCAGCTGCCGGAACAGCAGTCCCTGACCCGCCAGAGCGGCGGCCAGGGTTAGGTCAGTCCCACTTGGCTGGAGCAGCTACAAGCCCTGGCAGCGCTCTGTTTGCGTCCAGTTTTGGGCCCCCACTACAGAAGGGATGTAGACAACTTGGAGAGAGTCCAGCGGAGGGTAACGAAAATGATTAGGGGGCTGGGGCACATGACTTATGAGGAGAGGCTGAGGGAACTGGGGTTATTTAGTCTGCAGAAGAGAAGAGTGAGGGGGGATTGGATAGCAGCCTTCAACTACCTGAAAGGGGGGTTCCAAACAGGATGGAGCTCGGCTGGTCTCAGTGGTGGCAGATGACAGAACAAGGAGCAATGGTCTCAAGTTGCAGTGTGGGAGGTTTAGGTTGGATATTAGGAAAAACTATTTCACTAGGAGGGTGGTGAAGCACTGGAATGGGCTACATAGGGAGGTGGTGGAATCTCCTTCCTTAGAGGTTTTTAAGGCCCGGCTTGACAAAGCCCTGGCTGGTATGATTTAGTTGGGGATTGGTCCTGCTTTGAGCAGGGGGTTGGACTAGGTGACCTCCTGAAGTCCCTTCCAACCCTGATATTCTATGAGTCTATGATCTATTGATATAACAGCTAGGTATTCTATCATCTTTGTAGATCGGGAACTGAGGCACTAGATAGCTTGGCCAAGATGACATAGGGAGCCTATTGCTAGGCAAGAAACTGAACCCACCTCCCCCATGTCACACTCCAGTCCCATATCCACACATGTATCTGTCCTGTCCATCTGAGTGCCTCACAAACCTCAGCTCCCCTCCTTTCCATCGACACAAAAAGGAGCAACTGAAACAAAGTCTTTCAGGTGTGTAGCATTCTACTGCTGGGTTGAAATGAGGCCATGGCATCCTTTGAATGGCTTGTCAACCCGCTAACCGCCGAGTTCCCCGCCATTGCTGTAATGTAACTGATGAAAAGCCAGTGGGCTATAAAACCAAAAGCCAAATCCTGCCTCATCTCCTCCTTTACAAATAAAGTAAAACAAAACAAAACAAAACAAAATCAGAGGTGTTGAGAAGTACACGGGGCGGAGAGAGAAGAAAAACACAGCATTCATCCACCCTTTACAAGCATCCAGTCCAGAATTGAATGGACTTTGGTTGTGCTCTCTGTTTAACGGTAAATTATAAAAATGTTATTGGAAGGCCAAATTTAGGCATAGCAGGGGGAGAAGGCGGAGGAATAGTGAAAGATAAATTGGCCTGTTTGGGAAGGAGATTTCAGTCCTCCCCTTGTGCTTTGCTGTCAAGTGTGTTGGGCCTATAACCGCAGCTCAATCGGACCATTTAGAGCAACAGGAGAAAACCAACATATGTATTCCCCCAAGTGCAAAGTCCTTCTTCCATCCTTTTTGGGCAGGATCAGCTCAGACACATTTTGGTTATAGTAGGAAATGGTGCATGAGGTGGAGAGGAATAAATGGTGGAAGAGGCTCTTCATGTGGAAAGGGGCTTCCTCTGGCGTTGGTTATGTCCTGCATGGGTATGGAATGGAGTAGACCTTCAGTCCTATGAGTGGCCCCCAGCACTAAAAACAAGCACAACATTCTAAAGGAGGAAACATGCATGAATATTGCAAAAATGCTTTGCAGAGCAGTATATTGGCAGGTTCTTCTGGTGGTGGCCACCCCCAGCTTCCACAGTACAAGGCAGGTGTAGAGGTCGAAGAAGGTCAAGTGGTTCATTGATTCATAGAGTCCACGGACAGGAGGGACCACTGGGATCATCTAGTTTGGTCCCCTGTATAATGCAGGCCAGAGAACGTCCCCAAAATAAGTCCTAGAGTAGATCTTTGGGGGGCAGGGGGGAAACAGCTGATCTTGATTTAAAAATTGCCAGTGATGGAGAATCCACCACGACCCTTGGAGAATTGTTCCAATGGTTAATTACCCTCCCTGTTAAAATTACTCCTTATTTCCCATCCAAATTTGTCTAGCTTCAGCTTTCAGCCGCAGGATCGTGTTATACCTCTCTCTGAAGAGCCCATTATTAAAAATTTGTTCCCCAGGTGGGTACTTATGCACTATGATCAAGTGGCCAGTTCATCTTTTATTTGTTAAGCTAAATAGATGAGGTCCCTGAGTCAATCAATATAAGACAGTAATTAAAAAAAACTAACCATGACTACTGCAGGCTCCACTGATGTCTCGTCACTTGACCTTGTGCAAAGTCATTTAGGCCAAAGTTTTCAAAAACGCTCTCTGATTTGGATGCCCAACCTGAGACAACTATACCTGATTTTCACACGTGCTAAGAACCCCCAACTGCAACTGAAGTCCTTAGGTGTTTAATGCCTCTAAAAATTAGGCACAAGGTGACTCAAATTTGGCATCCAAAATCAGAGGATACATTAGAAAATGTTGGCATAATTTCTTTATAACTCGAGTTTACCCATCTCTAAAATGGGAATGATATGAGAAGACACCAAATTTGGGAGGGAATCTAACGTTTCTCCAAACTGCAGGAGTGTTGCCCCAGTAACATTCTGGTCTGGATCCAACATTCAGGAATGCTCAGAACCAGTGTTTTCTTTGGGTCTGTGTCTAGACAATTCTGAGTAGAGCTCGATCAATTCATTTGCTGAGTTTTGCCTCTTTTTCTGTTCACAATTTGTCTATGAACACATCATATTTGCCCTTCAACTCATAGAATCATAGGACTGGAAGGGGTCATTTAGTCCAGTCCCCTGCTCTCAAGGCAGGACTAAGTATTATCTAGACCATCCCTGACAGGTGTTTTTCCAACCTGCTCTTAAAAATCCGCAATGATGCAGATTCTACAACCTCCCTGGGCAATTTATTCCAGTGCTTAACCATCCTGATAGGAAGTTTTTCCTAATGTCCAACCTAAACTGCCTTTGCTGCAATTTAAGCCCATTGCTTCTTGTCCTATCCTCAGAGGTTAAGGAGAACAAGTTTTCTCCCTCCTCCTTGTAACAACCTTTTATGTACTCGAAAACTATTACCTTGTCCCTGCTCAGTCTTCTCTTCTTCAGACTAAATAAACCCAGTTTTTCCAAACTTCCCTCACAGGCCATGTTTTCTAGACCTTTAATCATGTTTGTTGCTCTTTTCTGGACTTTCTCCAACTTGTCCACATTTTTCTGAAATGTGGCGCCCAGAACTGGACACAATACTCCAGCTGAGGCCTAATCAGCGCAGAGTAGAGCAGAAGAATTACTTCTCGTGTCTTGCTGACAACACACCTGCTAATACATCCCAGAATGATGTTTGCTTTTTTTTTTTTTTTGCAACAGTGTTACACTATTGACTCATATTTAGCTATGACCCCCAGATCCCTTTCCGCAGTACTCCTTCCTAGGCTGCCATTTCCCATTTGTGTGTGTGCAACTGATTGTTCCTTCCTAAGTGGAGTACTTTGCATTTGTCCCTATTTATTTCAGACCATTTCTCCAGTTTGTCCAGATCATTTTAAATTTTAATCCTGTCCTCCAAAGCACTTGCAACCCCTCCCAGCTTGGTATTGTCCACAAACTATATAAGTGTACTCTCTATACCATTGTCTAAATAATTGATGAAGATATTGAACAGAACCGGACCGTGATCCCTGTGGGACCCCACTTGATATGCCCGTCCAGTTTGACTATGAACCACTGATAACTGCTCTCTGGGAACGGTTTTCCAACTAGTTATGCACCCACTTTATAGTAGCTCCATCTAGCTTGTATTTCCCTAGTTTGTTTATGAGAAGGTCATCTGAGACAGTATCAAAAACCTTACTAAAAGTCAAGATAAACCACGTCTACCGCTTCCCCCCATCCACAAGGCTTGTTACCTTGTCAAAGAAAGCTATCAGGTTGGTTTGCATGGAAAGTGAAGACCAAACACAGTAGAAGAAAATTAAAATATTAATTCATTCAAAATGTAAACATAATGCCATGGAAAATACTGACCAACTTCACATGGGTGCCTAAGACTTGATTAATTAATATGTTTTAAGTGATAAGGCATTGTACTGGGACCTAGAAGACATAGGTGCCAGTTCCAGCTTTGCTACTGATCTCCTGTGGGACCTAGGTCAAGTCACTTCTCCTCTCATTCCCCTCCCACACTTTATCTACTTTGATTGTAAGCAGATCAAGGTAGGGACTGGCTCATAGTATGTGTGTGTACAGTACCTAGCATAACGGAAACCTGATAGTTGCTGGGCCCCTACAAGGCATAATACAAACAATGCTTTAAAATCCACGGATGGAAGTTTCCATAGAAATAATAGAGTGCCATTATTCATTCCATGTCTTGCTGAAGTTTTAGGCTGGCTCTTATTTTATCCCAGCTGGTTTGCCTAAACCCTCTATGGAAAATACAGGGACAGACCTGTACTTAAGCAAATCATTAAATGGATGGTTATGGGGAAAACAGTGCATGCACCATCCAGTAAGTCCTTCAGCCACATGTGTTCCAAGAATGATGCCCCAAGCGCAACTGATATTTGGATGAGGAATTTTAGACACACTGAGAGAAATAGTCAACTGCCTCTCTCCTCCCTACTGGCACCTTTACCTTCAGTTAGCTCTGGGCACACTCCACCCACTCCACCTTCGTGCTTATCAATTATAAATAGAACTCCATTAATCTTCTTGAAAAGAAAATGTTTTGGATACCACGCTAAGGCTGAAACCCTTCCCAGAAAGATGACACACATGGGCAAGACACATTATAGAAGACACCCCCGTGGGCTATGCACTGACAGCTTACAAATGCCAGGGGAAGATTGATGGCATATCTGGCCTTACTATACAGTTATACTTTCCTGTTCTGAAACAGGCCTTTGGTAGTCATGGTATAGAACTTGGTTAAGTATATTTTTCTTGGCTGGGACGATGGAGGAGAATGCTCCATCTCTCTCTCTCTCTCTCAACTTCTCCCTACTCCAAAATGAATAAAGCACGGCAGTTAGAGAGTTTGAAGGCATATTGTAAAATGAACTGAACATCAAATCAATGAGCATTCTCCCTGGCTGTGGAATAATACCTGTCTCTTATCTAGGGCTTTTTCATTCATAGATCTCAAGGCATCTCACAATCTAATGTATTTATCCTCTCAACCTTCCCATTGGTATCCCCATTGTATAGTGGGGAAACTGAGGCACAAAGGATACATCTACATGGCAACTGGGATTGGGCCACCCCGCCCAGGCAGACAGGCTTGCACTAGCATGCAAAAAATAGCACCATAGATATCGAAGGACAGGTGGCGGTTTGGCTAGCCACCCAGGGGGCTCAGCTGGGCTTGGATTTGGGCAGGTAACCCAAGCTGCTGCCCGTGCTACAACGTCCGCACTGCTATTTTTAGCACACTAGCTCAAAAAGAGCTAGCGTGAGTCTACCCACCTGCGCTGGGAGGCTTGCCCCCAGCTGCAGGGTAGAAATACCCGGAGAGCCGAAATCATAGAATCATAAGAATATCAGGGTTGGAAGAGACCTCAAGAGGTCATCTAATCCCACCCCCTGCTCAAAGCAGGAACAGCCCCAACTACATCATCCCAGCCAGGGCTTCCTCAAGCCAGACCTTAAAAACCTCTAAGGAAGGAGATTCCACCACCTCCCTAGGTAACGCATTCCAGTGCTTCACCACCCTCCTGGTGAAAACGTTTTTCCTAATATCCAACCTAGACCTCCCTCACTGCAACTTGAGACCATTGCTCCTTGTTCTGTCATCTGCCACCACTGAGAACATTCTAGATCCATCCTCTCTGGAACCCCCTTTCAGGTAGTTGAAAGCAGCTATCAAATCCCCCCTCACTCTTCTCTTCTGCAGACTAAACAATCCCAGTCCCCTCAGCCTCTCCTCATAAGTCATGTGCTCCAGCCCCCTAATCATTTTTGTTGCCCTCTGCTGGACTCTTTCCAATTTTTCCACATCCTTCTTGTAGTGTGGGGCCCAAAACTGGACACCGTACTCCAGATGAGGCCTCACCAATGTCAAATAGAGGGGAATGATCATGTCCCTCAATCTGCTGGCAATGCCCCTGCTTGTACAGCCCAAAATGCCATTAGCCTTCTTGGCAACAAGGGCACACTGTCGACTCATATCCAGCTTCTCATCCACTGTGACCCCTAGGTCCTTTTCTGCAGAACTGCTGCTTAGCCAGTCGGTCCCCAGTCTGTAGCAGTGCATGGGATTCTTCTGTCCTAAGTGCAGGGCTCTGCACTTGTCCTTGTTGAACCTCATCAGATTTTTTTTTTTGGCCCAATCCTCCAATTTGTCTAGGTCCCTCTGTATCCTATCCCTACCCCTCCAGCGTATCTACCACTCCTCCCAGTTTCGTGTCATCTGCAAACTTGCTGAGGGTGCAATTCACACCATCCTCCAGATCATTAATGAAGATATTGAACAAAACCGACCCCAGGACTGACCCAAGGTCACACCGGAAGTTTGTGGCAGGGCAGAAAATTGGAGCAGATTCTCCTTAGTCTTAGTTTAGTGCCCCTAACTATTGAGCCATTCTAAAGCAATGCACAGGCCAGCCCGATTCCATGTTTGCAACTGGCATCAGTGACCCCCAAGTATCTGATCTGTTGAGTATTTAGGCATGTACACAACATGATCCGCTCCTACAATGCCCCTGCCCCTGGAAATTTCCATTACATGCGTCCGACGAAGTGAAAGCTTATGCTCCGATACATCTGTTAGTCTTAAAGGTGCCACAGGACTCTCTGTCGCTCCTACAGTGAACGGCATGTATAAAATCATATTCGCTCATGTCCCTCGCGACTGCACGTCACGCATACGGGCTTGGCTCATTTCAGTCCCAAAGGTCCACACAGCTCAGGTGTCCCCTTCCTTCCATGGGCATCAGAAATAGCGGATCCTGACATGGAGGTTATGGAGACAGGTGTATACACTAAAGGAAGGAATCACACACGGACTTTTAAGTCTCCTCCTTGAATAGTTTTGGTGTGTCACTCCTCTGGGGTCCTTGTCAGACATTACATCCCACATCTGGGCCTCCACAGACAGAGGTGTGCATGAAAGAAGGCACAAGGCTTGAGAAAGTTCTTATGGTTGGGGCAGTGGATTGGGAGCCACAAGATCTAGGTTCAGTTCCTAGCCCTGCCGCAGGCTCCCTATGTGACCTCGGGCCAACCACTTAATCTCCATGTGCAACTGTAAAATGGGAATAGCGGTCTCTCACCAGGTGCATGCACAGTGGTGTGCTGATCTCAGCTGGGGCTCCTGTGCTCTATTATCATGCAAATTACGAGAGCTGCTCAGAAAACCGGTTTGGTTTTTGCCAGAGAATGTTCACTTTTGGGGCCGGAAAAAAAAATCGAAAATAGAAATATGGGGCCAAAAACCAATTTGGAAATGGTTCCGTGGTGCCTCATGGGAGTTGTGCTTCTGGTCCCTCATGCTTCCATTCACCTCTGTCAGTGTGTTTATCACTGTTCACCAGAGGGTATCGTTGACATGCCGTCTGTGGACTTTAGCAGAGCGACATGGGAACAACTTCTAGTGAAAGGGAGAGAAAGTCTCAGCACTCAGCCCCACAAGGCAGCGGCTGTGAAGCTATAGCGCTACATGGCTCCCCATAGACAGTTATGTCCCCTTAGTTAATTAAGCAAACATGACCTGTTTCCATAATCCACATGGCATAGCAAGATGTTACCTTCTAGTTCACCCATTAGACGGTTATCAGTGTAACCCACATTACTATCATGTGGGTATCTGTTGCCCTCTACTGGTTGGCCCATATAAGAAGTTTTTTTAGTCCACTACTGCCTCTATGCCAGCAGAGCCGACTCTTTAGCTCAGTCCATAGACATTCATGTTTTGCGGCCACGAGTTCAATCCCCACACATGATCCATTTGGGTGCATTGCTAAAAGAGTCGGCTAGTTTTAAATGCCCCAAATGCTGGAGTTTGTACCATTTCGTGGAGGAGGCATTCCTCAGCCTCATAGATCTTGACGTCAGGAAGTTTCTCTGATTATCCAAACTCACAGAGAGAAAGGAGAGTCAGGACAAAACTGGGAGGAAAGATCAAACCAGTATCTTAGATGCCTATATACAAATGCGAGAAGTATGGGGAATAAGCAGGAAGAACTGGAAGTGCTAATAAATAAATACAACTATGACATTGTTGGCATCACTGAAACTTGGTGGGATAATACACATGATTGGAATGTTGGTGTGGATGGGTACAGCTTGCTCAGGAAGGATAGACAGGGGAAAAAGGGAGGAGGTGTTGCCTTATATATTAAAAATGTACACACTTGGACTGAGGTAGAGATGGACATAGGAGACGGAAGTGTTGAGAGTCTCTGGGTTAGGCTTAAAGGGGCAAAAAACAAGGGAGATGTCATGCTAGGAGTCTACTACAGGCCACCTAACCAGGTGGAAGAGGTGGATGAGGCTTTTTTCAAGCAACTAACAAAATCATCCAAAGCCCAAGATTTGGTGGTGATGGGGGACTTCAACTATCCGGATATATGTTGGGAAAATAACACAACCGGGCACAGACTATCCAACAAATTCTTGGACTGCATTGGAGACAACTTTTTATTTCAGAAGGTTGAAAAAGCTACTAGGGGGGAAGCTGTTCTAGACTTGATTTTAACAAATAGGGAGGAACTCGTTGAGAATGTGAAAGTAGAAGGCAGCCTGGGTGAAAGTGATCATGAAATCATAGAGTTTGCAATTCTAAGGAAGGGTAGAAGGGAGAACAGCAAAATAGAGACAATGGATTTCAGGAAGGCAGATTTTGGGAAGCTCAGAGAGCTGATGGGTAAGGTCCCATGGGAATCAAGACTGAGGGGAAAAACAACTGAGGAGAGTTGGCAGTTTTTCAAAGGGACGCTATTAAGGGCCCAAAAGCAAGCTATTCCGCTGGTTAGGAAAGATAGAAAATGTGGCAAAAGACCACCTTGGCTTAACCACGAGATCTTGCACGATCTAAAAAATAAAAAGGAGTCATATAAAAAATGGAAACTAGGACAGATTACAAAGGATGAATATAGGCAAACAACACAGGAATGCAGGGGCAAGATTAGAAAGGCAAAGGCACAAAATGAGCTCAAACTAGCTACGGGAATAAAAGGAAACAAGAAGACTTTTTATCAATACATTAGAAGCAAGAGGAAGACCAAAGACAGGGTAGGCCCACTGCTTAGTGAAGAGGGAGAAACAGTAACAGGAAACTTGGAAATGGCAGAGATGCTTAATGACTTCTTTGTTTCGGTCTTCACCGAGAAGTCTGAAGGAATGCCTAACATAGTGAATGCTAATGGGAAGGGGGTAGGTTTAGCGGATAAAATAAAAAAAGAACAAGTTAAAAATCACTTAGAAAAGTTAGATGCCTGCAAGTCACCCGGGCCTGATGAAATGCATCCTAGAATACTCAAGGAGCTAATAGAGGAGGTATCTGAGCCTCTAGCTATTATCTTTGGAAAGTCATGGGAGACAGGAGAGATTCCAGAAGACTGGAAAAGGGCAAATATAGTGCCCATCTATAAAAAGGGAAATAAAAACAACCCAGGTAACTACAGACCAGTTAGTTTAACTTCTGTGCCAGGGAAGATAATGGAGCAAGTAATTAAGGAAATCATCTGCAAACACTTGGAAGGTGGTAAGGTGATAGGGAACAGCCAGCATGGATTTGTGAAGAACAAATCATGTCAAACCAATCTGATAGCTTTCTTTGATAGGATAACGAGCCTTGTGGATAAGGGTGAAGCGGTGGATGTGGTATACCTAGACTTTAGTAAGGCATTTGATACGGTCTCGCATGATATTCTTATCGATAAACTAGGCAAATACAAATTAGATGGGGCTACTATAAGGTGGGTGCATAACTGGCTGGATAACCGTACTCAGAGAGTTGTTATTAATGGTTCCCAATCCTGCTGGAAAGGCGTAACGAGTGGGGTTCCGCAGGGGTCTGTTTTGGGACCGGCTCTGTTCAATATCTTCATCAACGACTTAGATATTGGCATAGAAAGTACGCTTATTAAGTTTGCGGATGATACCAAACTGGGAGGGATTGCAACTACTTTGGAGGACAGGGTCATAATTCAAAATGATCTGGACAAATTGGAGAAATGGGCTGAGGTAAACAGGATGAAGTTTAACAAAGACAAATGCAAAGTGCTCCACTTAGGAAGGAAAAATCAATTTCACACATACAGAATGGGAAAAGACTGTCTAGGAAGGAGTACGGCAGAAAGGGATCTAGGGGTTATAGTGGACCACAAGCTAAATATGAGTCAACAGTGTGATGCTGTTGCAAAAAAAGCAAACATGATTCTGGGATGCATTAACAGGTGTGTTGTGAGCAAGACACGAGAAGTCCTTCTTCCGCTCTACTCTGCTCTGGTTAGGCCTCAGCTGGAGTATTGTGTCCAGTTCTGGGCGCCGCATTTTAAAAAAGATGTGGAGAAATTGGAAAGGGTCCAAAGAAGAGCAACAAGAATGATTAAAGGTCTTGAGAACATGACCTATGAAGGAAGGCTGAAAGAACTGGGTTTGTTTAGTTTGGAAAAGAGAAGACTGAGAGGGGACATGATAGCAGTTTTCAGGTACCTAATAGGGTGTCATAAGGAGGAGGGAGAGAACTTGTTCACCTTAGCCTCTAAGGATAGAACCAGAAACAATGGGTTTAAACTGCAGCAAGGGAGGTCTAGGTTGGACATTAGGAAAAAGTTCCTAACTGTCAGGGTGGTTAAACACTGGAACAAATTGCCTAGGGAGGTTGTGGAATCTCCGTCTCTGGAGATATTTAAGAGAAGGTTAGATAAATGTCTATCAGGGATGGTCTAGGCAGTATTTGGTCCTGCCATGCGGGCAGGGGACTGGACTCGATGACCTCTCGAGGTCCCTTCCAGTCCTATAATCTATGAATCTATGAATCACTTTTCCTTTTCTGAATTTCCTTTTATAGAAAACCCCGAAAACATGCTGATAAATCCTATGGAGCTTTCTCAGCAGAATTCATGTGAATGTCTGGTAAGGGCAGTAATGGGCAAAGCAAAATAAAAGAGAGGCTAAATTCCCTAGATATTCATCTGAAAAACTAATAATCTAGCTTGTTTTCAGAGGTTTGTCAAAAACATTCATTCTGTTGCCCTAATACAAAACAGAGGAAAGAGAAAACTTACGATTATTATTTGTTAGGCATAGGTTAAATCCCTGAAGACTTGTTTGAATCTATCTTGAATTAATATGGCACCTTTCTTCCTGGAATTTCCCAAAACGCTACACGAACTCAACTGTGCACATAGGTACAGCTCAGTTCCCATCAGCACTAGGGCGTCACAAAGCATCGCAAATCACCAGTAAGCATTGATTTAGGACAGGAAGTGGAACCTCTTCCCCCCGCCCCCCTCCCACTGTATACAATTTAAATGGTCGGGGGATTTGAGCGTGTTGCCGAAATGAAAATCTGGTGAGGATACAGGAGTTAACACTGCTATCCTTGCAAGAAGAGACACAGCACCTAGATTTTATGTATTGTCTGAAAGAGGGCACTGCACCTGCCAATGCACCACAGTGGGTCAGCAGCAGTGGCCCTGGGAAAGAAGCATCCTTACTGAGTCATTACAACACTTTCTTTGGTGTTTCTACTTTCCCTGCAGGGGTCTAAGCCAAGGACTGATTGAAAGATACAAGGGGATCTTGAGGTGGCAGCAATCCTAAGAAAGACAGCAAACTGACTGCAGTGATGGCTTATGCATCTTGTTATTAACACAGGCTGCTTATGAGGTAAACATCCTTACATAAATAGAATTCTGATAGGGATACAAGCTCACAACCCCCCCACGAAACACACATCATAATCACCCCCCCATTACAGATGGCCAGAGATCCTGAATTCCTCAGTGTTTGGTGGATGAAGTGACTTGCTCAGGGGTCACACAGGGATTCTGCGGCAGAGCTAGGAACAGACTTCAAATCTTCTGAAGCTCTGTCCTACACTTCAACCTCCAGATCATGTCCTGTCCCAACACTCTCTACCATCTGTCACAGTCATCATGACGGAATGAAGCTCTCTCACTGCCTGGCCGGATGTTCTCTGTGGAGAACCCTCAAGTCCTCCCAGAGCCTGTAATCAAATGGCCTTTAAACCAGAGTGCAATATAGAATCATAGAAGTGTAGGACTGGAAGGGAACTCAAGAGATCAAGTCCAGTCCCCTGCATTCAAGGCAGGACTAAGTATTATCTAGATCATCCCTGACAGGTGGGATACAGATATATATCTGTTTCATCTGTTCCTTGTTGTTTGGACCAACAAGTGGCTGGGTATGTATTGTCCGTGGGCATGGACTGGACTTTTCTGTGGCCAGTTTTCAGTTAGAAATGAGTTGAGGCAGCCTGTGGTGTATCTTGTGCAGGATAGCAGTACTCTGTGGAAGGTAATTGGGATGGAGACATGGACAGAATGTAACAGAACCTAATAAAAGATGCAGGGAGGCAACACCTTCAAGAGCACTGCATGAGGACTCAAGCAATCTGTTTTCTAATCCTAGCTCTGCCACTGACCTAGCGTGAGACCTTCAGTAAGTCACATCATCTCTCTTGGTCTCTGTTTCCCTCTCACTCCTTGTCTATTTAGACTGGGGCAGAGACTCTCTCAGCAAAACGCACGGTGAAAAGCAGCTGCTTTCTGAAGAAGAGGTCGCTTGTTCATTGAAAAAAAACAAAACACCCGGAAACGGAAAATTGTCAGCCGAAAACAGAAACTTTCCATTGGGAAATGTTGAAATATTCCAACATTTCTGATCAAAATAAAACATTTTGTTTCAGCATGATTCAGTTCACCATGAAACCATGTGCTGCCAAGGTGCCTCTTGGAAGCTGCAGTTCTGGTACTTCATGCCTCCCTTCTCCTCCATAGGCCAGGTACCCCAGCTGGACTACATCTCCCACAATGCACCACAAGCCTGTGACTCCCATAATGCACCATGGGAGATATAATCAATCATTAGCAATGGGCCTGAACTAAAACCCTAGAATCCAGACACCTGTGAACATTGGGGAAGGTCAGGTCCAGTTTCCTAGCCACGCGTTACTGTGTGGACCTAATCCTAGCAACTACTAATCTGGAATGGAGTCAAATCAAACCTTTACTGAGGTGGAAAGATTTTAATTCCATTTTTCCTGCCAATTCCCTGAGCCACTCAGTGCCCAACAGCATTTTAGCTTTGGGCAGAAATGGAAATCTCTCAGGCAAAATTTAGCTGGCAATTCCCCTAAATTGGAATGTCTTTGTTATTTGTCCAGAATATCAAAACCCAGGCAGGGAGAAATTATGTTGAAAGCCAGAGAGAAACTAATGCTTCTGGCAAGATGTCCATCGCTTCCTGGTCCAAAAAACCCTTTCCCTTCTCAGACAATGGCCAAAATGAATCTGTTTACCATCTGTGGGCACCAATTTCTTTTCATATGCTCTCAATTAGATGCCAATACAACAGACCTCCTTTTTTTGACCATGTAGTTATTTCATCCCCATTGCAGCTCTGACAAGGAGAGAGGGACAGTAGATGTGCCAAGCTCAAGGTTCCATTCTTCAGGCATTTTTTTCCCTGAGAGCAAAAACAGACAAAGAAAGTCCTTGAGTAATTTCTGTTGCTTCTTGGCTCGCAGCCTCATCCCATTTGGGAGCCACATTGCAGTGTGAGCAAGGAAACAGCCAATAAACAGCGGCTCTGGTGTTTGTTTTTTTGGAAGCATGCATCAGGGCCCATGCTAAAATTCTTATTCAAGATCCCAGAAACATCTGCTTTCTTTTCCAAGATGGGATTCCACTCCCTTTCTCTGATCAATTTTTGTGGCATGGATGCTGAACATGAGTTGAGGATTGGAGAGGGGTAGGGGGGAACTTTCAGTGAAGTAAGCAGAGCGGAGTGAAAGTTGAACTCTGGATTCTCTAGATGATTGTCCCTTGGCACCAGATGCCTGGTGCAGTAAACCTTACATTTCTTTCTCACTCCACTGATAGCTGGTGTGCTGGGAGCGAGAAGTATATTTCCCTTTTTCCATCACTGTCCAAGCCTTTTGTTAGCAGTCTCTTCTGTGTTTACCAGATGTGGCTGGGGTTTTTTTTTGTTTTGTTTTGTTTTGGGGTTTTTTTTGTTTTTTTGTAATATCGGCATATGGCTTGACTTCGAGAAGGCACAACCCCATTACATACAAGAATGCAGCATTTGCAATGATCCCAAAGATGGGACCCTGAGAATGGGAACATTTTAGAAGCCTAAGGTGATTTGTTCTTTTAACAAGTTCTCCCAGTCTCAGCATATATATTGAGTTATGTGCAGCAAATTTATTCTGCCTGCACATAACCAATGGGATCAAGCCATGATCACTTGTACCTAAGCTATCATTCATGTCTAGTTCTGTGATCGATTCCTCTTTAACTATCAAGAACATATATACATTGAAGCACTTTTAAAAGATAGTTTGGGACGCAGTCAATTCTCTTCTTATTTCTCTGTTTTAAAACAAGTGGTAATTCTAGTCCCTGTGAAAATCAACGTGATGTGATTATTATTTATTTAGAGCAACCCCACTTGTGTACTAGGCACTTTCCAACCAGTTATGGACAGTTCCTGCTCCAACAAGCTTACTAGGTAAAGACAGAGGTCAAGGGAATAGCAGTAGATATTGTACATTACCTCAGCAGAGGCTGAGGGAACTGGGATTATATAGTCTGCAGAAGAGAAGAGTGAGGGTGGATTTGATAGCTGCTTTCAACTACCCGAAGGGGAGTTCCAAAGGGGATGGATCTAGACTGTTCTCAGTGGTGGCAGATGACAGAACAAGGAGCAATGGTCTCAAGTTGCAGTGGGGGAGGTCTAGGGTGGATATTAGGAAACATTATTTCACTAGGAAGGTGGTGAAGCACTGGAATGGGTTACCTAGGGAAGTGGTGGAATCTCCTTCCTTAGAGTTTGTTAAGATCAGGCTTGACAAAGCCCTGGCTGGGATAATTTAGTTGGGGATTGGTCCTGCTTTGAGCAGGGGGTTGGACTAGATGACCTCCTGAGGTCCCTTCCAACCCTGCTATTCTATGATTCTATGATACATACACTTCCTGTGCAAGTCAACATGATTTACTCTAAAGCAGCATGTCAGAGGTGGCTCTCTATGCGGGAGTAGATGTGGACAGGTGGCGCTCACACTGGCTAGTGTCAGACAGACGCAGAAGGCCCTTGGCAAAGTTACCCACCACTTTCACTCTTCCTCATACCAAATCCCTGCTCAGCCAATCCACTTCAATCCTGGCTTACATTCCCCGTGCCAACATGGCGTCCAGCACTGTCAATACACCATAGAGTCTGTGATTTCATTACTTGGCCCATAGCTTCTCTCATGGCTGCCCATTCCTGCTCTGTACTAGCCTTTGTGTTCCCGTCCTGGGCCTCTTTTGAACAGTCCATTAGGTGGTGTTTGTCTAATGTACCCAAATATCCTTTGTTCATGGGATTAGACCCACCTAAGTCAATATTCATTCCTGAGTCAGTGAGCCTTTGAATGGAGCTGTAAGGGACGGGGTGGGCATAGGTGGTCTGGCCGAGCAGTCACAGGGGGGCTGGGGGCTGCACATCAAGGATGGTAGTCACCGAGCAGGAGTCAGAGGAATTGTAAGAGTTAGGTTCAATAAGCAGGAGTCAGGGTCAGAGTCAGACCAGGGTTCGAGACCAGGGATCGGAGATAGACTCAGAGACTTCGAGGGAAGAAGGGACCACCACGATCATCTAGCCATTGTGTTTGAGTCTCCTCTCATAAGGTGGGTTTGCCATTCCTCAGATCATCCTAGTAGCTCTTCTCTGCACCTGTTCCAGTTTGAGATAATCTTTCTTAAACATAGGAGACCAGAACTGCACATGCTATTCCAGATGAGGTCTCACCAGTGCCTTGCATAATGGTACGAACACTTCCATATCTCTACTAGAAATACTTCGCCTAATGCATCCTAGCATCGCATTAGCCTTTTTCATGGCTGCATCACATTGGCAGCTCATAGTCATCCTGTGATCAACCAATACACCCAAGTTTTTCTCCTTGTCTGTCGCTTCCAACTGATAAGTCCTCAGTTTATAGCACTTTTCACTATTACATTTCATCCCATTTTCTATTTCTCCAGTTTTCATGGTCATCCAGATCTTCATGTATGATATTTCGGTCCTCCTCCATATTGGCAATACCTCCCAATTTGTGTCATCTGCACATTTTATTAGCACACTCCCACTTCTTGTGCCAATGTCATTAATAAAAATGGTAAATAAGATTGGTCCCAAGACTGATCCCTGAGGAACCCCACTAGTAACCTCCCTCCAGCCTGACAGTTCACCTTTCAGTATGACCCATTGTAGTCTCCCCTTTAACCAGTTATTTATCCACCTTTCAATTCTCATATTAATCCCCATCTTCTCCAATGTAATTAATAATTTCCCACGTGGAACTATATCAAATGCCTTACTGACATCCAGGTAAATTAGATCTACTGCATTTCCTTTGTCTAAAAAAATCAGTTAGTTTCTCAAAGAAAGATATCAGGTTGGTCTGGCACGATCTACCTTTTGTAAATTCCAATTCCAATTTACTTCTACACCCTTAACTATTTTCTCTTTCAAAATGTGTTCTAAGACCTTGCATACAACTGAGGTCAAACTAACAAGCCTGTAGTTTTCAACATCACTTTTTTCCCTTTCTTAAAAATAGGTGTAACCCTTCTGCCCATCTAAGTTGGCAGCAACAAGGGCCGGGTTCTGTATCTAGGGGTTCCGTTTCAATAACACAATGCAAAACCGGCTCGAGCCCCCACCCAGTGACCTGGGACAATTACATACCACCCCCTGGGCGCCTCTAAGAGGCAATACTTCCCCTCTCGCAAGCACGGAGTCTGAGTGTAACAGAAAATGTTTAATAACATGAGGTAAACAACATCAGCATTAAATTGGAAAAACACCAGAACTAGAGTTCTTAGACCAAACCATGAGCGAAGACCCACCCCAGCAAATTTGGGCCGTGTCCTCTCCCATTGGTTCTTGAAACCAGCGACCCAAGAATCACCAAAGTCCCAAAAGTCCACCAATCCCAAAGTCTCTTGGGTCCAGCAACCCAAGAATCACAAAAGTCCCAAAAGTCCGACAACCCCCCAAAGTCTCTGTCCATGATCAGTGCAGCCCCAGAGTTCAAAGGGGGGGGGGGGTGAGCAGGGTGTTAAGGGGCACCTTACGTGATCTGAGGCCAACCGGCTGCTTCTCCGTGGGGTTCCACCGCAGCCTTCACCACGAACTGCTCCATTCCACCCGCAGTCCCACTCCTGCCGTCCCACGAACTGCTCTGGCAGCTGCTCCGCTCCGCTCACCGACCTGTGAGCCGCGCCGCTCCGCTCCGCTCACCGACCTGTGAGCCGCGCCGCTCCACTCCAGTCGTCCCTTGGGCCGCTCCCACAAGGCTCTGCTCGCTGCTCCTCCAGCCGCTCCGCTCACCGACCTGTGAGCCGCTCCGTTCCGCTCACCCCCGCTAAGCTAAGTTAGCTTAGCGCTTCAGGCTCCCCCACTAGTTAACACAGCCTCAGTGATCTCAGCTCTTAAATAGCTTTAGCTCTTTTGTGATTTCAGCTCTTAGTAGGGGAGCCCCAGTGCTGGTGCACTATTGGCCCAAAGTGAACTCAGCTCAGCAGTCTGTAACTAGACTCCTAAGGGAATCAAAGTTAGCTCTGACATTTAACAGTGGAGAGAGGAGGAGGTGCAATTGGTGTTTCAGGCCCACAAAAGGGACCCACACCACCAGATACCAATACCTGCCCCCAACCTCTCTCCATTCACTGGGTTTTGTAACCCATGCCCCTTGACAAGCAAATGCTACCTAGGTAATGGTGAATGACTCACTCAGTCCTTCTGTCATACAACAGTTCCACTGGCCTTGATTCACAGAATCAGGGTAACAAAACTTTATTCTTCCTGCCCCAATAACAGAGAAACTGGGGATCCCACACCAGCCAAAGTAACCACTTTGAGTTGCTGTGGTTTCCTGCCAGGCGAGTGGGTGTGCCTATGCAAACAAGATCAGCCCCTGGAGTTCTTTTCCACACTCGCCATAATTCACCACCAGATGTCATGGTAGAGCTCATCCTGACTCTGCTTACATAGGTACTATATTAGCAATCCTCCAGTCATAGGGTACAACCCCTGAGTTAACATATTCATTAAAAATCCTTGCTATCGAGCTGGCAATTTCATGAGATAGTTCCTTTAATATTCTTGGATAAAGATTATCCAGGGCTGCCCACCCCTCTCCACCCCCCCGTTTAGTCCTATTAAGCTGTTTGAGTTTGACTTCCACCTCAGATGCGGTAATTTCTACTTCCATATCCTCATTTCTAGTATCCACCCTGCTACTGCCCCTAAGCTCCTCATTGCCCTTACTAAACACAGAGGAAAAGTATTTGTTTAGGTGTTGGGGCACGCCTAGATTATCTTTGATCTCCACCCATCCTCAGTGTTTATCAGTCCCACTTCTTTCCTTTTTATTTATATGGCCATAGCACCAGGCCAGAGTCAGAGTCAGGCTGGAATTGGAGACCAGAACCCACGGCAAAGTCTGGAGTCACAGCAGGCCAAAGGCTGTATCGTTACCCAAACAACTTCCTGGGGCAGCCCCCGGGGTTAAATAGGGCATTTGGCCAATCAGAGGGCTGCAGGAAACTGTCACTGGCTCCCTTGCATGGTACTTCCTGCAGTACATACGCTCCACAGTGCTCCCTTTGCTGGGGCTCTATATGGCTTCCCAATGTCCCTGGGGGAACATCAACTAGCGTATCCTCTGTAGATCTGGGTTGCAGAAGCTGGCTTTTTCTCTCTCTATATAAAAACATTTTTTAATGAAAAATTGCATTTCCACAAAAATTAAAATGGTCATGGGCATTTTTGGCCTGTTTTCCAATTTTTCAGTGAAAATCCAAAAATCAGAAACCCAAATATTTTTAGCTTTAAAAAAAAAATCAAATTTGGGTAAAATATTATTTTCTCTCAAAAACTGATAATTTAACTAAAACCCAAACATATTTATCAAAAACCAAGTTTTCAAAAACAGCAACAAAAAAAGCTTCTGATTTTCATCAAAAATTGAAAATAAAAGTTGATGGGAATGTTTTTGGGGTGTGGGAGGGGGCTGTGGCAGAAATGAATTTTTTGAAAAAATATCCCCATGAAAATAATTGGAATTTTTCAACCAGGTGGAGGAGCGTCCCCAAGGTAGGAAGTAAGCACATGCATTGAAAATGTTTCTTTGCCCTCCTCAATTTTCAGTCCCTCTGATATAATCTTATCAGACAAAACAATTAAGGTTTGGGAACCCGAACCACACTCAAAGCCTTGCACACAAAACACAGGGAGGATAATGACTGAGAAAATGGTGACAGCTGAGCCCTGCAGAATCTCTGCTCAGAAGCACTCCAGGGCTGCTGTCCTCCCAGCGCTGAGGCAGGGTCCACTACAGGGATCTGAAACCCAAAGAACTCCCATTCCTATTTGATTAGAGTAAAACAAACAGCCCCCTCCGTGGGACCTTTCTGCTCCTTTTGGGAAATGAGATTTCCAGGCAAGTATGTGGCATCTAAACCAACGGAGACTGATTAGGTGGAAGTTCTGGAACTGGAGTTTTAGGATCTCATGAGCTTGTTCCCCTAGCTATTTTTATAGGGAAACAAACATCAGAGCTTGCCTGTGCTCCCAGTCTCACCTGCCAAGCCTTCGATGGATACTTTGCCATGAATTTCAGCAAAAGGTACATCCAAGGAATCAGATCTGCTTGGACTCACTAGAGTGTTTCATGTCAGTCCTCATCTCTCTTAATAACTGTCCATCTCCCCACTAGAGATGCAATGACACTCATAGCAAACATTTCACCTGGAAAATGTTCTGCTTCAGTACTTTAACCCAGGCTGCTCAGAAACTGGATTTCAATTCCTCAGGAAATTCTGACATTTGGGGAAAAAATCATTCTGAATTGGAACAAAAAGAAGAAATTTTGAAATTTCCTGTGAAATAAAAACTACAAAAATATTTATTCAGTAACATTGAAATGTTTCGCTTTGATAATATCAATTTTTGTTTTGTTTCAATAAGCTAAAAACATGACATTTCAAAAGGCAAGACTGTTTTATTTTGACTTTATCATTTCTACTCTTATATTACATTAAATATACAATATATACAAAAGAATGTGATAATATATTATATGAACAAGTGAATCAAATTAATTGAAATGATTAAGCTGAAACAAAACATTTTTACCTTATTGAAACTAAATGTTTCACCATTATCAAAACAAAACAAGAAAGTCAAAATGATTCATTTCTCCATTTTCCAGTGGAAAATACTGTCAACATTGCCATGTTCTTATAGAACAACTTGATTTTGATGAAACTGTATTTTTTAATGGAACTGTTCTAACAATTTTGTTTTTACCAGTTCAAATTATAACAACAGGGAAGGAACGGTCAAAGAGAGGGAGCTGGCATCTAAACTCCTCGGTTCTAGCCCCAGTTCTGCTGCTGGTTCAATGGACCTGATTCTGATCCCATTTATCCCTGTTTTACACTGAGTAATTCCATGGCATTCAATTAAGTTACTCCTGATTTACATCAGTATAATTATATCTGGCTTGGTGCCCCCATTTCTCCATTTACAAATGATCCTTAGATAAAAGGCATGATAGCAGTGCAACATATTGGTCTCTCTCTTCCATTTTCCCCTCCCCCATGCTGGTTTTTAATACTAGGGGACACATGGAAACAGGAATATTTGTTGCATGTGAGTGCCTGTTCCCTACTTACTGAAGAACACAAGAAGAGAAAGGGAAGCTCAGAGACGAAGAATGGTCTTGTGGTTAAAACACTCCCCTGTGACTCAGCGGCTATAAGTTCAATACATACACCTGCTTCACGCTCCTCTTGATTCTCTTCCTCCTTCATGCAGCTTGGGCCCTGGGTAAATTACTTAACCTTCAGGATTGGAGTGTGCTGTATTCTGGTAATAGGCTTCTCAAGCTTGTATTAGCCACCCAGGGGCCAAGTGTGGTACAAAGCAGCCTTTGGCCTAACCCCTTCAGGTTATGTGGTGAGCAGAATTTAACCAGATCTCAAGGTCTGATTGTGATGAGAGTGGGGGTGAAGTTATATATGGGTGAGATCTACTAGAACATTTGACGCATTGCCCTGTCAATGCAAGAATTGTCCCTAATGTATATTTATTGTCCAGTCCAGTCTAGTATTAAATGGGACTTCCACCACTTCCCCTGCAAGTTTATTATCCTGACTAGTTTGTCCAGAAATTCATCCTACATTTTCCCTTGTTTTGTTTCAGTGTATTATTCCCAGCGCCTATAATCACACGCCATTCTACACTGACAGAGAAAGTGTGTGGGCACACGAGTGTGTTTGGCTGCCCTTTGCCGGGTGGCATGTGCTCACATATTGACTAATGAATCTGTTGCTCTGGCTTGTGGAGTATTGAGGGTTGAGAGAAGTCACCTACTACAGGACAGGCCCAACAAAGAAAGTAACAGAACGCCACTAGCCGTCACCTTCAGCCCCCAACTCAAACCTCTCCAGCGCATCATTGCGGATCTACAACCTATCCTAAAGGACGATCCCTCACTCTCACAGACCTTGGGAGACAGGCCAGTCCTCACTTACAGACAGCCCCCCAACCTGAAGCAAATACTCACCAGCAACCACACACCACACACCAAAAACACTAGCCCAGGAACCAAACCCTGCAACAAACTGTGGTGCCAACTCTGTCCTCATATCTATTCAAGGGACACCATCATAGGACCTAACAACATTATCCACACCATCAGGGGCTCGTTCACCTGCGCATCTACCAATGGGATATATGCCATCATGTGCCAGCAATGCCCCTCTGCCATGTACATTGGCCAAACCAGACAGTCTCTACACAAAAGAATAAATGGACACAAATCTGACATCAGTAATTATAACATTCAAAAACCAGTAGAACACTTCAATCTCCCTGGTCACTCAATAACAGACTTAAAAGTGGCAATTCTTCAACAAAAACACTTCAAAAACAGACTCCAACGAGAAACCACAGAACTGGAATTAATTTGCAAACTGGACACCATCAAATTAGGCCTGAATAAAGACTGGGAGTGGATGGGTCATTACAAAAACTAATTTCCCTCTATTGTTACTCACACCTTCTTGTCAACTGTTTGAAATGGGCCACCCTCATTACCACTACAAAACTGATTTTTCCTCCCTTGGTATTCTACGGTTGAGAACAGCCCACTTCCACTTTAACTGAATTGTCTCATTAGCACTGACCCCCCACTTGGTAAGGCAACTCCCATCTTTTCATGTACTGTGTATATATACCTGCTACTGTATTTCCACTTCATGCATCTGATGAAGTGGGTTTTAGCCCACAAAAGCTTATGCCCAAATAAATTTGTTAGTCTCTAAGGTGCCACAAGGACTCCTCGTTGTTTTTACTGGTTTAGCTAGTGACTTTGGTGTCTCTGCATGTATGTGGATCTAGCTCATTACAAGTCCATCTGTAATGGCTCCAGCTTTCCTGCGATGATGCCACTGAAGGCACTTGAAAATACAGGCCCAGCCTTATGATATGCAGGGCCTCAAGCTGCATGAAGGGGGAGAGAATCAGACCAAGAGTTGCCTCATTCTCTGGTTGGAGCAGAGAGATGCAGCACCTGTATAAGGTTTTGTCTGACAGTAGCACCGGGAGAACCTGACAGAGATCAGCTCCCCGTTGTGTCAGGTGCTGTACATACACACTGTCAGTGAAAGTTCCTGCTCTGAAAACTTTATAATCAACTAGACAGGACAGACAAATGGTGGGAACAAAAACGGAGGCACTGAGTAGGGAAGTAACTTGCCTGAGAATCCAAGTGTCTTTACCCCCAGGCCAGTGCTTTGGCCTCTCAGTGGAACAGACATAACTTACCATCAGAGTTCCCATTCGGCTGGCCAGACTTGTTGTTCATGTGCATTCTGCATGCTACAGGCCCTGACTTTGGAACATAGCTGACAGTCAGGAGATCCCCCAGTGCGCTGAAGGATAGTCAGCCACAAGGAGTGGGTGCTAAGTTTGGGTCACCTGAGGCTGGTTTTCTTTGTTTGAGGGTGAGAGGGCATACAGGCGAGTCTCATCTTATGCGCATTGAACATGCGCAAATTCAGCTTTGCTCAGTCGGCAAAAACAAAAACAACCCCCCCCCCCAAAAAGAGAACAACAACAATTTAAATACTGTACCTTTAGTGCGGGCGAGTCTGTCCGCCATTCCACTCAATGTAATTTTGACTATATGCGATTTTCGCTTTATGCGCTGACAGCGGACCATAACCCAAGCGTAAGCTGAGACTCGCCTGTATTTCATACGTGATTCAGGGAATCACCACATGGAGGAAGGTTGCGAAACAAATTATACAATCGGGGCCAGATTCTGATCTCACTTAGCCCAGTGTAAACCTAAAGCACTTCCACTGACTTTAACGAACGTCTGCTGAGTTATTCCAGATTTCTAGCGGTGTACATGAGATCACAATCCGGCCCTGTACAATAGAAGCAAAACGACTCCTTGTCTAATTAGTAATGCCGATAAAAAACACATGGGCACATTATTTCCTTATCACCATCATGACTGACTTTCAGATACTTTGCATTCTAATCTTAAAACATCATTACCCTGTTTCTCACTCTCATCTGAAATACCAAGCAGATTCTGTAAATATCAACGTGATACAAAGTCAATATTGTTCCCCTAGCACCGAAGGTGTGTTTGTGTACACAGGTCTCTGCTATCGAGCATGCTGTAGTTTGGAACTCTGCTTCTAATCACAATACTCTGCCTGGAGTGCTAAATGGGCAAGTGGGCATGCTGCCTAAATGGGTATGTGTGCGTGCGTGCGTTTCTTCACCTACTTATTATCGCCTTGCAAAGTGTGAGTGGCTGACGAACATTCAGGAGACGTTGCTGCATTCCAGAAGAGTGCACTCTGTTTGCGACTATCCCATGTCCTCCACTAGCTGTCATGCTGATTTAGATCAGGCCCATGATTTGTTATGAAGTATTCAGTCAGCTCTGCTTGTTGCATGCACGCTGAATTGGGTCCTTTTAAATTGCTGATTTACAAAAAGAAATGGGGAGACACAAAAGACATGGAGAGTTGAGCAAGAAATTGCTTTAAAATATTTGCATTGGAGAGGTGGGACCAGATTGCAAATCCCTTTACTCCCCTTGGTAAGTAGTTATTCACACAAGTAGTCCCATCTGGCTTCTTGAGGTTTGAATAGGTTGCATTTTTTTCTGCCTGGCTGTTTGGTCAGACAACATTTTGGTGACGTATCATCTGTGCATGTAGCTAGGAATGGGAATTCAGTTGCAATCACAAAGCAGAATCTTTGCTTTAGAGATGGACCCCCAGCAGAACATCAGATCCAAACACATCCCAACCCTGGACTTGGATCTGATCCAGATGCAAATTCCACTTTATGAGCCCATATGTGCCATGAATCCTTTGCTGAGTGGGTCACTGATCTAAAAGAGTGGAGTCCCCCAAATACCTGACCTGACAAACAACAGAGAGGGGACAAGGCCTAGAAGGAAGTTAACCTCACAGGCAATCTTGTTCCCTTTGTTTTTACTTTCCCCTGCTACCCAGGGCCTTGTACGTCAGCTTTCTGTTTGGAGCAGAAATCAGTGACATGGCGTCAGGAATTTTCTTTTTGTTATTTGCTTATTTACAAAATGTGCACAAGTCCTTTTTCTTGGAACAGAGCTGGTAAACTGTGCATAGGTGGGTCCCCTTTGCAAAAGCCTCATGGAATAAAGACTGTTCCCTATTTTCTCCAATGCACATTCAATCTTCTTTTCAACCTCCCAAGAGGCCGTGCTTCCAACACTTATCTGGGGAGATTTTCCCCCAGCTCAGCACATCCTTACAAGAGGATTCAGTCTAAATTTCCTTTTGCAGCCTATTCCTTCCCCCGGTCAGCCCCTCCTCCCAGGTTCTGCACTCCCTTGAGCCATTTTGCCTGGAGTACCGCCCCAGACACGACACTGGGACTCAAAATTTGGACTCAAACCCAGAGTTTGGCACCCCTCGCATCACATCTCGAGGATGTTCAGATCTGGGTTGTCAGTTCCGCCCACTGAAGCAGTGGAGCCCAGGAACTAGATTCCGATCTGGATCCAGGTCCAAAATAATTCCCTGGATTCCAGATGCCAATCCAACATGTGGAGTGTGTTAATGTTCAGGAGCATTTGTATTCAGGGGGCTCTTTGAGCCTCCTCTTAAGATGGTGGCACGTTGGAAGAGTTAATAGAGCTTTCAACTACAGCATTTTCTTTGATGGATTTTGTTGGCAGCGAGCAGGGAATAACTACCAAAAAAAAAAGGTCCAACTCAACAGTGAATTGTAAGACTCAAGCTCAGTGAAAGTTTTTGGCATACCTAGCTGGGGGAGGAAAATGATAGAGCCCAAGACAGATAGGCCAATGGTCCCACAATACGAGTTCTATATGTCCACAGATGCTGATCTGTTCCAAAGGACAGTATGGTTTTCATTTACCAACATTTGGCAAAGGAATTCATGTAGTGGTTATGGATTGGGTGACTATCGCGCTGATCAGCGAGGCAGGTCTGATTTATTTAGCGGCCTTCCAGCTTTCCAGAGCAAGAGAGAGAACGAGGGAAGGTGGGGGGAGGTAGCGGGGAGGGGGAAGGCAAGATTTATATCCAGATGGGAATGTTGAAGCGAGGGTGGGAGCTGCCGCTAGGAAGGAACCTCCACAATGAAGGCTATTCATCAAGTCTTACAGCAACAGCACTCAGAAATGCACAAGACCAGAAAGTATTCCATCAGTCTAATCTTTGGTGAGGATTGGGGTTTCAGCAAGGAAGCAAATACACCAGTAGCTGAATAGCCCAGGGCTCATATATCCTTGTACTGGGACTGCATATTTCTTTATGTTTTTTTTTTTTTCCTTTTGGTTAACCCTTTCATTTTGTAAGAAATACTTACAGTGCCTCTTTCCTCATGTATCTTGGAGCAAGGTGGATTACAGCTGGAGCAAAACAGTAATGAGATAAGGGACACCGAACACAGTGTTAGGTATAAATAAATTTGTTTGGTGTGTTTAGTTGGTTGTTTAATAATAATACGTTTATAAGGTACTGTTAAGTAAAGTACTGGCTTTAAATAAAATCCAAGATGGCGTATACGAACTATTGACCCTACGACTCCATCTTTAAGAGCGGACTTGTTTACCAGTCAGACACTAAGAGTCCCTGGCTCAGACTGGCCAGAATCAGTTTTTCCCACCAAAGCCAGCCCCAACATTCTATCTCCTCAGAACTTTTCCCACCACCGAAAGCTTTATAAGGACTTGCTCAGCGCCCGCACACTGCTGTCCATTCCAGCGGCAGCACGTACTCTGTCAGGTCTTCCCAGCGCTCCAGAGCCAAGGAGAAGAGTAACATCTATCCCGTAGCGAGGCTGAGGAAGGAGAGGCCTGTCATTGCCATCCCCACTACAACAAAACAAAACCATCTTATCTTGTCTGTGGAGAAGAGAATCCTGCTTTCCTGGTGTCCATCGTCCCAGCTGTCGTCTGGACTCCCCAGTGTTCCTCCTCAAAGGCTTCCAATTAGCTGGAGAGTGGAAGGTCCTGGGCTTGGCACCTGTACATTGTGTCCATTGCACTTAACAGTAGGAAAGGTTTCTGTGTTGGGGGTTTCCTTTATTGTTTTCTGAATACCAAGGGAGGTTTTATGGGCCTGAGCTTCAAGCTCCTAAAACCAGTCACTGTATCATTGTTTGTATTAATGTTTGCACTTTTTCTCCCACTCCTTTTTATCCCAGTTTCTGTACCATTACCCTTGATACACTCACCTTTGTTTGCACCACATTACATTGTCTTCTCTTTATTTTTATTACATTATACACTGAGGGAGGGATATTTTATTTGGGGAGCTAAATCCACCGGTGACAGACACGGAAGGGAGCCGAGTCTGCGCGTCTGAGAAAAGAGGCTTTCCTTTTCTATCTTCCCCCTCTCATTTCTCAAGTATTTCCTTTTGAAGCGTTGCCTTACTCCCCTTGAGGTAACAACAGCATGGTGTATTTAACCTAGCGGGACTCCAAAGAACCAGAGAGGATGTAAAGTGTGAAGACAGAAATCTCACACTGCTGTTTAATGTCATAGAACCTGTTCCCACGGGGGCAAATTCTCTGCAAGCGTAAACTGGCCTCGTTCCATTTGAAGTCAATGGAGTCATGACAATTTACGCCAGTTTGGCCCAACGTCTGACTGCTTTTAAACAATCACGAGGGGGAAAAGAAATGCAAACTCATCTAAAATAAAGATAAACACAAAAAGGAGCTACTGATAAGGCTATGTAAATTAAAGGGATACTGTCAAGATTAGACAGGATAAATTATAATAATAATTATAATCATTATATTTAATTCTATAATATTTCCAGCTGCTTTGTGCATTTCCTCATTTTTATTTTAAAGATATCACTATATAGAATAGTATGAGGACCAGATCCTCTACAGGTATAAACGGTGATAGCTCCATTGACTTCAATGAGACTTGGCCGTTTACACCCAATAAGGATATAGACCAACAACTTTACATTCCTTTACCCATGTTGCAAAAAATATTTTGTTTAACACCAGTTTTCTGGAAGAAGCACGCTAAATTCCATATAGATTGGAAGTAACACAGAAAAACTCACAACTTCCTTACATAAGAACGGCCATACTGGGTCAGACCAAAGGTCCATCTAGCCCAGTATCCTGTCTGCCGACAGTGGCCAATGCCAGGTGCCCCGGAGGGAATGAAAAGAACAGGGAATCATCAAGTATTCCCTCCCATCGCCCATTCCCAGCTTCTTCATCTTTTCGATAAGCTAAACCAATTGAGCGCTTTAAGTCTCACTGCAAAGCATTTTCTCCAGCCGTCGAGTTATTTTCTGCACTTTCCCCAACTGAAATGTTTCATTCTGACAATATCAAAATGGGATGTTTAGACACTTTGGAAACTTTTTTCCCCTCTATGTGCTATTGTAATGCAAATTCATAATAATTTTCCTTTACACACTATCTAAACCCCTGGGCTGATTCTAACTGGCAGTATTGCTTGAAGTGGACCGCTCTGCTCAGAGATTCACGTGTCTGTAGCTCTTTCAGCCTCGTTACTAAAGGCCATGCATTTAGCATGGAAGTGCTGTTGCAGTGAGTTATAAATGCACTGGTCTTTCTACCTCCGAAGAACTTCATATGGGTGCTACTGGATCACAAATGAGTTGGGTTGTCTTGAGCGAATCCCTTGTAGGTATTTTTTTGCCCACCTCACAAAACCATGACTCAGTAAGTTGCTCTGACGATGGATTCCTGCAGAGCCTACATAAAATAACCCGAAGAAGCTGCGAATACAGGAGGTTATGTAAACCGAAATGAAATGTCTCATCCTGGATATTTATAGCGCTGTCTACTTTCCCCTCAAGCTGTTTCAGCACCTCAGGGATGAAACAAACATGAAATCTAATCAGCTCATGGTATTCCCAACATCCAGGAAGTGGAATACCACAAGAAAGCCAAAGCTCATGTTACTTCAGCTCAATAAGTAAATCTCTGAGGAATTAAAAAGTCCTATGAAAAGTGTAAGCACAATCAGTATAATATATATGGATAATAAACACAAATAGAGAAGGAACCAGCATGATTACCTGATTCCGTTTGTTACTGTGGCTGTATTTCTATCGGTGGTCTTTGAGATGAGGCGTTCCGGTACCAAGAAGCCCAGATAAATACCTATATAGGTCAGATTAGATAGATGCCACTGATCATGACGGTGCTTTGGACTAGAGCTGTGAGAATAATGGATTTTCCGGTTCACTGACAATTCTGAAAAATCAGGAAGAAAAATTATGTAGGGTCAAACTGATATTTTTGTTTAATTTTTAGCAAATTGAAAAGTTAAAAAAAATTAATTTGGGTCAAATGAAGCTTTTTGTTCTGACAAAATTGAAATGTTTCATTTTGATTTTGACCATCTTAAAATGTTTTTGATATTTTCTTTTAAATAAAATCAAAGGAAATTTTGAAATGCAAAGTTGGTGTGAATTGAAAAATCAAAACATTTCAATTTTTTCAGGGTTTTTTCAGGGTGGGTGGGTGTTTGAGTGAAGCTATTTCACGAAACCAACATAACTTAACAACATGTTTTGGTGTTACCAAATCTGCATTTTTTTTTTTTTTTGGCATAAAATAGTTTTGGACAAAAAATGTCACCTAGCTCTCCTTTGACACCTATGTGGACATTGGCCCAGAGAGACACAATCACAATTGAGCGTCTGTTTTATTTCCTCTGTGAGAGGACACTGAGGATAATAATTGGGCACCAGACTGTAATAGAATCATCGAATTATCAAAATGTAGGACAGGAATGCACCTCAGTAGATCATCTAGTCCGCAGCCCTGAGATAAGACTAAGTATTCTCTTGACCCTCCCTGAGAGGTGTTTGTCTAACCTTTTCTTAAAATCCAACAATGACAGAGATTCCACAACCTTCTGAGGTAATTTGTTCTGGTACTTAACTACTCTTGCCACTAGGAATTTTCCCCTAATGTCTAAGCTAAATATCCCTTGCTGCAATTTAAGCTCATTACTTCTTGTCCTGTCCTCAGTGAATAAGAACAATTTATCACCCTCCTTTTTATAATAAACTTTTACCTACTTGAAGACGATCATGCCCCCACCACAGGCTTCTCTTCTCCAGACTAAACAAACCCAATATTTTCAATCTTTCTGCACAGGTTATGTTTTCTAGACCTTTAATAATTTTTGTTGCCCTCCTCTGGACTGTCTCCAATTTCTCCACATCTTTCCCAAAGTGTGGTGCCCAGAACTGGACACAATACTCCCATTGAAGCCTTAGCAGTGCTGAGTAGAGTGGAAGAATTACTTCTCATGTCTTGCTTACAACACTCCTGCTAATACGTCCCATAATGATGTTCACTTTATTTTTTTTTTTTGCAACGGTATTAAATTGTTGACTCATATTTAGTTTGCAATCCACTATCATTACAAGATCTTTTTCTGCAGTACTCCTTCCTAGGCCATCATTTCATTTTGTATTTGCGCAGTTGATTATGCCTTCCAAAGTGTAGTATTTTGTATTTGTACTTATTGAATTTCTTCCTATTTATTTCAGACCGTTTCTCCAGTTTGCCAAGGTCATTTTGAATTCTAATCCTGCCTTGCAAAGTGCTTGCAACCCCTCCCAGTGTGGACTGCAACATCTTCTCTTGGAAATTGGCCATGCCCCAGTTGTCCGCACCTGTATCTTCACCAAAGGTGCAGAGTGGTCTATCCCCAAACCCACTAGGAATCTTACATGTCTGCCCGCTGACTTATCAATGTTTCTCACAGGGAAGACAAATCACTTGGGCTCTTTAATCTGCTCTGGCTTGCAATTACATTTCCGAGTGCAATTCAAGGTGTTGGTTTGGGCCTGCAAAGCCTTTAATGATTTGGTCCCTGGCTACCTTTGAGATCTTCTCGCTCCCAGAGCTCTTCTCAGACAGCTGGGATTAGTCAAGGGGCCTGAGCTGACGGAGACTCCACATTTAACTGCCTCCAGGGGCTAGGCCGAGTCATTTCCTCATCTATTTTGAGAATCCCAAAATGGCTAATCTTCAGGATGAGTTGCAAGGCTGCTGGGTGAGGAATGAGGTGCTGCACTGGACTCCGAACTGTGCTGGTGGGGGTGACATGGGCTACCGCAGGCCAAGTCTGAAGCCCTCCAACAACGGATGACTTGCAAACATCAGGGAGGACAGAGAAATAATACGAAGAGTCTTAAAGCTATTGGAAGCATGGATGGAAAATGACAAGATAAGACTCATCTTTGAAAAATACCAGTTAACATAGGGGAAGGAAGAATAATCCAGATCATATGTACAGAGTGGGGCATAGGGAAGGAAGCTTAAAGTCAGGATGCTGAAAGCATCATACAGCTGATTGTGGACAGTAAATTAGATATGAGTTTGCAATGTCAAACGACTGCAAAAAGGATCAATGCAGTTTTAGATGATATATGCAAAAGCATCGTATCACACAGCAGGGAGGTACGGATTCCTCTCCAGCTCATGCTGGTGTGATTGCATCTAGAATATTGAGCTTCACTTCTGGACTCTGCATTGGGGGAGGGATAGCTCAGTGGTTTGAGCATTAGCCTGCTAAATCCAGGGTTGTAAGTTCAATTCTTGAGGGGGCCATTTAGGGATCTGGGGCAAAAATCTGTCTGGGGATTGGTCCTGCTTTGAGCAGGGGGTTGGACTAGATGATCTCCTAACCAACCCTGGTATTCTATGATTACCTACAAGATATTGCTGAAAGAGTTCAGAGAAGACCAACGAAAAGGCGTAGGGGACTGAAAGGATTCTAATAATAATCTCGAGGTGCTGTACAAACATACACAAAGGCACAGCCTCTGTTCTGAAGAGCTTTCACTCTGCTTGGCTAAGTGATAATTACCTGGGGAACATGATAATTATGTGAAGGGCAGGGCCAGCTCCGGGGTTTTGGCCGCCCCCAAGCAGCCAAAAAAAAAAAGCCGCCATCGTGATCTGCGGCGGGAGGTCCTTCGCTCCAAGCGGGAGTGAGGGACCATCTGCCAAATTGCCGCCGAATAGCTGGACCTGCCGCCCCTCTCCGGAGCGGCCGCCCCAAGCACCTGCTTGCCAGGCTGGTGCCTGGAGCCGGCCCTGGTGAAGGGTATTAAGACACCCAGGAAGAAAAAGGAATTGCTGCGGAACTGGTAATCCAACTGCAAGGGATGGGGTGAAACAAAGAAAAGAAAGCTGTAGCTGGAATATAATCATAAACTCCTTGTTGGTGAAATGCATACGGCTGCCACGTGTTTTCCCAAGAGAAGTGGGGGATCCCTAATGCTTGGCACATTTAAACTGGACTGGGCTAACTGCTAGAAAATGTTCAGCGGGGAACAATCCTGAAGTGGCAGGTAGAGGGACTAGATAAGTCATTTCCCACCCCTAACTCCTCCAATTCTGAGTGTTGCCAGAGCAGTGTGGGCCTAGAACGGCAAGTCTAGGACTTCTCAGTATTGCAATACGCACAATTCCTGTTGTAGTGTCATCATGCACAGCACCAGCGTCCTCTGGCACTGAGTTAGATGCACTCCAAAAAGGATGTCTAAAACAAAGCACTTAAGAAGAGCAAGAATAACCTTTGCACAGGGAGCTGATGCAATGGCCATTCCTCAGTTACAAGCATGGCCCATTTCTGAAATACCCTTAAAAACCAGCCTTGCCACCCTGCTGCCAACTGCGGTCCAACGGAATGAACCCGCCGCATAACTGCGTGCTAGCTTGTGAAAATATGGAAACACTTCACATACAATATCTCACTGTTGATCCCTTGTTGCTGCCGCCATACATTATTTTGCAAGATAAATCTTCTTGGCTGAAATGAGTCACTTACCGAAAAGAGTCCTTTTTCCTTCCTCCCCCTCTATATGTTTGTTCGTAAGTTTCCGAATGTACCCAGGACCTCAGCAAAGCCAGTCTGCAATGTGGTTATGACCATAGGCAGAAAAATGACTGCAAAAAATGACACTGTACAGCTCTCGATTTATATCCTCTCAATCATTTCCAGATCTAGTGTGCTCGCTTTGCAAATCAAAAGGAGGATCTTCCCAATTGCCAATGTCATAAAATCTTAAGAACATGAGAACGGCTATATGGGTCAGACCAATAGCCAGCTAGCCCAGTATCCTGTTTTCTGACATTGCCCAATACCAGATGTTTCAGAGGGAATGAGCAGAACAGGACAATTTTCAGTGATCCATCCCCTGTTGTCCAGTCCCAGCTTCTGGCTGTTGAATTTTGAGGGACACCAGGAGCATGGGGTTGCAGCCCTGACCACCTTAACTAAAGGCCATTGATGGGTCTATCCTCCATGATCTTATCTAATCCTTGTGAAGGCCAGAAGTATAACTGGTTTCAAAAACATTCCGAAGCAAGCCAGGATTTGAAAACTATTTTGTTCTGCTCTGTTCTGTTTCCTACTTGGTTACTGGTAAAGAAGAACGCTGCAAATATTTTCCCACTAATATTCACTGAAATTTTTAAACAACATTTGCTTTAGCCACATTCATGACCCTCCTCTTTCACTTTCCACGAATGCCTGACTTGTGCGGGCACAAATCTCGATGGAAAAGGAATTTCAGAGTTGTATTTGTGAGTGTTGGTGGACTTTCGATTCGCCCGTGTCAGTATTTGTGCTGGAAGTGACTGAACATTCACCCAATCGGGGAACAGAAACCGCACCATCTGACTTATCTGAGCAATCACAACTAATCAAGACAACTCAACTAGTGAATATCAAACAGTAAATATTTACAGAGAACTGATCACCATCAATCCACACAGTTAAAAAGATTGACCCAACATTTTCCAATAATGAATAAATGGAGTGGGTATTCACCCACGAAAGCTTATGCTCCAATACATCTGTTAGTCTATAAGGTGCCACAGGACTCTTTGTCGCTTTTTACAGATCCAGACTAACATGGCTACCCCTCTGATATTTGCCAGATTGTACGCTGTGTATTTTTCACTCAGCTTTACCAGTAATAAAGATTCTGCATGAGAACTTGGCAGAGGAGTCTATTGATAATGTGTGAATCTTGCTTGCTATCCTGTAGCTGTACTGGCATTTCTGTGCTAACTGGATTCACAACTTGTTCTGGTCAGGATAATCAGCTAAATGAAAGTCACACATGCACTTGTAACTGGTTTATAAGAAAGTGTCACTCTGACATAATTATTCATCTGAACATAAACACCCTTTAAAAGAACAGAGGTGACCTTAGCTCCTGAATACTGTCCCAGCTGATTTACTGCTTTTATGTAGAGTTTGTCTCAAACGCAAGCCCTAGATCTAGGTACATGTTTGGTTAGGATTTGCAGCAGAGATCTGCCTTCACACCCCAAGTTCAGATCTCAAGTTTGGAAGAGCTTGGAACCTGGGTTTTGAGTCATCCTCATCTTTTCACTCTGCACTGCAATTTGTGGTGTAGTCAGGGACCTGGAGAACATGAAAAGTACTCTGTGGAGCAATGTTCAGGATCTTTCCCTGCTATCCTGAGCCCCCAGATCTTACCTTTTCATTTTGCTGTTTAAAAAAGCAGTGATTTTATTCAGAAACCCACTCTGGACTTTTTGGTCCTAGCCAGCTATCATCCCCCGCCAAAGCTTCAGTTCCTGAGCAAGCTTTTGGAGAAACTAGCCAAAGTCAACTTCAAGCTCATCTAATTGAAACTAATATCCTAGACCCAGCACAATGTGGAATCAGGCCAGGACATGGAACTGAAAACATGTTAGAGGACATTTTCAAATGAAAAAGAGTCCCATTCATACATCATGTATTGGCAGACAGCTAAAAAGTGACCATTTTTAAGTGCTTATATACCAATGCTATAAGTCTAAATAATAAGATGGGTGAACTAGAGTGCCTCGTATTAAATGAGGATATTGATATAATAGGCATCACAGAAACTTGGTGGAATGAGGATAATCAATGGGACACAGTAATACACAGGTACAAAATAAATCAGAAGGTCAGAACAGGTGATGCTGGTGGGGGAGTGGCACTATATGTGAACGAAAGCCTAGAATCAAATGAAGTAAAAATATTAAATGAACCAAACTGTACCATAGAACCTCTATGGATAGTAATTCCATGCTCTAATATTAAGAATATAGCGGTAGGGATATACTACCAACCACCTGACCAGGATGGTGATGGTGATTGTGAAATTCTCAGGGAGATTGGAGAGGCTATAAAAATAAAAAACTCAATAATAGCGGGGGATTTCAAATATTCCCATATTGACCGGGTACCTGTCACCTCAGGACAGGATGCAGAGATAAAGTTTCTTCACACCTTAAAGGACAGCTTCTTGGAGCAGCTAGTCCTGGAACCCACAAGAGGAGAAGCAACTATTGATTTAGTTCTAAGGGGAGCACAGGATCTGGTCCAAGAGGTGAATATAACTGGATTGTTTGGTAATAGTGACCATAATATAATTAAATTTAACATCCCTGTGGCGGGGAAAACACCACAACAGCCCAACATGGTGGCATTTAATTTCAGAAAGGGGACTACACAAAAATGAAGAAGTTAGTTAAACAGAAATTAAAAGGTACAGCACCGAAAGTGAAATCCCTGCAAGCTGCATGGAAACTTTTTAAAGACACCATACTAGGGGCTCAACTTAAATGTATCCCCCAAATTAAAAAACATAGTAAGAGAACCAAAAAAGTACCACTAAACAACAAATTAAAAGAAGCAGTGAGAGGCAAAAAGGCATCCTTTAAAAAGTGGAAGTTAAATCCTAGTGAGGAAAATAGAAAGGAGCATAAACTCTGGCAAGTGAAATGCAAAAATATAATTAAGAAGACCAAAAAAGAATTTGAAGAACTGCTAGCCAAAGCATCAAAAAGTTAATAGCAAAACAAAACAAGTACATCAGAAGCAGGAAGCCTGCTAAACAACCAGTGGGGCCCCTGGACGATTGAGATGCCAAAGGAGCACTCAAAGACAATAAGGCCATTGCGGAGAAACTAAATTAATTCTTTGCATCAGTCTTCATGGCTGAGCCATTCTTTTTAGGTGACAGATCTGAGGAACTGTCCCAGATTGAGGTGTCATTAGAAGAGGTTTTGGAATAAATTGATAAATTAAACAGTAATAAGTCACCAGGACCAGTGGGTATTCACCCAAGAGTCCTGAAGGAACTCAAATGTGAAATTGCAGAACTATTAACTGTGGTTTGTAATCTATCATTTAAATCAGCTTCTGTACCAGATGACTGGAGGATAGCTAATGTGATGCCAATTTTTTAAAAGGGCTCCAGAGGTGATCCTGACAATTACAGGCCAGTAAGCCTGATTTCAGTATCAGGCAAACTGGTTGAAACTATAGTAAAGAACAGAATTGTCAGAAACATAGATGAACATAATTTGTTCGAGAAGAGTCAACATGATTTTTGTAAAGAGAAATCATGCCTCACCAATCTACTAGAATTCTTTGAGGGGGGTCAACAAGCATGTGGACAAGGGGGATCCAGTGGATATAGTGTATTTAGATTTTCAAAAAGCCTTTGACAAAGTCCCTCACCAAAGGCTCTTAAGCAAAGTAAGCAGACAGGGATAAGAGGGAAGGTCCTCTCATGGATTGGTAACTGTTTAAAAGATAGGAAACAAAGGGTAGGAATAAATGGTCAGTTTTCAAAATGGAAACAGGCAAATAGTGGTGTCCCCCAGGGGTCTGTACTGGGACCAGTCAGATTCAACATATTCATAAATGATCTGGAAAAAGGGGTAAACAGTGAGGTGGCAACATTTGCAGATGATACAAAACTACTCAAGTCCCAGACAGACTGTGAAGAGTTACAAAGGGATCTCACAAAACTGGGTGACTGGGCAACAAAATGGCAGATGAAATTCAGTGTTGCTAAATGCAAAGTAATGCACATTGGAAAACATAATCCCAACTGTACATATAAAATGCTGGTCTAAATTAGCTGTTCCCACTCAAGAAAGAGATCTTGGAGTCATTGTTGATAGTTCTCTGAAAACATCCTCTCAATGTGCAGCGGCAGTCAAAAAAACTAACAGAATGTTCGGAACATTAAGTTAAGGATAGATAGTAAGACTGAAAATATCATATTGCCTCTATATAAATCCATGGCATGCCAAAATCTTGAATATTGTGTGCAGATGTGCTCACCCCATCTCAAAAAAGATATATTGGAATTGGAAAAGGTTCAGAAAAGGGCAACAAAAATGATTTAGGGGTATGGAACAGCTTCCGTATGAGGAGAGATTTAAAAGATTAGGACTTTTCAGCTTAGAAGAGAGATGACTAAGGGGGGAGATGATAGAAGTCTATAAAATCATGACTGGTGTGGAGAAATTAAATAAGGAAGTGTTATTTACTCCTTCTCATAACACAAGATCTAGGGGTCATAAAATGAATAGGCACCAGATTTAAGACAAATAGAAAGAAGTATTTCTTCACACAACACACAGTTAACCTGTGGAACTCCTTGCCAGAGGATGTTGTGAAGGCCAAAACTATAACAGGGTTAAAAAAAGAACTAGATAAGTTCATGGAGGATAGGTCCATCAATGGCTATTAGCCAGGATGGGCAGGAATGGTGTCCTTAGCCTTTGTTTGCCAGAAGCTGGGAATGGGCGACAGGGGATGGATCACTTGATGATTCCCTGTTCTGTTCATTCCTCCTGGGGCACCTGGCACTGGCCACTGTGGGAAGACAGGATACTGGGCTAGATGGACCTTTGGACTGACCCAGTATGGCCGTTCTTATGACCTGATGGGTGATCTCGTGTGGTCAATGTGCAGAGGGCAGAAATTCATTCTTCTTTTCCTGGACCTTTCTGCAGTATTCAACAATGTCAGCCATGATATACTGCCGTCCTGCCTAAGAGAGGTAGCAGGGGTCCCACAGAATGCATTAAAATGTTTTGAGTCCTCCTTGGATGGAGTCAAGTATCAGAGGGGTAGCCGTGTTAGTCTGAATCTGTAAAAAGCAACAGAGGGTCCTGTGGCACCTTTAAGACTAACAGAAGTATTGGGAGCATAAGCTTTCGTGGGTAAGAACCTCACTTCTTCAGATGAAAGAAGTGAGGTTCTTACCCACGAAAGCTTATGCTCCCAATACTTCTGTTAGTCTTAAAGGTGCCACAGGACCCTCTGTTGCTTTCCTTGGATGGATGCACTCAAGGAGTAGTGATGGGAAACTGTACCTCCACTGCTAGACCCCTCACTTGCGGAGTCCCACAAGAATGAACTCTCTTTCCAGTTCTATTCAACATCTATACACACTCCCTAGGTGACGGAGTCAGACAACTCAGACTCGAGTGCCAGCAATAAGCAGATGACACACAGCTCTACCTATCCTTCGCCACATAAAACCACACCACTATCACCAAGATGGCTCTGTACTTGGAGGAGATCAGCTCATGGATGAAAAACAGTTGGTTGAAGCTGAACCCAAGCAAGACAGAGGTGGTGATGGCCGGCAGAGGAAAGCACTTTGAAGAATCTGAAGCCACGGTGCTGTCTCCTTTGGTTGAAAGTTCACACGCACAATTGGTTAATTCAATCCATAACAAAGGAATGCTGTTGAATTCTTCATCATCATTAAGTTCTCACATAGCAACATCCGTGAGTAACACTTATTTGCTTAGCTAATAAACTATTCCATCCTGACAGATGATAGCCTCAGTTAGTCATGCCTTCATGGATGGACTAGAGCAATGCAAAATACCTGGGCATGACGCGTTCAGCACTTAGGAAACTCCAAGTGCTTTATAACGCTGCAGCACAGGCTACCATGAGTAAATCACACCTGGCCTCTGCTCTCTGCACTGGCTTCCTATAGAGCTTCGAATCAGGTTCAAGGTGTGGATCCTTATCTTCAAAGGTCTGGGCCAAGGGTATCTATAGGGGATGAAGACCATGGTTGACAATTTCCCTCCTCTGGGATTATGGAACACTATACTAAGAGAAAAGCTCATCTGTGCAGGTGACTGGGCTGGCTTGGAGGCCAGTCCAAGGCTGTGGAATGAAGTCCCCCAGTAACTAAAAACTTCTGCACAGCTAACTTCCTTCCACTCCAAGGGCAAGGTGCATTTCAGTGCTTCCCGCATACACGTCTCCCTCGTGGATAGGGGGAAGGAACAAACACGTGACAGACGGTAGTCACGTTACTTAAGGCACTACTAGAAGGCAGTCAGAAACTGTGAAGTTAAGCACAGTCTAAGAATCTACATAGAATAGAACAGAATGGAATGAGATGAACAAGATAATTATTGCAAAGCATCTAATGCTTGGTACAGCAAAATAAATGCCATGAAAAGCCACCATACCCCATGCACTCAGCCCAGAACATCAAAGAAACAGGGGACAAGAGCAAACTAAATAATCATCAGAAAAACAACACCCGCAAACAAAAGAACCAAGCCCCTACAGCAGCGAACCAAAGGAAGAACTGATGCAAAATGTAAGTGTGGAAAAAGTAGATCCCTGTAAGTCATCAAATGGTCTTTGCTCAGTGGCATTTGGTGCAAGAAGGGGGAACCTTGGAAGCAAAGGGGGACTGAGGAGCTAGTGTTCACATCTGGTTTTGGGGTCTAGAGATTGGTTTTGAGGTGTCAAGAGTGAGAGTTTCAGATTTGGATTCAGTGGCTAGAGATGGCCAGAAAACAGATTTTTCTTCTGCCAAAAAAATTCAAGATTGTGAAAAAAAAAATCATCCCAAATCAGGCTGAAAAGCCAAAAATTAGAATGTTTTTGCAAAATGGAATTCAGAAAAAATTGTTTTCAGTCAAATCAAAACATTCCATTCAGATACATTCAAAATATTTTGTTTAAATTTGGACCCTAATTTACATTTTTTTAAATTAAAAAATTTTAAAAAAATATATATATATATATATTGGAAATCGAAACCAACCTTGAAATGAAAAATCAAAACATTTCATTCTGAAAATGTCAAAATGGACCACTTTTACATTTTCAGATTTTTCCCCCCAATATTTTTCTAAACAAAATATCATTGAAATTGACACAATTTGGTGAAATTTTTTTTGGTTACCTCAAAAGAGCATCTTTTGGACACAAAAGCTGTTTCAAAAAAATTGTCCAACTGATTTTATTCATGACCCAGATTTATGAGAGGCTCCTAAAACCATTTATCCTTGTGAGATTTCAACAACACATAAAGGGCCTGATCCAACAGGTTATTGGGCCTGGTTTCTCTTCACATATTTCCTGTGACCAGACTGTGATTTTTACAGATATGTTCTCCGTTCAGGATTGAGACACAGGCATTTTGTATGAATACGTTTCGGTTCATGGCACACTTGCGAGCTGCTTGCTGTGAGTATTGCATAGTCATGATTTGATGTTCAAGCGGTGGGATTAGTCCCTTGAGTTGCACATTTGTGGTTCCCTTACAAATGTTTCATGAGGGCTGTGAGAGTCCGTCCAGTGTGAATCTTTCTACACATATTCAAGGGGGATTTGTGAAATTTTGCTTGTCGTGAAGATTCCAGATTACAGGGGAAAAAAACCCCATTGCTCATGAGACAACTAGCACTGACCCTTCAGGGTTCTGAGGTTACCACTCTAGGTTCTCCTTCCCTAATTGAAAAATGCACCTCTATCACTACTGCAGGCTTGTCATTCTCACCCAGGGGCCCAGGAGGTTTAGCACTGGTGGACGTGCCCACATTCACATCGCTACACCAATGCAAACTTCCCTAGCTCACCATGGAACTTGGCCAATGTAGTGGTTTGTTGTATCAGCCCAACATCAGCGTGCACCGCACCTGAACCCGGGGCAGGGCAGTCTGGCGGGGCCGGCCAGGATGTCAGTAGCTGCAGTTCCTCTATGAGGCTGGGAATTGGCTGATACAAGCCGGGGAGCAATGAGTGACTGTGCATTTGAGAAAGAACAGGCTGTGTCTGATCCTGAAATGGGAAGTTCAACCAGATCAGATCTTGCAGTTTCAGATTACCAGCTGGTGGCTCCAAGCGCGTACATAGCCTGCAGCCTCCTGAAATAGCACCAGCAGCATGCCTGCGCTGAGCAGGCCTGGGTGGCATTTAGCAGCGGGGCTGCCGCTAAGTGCCAAAAAGGGAAGAAAAAGGAGATGCCCCCAGATAAACACACCGCAGTCTGCCCCGCTCCTGCAGGGCTGAATTCCCTCCAAGCAGTGCAGAGCGTATGTGAGGCGATGGAGAATCAATGACAAGATGCAATGCATCGTGAGCTGAGCCAATTCCTGTGGTTAGCAGACTCTGCCCCCCACGCACACAACTGAACCTAAAGCCCTTATGCCATGAAGGAGCTTAAATACTTTGTCACCACCCTGATCGCTTACAAGAACACGATTATTGGCCTAATGCTTTAATCTTCCCATTGTCTTTAAAAGCTTTTGTAGTCACAAAAGATTGTCTGTCTCAAGGGCTTGTCTTCATTTGTGGCGGTGGGTGGGGATGGGGGGAGTGGGGGGAGGGATGGCAAGCTGCCAGGTTTTCAAAGGCGGCGGAAGCCGTTTTACTGTGGCAGGGAGGCCATGAGTCAGCAAAGTCTCCCAAGCCACAGAATGCGCCCCTGCTTGTCTACAATTACAAAGGCAACATAATTAAAGCATAAGCTTAGCCCTCCGGACACTGCCCTTTTGTCTCTGCGGAATAAGGATACATTGTTGAGCTCTGTCCAGTTCTTATCTCAGTAATGTGCTGTTTTGTTCTGGCAGCGAGCTGACACTTGAGTAAGCTTCCCCCTGCCCCCATGTCCTTACCCGCAACATCCCCAACCCGTCCCATCCTGGGTACCACCCACTCAATGTACCTACGTCTGACCTGCAGCACGCCCCCTGCTCTTTCTCTCCTGGTCCCCAAACTCCTCTGTCTTGATCCACAGCAGCCACCTGCTATTTCAGTCCTGGGCTGGTGCATGGCAAGGCACCTTAATCCTGACCTGCAGCACCTTCTCCTGTTCCACTGCTCAGCGTCCAGCTCAGTGCTCCTAATCCACACTACCCATTGCTCTTCTGACCCTGGGCCCTATAGGCGCTGACTCCGTGGGGGCTTTGGGGCTCGAGCACTCACCAAAAAAAAAAAAAATAGGAGTTACTCAGCACCCACGAGCCACCAGTAGGTGGCAGGAGCACATACATGGCGGACAGTAAAACCAGAAGGCGGAAAGCACCCACCGGGAAAAAAAGGTTCTGCCAATACTGTGGATATGGGGAAAGCGATGGGCATGCTATATCTTGACTTTAGCAAAGCTTTTGATATGGTCTCCCACAGTATTGTTGCCAGCAAGTTAAAGAAGTATGGATTGGATGAATGGACTATAAGGTGGATAGAAAGCTGGCTAGATCGTCGGGCTCAATGGGTAGCGATCAACGGCTTGGTGTCTATCTGGCAGCCGGTATCAAGCGGAGTGCCCCAAGGGTTGGTCCTGGGGCTGGTTTTGTTCAACATCTTCATTTATGATCTGGATGAAGGGATGGATACACCGTCAGCAAGTTCGCGGATGACACTAAGCTGGGGGAGAGGTAGATACTCTGGAGGGTAGGAATAGGGTCCAGAGGGACCTAGACAAATTGGAGGATTGAGCCAAAATAAATCTGATGAGGTTCAACAAGGACAAGTGCAGAGTCCTGCACTTAGGAGGGAAGAATCCCATGCACTGCTACAGGCTGGGGACTGATTGGCTAAGCAGCAGTTCTGCAGAAAAAGACCTTTGGATTACAGTGGACAAGAAGCTGGATATGAGTCAACAGTGTGCCCTTGTTGCCAAGAAGGCTAATGGCATATTGGGCTGCATTAGTAGGAGCATTGCCAGCAGATCCAGGGAAGTGATTATTCCCCTCTATTCAGCATTGGTGAGGCCACATCTGGAGTCCAGTTTTGGGGCCCCCCACTACAGAGAGGATGTGGACAAATTGGAGAGTCCAGCAGAGGGCAATGAAGATGATCAGGGGGCTGGGGCGCATGGCTTATGAGGAGAGGCTGGGGGAACTGGGCTTATTTATTCTGCAGAAGAGAAGAGTGAGGGGGGATTTGAGAGCAGCCTTCAACTACCTGAAGGGGGGTTCCAAAGAGGATGGAGCTCGGCTGTTCTCAGTGGTGGCAGATGACAGAACAAGGAGCAATGGTCTCAAGTTGCAGTGGGGAAGGTCTAGGTTGGATATTAGGAAAAACTATTTCATTAGGAGGGTGGTGAAACACTGTAATGGGTTCCCTAGGGAAGTGGTGGAATCTCCATCCTTAGAGGTTTCTAAGCCCGGCTTGACAAAGCCCTGGCTGGAATGATTTAGTTGGTGTTGGTCCTGTTTTGAGCAGGAGATTGGACTAATGACCTCCTGAAGTCTCTTCCAACCCTAATCTTCTGTGGTTCTGTGACCTGCCACCCATCACCACCCTTCTGCTTGTCTTGTTCTCTGTCATGTCAGAGACCTAAAGAAGAGCTTTTTGTGGCACAAAAGCTTGACTCTTTCTTGATCCAGTAAAAGACATGACCTCACCCATCTTGTCTCTCTCCTGTCAGATACTGTCCTACTGGATCTTCGTGTGGTTTTTTTTTATGACGTCAGCAAGTGGACTGCTGCATGATCCTAAATAATTTTCAGTCGCAAATGAGGACTGAGCACAGACAAAAGGCCACGAAGGTTCTGGATATCAGGAGATCAAGGTGGAGTTGCTTTGGCATAGATTTGTAGCTGAAACAAGTACATCGTATGGGTCGGTTTTGCCGGTATGATCAGTTCCCCATTTTCAGGCACTCTGAATTTACTTGCCAGGTTGTAGAAGAGGAAATAAAATCCGTTTATGAATTGCTTCAGGGTGGGCCAGCAATAGACTCAAGGGGCTTGTCTACACAGCAAAAAAATAGCAATGTAGCTATTTGGGTTTGGGCTGGATTCTAGGCTCGGAGACCCTCCCCGGGTTTCAGAGCCCGGTCTGCAGTGCAAGCCCAAACGTGTACATTGCTATTTTTAGCCCTCCAGGGCGAACCCCACAAGCCCCAAGCAATTGACAGAGGCTCTGAGACTTGCTGCCGCAGGTCTTTTTTTGCTGTGTGGACGTCCCCTCAGGAGCTGACTTGGAGAGACAGCTCCCTTCAGACCAAAACAGAAAGTCATCAAAGCTTTTGAAAAGGTGAGATGATGCTAAGGAAGCCCAGTACAGATGATAGGGAGGAAACTTGCCACGTGGTTAAAGCAGAGAGTGGGACTCAAGATTTCTGGGTTCTATTCCTAACCTTGCCACTGACCTGGGCAAATCACAGCTGGGCTCATCTTCCTGATCTACCCAAATGAATAAGTGCTGCTCAATATAACAGAGGCAGAATCAGATCCTCTATATCCTTATGCTTCAGCTCCTAACCGCTAAAGAAGGGACAATGGATCAAACTGTCAGCTGGTGTAAATGGGTATAGATACACTGACTTCGTTGGGATTTTGCCCATTCACCCTGACCCAACTCAACTCGCCTATCAGTGCTGGGAGGCTTGATTAACGTTTGCAAAAATGTTTGAGATCTCTGCACAGGTGGCATTATCTGCGGTGAATGCAAAGCAGGACTGCTCTCTTCAGGACAGCATTGTCCTTTTTGCTGCTTCTGCCTTCCCAGCAACTCTGGTTATTCTTTACCTCTGTCTTTGCTGTTGTTGTACAAAGGGGCCTTTACGCAGCTCAGTGGCGAAGGGCTGGGATTGAGGCCTTGATTGATGAGCACTGTTGTTTGGCACTGAGCATCGCTGCTCCTTGCCTTCTGTCAACATACATCCAAGGGAGAGAAAAAGGGATAGGGTGGCACTTATTTTAAAGGTGTATGAGACCGGAGAACAAGGGCATTTGCTTCAGCCTGGGTTTTAACTCACCGCAGTAACACACTCCCAAGTGAGGAAGTAAAAGAATTTGTTGAACGATGAAAAGGCGAAATTCAATCAGCGTTGGCCAAAGGAATTTGGCCCACCGAGCACTTTCCCGGGGCTGCTCACTGCTCTTTCTGTAGTCACTGAACACCATTGGCAGGGATCTCCTGACAGGCTCTCTCTTCCTCTTCCAGGAATTATTACCCCTTTCCTGATTTCATTAGAAATTATGGTGTTTATTTTGTCCAGACTGGGGCAGAGGAGGAGGGGAAGGAAAAGAATAAATGGTCTGATTTTACACACTAAGCAAAAGAGAAATATTTTCCCTTGCTCTCCTTTCCAAAGCTTTCTCTTCGCTTTAAGTTAACCCTTTGGGTTCCCCGCCCCCCCAGCCTCCTCCAGTGAGGACAGGAAATGGGTGGTGGAACTTGGAGCTGTCACACCAATTGGACACATACCCAACTCACACTGCTGTGGGCCTATGTCAGAGCCCCCTCTGTCCAGCTGCTGTTTCGCAGATGACTAGACGGGTCTATCCTAGAGCTATGTGATGGTTATATTGCACAGTCTACATTCTTTTCTTTTTTAGAATGACGTTGTTGTTGCTCGGGTCCATTTGGCCTCTGTCTGGTGTCAGAAGAAAAACACTAGAAAACTGCAGAATTTTGTTAATGGTCCAAAGTTTCATGCACCCAGAGAGCTTCCGCTTCAACAGACCATCAGGCTGGCCTGATTGGAAGGAGCGGTTTGCACGTTTTCACATCGCAGCTAAATTCCACGAGTCAAGTAGGGAAATGCAGATAAGTTCCCTAGTCTACACCATGGGGAGGGAAGCTGAACATATCTTTAAAGCCTTTGCCTTTGGAGAAAAGAGCCACAAAAATATTTACGTTGTGGTGCTGGCTAGTTTTGATGGGTGCCCTACACCTGAGCGGAATGTGGTTTAGGAGCGAGTGTGTTTCCACCAGCAGGTTCAAAAACCTGGGGAGTGTGTGGAATCTATTATACAAGGCTGATATGACATGGCAGAGAACTGTGATTTGGGAGACAAAAAGGAAAAGCACATTACAGACAGAGTGACTGGCAATTCAGACATGGGACCATCACACAAACTGCAAAATAAAGAGAGATTTAACCCTTCACACAGGGACCGAAACGGCAAGACAATTAGAGACAATAAAAATATCAAAACAGAAACCAGAGGTCGCCGGAAAGAAACCTATGGGAAGTGACTTACAAACATAGTCACGATCGGCGATATAGCACAGCTTCAAAAAGCAATTTTAATAAATCACCAAAGATGTTGTGGGATAATCCCCAGGCAAAATCTAACACTTTTCAGATTAGATGCATAAAATATGGGGGGATCAGAGTCCAAGGGGTGATTGTCGAGCTAAAGCAGGGGTAGGCAACCTATGGCATGCGTGTCGAGCTGATTTTCAGTGGCACTCACGCTGCCTGGGTCCTGGCCACAGATCTGGGGGGTTCTGCATTTTAATTTAATTTTAAATGAAGCTTCTTAAACATTTTAAAAACCTTATTTACTTTACATACAACAATAGTTTAGTTCTATATTATAGACTTATAGAAAGAGACCTTCTAAAAAGGTTAAAATGTATGACTGGCACGTGAAACCTTAGAGTGAATAAATGAAGACTCGGCACACCACTTCTGAAAGGTTGCCGACCCCTGAGCTAAAGGAACCAAATGCCGTAAATGCACAAAAACTGGACATTTTGCCACTGTCTGACACACAAAGGTAGTCCGCGAAGAGACCACTGAGAGTTAAGAGCCATTTTTTTTCTGGGATCAATCACATGTAATGACACAGAGCCAGCCAGGTGGGTGGAACTGAATATTTGTGGAAAGACTGTTAAGTTAAAATAGATGTAGGTGCAGGCATTACAGTCATATCAGAAAAGACTTATCTCCATCAACCCCTCCTAGAACTGAAACCAGCAGATTCTGTCCTAAATAGCCCCGGAGGTATTTTGAACTGCATCAGACAATTTTTCACAGACACAACATACAAAGACAAAGGCTTTAATTGTAGTGTGCATGGGATTAAAGGATTGGAAACTGACAATCTCCTCGATCGCAAATATGGTGGCGCGATGGGTCTAGTGAGAAAGGTGGAAGACGTTGATTGACTATTTGGTGATATTGCACTTTTAAAAGGAAATCCAGTAGAAATAATCTCAAGAGACAATTATGAAGCACATAGTGTACATATGTCTCACAGAATTTCTATCCTGCTCCTTCATAAAGTAGAAACTGAGTTCAAGAGAATGGGAAAAAATGCCATAATTAAGAAAAATCTCTGAGCCAACTGCACACCAATGGCGCCTGTTATAAAGAAAAATGGGAAAAACCAAATCTATGTGGCTCTTAAAGACTTAATGAAGCAGTAGTGAGAAAAAAATAAATGCTCCCAACACCAGAAGACTTCCTCCCTCATGTGGCAGGAGGTACTGTATTCTTCATGCTCTATGCCTCAAGTACTTTCTGGCAAATTCCTTTAGCCCAGGAGCGTGCTAAACTGACTACACTCATTGAACAATTTGGGAGATTTTTCTTTCAAACATTACCTTTGGGATTGCCAACACCCCCATTTTTTTTTTCAAAGAAAGACAGCAGAGCTGCTAAAGAAGAAAAAAGGGGGTTGTGTCATTTTATGGACAACATTTTAGTATACAGGTCATCAATGGAAAAAGATGACAAAACCCTCAGTCAAGTTTAATGTGCTTAATCAGTGAGTTGGGACTCAAGCTAAATAAAGAAAAGAGTGTTTTCTTCTTATCCCAAATTTAATTTTAGGGACAGGTGATAAACAATGATGAAATTAGTCTGGCCCCTGAGAAAGTAAAAGCAATTACAGAATTGAATGCACCAAAAAAATGTACCAGAACTGAGATGCATACTAAGGATGGTAAATTATCTTTGCTGATGCCTGCAAGACTTTTCTACAGTGACAAAACCACTGAATGAACTATTAGGGTCCAACACATCCTGGTCACGGGGGCCAAATCCGGAAACTGCCTTCAATAGGGTAAAATAAATTATCTCCATTGCTCCAGTTCTAAAGTTCTTCAGTGTAAACGAAATAACAATGGCCAGGGCTGAGGCCAGTAGCTACGACCTCGGTGATATATTGTTGCAGCTACATGGATCTGAGAGGAAGCCAGTTGCAGTCTGCTCTCGTACACGTTCAGAAGCAGAAAAACAATATGCACAGGTGGAAAAGGAGTGCCTGGCAAGCGTATGGGCAGGTGAGACTTTCCATAGATATCTGTGCAGGTTATGTTCCTTTCAACTGATAACTGACCATAAAACTCTTGTAACCCTTATTAACAGAAAAGACCGGGAGCAAGCACCACCAAGACACTGACGTCTTTGGATTAGGCTAATGTGATTTAGCCCAACCACTGAATATATTCTTGACAAAAAATTCCTAGCAGAAATCTGGTAATAGCATACATGCTGCCACAGAGTCCATCATCACAGCCAAGCACCTCTGGGCTAGATGAAGTTGTAAAGGCTTATGTGGATGCTTACAGACAAGTGTCAGGTAGGATATTATACCTGCTACAAAAAGCAACTTTGGTAGCTAAGTAACTTTGAGAAGTTTGATAGTTCCATTGGAGCAGGAAGGCCTAAACATCTAAAGAACATGATGGCCATGGCAAGAGACTACTTTGCTGTATGTGGACAATTAAGCAAGTCCAATGAACTAATGATTAAAGGTGGAATGCCTTGTCAACCCAACTGCTTTGCGAGGAGAAATTCTAGACTTCATCCATGATGGACATCAAGGACTAATAACATGCTATGAATGGGCCAGTCGGCGTGTGTGGTGGCCTGGAATCAAGAAGGACATAAAGAATAAAGTATCCTCATGCGACCATTGTGGAACTAGCTGACAGACACAAAGCAAAGAGCCTCTAATAACAACACCTCTACCAAACAGACTCTGGAAAAGGCTAGCGGCAGTTTTATGTGAATTTAGAGGACGTCATTACCTAGGTGCAGTGGATTATTTTTCTAGACATTTTGAAATATACAACATGTTGCAGTGTTATTGAGAACTTAAAGAGCACATTTGCCCATTTTGGTATCCCAGAACAACTATTGATGGAAAATGGACCACTGTTCACTGCAGCTGAATCTAAGGGTATGTCTATACTTACCTCCGGGTTCGGCGGTAAGCAATCGATCTTCTGGGATCGATTTATCACGTCTTGTTTAGACGCGATAAATCGATCCCGGAAGTGCTCGCCATCGACACCGGTACTCCTGCTCGGCGAGAGGAGTACGCGGAGTTGATGGGGGAGCCTGCCTGCCGCGTGTGGACCTGCGGTAAGTACCTTGTAGTTCGAACTAAGATACTTCGACTTCAGCTACGTTATTCACGTAGCTGAAGTTGCATATCTTAGTTCGAACTGGGGGGTTAGTGTGGACCAGCCCTAAGTCCTTCCAAACAAAATAGGATTTGGAACACATCACCAGCAACCCACATTACCCACAAGGAAGTAGAGAGACCAAGAGGGCTGGACAGACAGCCAAGAAAATATTGAAGCAGAAAGATCCATTCCATGCTCTTCCGAGCTACAGATCAACACTGTTCGCAGCTACCAGCTACAGCCAACCGCACCTCCTGATGGGAAGGCAACTCACTACTGTTCCAAACCTGGAAAAGAATGGAGCCCCAAAATGTCTAGACCTGAGAAGAGTAGCCAAATCTGATAAAAAGACAAAAGATGTTTAGGAACATGTTTATAACCAATGTCACTCAGTTAGAGGATTGCCTGATCGGGAACCTGGTGACCGTGTTTGTGGATGGAGAAAAAGGAGGGAGCATTCTAGCTCTTGTAAAGAAAAGCAATGCATTGCCCAGATCAAACGCCATTGGCCCCGATAGTGGGGAGTTCAACAGAAACCATCCACATCTTCGGACGGTTCCACAGAATGAGCAATCAAACTGGGAAAACTCTGCAAAACAGCAGATGCTGAACAAGGAGAACAAAATTCACCTGTTCCAAACCTGCCTGAAGCAGCAGTTGCAAACTCAAGACAGCCTAGCCACCAAGTGGTTACTTGTTCTGGCCATGTAGTTAAAAAAAAAGTATGATTTAGGGTGCATATAAAGATTTAAAGTTAGTTTGAAACAAATAGTTTTTAAAGTGTTAAAATGGAGAAAAAGAACAAATAAAAGGGGGAGATGTGAGGGGAAGCTGAAACTGCATTATAATCATAGAATCATAGAATATCAGGGTTGGAAGGGACCTCAGGAGGTCATCTAGTCCCACCCCCTGCTCAAAGCAGGACCAACCCCAACTAAATCACCCCAGCCAGGGCTTTGTCAAGCCGGGCCTTAAAAACCTTTAAGGATTGAGATTCCGCCACCTCCCTAGGTCACCCATTCCAGTGCTTCACCACCCTCCTAGTGAAATAGTGTTTACGCTCACTAGGAGGTGCTGTATGAAGATACTGCAGCACATTTTCACCCTGTTCTGGAGACAGGCTACATGGTTGGTTTTTTTTGCGAGTGTCCATCTTGCCTCTGTCCCTGCATGACTAACCTGGCCGGCCTCACAACAACCCCACCCGCCACTCCTCATACCAAGACAGTGGCTAGAGAGTCTGGCCAAACCTGGAACATGATGGGAAGGAGGAGAAGGCAGCAGAGTCCTCCAAGGGAGGCCTTGGGGTTAAAGGAACCCTCTGCTGAGCATTTCCTCCCCCTTCACCCTCAAGATGGGGGAGCAGCACCCAGCAAGACAGTACAAAAACCAGCCAAGTGGCAGCTCTAGTCATGGATCCAGGTGCATTGTGCTAGGTGAACATATGTCTATTCAATATCCATAAAACTTGGATATCGAGCGATTCTGCCCACCTCCAGTAATACTACTTCGAAATACTGCACCAAGGTTTATATGCGTTAGCCTCCCCTTCCGATAGTTGGGCCCGCTGAGGCATTGAAAAGCCGAGTGACTTATCCAAAGTTTCACAGCCAAATCAGTAGCTCATTGGGATTAGCACCTGGAAGGGCCTGACTCACAGGCTGTTTCAGCTTAGAAGGATCAGATTTTTACAGGTAAATGTCAATAAACATCGATTTCACCACACACACACACACACTAACAGACGAAAAATATTTCTGTTAATAATAATCTACATTTACAGATAGGCAAAGGAAGAAAAATGCTGCTTGAGAATGTAGAGATTGATTTAATGGTAAAATCTTGACCTATGATGTTGACTGTTTTTTAATGGTTAGAGAGTGTTAACATTTTGAATCACAGTGTCGAGAAACTGCTGAACTTGAATTGATATGCAAATTAGATACAATCAACTTGGGCTTGAATAGAGACTGGGAATGTCTGAGCCATTACAAACATTGAATCTATCTCCCCATGTAAGTATTCTCACACTTCTTATCAAACTGTCTGTACTGGGCTCTCTTGATTTTCACTTCAAAAGTTTTTTCTCTTACTTAATTGGCCTCTCAGAGTGGGTAAGACAACTCCCACCTTTTCATGTTCTCTGTATGTGTATATATATCTTCTCAATATATGTTCCATTCTATGGATCCGAAGAAGTGGGCTGTAGCCCACGAAAGCTTATGCTCAAATAAATTTGTTAGTCTCTAAGGTGCCAAAGTACTCCTGTTCTTTTTACAGTGTCTACAGTCATTAAATAATTATTATCCAATGCCCCCCCACATAATTTCCCATAAATGTGAAAATTTAAATTGATAAAAATAGGGGGATGTGCTTAAACCCCAAATTTTTGCACAACTGTGAAATTTTAAACAGATAAAAATAATTAAAAATACACAAATAAACATGGATACTGTCAAAATTATTACAAAATAAAAGAGAATTCTGCCCAGCCTTCTGATGTTCCTTCCTCTAGAACATGCCACATGTGTCCCCAGTACAAACTTTGCATGATTGAATGCATTTCCTGTGGTGAGTTTGCACCCATAAGCTTCCTGCTCCTCCAAATCTTAGATGTGTGCCCTCATAAACCTTTCTCCCAACCCTCACTTTCCAGTTTCATGCCTACCGAAGCTACTTAGCAAGTTAAGGGTTAACAATCGTGCGGTTTCACTGCTGGATTCCCTGATTTACAGTTGTTATTATTTAATCCAAATACTGAAAGGGAGGGGAAAGAACAAAAAGTGTGTCAGCAAAGAAAGTCTAATCTCTAAGTGCAAGACGTGCTTTCTGTGCCTGGGTGACAGATACCATATTGAAGATCAGATGGTCTAAATATTTACCTAGCCGTTTACAATGTTCAACACAAGGTAGGTGACTCAACCACAAACACCATTTGTGTGCGCAGGGAGAGTGATGAAATATACACAAAGCGCAATGTGAAAAGAGGCTGACATCATCTGTGTTTGCACAAGCCAGAAAGAAACAGAGGCTGAGCTTTGAAACCAGGACAGACACCAGTGTCAGATACCTGGAGCTGTTCATCCAGTAATCCCCATGATTACTGTCTGCATTTGTTAATAGCCTGCTTGGACAATAAGGGACAGGTCCTCAGCTGGTATAAACAGGCATCGCTCTGTTAATGGAGGGTTACTGATTTGCATCAGCTGAGGATCTGGCCCTCTGTAGCCAGTGAATGTGATCAGAATCCCAAAGGCAGTGTTCTCCACAAGGCATTTTGGTTGCAAATCATACACCTTGTAGCAGCTCGGATTTTGGTTGGTGACCGGTGCAGCTTTTGCCAACAATTCTCTCTTCCTTCCATTTTTTCACCCACTTCAAAATGAATGGAGTAGTGCATTTCAGTGTTTGTGAAATGGAAGGGGAATTGGAGGGAGTTAGAACAGGAGCCGGACAAATAGTTCCGAGTGAACCATTAACTGGACTAACCACACCTCTCTGCTCACCAAAGGCTGAATTTTAACCTTGCAATCTGCCCTGATTCATGGGTACCATGTAGTTGCATATCCCCATGAGCAGATAATAATAATTGCCCCCTGGGGGTAGTAAACTGCACCAGCCTTTTTCCTGCTTCTGCTGGCTTCCCTCCTCCCTACCAACACAGTTTTAAATGCCATTTAAAGTGCCAATGCAATACAAGTGACACCATTCCTTCTGCAGATCACCTTTATGTCCCAATGAAGATTCAACAACCAGAGCGTGAGGCTTCGGCCCATTCACAGTCAGACACTAGAACTGATTTAATTAATCTGCCACCTCTCTTAGTGCCACGGATGAGTCTCAAACGAGGGTCTTCTTGGTCAATAAGGGACAATTCTACCAGCGGTGCCAAAAGGGGAGTCTCCATTTGTCTGGCTGAACTAGTAGGAATTTTGCCAACTTGGTCTCCACCTGAAATTGGTCTTCACCATACCATCCATTTTGGCCGTCCCAGAACTTGGAGTCTGATTGGCATAGTTAGCTACATAACTACTAGAACTTTGTTTTTTCTGTCTTGCACCTTTACATTTCTAAGTAGTCTACTTCTGTTGCTGGGAGAGCTGGCATGTTTGTGAGTTAGAAATGCTATAGCATGCCCCAGAGGAGATACACACACTGTGTTCTTTCCCATGGAGACTTTACTTCTGTTTGTTGTTGTTGTTGAGGTAATGTTGCCTGTAGTGACTCAAGAGTGAGAGAATCAACATCAGGTCAGACTGTTAGGAACCAGGGCACAAACCCCCAATTGGTTGTGAGCTCTATACTTAGATTTCACCAACCAATTATTAAGTGTAAACTCCTCAAGCACCAAAACAGCCTTAACATGGAGTCACAGACAGTCCCCTTAGGTAATCCGATCTACCTCAGCACCCAAGTGAGCCTGCCTTTGTGATGGATGGTCCCTTTCACCAAGAAGGGTCTCCCAGGCCCAAAGGATCACTCACTTATCTAAGGGGATCTCACACCAAAGACAACATTTGTAGTCAATCCTATAATAACCTATATAAAGATTTATTAAATAGGAAAAGGAAATGAGTTATGTACAAAATTTATACACACACACACAAATGAGTTACAATCTTGAGTTTCTGAAAGTAATAGAATTTTTTCTCTAATAAGCAAGCGCTATATTTCTAGGCATAAGCAAGAGATCCCCAGTTGCTTAGTCTGGGTTCATTTTAAGATGAACTAGGGATCTTTTGCTTATGCCTAGAAACCTTCCCCTTACCCCGAGTCCAAATAGCACAGAGATAACCAGTTCCTGCTTGCTAGGGGTTCCTAGGCTCTGAGGTGAAAACTCAGCTGATGGCTTTTGTCCTCTTTAATATCCCACAATTGTCCATCTGGTGCTAATGGACCTTCCCTGTTGGGAAGGACGTAACGCCTTCAGTTGCAGATGAGCAGTTCACACTAATTAATGTCTCTCTCCTGTCTGGTGATTTACACAGACACAGAGAGGTTCCAATACAATCGCTCAAATATCACCTTACAATATGGGATACAGCTGTTATAAGTGAGACTAATGCAGGCAGCCACTCACAAACATTCAACAGAGTCTAAACACTAAACCCATTCTTATAATTCTAAATACCTATTTTAACAATGCTAACACCCAGAGGAGTCAGACTCATTCCAGATACATATTTGTCAGTGATCAGTTGAGACATGGGAACTTTGGCATGAGCTGGCGCCTAGCCTGCCAATGTAACAGTTGCTTCCTATAGTATAAAATAAAAGTCAATCAGACGTCCAGGGCATGGGAGGAACACACTGATCAGTTTGTGAGGGTACAGAAGAAGGAAAGGAATTTTGGCCAATAAATAACTCCGAATGTTTGGAAGACGAGGCATCATTGGAGTAAAGCACCCTTTACAAAGCATGCTCCTAAGTATTCTCGGACTCCTGTTATTAACACAATAACTGGACTGTATCATGTAAAGGTTGTCATGGTCTTGCTGACCACGCTGACCCAGACATAGGGCTAAACTCATCCGGGATCAGGCCACGTCTGATTATATTTGACCATATCTCCAGCACATTTTTGTTCTTCTAATCTCAAGTTATGTGACGGACGTGGCAGAAAGCCTTGTGTCGTTACACACAGTGCTGGTGTTATCGATACTCCCCAGGACACACAGGATGAGAAATACAAACACAGAATAGACTTGTTTTCAGCAGCTGTTCCCAAAAGCTGAGGAAAGAGCAGAGGCAGGATCCTGCCTGAAGATGGCACTCTTCCATTCTGGGGTAAGTGCAATGGTTTTTAGAGGAGTATTTTATGTATCAGAGAAAAGGGTAGGAGGGGAGAGTGGATAAACTGACAAGGAGATGAAGAGACTGTTGCAACTAGGGTGCAGTTAGGGTAACTCTTTCAATGAGGTTCACAAACTACAGCAAGTGGTTTATTGGTCATGTTTGCACTGCCTGAGTATTGATGTAGTACTGGGTAATCTCCCAAAGCTCTGTCCCAGCATGCATGGGACTCTGTGGAAGTCTTGAGTGGGTCTTCCAGGTGCTGGTCTCTACTCTGCTTGTCCTGATGTCCTATTGGGAGTTTGGAGGGTTTGTCCCCAGGATATGGGCTAAATACTCCATAAGGGAGAGAGTAAGAGAGCTCTCCTCGTGAACTTGGGTGAGCTAAAAGGCCAGCCTCATTGGGGAGACAGGGTGGCCTAGTGGATGGAGAACAACAAAGGGACTCAAGAGACCTGGGTTGTATTCCTGGCACTGCTACCAACCTGCCATCAAGTCATTTAATCACTCAGTTTCCCTATCCATAATATGAGGATAAGGATACTGACCTCCTTCATAAAGCATTTTGAGATCTATTGATGAAAAGCAGTGGTTAGTATCATTATTGTGGACAAGGATTGGTTTAAATAAATAACCATCTATATCAGCGGTTCTCAAACTGTGGGTCAGGACCCCATTTTAATGGGGTCGCCAGGGCTGGTTTAGACTTGCTGGGGCCCGGGGGCCGAAGCCCGAGCCCTATCACCTGGGGCCAAAGCCAAAGCCTGAGGGCTTTCACCCTGGGCGGCGGCGCTCAGGTTACAGGCCCCCTGCCTGTGGCTGAAGCCCTTGGGCTTCAACTTTGGCCCCCCTGCCCAGGACGGTCGGCTCAGGCTTCGGCTTTGGCCCCTCCACCGGGGCAGTGGGGCTCGGGCAGACTCAGGCTTCAGTCCCCCCTCCTGGGGTCATGTAGTAATTTTTGTTGTCAGAAAGGGGTCATGGTGCAATGAAGTTTGAGAATTTTGAGGGGGGAGGGATAGCTCAGTGGGTTGAGCATTGGCCTACTACACCCATGGTTGTGAGTTCAATCCTTGAGGGGGGGGCCATTTAGGGAACTGGGGCAAAAATCTATCTGGGGATTGGTCCTGCTTGGAGCAGGGGGTTGGACTAGATACCTCCTGAGGTCCCTTCCAACCCTGACATTCTATGATTCTGATCCAAGACATGTTCTGACCCTTTCTACACTTACTAATGCCCTACATATTCCACCATCACATATGGAACTAACTGGTTTTTCTGTTGGCTTAGGAATGAGCAATGTCACCCTTAGAAGTGGCCTCTTCAAAGCCAAGTTGGAATAAGCCTGTGGGGTGGAGAACCCTGGGCTGCCTTCAGTCTGAACCCTTTCCCTTGAGCACCAGGGTCACGTCAGGAAATGCTTCCCTCGTGGTGCAACCGGTTGGTACCAATTTGGTTTTCATTTTATTTGCATGGTAGACGTAGCCACGTTTTTGGGGCGGGGGGAGGGGAAATCCTGTGTGTAAATCCTCTGGGGAATAGTGCAAAGACTTCTTTCCAACGTCCTTCCAAAGGATGGTATGCAGGGGAGGGAAATTGAAAGCAAATGGCATGAAATGTGTCCCTGAGGAGCGGTGAATATTTCTGCTGTGTCCAACCAGGGAAAGGCTTAGAAATGTTGACACTTTTATTGCCTTCTCTTTTATCGTATGGCACTTTTTTTTTCTCATTAGCTATATTTTGGTTTATACTGACTTAAACCATTTCTTAAGGGTGGAAGACACACTCACTGAGTGCCCGGGCATGGAGACTGTATCCAACTGGGACACTGTTGGCTGGCAGGGCCTAGGGCAGTGTTTCTCAAACTGGGGTCGCCGCTTGTGTAGGGAAAGCCCCTGGCAGGCCGGTTTGTTTACCTGCCCCGTCTGCAGGTCCGGCCGATCGTGGCTCCCACTAGGCCGCGGTTCGCTGCTCCAGGCCAATGGGAGCTCCTGGAAGCAGTGGCCAGTAAGTCCCTCGGCCCGCGCCGCTTCCTGCAGCCCCCATTGGCGTGGAGCGGCGAATCGCGGCCAGTGGGAGCCGCGATTGGCCGGACCTGTGGACAGGGCAGGTAAACAAACTGGCCTGGCCCGCCAGGGGCTTTCCCTACACAAGCAGCAACCCCATTCTGAGAAACACTGGCCTCGGGAATATAGCGCCTGACCAAAACCTCTCTCAACAGAGGGCCAAGTAGCTTGGAAAATGGCCTCCACCAGAGACCAGGACCAAGACTGAACATTTTCATGGTGCTTTCCATGAGTTATTTCTTTGTGCATGATTTTATAATGGATGAGCAGAACCCCACACATTGCTTAGAGTCTCGTACTTCTAATATGAGGCTATGAAGGAAAGGGTGAGCACATATGTCCCCACTGAGGGGAGATAACACCTCTTTCCATTGTCAGATGTGGCCATTCCTCAGTTTTCCTCTTGCTGTTTGGGTAAACCCTCCAACTAACCGCCCTCCTCCAACCTACTACCTTTTCAGGGGTACTTTACCCAGCAGTTTGGCTCTCCCCTGAGGCCTAAAGTGGTTTTGGGCCCTTTCCTTGAAGGGTTTCAACACTTGGTCCTATTCTCTTCAGGATTTTCCACACACTGAGCAAAAGGGAACTCTTATATAGAGCCTCTCTTCCCAGAATTCCTTGCTGTCAAGGCTACAGATCCCATGTTCATTATGGGCTGAACATGGAACAAGGCAGTGGTAGGCCTGTAGACTGTTTTAAAAGGACAAAATGGGCTGATTCCAAAGCAGTATTCATAGCTTTCCTTTCTGTCTGTACAGATCTCTAGGCATTTCTGAAGTCAGTGTGTTAGAGCGCTAGGTATTTCGGTGATGGGCACCTTGGGAATACATGTAACAATAATAATAATGCTGAGGTTTGGTAGGAGGCTGATCCCCTTGCATATGCCAACAAAAATGCCAATTTAGTATTAAAGAAGACTTTTGTCTCTGTGTCTAATCCCAGACCTGAAGAAGAGCTCTGTGGTGCTTGAAAGCTTGCCTCTCTCACCAACAGAAGTTGGTCCAATAAAAGTTATTACCTCCCTTACCTTGTCTCCCTGTGTCTCAGAAAGCGAGAGGAAGTCAGAGACCAGTATCAGAAGAGCTGAAATAATACTTACAGCTGTAAAAGCTATTCAAGCGTTGCCCTTTACAAAAAAAGATAACAACATGACTCATTTATTTTGGTGTTCCTGATATTTTTCTGTACTTCTTACAGAGGGCACCCAGGCAGTTTCCCAAAGTCTGGGGCACACGGGACTAGTTGTAGGGGGAAGGGACAGACAGGCCTCTGAATTGTTCTCCAGCATCTCAGCCCCCGAGACACATTGGCCACTGATCGTCCATGGGACCCCATCGCAGGTTACACGGAGCTACTCCTGTGGTTCTCATTCCTACTCATATTGTGGTCACCATCTACCCAGCTACAGGTGTATGGAAGGGTGAGTCACATGCCCCTCACTGTATGTGTATAATGAAGAGGACAGGTCATTGATACAAAGCAATGTGGCTGGCTTGGTAAACTGGGCCCAAGCAAACAATATGTGTTTCAATACCGCTAAATGTAAATGTATCTGTCTAGGACACACTGACAGGATGGGCAACTAACCTGGGAAGCAGTGACTCTGAAAAAGATTTGGAGGTCGTGGTGGATAATCGGTGGATAATGAGCTCCCAGTGTACAGCTATGATCAAAAGGGCTAACGTGGTCCTTGGCTGCATAAACAGGGGAATCTCAGGTCAGAGTTGGGAGGTTATTTCACCTCTGCATTTGGCACTGGTGCGACCGCTGCTAGAATCCGGTGTCCAGTTCTGTTGTCCACACTTCAAAAAGGATGTTGATAAATTGGAGGGGGTTCAGAGAAGAGTCACAGGAAGGATTATTGGATTAGAAAACATGCCTTATAGTGATAAAGTCAAGATGTGCAACCTATTTAGTTTAACTTGGGGCTGGTCCACACTAACCCCCCACTTCGAACTAAGATACGCAACTTCAGCTACGTGAATAACGTAGCTGAAGTCGAAGTATCTTAGTTCGAACTTACCGCGGGTCCACACGCGGCAGGCAGGCTCCCCCGTCGACTCCGCATACTCCTCTCGCAGAGCAGGAGTACCGGCGTCCACGGCGAGCACTTCCAGGATCGATCCCAGAAGATCGATTGCTTACCGCCGGACCCGGAGGTAAGTATAGACATAGCAAAAGAGAAAGTTAGGGGGTAATTTGATCACAGACTATAAGTATCTACCTGGGGAACAAATATTTGATAATGGGCTCTTAAATCTAGCACACAAAAGTCTAGCAAGATCCAATGGTTGAAAGTTGAAGCTAGGCAAATTCAGACTGGAAATAAGATGTACATTTTTAACAGTGAGGGAAATCCACAGTTGGAACAACTTACCAACGGATGTGGTGGGTTCTCCATCACTGACATTTTTAAGTCGAGTTTGGATGCTTGTCTCTAACATATGCTCTAGTTCAAACGCATTATTTCAGGGACGTTCTCTGACCTGTGTTAGACAGGAGGTCAGACTAGATGATCACAATGGTCCCATCAAGTCTTGGAATATATGAATCTATGTGAAAGGTGGCCTGCGTCGGGTGACGTGAAGGAGCTCACTGCTGTGACAGAGGGCTCACCGGGTGGACATCTCTCCGCCATCAGTCACCCTGAAAGTCACTCCCAGGGCAGTCCGTTCCGAAGGCTCATCGTGTCCTCTGAGTGCAAGCACATGTACAGTCGGGACATGAGCCAAGAACATCGGGGATGCATGTCTGGAAAACCTACTGAATCAGCTGCTTTCTCCAGCAGCCATGTGACGAGCCAGGACTGCATAAGCTCTCAGCGGCTGCAGCGCCTGTATCTCGTCACAGGCTGGTTGGAGCATTTTGAAAATGTCAAAAAACTAAGGAGAAACAATTGTTAAAATATATGTTTCCAAGCAGCTGTAAGCCTTAGGGGATGTTGCTTTGTTACCAAAGCAACTGAAAAGCTTCTGGGTCTCCCCACCAGGAGCTAGGAGCCTGCACTGATTCTATTTTATTGATATCATTTTCTATGTCTAAATATGCATTTATCTGTCATGGTTTTGACTGATCAAGAACATAAGAACGACATTATTGGGTCAGACCAAGGGTCCATCTAGCCCAGTATCCTGTCTTCCAACAGTGGCCAGTGCCAGGTGCCCCAGAGGGAATGAACAGAACAGGGAATCATTGAGTGATCCATCCTCTGTTGTCCACTCCCAGCTCCTAGCAGTCAGAGGTTTAGGGACACCCAGAGCACGGGGTTGCATTCCTGACCATCTTGTCTAATAGCCATTGATGGACCTATTCTTCAGGAACTTCTCTCATCCTTTTTTGAACCCAGTTATGTTGTTGCCCTTCACAACATCCCCTGGCAAGGAGTTCCACAGGTTGACTGTGCCTTGTGTGAAGAAATACTTCCTTATGTTAGTTTTAAATCTGCTGCCTGTTAATTTCCTCGGGTGACCCCTGGTTCTTGTATTATGTGAAGAGGTAAAAAACAAGGCCCTGTCCTTATTATGCGTATATTTTCTAACCCTTTCCCCACCCTGTGTCTGTCTTGTCTATTTAGAGAGTAAGCTGTTCAGGGTAGGAACTATCTCTCATTCTAGATGTGTCGTCCAGTGCTTAGCACAATGGCAGTCCATTGTCAGCTGTAATAAACATGACTAATAAAGAAATAATCATGAGTGCTGGGCTGTGCACGCTGGTTGGTCATGGTAGGGGTCGGTCAGAAGCATGGGGGATGCACACTGGTTTATTATGACAGGGTTGTTCAGAAGTTCAGATGATGGACCCTGATTTGTTACAGGAAGATCAGTCAGCAGCACCGGACTGCACAGTTTTCATTTATTTTTGCTGTCGGCATGTTGGCTTTCTTATAGCCACTTACGAAGAACAACATGAACTTTGCAAACAGATACAGTCATATTAAAACACACCCACGGGTCACAGTTTGCAGCTTTTCCATCTCAACAGCGTTCCCTTGCAAAGAAGCAACACCCCTGCCTGGTCTGAATGCAAGAGCCAGCCCCGGGCAGCCAAGTGGGCAGACCAAACCCTGACATTGCCCGACGTCTAACACTGAATTAGACAGCAATCAAAATGTTAAAAACACAGTGACAGAGGATATGTAGCCTTAGTCCATTAAAAATAGCTTATTTGAAAATAGTTTGTATTTTATTAAAGGAGGGCAGACAGGATATAAGTGCTATAAACTTTCCACTGGAAGCGAGCATTGCTGGCATTCCATTAGCTTAAATTATTACTCTTTCAAGGGCTGACTAATTTTTGCCCCTTTTCGTTTACAGAGGAAACGGTATGTTGGTTGTTTCATTTGCACAACCAGTGCAGAGATGCATGCTTTAAAAAGCAGCCAACTCTTCCACAGCTTTTTCTAGGTCGATAGCAGGGTTACCCCCACTGTAATGTTTCTTTGGGGTGCCAGCATCTCTTGCTCCTCGAAGTCTCTTCTTCTGAAACCAGAGTGAAAGTTCTGTGAGACTTGTCAGAAGAGAGACCCATTGTGACCAAGTCCAGCAGAGAAAAGGGCTTCGATAGAACTGGGCAGAGACCTGATTTCTTGATGTGGTAGCAGTTTCAGAAACAAAACAAATTCAGGTCAGGTCAAACCAATCTGAATCTGAACAAAATCTGAGCCTTTTTTGATTTGTCAGTGAATTGAAAAAGTCCATTTTGGATTGGTTCAAAAGCAGAGATTTGAACCTAGGGCGCTCCTATCCCCAGACACTAGCCTCCCCCCAGGTTAAAGGCAGGGTATAGCAAACCCACTAACACCACTACCTCTTTCTCCTCCTTCAGCTGTTTTTCAGCTTGGCCAACACTATTTGTGTTAAATTTGCTGACCGAAACAGTATTTTTCAGTGAATAAATTATGCATCTGAAAAGTGTCACCCAACTCTAGTCTTCAGTACAACAGACTGGAAGTGGCAGAACTGAATGGCGTCTCAAAAGACAATGATGTAAGCACCAAAGTAGTTCAATTCCTGTGTGTCATGCTGCAGCATCACAAGTGGCTAAAAAGTCCCATTCTCAAACAACAATCCTTGTCAATCAACGGTCCTAGATAATGCCGCCCTAAGACCCAGGGCCGAAGACAAAGCTGATGCACTACTACCAGAATTTAGCTTCCCCAATAAAATTATATTGCAAGTTTCTACAGCTAAAGGTCCAGAACATTGGAGTTTATTGCTTATGAGGCACTGAAAGACGGCATTTTTGGATCCAAATCCTCTCCTATTATTTTGGTTCTGGATTGGATCACTAAGCTGGAAAAGGCTTAGTTCCCAGTTTTGGTTCAGATGTGGCTGCAATCTCAGGAGAGTTACAGGATTTTGATGCCAGTGAACAGAACTGGTTGAATTTTTTTCAACAGAACAGTTTTCCGTTGGAGAACACTGCTTCATCGAAATCAAAATGCTTCACTGGGACATTTCACTTTCAATTCGATTTTCAATGGAAACATTTTGAAGTGATTAGAAATCGGACTGGAGTATTTTATTTGACCTTTTCATTTCCTTTCATTCCAACATTCTCATTTCGTTATGACTTTGAATGGTTTTAAACATATTTGAACGTTGAATTGATGTTCATTTTATATATTATATTTAATATTATATTATGTTTTGTTTTGATAATTTCAAAATATTTCACTACAGTTGTTTTGATGTTTCTGAATCAAAATGTTTTGGAATTTCTGTTACGCCAGATATTTTGTAATTTTTGACTTTTCATTCCAATTTGGGACAATTCCTTTTTTTCCTCAAAAAACATTGGAATTTCACTCAGGATGGAAATTCCATTTTCTGAACTGCTCTTCCAGTAAATATGAACCCCAGCTCTGGTTCTGATACCAGCTCAAACCCAAGCCTGACCTGGATCCAGATTCAAAGTTGGCCAACCTCTTTGATCTATCAACATGTACAAAGATATTGCTTCAGGTACTTCCTTTACTGGCTCTAATAAATGCAAACTGAACTGGACCATCACTCAATTAAAACGAACTTGTACTGAACTTTCTTCTGCTGCCTTGTGCTTTCAACTTTCATTCAAGCAAGGTTTTTCCTGCTTTTTAATAGAAATTCTGCAGTTCTCATTCTACCCTCCAATACACCTGTGCAACTCCATTGTTTTCAAATCCTACCCTTGGTGACACCTGTGTAGCCCTGAGACCTTCAAATTCTCCCCTCACGTACACCATTGACTGCCCTGTGGTCCCCAATAAGGTTGCACAGATGTAACTGAAGGCAGAATTTTGGCTCTAAAATTAAAAATTACTTAATCTGCTTCTGATGCATGAGCCAGATTAGAATCGAGCTCCCTCTCACAGAGCTGTGATGGGTCTGCAGGGCTAACAGAAATAAATAATAATAATAAAGGAGTGAGGACTTATTTTTTGCCACTCAAGTCAGCAGATATTACTTGAAATACATACAAGGAACAGATCAATATTAGGTACTTACTTGGTCCCAGTTACCACAGTATCTGAGCTTCTCACCATATTTTAATGCACTTAGCTTCACAACCCCTCTGTGAGGCAGAGCAGTGCTATTATCCCCATTGTACAGCAGGGGAACTAAGGCAGCGAGAGAGAGATTAAGTGACTTTCCCAGGGTCAGACAGGACACCTGTGGCATAGTAGAGAACTGAATTCAGATCTCCCATGTCAAAGGCTAGCCTCTTCTCTGCTAGGCTACCCTACCCACATCATTCAGATAGGAAGGCATCTCTTTGGCGGCCTGAACATTTTGGTGCCTGTTACAGATTATGGCACAGCTCTCTATAGTACTTCTCAAGAAGAGCTGAGATAACCCAATACTCTATCCTGCACTCAGTTCTAACCCAAGGCTGTATACACACGACTGCCGCATACGTAGTGGCTACCATATTTCTCAACAGTTATCATAGCTTCAATCTTGGGAACTTAAAACATCCCGCTGCCTTACAGGGTAAATTCCACTGCAATGCACTGCATTTCTGAGTTCGAAAAGGCCCTTTTCCCTTCCTTCGGGACAGGTGGACGCGGAAGGCTCTAAGGATGCAAATTACTGCTTGAGGAAGAATAGCACCGCCGACAAACCCAAACACTCTTCTCTTCTGCGCGAGCAGTGCAGGGCCTGATAGCCATCTTATAAAAATAACTTGGAGCTTTCTTGATCGCTTGTTTATGGATTCATGTGCACACGAAACAGACCTCAGTGAAGTGGGGCAGGGAGGGAAATGTCTATTGAAACCGGAGCCTGAGGGAGACTTTTGGAGACACTGGGGAGATACAGGGAGTTAAAATTCCTTTGTTTTGCTAAACTGGAAACCCAATTAAGGGAAATAAGGAATCCAGGGCTCAGAAAGAGACTGAGAACCAAGGGAAGGCTTTGAGAGCCAAAAGGGAAGAGCGGTGCCAGTGGAAAAGAAGCTACCCAGAGCGGAGTTTATAGGCCACAGGGCTGCAGCTGCAGACTTCCTGACAGCACAATTACAGTGTGTGCTGCTCAGTTATGTAGGAGTTCAGCAGTGCAGTCTTCCATGGGTCACTCAAGGATAATGTCCCAAGATATCAGACTCGATTTCCAACAAAACCGCCGCAGTGTTTCCTCCCGATAGCAAACGCCTTCACGAAGGTGCCCCACGATTCATAGGACTGCGTGTCACAGAGGGACCAGTCCCCCTTGCCCAGTTAACATACCAGAAGTTTTGACCCAAATGGTTTCCTTTCTAGCAACTCCCCAATGTTGTGTGTTTAACTGAGTTAACAAGGGATGCAAATAAGACGTTCAAAGCTTGGGAATATCCTGTATCTTTTTTGCCGCTGTTTATATCTCACCCGCTGGAGAGAGAAAAAAGTAGATGATGAGGCTGCATAATGGTTTTATTGCCAAAGCATTGGGACGACCACATTACTCATGCACGACAAAGCCACAAGTGAACTAAGCAGGTCTTTCCAAACAAGTGGCAATAAAACTTTACTCCACCCCATCCCCAGAGTCTGTTTATGCCACATCTTTGTTTTATTTTGTTAGGAGATTCTGTGGGTTCTCTTCCCTTTCTTCCCCTTCTTTGATGTCGAACATGGAGACAGTGATGTCACCAGGGTGGTCGGAAGTGAGTAACATCCGCTAGTACAACATCAATTGAATGTTATTGTCATTTGGCCAACGCCAGTCATGTGTTTGGCTGTGTGAATCTGAGCTGCTTAGCACCATGAGCCCTACTGAATGTGCTGTCGAAGGAGAGGAGACCTAAAATGATTTAGACACCTGCCAAAAGTTTATAGATTTCCTGGGCAGAAGGAACTGTTATGATCATCTGGTGATTTGCTCCATAACAAAGGCCAGAGACTTATTTGCCTAGACTGACTCTGCTGTACACAATATATTGCAATTTGAAGATTTGATATCTTGGGCTCTACAACAGCTAGGCCAGTGTATCCAATATCATTCCATTGGGAAGCTAGACGTCTCTTCTTACCAATAAATAAATTAATGGAGATATCCCATCTCCTAGAACTGGAAGGGACCTTGAAAGGTCATTGAGTCCAGCCCCCTGCCTTCACTAGCAGGACCAAGTACTGATTTTGCCCCAGATCCCTAAGTGGCCCCCTCAAGGATTGAACTCACAACCCTGGGTTTAGCAGGCCAATGCTCAAACCACTGAGCTATCCCTCCACCCCAGTCCAAAGCTCCCAATTCTAACCCTAGTGAGTTGTGAGATACAGGGAACTTAAACATGCCCTTAGTAACAGACTGGCTATTGACCATCCAGGGCATCTTACGTATAATTTTTGGGTGGAAAACTCTGCTTTTGAGGGTAAAAGAAGGAAACATTTCTGCAGCAGGGCTGGTGGTGTTTGTTTTTTAATGGCACCTGTTTGAACCTGCTCTGGGGTTTGGTATGTTGAAAGGCATCCCAGTAGAGATGGATTAGTGGGCAGAGTGTAGGTGAAGTAGCCAAAGGAGTGTGATAAGCATAGTTTAGCACGTGGTTTTGAAGTTTATCCTATTGGTGTTACCCCCCTCTGCCTCACTGGAATAACCACTTCAGTACTGGAATATGGTTCGAGTCACCACTCCAGTACCCGAGTATGGCCCAGTACTGGAGTATGGTTCGAGTCACCATTTCAGTACCCGAGTATGCCTCTAGTACTGGAGTATGGTTCGAGTCACCACTCCAGTACCAGAATATGGTTCGAGTCACCACTCCAGTACCAGAGTATGACTTCAGTACCTGAGGATGACTTGCTTAGATGCCATTTAAGCCCAATCATCAACTGAGCACCCAGATCAAAATTGTTCCAGCTGTACCATGCTTGCCAGATTGAGCCATAAAGTTCCTGGAGCCATAACTTTGCATCTGAGATTGTCATTTCTTCCATTGACCAACTTTATCCCAAACCTTTAGGTATAGGTCTCGTGATTTAAGAAAATAAACACTAGAAAGGCACAGAAGTTGGAGAAGATTGACACCAGGGAGTGTGATCTCTGGTGGGGCACTCTGAGAATGAAGTGAGTTTTCATCACATATGCAGGGCAGGACAATAGCTCAAATTCATTTCTTTTTCTCATTCCAGTGCTTGCCATTCTAACGGGACATTTATCATTCTATCTGGAACATTCTTTTCAGTGGCTTGATCCCAAAGTTTGTCTGCCTCTTGTCCACCCCCTCATATTGCTGCGTCCCCCAAGTGTTTATTCTGCCGTAGTGAAGTGCAATGTTTTTTTAGTTGAGGACATCCAAAGCTCTATCTGGCCAGTGGTGAGAGTTAAAAAGAGTTAAAAAGTCAGACCTTGTTTACAAAAGAGAAGGATCGGCTGTCACACTTGGAGTTTGTTTAAAAATGCTTTTTTTTAACCATCCCACTTTGTGTTTGAGTTTGTTGCTTTTGTTAAATAAATAACCAGTACTGTCTCCATTGATCTGTGTGTGAGTGTGTGTGAGTGTGTGTGTGTGTGTGTGTGTGTGTGTGTGTGTGTGTGTGTGTGTGTGAGAGAGAGAGAGAGAGAGAGAGAGAGAGAGAGAGACTTTTTAGTTCACTTTCTAGCCAAAGCCAGAGAATTTCTAGGAGTATATTACAAAGCGCATGAGGGTAGGAATGTTAAATGCCATCTAAAACCAGCTTCACGGCCCAGCTCTGGGCAGGCCTCAACAGTGATTGCCAAGACACAAGGCCCAGTATTTGGAAAGGACCAATATGGTTGGAAGCCAAATGTCCAGTGGGAATGGACAACTGGAACCGACTTAGGGTCCTAAGTCCAATACCCTGTGCAGGGAAATAATTTCTGCCCCTCCAACCCCAGGATGGTTTGGGAGTCTGGGAATCTGTGGGGCATGTTGGAGCAAATGCAATGAGGAAGAAGGGGCGTTAAAGTCACGCTACATGGACTCCCCTTCCACATAGGATCTTAACTGATTTGTGAGAGGCAGCAGCTGATGCCTGCAAGGGGTACAAAGGAGCAGCAGGTTGGCTGGGAAAGTTGGCAACATCCCACCCTCCTCACAAAGTGACCCTGGGGAGGAGGGAGGCAGAGAAGTGGCCAGATTCTCCCTCAAAGCTGCTCTCCTGCCCTGGGTTTTGCACGCTCCCATATTGTGGCTCATCGCAGGAGCAACACATAAGGGGATGCAGCTGTTTGCCGTCCCACTTTGGCCTACGCTTCATTACCACAATAAAGGAATGTTCTTAGCTCGAGTTAACTAACTCCAGGTAAAATCCTAATGAGGACAAGGCAGTTTGCAGTTTCCATGTAAGTGAGCAGGTCAAGTTAAATCCAATAGGCTTTAACTCTACTTAATTACATGCTTTTTGTTCATAGCGAAGCCAAGGCCGCGCGTGTGACTAGGTCTCTCTCAGGTCCATCACCCCAGAATCCTCATCTGTTTCCTGCCAGAACAGGCGAGGGGGTGAACCAAGGGAGGGGAGAAAGGGATTTAGTGGAACGGATGAACCCGAGGGAGAACTAGCTGCCAGTCAGGGATGGAAGTGTGGAAAGGCAAAGCCATAAGGAGAAGAGGGAGAGCAGTCATCAATTGATCTTATTAGCGATGGGAGCCATTGGCATGAGGGGAAAGGCTGGCATGGATTAGGATCAGACATGCCAAACCCATGGGGAAAAAATGCAGATATTGGGCTTGTTTTTGGCTTAACTGGCTTGTGAGTTGCTTGTTGGCTAGTTTTTGGCTTGTAGCTTGTTTGGCTTGTAGCTTTGTTGCTTCTCTTTTTTTGATCGGCTCCCGGCAAGCAGGGGCAAGGTGGGGAGAGAGTCAGGAGTGCACAGCAGGCCCACCACAGTCCCAGACTGCACGCCGGGGGGATCTAACCACATAGAGTGTTGGGGTTCTTGTTTTGAAATGGGATTAGCATGATTTGGGGTTTATTGTGAAAGTCGGGGTGCTTATTTACCATGTGAAAGTTGGCACCTGTGATTAGGATAGGAATTTTGAATGGGTCAGGAGTGGGAGGCCCTAGAAAAGAGACTCTTCCAAATGACTATGTCCTGTGTAAAACTCAAAGTGTATGATTCGCCTATGGAAAATTTTTCTTAGGCCTTGTCTAGCTGGGACATTTCTGCGCAGCAAGCTGTAGGGTCACACCCTGGCTTGTTGCCATGCAGTAACATCCCATGTAGACAAGCCCTTAGGCTTGGAAAAGGTATGGTTAAAGCAATCGCCGGCTGTTCTGGTACAGTAACAAGGATAATGTACGGGCAGGGTAGCAATTAAAGGAAAGACTTTATACAGTTTAATTTGGCAGAGTGCAGCTTGAAGTATGACGTATGAAAATAATGAGCAATTTGTCCAAGACAAAGGAGAGTATGTACTTAGCAACATGTGTGTGTGCAAACACACCCACTGCCCTCATTAGAGTGGGTTCTGGATGAGCACAGAACCAGATTTCTAGGGCTTAGTCCAGATAGTCTGAACCAGATCAGGGGTTGTCCCGTAGCCCCGTGAGAGGACTGCATTTCCCTCCACAACCATGGAAAACGAAATTTCTCCAAAACCAACCGCCAGGGTGAGATGCATGAGTGCAGATGACCGAACCTTCTCAAGAAAGGTGGAATTGGGTTCTGTAAGGGATTAGAATGACCGGACACCTCTCTGCTTTCAGGGCTCAACTGTTTTGTAGCTGTGTCAGTCCCAGGATATTAGAGAGAGAGAGAAGGTGGGCGAGGCATGATCTTTTATTGGACCAATTCCTGTTGGTGAGTGAGACAAACTTTCAAGCTACACAGAGCTCTTCTTCAAGTCTGGGAAAGGTACTAAGAGTGTCACAGCTAAAATAGGTTTCAGAGTAGCAGCTGTGTTAGTCTGTATCAGCAAAAAGAACAGGAGTACTTGTGGCACCTTAGAGAATAACAAATTTATTTGAGCATAAGCTTTCGTGGGCTAAAACCCACTTCATCGGATGCATGCAGTGGGTTTTAGCTCACGAAAGCTTGTGATCAAATACATTTGTTAGTCTCTAAGGTGCCACAAGTACTCCTGTTCTTACAGCTAAAAGACAAGATCAAACAGATAATTTAGCATAAATAATTAGCACATATTCTAAGGGACCATTCAAGATGAAGTGGCCCGTTAACACCCTGCAGTCATAGGACAAAAATCGGGTTAGTGGATTACAGATTGTTGTAAAAAGCCATAAATCCAATGTCCTTTTTAAGACCATGATTTTTAATGTCTAGCAAAGCTATGAATTTAAGCTCCCAGGTTGTCTTTTGAAAGTGTTGTGAAGATTTCCTTTGAGGATGAGGACAGGCCAGATGTAGAGTGATCACTTTGTGAAAAATGTTCACCCACAACACCTTCAGGAATCTCAAACCCCGATACTCAATTCCTAGGGACTCACCATGCTCCAAGAATTGACTCGATTTGGAGAATTTAAGGCAGAAAGCAAACTCTCCTATTTGCAACAACACATCCCAAAGAAACTGCCTCACAAACCTAATGACACTGCAACATTCCTTCAACAATGCTAACATGCTAAAGACAAGATCTTGTGGGAACTCCCTCTGGGGCATCTTGCCATAACAATGGAATAGAATAAAACAGTACAGAACAGATGTAGGTTTTATTACAAGATTGAACCTTCAGAGTGAATGCTTTGAACAAAGCCTTTCTTAATTGTGAACAAATATTTTCTTCAATTCGCAAATCATTAGATCATTATTAAACTGACAGGAACAAATTATATTTGTACCTGTAGTGGACATTTACACAAGAAATTAATACAATATTCACACTGAAAAGATCTTGCTATCTAGGTTCTTTGTAGACATTTAGGGACAGCAGTACCAAAACACCGCAGAAAGGGCTGCTCTCAGATAGATTGTATACACACATCCATGGTGCTATATAAATAATAATTCCTTTTTCCATGAAAGACAGAGAACTTGAAATCCGCTGCTAACTATCTACCATGATTTGGGAATTTTTTTCACTTTCCAAACTTCCAGCTCAGTATTGTGGGAAGTGTAGCCTCGAAGCCATTTCTTGTATTGAGAAATACTGGTATTAGAATTACCACTGGAGAACATTCAAAACTCCACGTATACACATTGCTACTTTGTGCTCACTCTATTTTGGGGCCTTTCCAGTACCAAGCTACCCAGCACATTTTGCCAGGAACCCCGTTCTCAAAGGACTGAAGTCCAGTTTCTTTCCCAGCCGCTTACATTGGGCTCCATGCTGGCAGGACCAATTTTTTCCCCTCAAGGCTTTAATGGGACTCAAGTTGTCTGTTTCCCATGCACAAGGTGAATTTTCCACTCAGATTTCTTTTTTCACTGCCAGCATTGTCTCCATTAATGCTAAACACTCACTCATCATTAGGTTTGCTGCATATTTTGCAGTGGTCCTTTTGAGTACAATTAGAAATATGGTTTTCATGCCTCCTTTCTCCCCAGTCCTTTAGGATGGGATCAGAAGGAGACGAGGCTGATTGGAACATTTTCCAGTTTTTCCAGGCTGGAGAGCTCTAGGCATCCCCGGTGACACCATAACGAAGCTGACAGACCTTTTAGGATTAGTTCAGTGGTGGAATTAAGCATCTGGACAAAAATTGGATATGATGGATTTTCCCCATTAGGGTTTTTGGTCTAATCCCAAGATAAATGTCTCTCAGGGTAATTGCAGAGCAATTATGCTGTCTTTATTAAGGATGTGTAGCTTTATTTACAACATATTCTCTCCCCTGAAGATACATAAAGCTTATTTTTCCCCGTCAGCAACATATCTGCTTCACAGCCACAGGGGATATCGGATGCCAGTTACTCTCAAAGTGTTAAAATGATACAGACTGATGTAGTGGGATTAATGCTGAATATGTTGTCTCAGAAACATGTGCAATGTCCCGACATTAATAGCTCAGGGCCAAATCTCCAGCTGGTGCAAATGGGCATTGTGACGTCAAGATGCACGTCAATCTGCCTAGACTGCGACAAAGCTCCACTGACTTCTACCACCCGAGGAGCTTCCCCTACCTATTTCAAAAGGAACCGCCACACCAAAACAGAAGTAAAAACCTGGCATCTAGATATTTTAGCCAGAAACCTTGTGCAAAGTAAATTAAAACGTGGGGGGGGGGGAGGAGAGAGAAAGGTAATTGCTTGTGGATTGCAGGAATGGCAAAAAGTTGCACAACAGAGAGACCTAATACAAGTAGGGCTGCATTTTTGTAGCTGAAAAGCCAATAGATGGGGACTTCATTTCACATCTTCAGACTGCGTAGGGGTCCGAGAAAAGCATCCTGACTGTCAATGCTATTGTGACTTCAAGCGCTCAAAGACATAGCGGCTCTTCTATGGCATGCAGTAATAACTTTGCCAATGTCCCAGCTAGTTTCTGGCTGGACATTTACAACTAGCCACAAAAGGTGGGATGAGATTGGAGGCTGGGATGGTGGAGATTACACTGTTCTTGTGCAGCAATGGTGCACGGAGCGGTGGGGCTTGGCCTTTGGCTTTGACCCCCCCACGTCCATCCTGAGCCATGGGGCTCAGGTGGGCTCAGGCTTCAGTCCCCGCTCCTGGGGTCCTGTAGTCATTGTTGTTGTCAGAAGGGGGTCACAGTGCAATGACAGTTGAGAATCTTTGGGATAGAAAAAGGAACCTGTCTCGGGATATTATTCCTTTCTACTAATAATGTAAGTGCCACTTGAACACAGCAATTTCCATCCCTGCTACCAAAAAGAAAAAGAAAAGAAAAGAAACAAACCCAAAACATCTCATGCAACGGAGAACCTCAGTCCATAAACTAAAATAAACATCAAATCCAAATCAGTACATTTTCTTAGCAGTGCCCAGGATTTTTCTGGATACATACTACTAATTAAACTCATTGTCTCTTCACGCTGCTACTCCGGTATCACAATGGTTCATAATTTCACCAACACCTTAAGGGCAGTATCTCACAAATGGCCTCTTATTTTCTCTGCAGTGAAATTAATTGCATTTATAAATGGTATAATTTAGACATCAACCTTATCCGTAGGTCGAAATCAGCTAGATCTATCTGCATTTCTTACTTGCACTTCACAGCACTGTGTATTACCTTTTGTTGTAGTTCGGGATCTGGTGACCTGCTCCTTCCACTCAAGTGAAACTGATATTTAATTAGCTTTGGCATTTTCCCTTCCTCTCATTTATAGAAATGTAGGTCTGGAGGGGACCTCAAGACGTCATTGAGTCCAGCCCCCTGAACTGAGGCAGGACCAAGTAAACGTAGACCATCCCTGACAGGTATTTGTCCCACTTGTTCTTAAAAACCTCCTTTGGAAGCTTATTCCAGAGCTTCACTACCCTTAAAGCTCTCCCTAATTGTAACGGGGTCGCACTCACCTCTCGCCCCCTGGCCAAGTGCATGTCCTGCACTGTCTCTTACCAGTGCCGAACAGAGCGGGACAATGACCTCCCGTGTCTTACATACGACACTCCTGTTAATTCACCCCAGAATGGTATTAGCCTTTTTCGCAGCTACATCACATTATTGACTCAGATTCAATTTGAGATGCACTAGAACCCCGAGACCTTTTTCAGCAGCACTTGCACCTCCCCAGTGATTCCCCATTTTGTAACTGGGCATTTGATTTTTTCTTTGCTAAGTGAAGTACTTTGCATTTGTGCTGGCTCAAAGCGAGTCAACATCTGGCAGCGAGACGTGACAATGGTAACGTGTCATGGAAGGTGTCGCTTTCTTCTAACACTTGTAACCGCTTTGGGGTTTAGAGACCACGGCCCCTTTAAATCTTTGTCTGGAGGGGAAGAAGTGTTGATTGTTCCAGGAAGAGGCAGTGCTGCGTTTTTTGTGGGGGGGGGAAGAGCATGGAGAGAGAGGGAGAGTGTCAGGGTGTGTGTCTGGAGCTCCAGACAAGAGGGCTACAGCGAGCGGGCCCTCACAGAGTGAAGCAGCCGAGAACCAGCCCAAAGCCTGGGAGGGACAGAGCGTCCAATTGGGGACACCCCCGGACAGGAGCCAGGAAGAGCAGTGTGCCTATTAACTGCACAGACTGCCCCCGGAGGAAGAGGCAAGGAGCAGGGAGTTGATTGCAAGCAGGTTCAGCTCGGCAGGAACAGGCGGAGCCGAAAAAGCCAGGAAGCTGGCAACAGACAAGAGCTGTTGCTGGCAAAGGGCAGTTGCTCCTTGGGAAGAGGGAGGCGGGTTTGGAGCTGGTACACCCAGAGAAAGGAGGGGATCTAGGGTGGTAGGAAGCAGTCCGGAGAAGGAGCAGTGAGGGCTGGGAGGGGAAAGCCCAAAACTGCTGGGTTGAAGGTCCCTGGACTGGAATCCAAAGTAGAGGACGGGCCTGGTTTCCCCTACCAGCCACAGCAGGAGTGGTGCCTGAGGCCGTGAATGGGAAGACAGCCTCGGACTGCGAAGAAAGGACTTTGATACACCCCAGAAGGGGAAAAAACGCCGAGTGATCTAGCCGGAGGGCTGAGTCATGAAGACGACGCTGCAGTTCCTGAGGGAACAAAGGAGCAGCAGACCTGAGAGCTAGACGGGGTGACGGCGTGTGACCACAGAAAGGAGCGTCGGCCTCGAGAGCTAAGCCCCGAGAGTGACCAGAAGGAGGCGCCCGACTAGCGGTGAGCAGTGCGCCCCGTCCCAGTCCCCTCCAGGCTCTTGTTGGTGGGGACACATCCTGCGTGTGCGGTGGCACGTCTGCGGGTCAGGCACGAATGAGTGGTGGTGGTGACTCTGGTTATTTATATATAAATGATCTGGAGAAAGGGGTAAACAGTGAGGTGGCAAAGTTTGCAGATGATACTAAACTGCTCAAGATAGTTAAGACCAAAGCAGACTGTGATGAACTTCAAAAAGATCTCACAAAACTAAGTGATTGGGCAACAAAATGGCAAATGAAATTTAATGTGGATAAAATGTAAAGTAATGCACATTGGAAAAAAATAACCCCAACTATACATACAATATGATAGGGGCTAATTTATCTACAAACACGTCAGGAAAAAGATCTTGGAGTCATCGTGGATAGTTCTCTGAAGATGTCCGCGCAGTGTGCAGAGGCGGTCAAAAAAGCAAACAGGATGTTAGGGATCATTAAAAAGGGGATAGAGAATAAGATTGAGAATATATTATTGCCCTTATATAAATCGATGGTACGCCCACATCTCGAATACTGTGTACAGATGTGGTCTCCTCATCTAAAAAAAGATATACTGGGACTAGAAAAGGTTCAGAAAAGGGCAACTAAAATGATTAGGGGTTTGGAACAGGTCCCATATGAGGAGAGATTAAAGAGGCTAGGACTCTTCAGCTTGGAAAAGAGGAGACTAAGGGGGGATATGATAGAGGTATATAAAATCATGAGTGATGTGGAGAAAGTGGATAAGGAAAAGTTATTTACTTATTCCCATAATACAAGAACTAGGGGTCACCAAATGAAATTAATAGGCAGCAGGTTTAAAACAAATACAAGGAAGTTCTTCTTCACACAGCGAACAGTCAACTTGTGGAACTCCTTACCTGAGAAGGTTGTGAAGGCTAGGACTATAACAGCGTTTAAAAGAGAACTGGATAAATTCATTGTGGTTAAGTCCATTAATGGCTATTAGCCAGGATGGGCAAGGAATGGTGTCCCTAGCCTCTGTCTGTCAGAGGGTGGAGATGGATGGCAGGAGAGAGATCATTTGATCATTGCCTGTTAGGTTCACTCCCTCTGGGGCACCTGGTATTGGCCACTGTCGGCAGACAGGATACTGGGCTGGATGGACCTTTGGTCTGACCCGGTACGGCCGTTCTTATGTTCTTATGGTTCCAGTGGCTGGGCTGGAGAAGGGGGAAGCAGGAGAACAAGCGAGCCAGGCAGATAGATGGGCGCAGACTCCGCGGGGCTAATGATGGAGATGCGGAAGGAGGTCCCTAGGACTAATGGAGCGGCTGGGATTCAATGGGGGGGTAGGCCAGGGGTCCCTAGAGAAAGCAAGAAAAGAACATTTTTAATGGATAAAACAAAATAACACACAAAAAAAGAAAACTTATGCACACTAAAAATAATTTCACGGGTCTCTAGGAACAATACCCATCGGCTCACACCCTGGCATCTTTTCCGAGGTGAGTGCTCTATGAATCATTGTTAAACAAACACCAGTATTGCTGACCCCAAGCGTTTAAATATCTCAAAAAAGCAGGAGACTCGCTTAAAAGCTCTGAGCTATTTTTATAACAAATAATACATTGGGCTTCATTTGATTTGCCTTCCTGTTCCAGAGCCTTTAGGTTGTAGATCGTTCTATCTTAGGTACTTATATGGCTCCTACCATCACACCACACGAGCGCCTCACAACCTCTAAAGTATTTCTCCTCATGACACCCCGATGTGTGCTGTTACATCCATTTTAGAGATGGGGAAACCAAGGCACAGAGAAGCTAAGTGACTTGTCCAAGGTCATACAGGAAGTCTGTGGTAGAGCAGGGATTTAAAGCCTGCCAGTGCCCGAACCATTGGCTCGTCCTTCATCTCACTTGTGTCACCTTTTCAAACTTTTCTGCAACTGTGAGGGCTAGAAACTTATTACTTACTTTTTTTTAATAACAACAAAAGCTAACCTTTCTTATATGACTCCAGGAGCTGGGGATTTAAAAAAAGTTCCAAATATTGAGAGACACGGGATAAAATTGGGAACACCAATGTTCTAATTCTGTGTCCGCAGTGGAAAGTGTTTGCCTCTCTATGGAGAGCCTTGGACACAGCAGGAGTGGTGCATTTCTTCCGTCTATGGTGGGGGATGGAGACAGGATTAATGGGGCCAGCATAGCGCTGGAGGGGCTTTCCCTCTTATATGCATGACAAAACAGCACCATAGGATGCTGCATCCAAGCCATCAAGTTTTTGTAGGCAGGATTGATAGATATAGGACTCTGATGATCCATGAGACATCCATGGTAGCATGCACCCCATATAGGAAGCTGAGACTAGAGTATCAGTGGAGTCTTCCCGTAGAACCAGTGAGAAGCTTCTGTCTATCTTGGTTCTTATCTGGCACCCATCACTGCAGTATCCGCGTTCCTCCTAATCACGCATTTATCTTCACAACATCTCTGGCAGGTAGTGGAGTTCTATCATCCGCATTTTCCGGATGGGAAAGCGAAGCACAGAGGGACAAAGTAATCATTCTAAGGAAATCTGTCCCAGAGCTGGGAACCGGAACCAAGTCCCAGGCCAGTGTCTTAACCATATGTCCTTTCGACCTGCCCTCGGACTCTGTACGTATGCTGTAGTTCAAATAGGAAGTAACTCAGGGAAGTTCGACAGTCTATGATATACAGGAGGTCAGATGGTCACTGTGGTCTCATGATCGTTGAATATTTGGCTCACAATAACGGTGGATATAGTGCAACCAAAGTAGAAAATCTTATGGGTTTTTTTCCAGTGCATCCTCAACATGCCCATTGCAATTCTACTTAGGGTGAAACCTCCACTCACCCCGAAAACGTGCCACATTAATAACAATTTGACCATAAGAGGGTTCCTCTGTTTCCATTTTTTTTTCTTTCCTTGTTGCTGCAAGGAATCCAGAGCAACCATAAAAAAAACAGCACTAAGAAAGGAATCTTTGTGGCCAACTATTAAAAGAAGGTTCAGATTTTTTGTTTTTTTTTCTCGAAAAAAGAAGAGCATTTGGAGTGCAAAAGTTCACAGCTAACATGTCATTTTCCCCCTCCCCACCAAGACATTCCCAAATGCACAAGGACTCTTTTCAAAGTCATCTGGCCCATAAATCGCAATTTATGTTAATTTATGAAAACAAAATGACCAACTCCCACCTTCCACAATATTTTGAAAGGGGAGAATTAAACAGCGCAATTAAAAAAAGAGGCCCCTCCTTGCTTGGCAGGTGGGATCTCCTTCAAGCCGGCCTTCTAGCTTCACTGCTTCAGTGTGGAAAGCCTTCACAAAGTTAACTTTGTACAATTGCGGGATTTGAAATTAGCCCTTGCCAAACATTGGGCAGCAGCCTCTGTGTTGGTGGCGGCGGGCGAACGGATATTAAATATATCCTGGGGTTTCTGCATTTCTCACTTCTCTGCACCGACCCATGGGACCCTCTATATATAGATGGAGATATATATAGACGTATAGATAGGTTCTTGGACTGGGAATGTTTGCCATTTTAAGGCTAAATTAACTTGTTTTCACCTCTGACTGTACACTTCTTTCTTTGTAGTGCCTTGAGCTCTGGACAGAGCAGTGGGGTATTTGGGGACCCAGCACTTGCTGCGTAAGGATATTGCCTGCGTTGTTAATTACAGGTGCGTGTGTTCCCAACTGGGAATATGGTTGATAAGCGATTTCATAGGGAGGCAGTCTGGTAGTTTAAGACAAATATTTAGGTTGTGTGTGACAGTAGTGGAAACAACAGCAGGAAGGGTATATACTCTGCAATGTAATACTCACTCCTTGTCCGTATCTCAAGGTCCGATGCCCCTTTGCCGTGGAAGGGGATAACGTGGTCTAGTGGGTGGCACACAGAACTGCGACTCGGGTGACTGGGTTCCAGTCTGGTAATAAATCTGTTATTCAAATGATAATAATAGTTCTGACCTTGCCTTTGGCTCTTTGCTGTACAGAGCAAATATGATTGCTGTAGAAGGATGTGGCTGGAGAGAACAAAGGCCATTGTCCATCTTGGGAGGCAGGGCTCTGGGCTATAGGTAGGTTTGAAAGGGTGAGACTATTAGCAGTCAATAAAGAACAGGAGTACTTGTGGCACCTTAGAGACTAACAAATTTATTAGAGCATAAGCTTTCGTGGACTACAGCCCACTTCTTCGGATGCATCCGAAGAAGTGGACTGTAGTCCACGAAAGCTTATGCTCTAATAAATGTTAGTCTCTAAGGTGCCACAAGTACTCCTGTTCTTTTTGCGGATACAGACTAACACGGCTTCTACTCTGAAACTTAGCAGTCAATCTTATTAAAAGTCAATTTCATCGTAGACACACACACAAACCAATGAAAAAATATTTCCGTCGATAATAATTGAAATGCACAATAAGAAAAATGCTGCTTGAAAACTTAGAGTTTAATTTAAGGATATTTACTTTGTATATTTTGATGTGTGAGGTTGACAATGTGTGTGCTAATGGTGATAAAGCTTTGACTTTTTGAATCTGAACATCTGTCATTAAATAATTATTGCCTGACCCTCCCTATTATCTGACCCCCCCCTCATAATTTCCCACATCTGTGAAAATGTAAATGGATACAAATTGAAGAAAAAATACTTAAACCCCATAATTTTGCTCAATTGTGAAAAGTGAAATTGATAAAAATGGGGGGGGGCTTAAAAATATTATTTTTATTTTTTTATCATTTCAACCAATACCAAGTTCTGCTAAGCATAGTTCCAGGGTGCTGCAGTTAACCAGGTCTGGATCCTGCTGTTTTAGTGATGTGATGGTTCAATAAACACAATTTGGTTTAAATCCAAGCTCTGTTCACCTTAATAAGGAGAACACCACAATTGGGTCACCCTGAACAAGGTGCCGTAAAAATCCTGAGAGTACTTTAAGATCTTTGGATGAGAGGCATTATAAATGTTAGATATGTTGACCTTAGGACTAGTTGAAAATTTCCCCATCAAAACTTCCCTTGACAGAAAATTTGGGTTTTCGACTAAACAAATTTTTTCAGTGAAAGTTTTTGCTTTTTGTGAAAAATTTCAGCTTTTCTTCAGAAAACCAAATACTGAAAACCCTAAATACCATTCTGGTGCCTCATAAAAGCTGTAATTCAGGTACCACATGAACCCACTTTCCTCTGTGGACTGGGCTTGCACCATGGATATGGGATTCCCATGAGTCACTGCAGCAGTTCAGAAAGAAGGGATACCATGGAGCATCATGGGAGAAGTAGTCCAGCCAGGGAGTCTGGACCAGGGGTACATGAGGCATACAAACTACAACTCCCATGAGGCACCACAGCAGACATTCCAAACAGAAATGTTTGGTTTTCACCCAAAAGTTTTCATTTTCCAGTTTTCAGCTGAAAAAGTTGCAATTTTTTTTCACCAAAAAGTGGAAACTTTCCATGCAGGAAAAAACATGCATTTTCTAACTAGCTCCAGTTCGCCTCCATTTTCTACATTGAGTATTGAGATTGGGTCCCTCCATTTTTGGATGCCCAACTCAAGACACCTTAATGGAGCTCAAGGACAGAGGTCCAAAACTTTTTGAAAATCAAGCCCTCCTTCTCAAGATATCCTAACACAGCTGGGCACTCAAATGGCTAGTCACTTTATTATATAATGAAGAAAGACAACCACCTATGCTTAGCCATGCCGGACCCAGGATATCAGAGAGAAAGTGGGTGAAGTAATATCTTCTATTGGACCTCCCCCCCTCCACCCCTGTCTCTCTCAGAAAATGAATCTCTCTTTAGAGAAAAGCATTCTGGGAGATGCCAGGATTCATGTTTGCTTCTAACCAAAACTTTGGCTTTTCAGTAAGCAGCCCAGAGAGTGAACTTTCTAGTATTACATCAGTGAACAGATGGCATGCAGAGCCGTTGGCTGGGGGTTGGGAAAGCTGGCTATTTATAATGGAAAATGTCCTGATGAAAAGGAATGCATTTATTTTATTCTAGGCTAATGTTTATAAAATTCCTTTCCCGAGGCTTCTTCAAAGATTTTTTTTTATTATGATAATTAAAAATAGAATGCACATTGCAAATGACATTCTGAATGCCTGATAGAAAAGTGGAAAGGTTTTCAGCACCGGGACGGTTGACTGTTTCTGACCCTTCCTTGTACTGTGGTGATTTGCTGCAGGATTTACATTTACCATACATGCTTGCTTGCTTGCTTGCTTGGGTTCCCCCCCCCCCCCCCCCAGAGGGTTAATTATACAATAATATCCAACAGCTTTCAGGCCTCGGACTTTCAAGGAAGGGCGTTGCAGAGCTACAGCATGCTCTGATGCCGTGGGATTTCCGTACCTTGAAAAAAATTAATGCTGTTTGTCTTTAAACTTTCAGAGCCTGATCCTCAGCTGGGGTAAATCGAGTTGCCACGGACTTAAACGGAGCGATGGTGTTTGACATCATCGGTGGACTTGGCCTGAAAGGTTGAAAATCATCTTTTTCAGGAGTGCTGTCTTGGGGCACTAATAATAATACAGCACCTCACTTTTCTACAGTAGGTTTTTAACTCCGTCAGTCTTAAAGCACTCTGCAAAGGTGGGTATCAATATCCTCCTTGCACAGATGGGGAAAGTGAAGCACAGAGGGGCTGCGATTTGCCGAAGGTCACCCAGCAGCAAAATGGGATAGAACCCAGGCATCCTGAGTCCTAGTCTAGTGCTCTGTTCACTAGTCTTTGTATCTGGCATTAATGGTGGTCTATAGCTTTGATTCGCAACCTTTTCCATTCTGGGATTTCCCCCCACCCAAACCCAGCAAAAATCTCGCCAGCAACCGCCCCCCCCCTCACATTTAGCAATACAGTATGGCTGTGACCCCATACTAGCTGTACACAACCTCCATGTGGAGAACCCCGGCCTACATTAATATGACTAAATCAGTGTCTCATTCCAGCATCCCCTGGGTCAGATTCGTTGGCTGGCCCAGCCTCTGTTTTCGGCATTTCAATATGCTGGCCAGGAAAAGAGAATTCATTGTATTTGCCTGTTCATACAGTGGCTCATCACGATAGTACTTTGGATCCACAATACTGTGAGAAAGCAAAATTCTCCTAAAAGTTCCAGCCTAGTTTTGTAGACCCAAAGGGCTCAGCAAATCCCTGCATGAGCTTAGTTCAGGACCTTTGAGGTTTGCCTATGCCCAGAATGAACCCAGGCGCCATCCCTCCCTGGTTCCCCCTTCTCCCTATGTCTGAACTGTTCTTGGTTTGCCAGCAGGAAGATATCTTATGGGAACTATTATCTTTTGGCTGAACCCCCAATTGGAAAAGCCTCAGCGCTATAAACTGCAATGAACGTCGGCAAATTGTCTTACGCTCTCCAGGTAGCTGTGGTTTGACACTGGGTTGGGCGTTCCAAAGCCTGCCTTCCAATTAATCTGCTGAAGGTTTTCATCTGCAGCACTTCCTGTTCTGTCTCTGCTCTATGGCTCAGCTGTCCACCTCATGACAATAATAATGGTGACAATAAAGATTAAAAGCAACAAGAGTTTGTTTAATTTCAGACGCCAGGGCAGCCACATCCCTGCTGAGACAGTAGAAATACATGGACGCTGAACTGTGTCTCTCTTATGCCCGGGATTCAATATCCTGTCCTCAGTTCATGCATTTCTCATCTGCCACTTGTTGCTGCCAAAACGGCGTCATTTTAGAGGAGGGAGGGAGGAACAAAGGAGAGAGAGAGAAGAAGATTTTTAAATGGCAGCCAAGATCATTCCGCCCGCATGTTTTGATCCCCCTAAATAAGTACTTCATGAAGAAACAGTGTTTTGGTGGCCCTCTGTAGGAGACAGCCTACTGGAAAAGAATTATTTCACAACAGGAAGGAAGTCGGTGCAAGATAATATTGTTCTTCTCTGACTCCAGAGAGAGAAAGACTTTGCGGAGAAGAAAAAGCTACTTGACCAAGAAATTTGTCTTTTTTGATGTTTGTTTCAGTGTCGCACCCCCCATCTCTCTCTCTCCCACCCCACACACACACTTTTCTTCTCACTTACATAAGTATACATGAGGCAATCGCACTGAAGTTGACCTCCATGCAAATGGGATTCAAACTAAGCCTGCAAAGTTTAGTCGAACGACAGACTGCAACTCAGAGAAATTGACGGTTTGATCCTTCCCCTCGTTTTACGCCAGTTTTATGCTGCTGTAACACCACTGAGTTCAAAGGAGCTATTCCTGATTGATGCCATTCTGAGATCACCCTTGGCTGTGTCGAGCCTGGCTTGGAATTCATTCCCACCTGTTTGACACCAGCGTGGCGTCACTGGTTCTGGTGGAGTTACCCCTGATTTACCCCAATGTTAATGAGGGGTTTTTTTGTGTGTGTGTATTCCTGGTCCCAGGGCTCAACACTGCTGCTGTCACACCAAAGCACAAACTCAAGGCTTCCTGTTTATGCTCACCCAATTTGCATCCGATTAAGCTGTGCACCTGCAGGGCCTTTAGGCTCAGACCTCTGCACTTTAGTGGTTTTTTTCCCCTTTCACAGAGTACGTTACTAGACAGTTATGTCTGAGTTAACTAGTTACACTTTGTGTTCTAGTTTTTTTACAGTGCTCTCTAGTTCTCGATAGAGAAGGGCCTACCACAACATTCAGATTCAGTTTTGGAGCCAGACTTTCAACAAGCCCTCTCCAAAGGTTAGGTGTGTCTGGAACTGGGACTTTGGTTGAGCTCGGTAGACAGCCAGACCCTAATTGTAAAATTCAGACCTAGGATTTTTACCCCCTGCAGTGGTGGGGGAGGGAGCTTCAGACGTGGAGTTCTGACTTTTAACCCCCTCATCCTCAAGAGGAGTTTGGCCTTGTTCAATGTGAATGTCCCTCCCAACTTCACAACTGTGAACACTTCAAGCAGGTCACATCTCTTCTCCCCCGCAAAAGTGATCAACTTCATTAATAGGGCTGGTCTGGGCTCATTAGTAAAGAAAGACTGAAGTGGATCATGGGAGACGTAGTCCAGCAGTGGAGCAGAGTTCATAAAGGAGAATGGGGGCATGAGGGACTCAGAACTGTGGTTCCCATGAGGCTCTGCACAAGCTCCAGCAGACACAGAGATTAATGTTGCTCTTACCCAAATGAAAATATTGTTTAGGGTCAACAAACTGAAGTGTCTTGATTTGGGAATGTACAAATATTTAATTTAGCTGTAAACTATCAAAACAACATGCTTTAAAATGTCGGAAACTAAATTTTTCTGAGCTTTTCATTGTGTGAAAAGTTTTGGCACTTTGACTTTTTGTCCTGATTCTGGATGAAAAATATTGGAAGGAAACCCTGGTCAGGAAACCCATTTTTTGATCAGCTCTACTCATCAACAGTTTTATCATGAAAATTATGCTCCTTCTCTCTCTCCACAAGCCTTGTTTATTATTTATAGGAATGAATGCACTGTACAAAGTGCTACAGTGCAACATATCAGTGGGCAGTCTAGTCTGGTAAGCTGTATTCAATTATGACCAATGTTGGATATTTTAGAGGGAGGCACAAACCCTCCATAATAAGCCCCTATAAGGTGCTCAGATATCACAGTGATGAGCGCAGTATAGAAACCTAGAACACATAGATAATATACCTAAATGTACAATATTCTGAAGGAAATTCTTCCTTGACCACAGCCTGCTAATGTTATATGTTCAGGAGAACGAGGTCCAATAGCTCTTATCATTTTAATCCTGTCTAGTGTAACTGTAGATGTTCATAAGCCTGCATAAGTCCTTTATCAAATCTTGTACTATTTGCTTCAATATCATGTGGCAGTGAGTTCCACCAGTTGATTGTACGTTGCACAAAGAAATGTGTCATTTAGGACTTGTGCCTTAAATCAATTCCCCCCACAGCGCTCACCCCAAACTTTAAGGTCCTGACACAGCCATTTCTGAGCTTCACGACTCAGGCCTTCCTTTAAAACAGGCTAGAGTACAGGTCCAAATCCAAACACCCCAAATTTTGACTCCTCTGCTGAAGTCACATATGGTGGCTAGGGCTAGGGTTAGGGCTCTGCTCTTTCTCTGCTTTAAGCATGTCACCTTAATTTTCTAATGGTGGTGATACCATATGATAGCATTATATGAATATTGAACACACAGGAACCAAGTGAAGTTGAACTTGCCAGATATGCTCATGTGCCCAGGAACCACAGAACTGTATGGGCAGCTCAGGTGAGTTCATTCCAAATTAATAGTTTGCACATGCTGTTATGTGATTTGCATGCCACCCAAATATACTTTTTGGACACACAAGGAAGTGGGGGCAGGAGCATATTACGGGCACTTTCTCAAAATAATTCCTAGGACAGATCTTTTATTTTGAAACAAGGATGAAAAATGATTTGCAAACCTATAAAAATGTGACGTTAACCTCCCACCTTTGCCCATTTCCTTCCCACTGCTTTTCTCCAGAGGTAGTAATTTTTTGCTCCGCTCTAGTGATGAGATGACTTCATTAGACCTACATTCTAGCTTTTGCATGATTCATCCAGGTGTTCCTCATATGTTTGCACTGCAGCCGCACCCACAGAGCAATCATATTACTTTAAACGGTGACATTTTGGTTTTCCCTGTTGTCCATTATTTGCTGTCTTAAAATTGGCTGTCATCTGCAAACTTGTGATACCTTAACCTTTAAAATGAGCAGCCAGTGCTGGGATTTTCAAAGGAGCCCATGGGAGTTGAATTTAGCACCTAACTCCCATAGGCTCTGAAAATCCCAGGCCAAATTACTTAGATATCCCAGGTCCAGTTCTGTGCTCACCTACCCCAGTGCAACTCAGAAGTAACTTCATCAAAGTCAATGTCATTGCACCATTGTGACAGGAAAATCACACTCGTAGATAAGACAGATGTCTCAGTTTTCCCTGGTGACCCTTTTCCAGATAAAGAATTCCATATTAGATAAGTATCTGTTGCACTGATATGGCCATCATCACCCTAGTATCTGAGGACCTCATACATTTGTGGCACAGCAAGAATTGAACCCAGGATGCCCAGAGCCCAAGCACTGGACAAACCTTCCTCTCTATGGCAAATGGGAAAAAACAGCTTTAATGTCTTCCAGTCCATTGTCTCGTTCCCATGCATTCCTATCAATGCAAGAGGGTTCCCTACAGTATATTCAGGGCTCCCACCACTTCCCTTTTCCTTTGCTCACCGTCCTCCTCTACCCCCCCCCCCACCCCAACTTGCCATTGTGGCCAAAACCAGTCAGAACCCTCTGTAGTCAGCTCTCTCTCAGACTTAAACATGGGCTCTTTATCAGAGGCTTGGTGTGCATGTAACATAAATCCCTACATTTCCCCCCTGCTGAAGACAGAAACATCTTTGAAGGATCTGGCAAGGTAGTGGACAGAAGATTCTTAGTGCACCATGTTGGTTGTCTCCGACCAGACAGTGCTTTTCCAAATGATGATGACCCACCATGCATCACAAGGATTTGTTCTGAACAGCCCTTTTGCAACCAACGTCAAATGAAGGCAGCTACCAGTCACTTCATGAGGAGTCTTGGTCTTGACATTAAGGTCCAACTTAAAAATAATCCACCTCACTCTTCTTGTTGGACATCAGCAAAACATTCTCTAAGACATCAATGATTTTCTAACCTCATTTCCTTTCAGCTTCATTGATGTACATTATGTAGACCCAATTCTTGGCCAGCTTCAAAGTATCTAGGCTTTTCATAATCACTTCTATAGTTATCTACACACTATCTGCCTCATCTCCCTGCTACTTCACCAGGAATATATTTCTTAAAGCAGTTGTGCTTTAACCTTTCCTACTTCTCTTTACAAGCAAAGAATGGTCCTAGTTTCTAACCTCTTGTCCCTGATTCTTCCCTATTATTTTAATACTATGCCCTAACCAACTGGCAGAGACCATCACCTACTACCTGGTCTGGCCAAGTCCAACCTCTGCGTAGTGCTGCAGCTGAAATTCAGTTAGGACCCTCTGTAGTCTGTAGGCAGCAGTTTGGCCAGCAAGGTGGACTAAAGCAGGTGGCTGATGGATCTGTGGATACAGGCCCTCAGGCTTGGTCCATGAGATTCACAAGGTTTGAAACCAAAGAAAGCTGGGTCTGCCACTGGGGCTGGGGAGCAGTAAGGAGCAGATAGCCAGGAGGACAGCTTCCACACAGCTGGATCTTAAATTTGGACCGCATGAGCCAAAAGGAGATGCTTTGTTGTCTTAGCATGTCCTTAATTTAGCACACTGCATTCCACTAACTACTGAGACATCTGCCCCATGCCAGTGTATTTCATTTTCTTGAATAATGGTTTCAGGTCCTATTCAACTGTGTCCTGAAGCCTGATTCTCCTCTCACACCCATTTTAATTTCAAGGGTGTTATTCCTGATTTGCATCAGCATAAATGAGAGAAGAGTCAGACACCATTGTCTCCAAGGCCATCTCAGTCAGAGCGCTTCCTGCTCGGTCTAACCAGCGTTTCATGGTCTGATTGGTTTAGGATCCGCATGCCTCTAGTCCACAGTATTTGTTCAATGTATCAAAAATGGGTGATTTAGAACCTCTGTATGAATGACATGTCCATTTGTAGAAAGCAAAACAGCCTTCATGACCTCTAAGCCCCTCTCCCATGATCAGTTTTTTGAGGTAAATCCTGGCTCAAGGCAACTTTTTTCCAACCGAATTATAATGAAATGGATATTCTGCTCCATTGTTCTTGTTAATATTTGAAGTGTTCCCTCATCTCTCAGTTGGCATTTGGCACCATCTATCTTGGGTTGAAGGGAGGAGGGAAAGAATGGGGATGGAAAATATTAAACTAAAGATTACTTAGATGGAACATCCCTAACACGGCTGTTAAATTACTCACCACAACCAGCTTCTGGAGAACCTAGGAAACTTCTGGGCACAATTATATTGCCATGCATTCTAGACTGAGAAGAGCTGTTTCAATTCCTGGCTCTGACAGGCTTCTTGCATGACCCTGGGCAAGTCACTTAGTCTCTCTGTGCCTTGCTTCCCCCAAATCCTTCCTTTCCCCCACCATGGCCTGTGTTATCTATTTAGATTGTAAGCTCTTTGGGCCAGGAACTGTCTCTTACTCTGTTTGTACAGCACCTAACACACAAGGGCTCTGATTTTGGTTGGTACTACTTTAATACAAATAATTAATACTCAATATTAAATTTACATATATTTTAAATACTCCATTACCTGTATTCCTAACATGGACTTAAATTACTGCCAAAAGCTAGGAGTGGATGACAGGGGTTGGATCACTTGATAATTATCTGTTCTGTTCATTCCCTCTGAAGCACCTGGCCCTGACCACTGTCGGAAGACAGGATACTGGGCTAGATGGACCATTGGTCTGACCCAGTTTGACCATTCTCATATAGGCAAGCATTGCTCTTCTGAGGACGTGTATAAGAAAACCACCTTCTGACAAGGACTGTCAGACCACCAACAATAAAGATGGCTTAGGTATGGCTCTTCCTTCTGCTGATAAGGTGACAAAGCGAAAATAAAGCCATCCCTGTTACTGCTGTAACAATAATAATACCTAGCTCTTATATAAGTAGGCTAAACTCAGAGTTTTTGGTCTTCCTGGTCATAGATAGGACCAGTATGTGTTGTCTGGCCAAAGACTGCCATAAAGCTGTTTCTCAGTAGTAGATGGTTTAAGTGATAATGGGGGAAAGAGACCTTTTTACCTTTAATAATAACAATGATTATAAAGTACATTTACCCATGCATTTCAAAGCATTTCAACTGTATTTTGCCTGTCAGCCCTGGATAATATTATCCATGGTGCAGAGGCACAGAAAGGCTGTTCGAGTGAAGCAGGAAGAGAAGCCAGGAATTCTCACCCCCAGTCTCCTGCTCTAATGACTAGACAACACTTATGTTTTCCAATCACTGTTTGAAGACCTGGAAAGGTCAAACCCAGAGGAAGTGAGTATTCTTTTCTAGAGAGTAGCCCCACCATGCTGTTTATGAAACTAGTTGGTCTAAAAGGAATTAGGTTGCTCTATAGCACGAGCCTATAGCAGATACATTGCTTCAGAAAGCAGATTTACAGACAAGGACACAAAACAGACTCAAGCCTCTGAAGAGCCAACAAGCCTCACCCAAGCAGCATAGGCCAGATTTCCCACAATCCCCAGGCCTTTTCAAAGACCACCTGCTTGCCCCAGCTGTCTGTCTTCCATTGCTGAGCTTCCCCTACAAGTGGCAGCATGTGTGGCTTATTAGCATTACCTCCTTATAAACCCTGATCTCAAGCCAGTTTGCTGCTTAATACACATCTTGTTGGGACTGCTGCTTGTGCTAGGGGTGCTCCTTGATAGGGTAAAGGAAAGGTTTGGTATTCTTTTTCTGTAGCAGAGGAATCTATAAGGGATCCCCTAAAGGGAAGGGAAAATGACTTGTCCTCTGCAGAAAAGGACCTGGGGGTTACAGTGGACGAGAAGCTGGATATGAGTCAGCAGTGTGCCCTTGTTGCCAAGAAGGCTAACGGCATTTTGGGTTGTATAAGTAGGGGCATTGCCAGCAGATTGAGGGATGTGATCATTCCCCTCTATTCAGCATTGGTGAGGCCTCATCTGGAGTACTGTGTCCAGTTTTGGGCCCCACACTATAAGAAGGATGTGGAAAAATTGGAAAGAGTCTAGCGGAGGGCAACAAAAATGATTAGGGGGCTGGAACACAACTTATGAGGAGAGGCTGAGGGAACTGGGATTGTTTAGTCTGCAGAAGAGAAGAATGAGGGGGGATTTGATAGCTGCTTTCAATTACCTGAAGGGGGTTTCCAAAGAGGATGGATCTAGACTGTTCTCAGTGGTGGCGGATGACAGAACAAGGAGTAATGGTCTCAAGTTGCAGTGGGGGAGGTTTAGGTTGGATATTATGAAACACTATTTCACTAGGTGGGTGGTGAAGCACTGGAATGGGCTCCCTAGGGAGGTTGTGGAATCTCCTTCCTTAGAGGTTTTTAAGGTCAGGCTTGACAAAGCCCTGGCTGGGATGATTTAGTTGGGATTGGTCCTGCTTTGAGCAGGGGGTTGGACTAGATACCTCCTGAGGTCCCTTCCAACTCTGATTCTATTATTCTATGAAAATAAGAGCAAATGCAATCCAGAGGAATAGAGTTAGAAAAAAATTCCTATACACGTAAGTCACACTAGCTATTCTACTAAGTCAGTCTTTATTTTTGTATTTCTCCAGAAGGACTACCAGACACTCCGTGTCAAGCAAGGGTGTAGTAAGAGCAAATTGATCGTTATATGCACACTTCCTGATTTCTTTTCCCCCACCAGCTGTGTGCCTGTACTCTCCTGGGGTAGACCTGTCATTGAACAGAGCATATCCACTGACACAGAAGGGTCAGCTAAAGATGTTAGGCCATAAATCCATAAAAGGACTTGTGGAGAAGGATGCTTTGTTGTCCCAGAAAATTAAAAATTGCACAGGCAAGTATACATAGTAACCTTTTGGCTACATCTGTGGTCTCTAGGGATGATCTTCCCCTCACATCACAAAAGCTATATTCACAATTGATGTTACTTAGCCCCCTTTCCTTGCAGGGAAGCCATGGAGACTGAACGCTCTTCTCATTGCTAGATGAGGTCTCTCCAGGAAAGCATTATATCATGCTGGGAAATGCTCGCATTGTGGCTGCCTATGTTATGCTTTTTCTGTTGATAAACAGAGGACTTCAGTAACTTCCAAAAGCACTGATTCACAGCCTGTGACCTTGTGATCCTTCTTGGATGCTACAGCTAAAGGCTCCACCCTTAACCACATCCTCCTCATGTTTCATGCTCTGGGTGTTTGTAGTTTTTTCTCTTTGGAGGTGGGGCAAGAAAAGGTGATGTGGGGGGGAATAGAAAATGGGTCAGCCCATCCAGACGTCACACTGTTATAAAACTCTGAAATTGTAATAACACAAATTTGGAAGAACAGCACTGGGAGTGTGTGTGTGTGTGTGTGGGTGGAATGTAAAAAATCCAATCAAGTGTGTAGGGAGAAAATAATTCTGAGGGCAAAACATTGGATGGAATCTGAAAGCCCTGGGGCCGCAGACATTGCAGAGAGAGATATAAACATCACTTTCTACATAACCTCAGATGAGTTCTGATGACCTGATCTGAACTCTGGATACAAGTTGATGGGAGCAACACATGGTGTTAGTTACGTGCATGCGCGCGTGCACACACACACACCCTGCTGCCTATCCTTGTTTGTTAGTTACACACACACACATATCGCTGCTTATCCTTGTTTGTTAGTTTTACACACACACACACACACACACACACACACACACACACACACACACACACATATATCACGGCCTGTCCTTGTTTCCATTGTCCTCTCTCTCTTTTTCCGTTTAGATTTCTTCTTTGAACTTTAGTTCTGATTATTTTTGGACCTGTCACTTTGTTTGGAAGAATTTATTTCCCAGGTTCCTTCTGCTCTTCCCTTGTCTCTTCTCCTCTCTGGACACACTGGGCCGAGTACATCTTTTAAAAATGGTAAGCCTTTCCACATGCTGTTTTGAAACAGTACAATCTTTCTGAAGCAATATGATCCTGCCTCTCTGTGTGAGTACAGTAGCTCCTTCCATCTCTGCTCTATTTTAAAGGCCTTGTTTATTTCTCATTTATTAAAAAATGATTGTGCGAGGCTAAAATGTCAGTCTATTGTCCCATTCTGATGTCAACAGCAGTGAAGTGTTTGCACAGGAAAGTTCAGACATAAGTCCAATTTTAGAGGATCGAAAACCAAGTCAGATCTGAGACTTGACTGGCTGAAATAGCTGTCCGTTAATGATGCTGGGGTGAGCTTTTATCACATTATTGTACTCTGTGTAATGACTGATCCGGGGTAGAGCTGGCCAAATAAAGAACATTTTTACTTGAAGAACTTAGCCTTCTCTTCTGTTTATAAATTGCCTACAAGTGGGCTGTGCTTCTTACATTTATTCAATATACCAAATGATTTCACTGAGTAATTCTTGGCTTTTACATTTGTTTTGAGCAGTTCTTTGTGGGTATTTGAAATCTGAGATTCAAGCTGTGTTGGTTAGTTTTGATCGTGTATTTCTGTTCTCTGCTCGGATGCTACAAGTTCAACTACAAGACTCAGGTTTCTGTAGCAGAAACTTGTATTTCTGACTTCAAAATATTCACCAAAATTCAATTAAAACTCACTGTTTCCGGCAACTTTCTTGCCACCAAACTTGTTTGCTGAAACAGTCTCTCCTGGGGCTCTCAGATAATTTGAGGTGGGGAGCCATAGAAGTACCTAGAGATAGATGCACAGTGACACAAACAGTCTGACTTAAGTTGTCTAAATATCTGACTAAACATTCATGGAACATTTCCTGCTGCACCAACCCAGCACTAAATAGAGGCAGACGAGGCATAGGAAAAAGACACAGATTTCTAATCATGATTCTGACACTGACTTGCTGTGTGACCTTGGCTAAGTCACTTAGGGCTGAATCCTCAAAAGGAGTTTGACACCTAAGTCCTTGTTTTATGTGCCTAAGTCCCAGTTTTGGGACCAATGCAATGCACAGAACTCCCATTGAAACCCTGTAGGCACCTAAACTCACTTGGCACCTAAGTTTTTGCAGTTAAAGGTCCCTCAGTGTCTGCATTTCTGCCTCTGGGCATGCTCAGAGGTTATCTACCTAATCAGGCCCCCGTAGGGGAGCTTACCAAAACAGGGGAAAGAAGAAGGAACTCCCTTATAACTAGTATTCCAGTGGTGAGGGTACTCACCTGAGAGGTGGGAGGCCCCCAGTTGAATTCTTCACTCCACCTAAGGGGGAGAAAGCTTCGTTACCTCTCATGTGAATGCTCGAGTCGTTGGGTTATGGGCTATTCTGATGTAGGGAGCCCTTCAGTCTCTCCTATTGAAACTATTGCACTGTGGATAAATAATAAGACTCACAAGAGCAGGGGGGACTAGGTCCTGCATTTCCCACATCTGGGGGAGCATGCTAACCACCAAGCTATAGTGATCCTTGTGCCTGTGTGTTTTCTCTTTCTCTTGCTCCTAGAGTCATTTGGGCTAGTGTCCAAGCACAAGCATGAGAGTGACAGTATAGTTGAGTTTACCTGGACTGTAATTTCTGCTAAGCAAGGACATTGTATTTTTTTTTTTTTTTGGTTAGCACCATGTGCATTTCCCTTGCTAGGTTATTATGACTATTACTAACTCCATGCAGTACTATGTAGAGAGATTTTAGAAAGTGGGGAGAGGTGGTCTAGAAGGCTGGGTGGGCGAGCGGACACTGTGAGGAGCAGAGCGTGGTTCTAGTCCCTTAGGAGAGTTACTTTATTTTTCCATGCCTCGGTTTCCCCATCTGTAAAATGTTACTTAACCCTCTTTGTAAAGTGCTTTGAGTTCTATGGATGACAATTCTGCAAATCCAATTGCTCACTTGGTTCTCATGAGCAGTGAGGAGAGCGCCCTTCCTGTGGTACATTGGCCCAGCTAATCCCAAATCCACACTAGTTCTCCCTGCTCTCATAAAGAGCTTCCACATGGGTATCAGTTTATTGCTTGCTTCCCACGTGCACACTTCCACTCGCAGCAGGCCGGCACCCAAGAGCAAAGTCAAACAATCTGAGCCACCAAGAGGCCAGCCAAAGATTGCTCCCTGTGTGACTATCACACCTCATACCCAGATGAGTGTGGGGAAAGAGGCCAACATGATTTCTGCTGAAGGTCAGGGCAAATGCTCCTGTATTTCCCCCTCAGTGTCCAGCCATGGTACCCACTTTCATGCTTCTGGCTCCCCAGCCCTTGCCTTTCTGGGTGCAGCCCCATGGTGTAGAAAGAACAGTAAATATAGCCGGCGACTAGCTTGGCTAAACAGTGAAATCCTTGCTGATCTTAAACACAAAAAAGAAACTTACAAGAAGTGGAAGATCGGACAAATGACCAGGGGGGAGTATAAAAATATTGCTCAGGCATGCAGGAGTGAAATCAGGAAGGCCAAATCACACTTGGAGTTGCAGTTAGCAAGAGATGTTAAGAGTAACGAGAAGGGTTTCTTCAGGTATGTTAGCAACAAGAAGAAAGTCAAGGAAAGTCCCTTACTGAATGAGGGGGGCAACCTAGTGACCGAGGATGTGGAAAAAGCTAATATACTCAATGATTTTTTTGCCTCTGTCTTCACGAACAAGGTCAGCTCCCAGACTGCTGCACTGGGCAGCACAGCATGGGGAGAAGGTTACCAGCCCTCTGTGGAGAAAGAAGTGGTTCGGGACTATTTAGAAAAACTGGACGTGCACAAGTCCATGGGGCCGGATGCGCTGCATTTGAGGGTGCTAAAGGAGTTTGTGGATGTGATTGCAGAGCCATTGGCCATTATCTGTGAAAACTCATGGAGGAGGTCCCAGATGACTGGAAAAAGGCTAATGTAGTGCCCATCTTTAAAAAAGGGAAGAAGGAGGATCCGGGGAACTACAGGCCAGTCAGCCTCACCTCAGTCCCTGGAAAAATCATGGAGCAGGTCCTCAAGGAATCAATTATGAAACACTTAGAGGAGAGGAAAGTGATCAGGAACAGTCAGCATGGATTCACCAAGGGGAAGTCGTGCCTGACTAACCTAATTGCCTTCTATGATGAGATAACTGGCTCTGTGGATGAGGGGAAAGCAGTGGATGTGTTATTCCTTGACTTTAGCAAAGCTTTTGATACGGTCTCCCACAGTATTCTTGCCGCCAAGTTAAAGAAGTATGGGCTGGATGAATGGACTGTAAGGTGGATAGAAAGCTGGCTAGATCATTGGGCTCAACGGGTAGTGATCAATGGCTCCATGTCTAGTTGGCAGCAGGTATCAAGCGGAGTGCCCCAAGGGTCGGTCCTAGGGCCGGTTTTGTTTAATATCTTTATTAATGATCTGGAGGATGGTGTGGACTGCACTCTCAGCAAGTTTGCAGATGACACTAAACTGGGAGGTGTGGTAGATACACTGGAGGGTAGGGATCGGATACAGAGGGACCTAGACAAATTAGACAATTGGGCCAAAAAAATCCTGATGAGGTTCAACAAGGACAAGTGCAGAGTCCTGCACTTAGGATGGAAGAATCCTATGCACTGCTACAGACTAGGGACCGAATGGCTAGGTAGCAGTTCTGCAGAAAAGGACTTAGGGGTCACAGTGGACGAGAAGCTGGATATGAGTCAACAGTGTGCTCTTGTTGCCAAGAAGGCTAACGGCATTTTGGGCTGCATAAGTAGGGGCATTGCCAGCAGATCGAGGAACGTGATCATTCCCCTTTATTCGACATTGGTGAGGCCTCATCTGGAGTACTGTGTCCAGTTTTGGGTCCCACACTACAAGAAGGATATGGAAAAATTGGAAAGAGTCCAGAGGAGGGCAACAAAAATGATTAGGGGGCTGGAGCACATTACTTACGAGGAGAGGCTGAGGGAACTGGGATTGTTTAGTCTCCAGAAGAGAAGAGTGAAGGGAGATTTGATAGCTGCTTTCAACTACCTGAAGGGGTTCCAAAGAGAATGGAGCTCGGCTGTTCTCAGTGGTGGCAGAAGACAGAACAAGGAGCAATGGTCTCAAGTTGCAGTGGGGGAGGTCTAGGTTGGATATTAGGAAACACTATTTCACTAGGAGGGTGGTGAAGCACTGGAATGGGTTCCCTAGGGAGGTGGTGGAATCTCCTTCCTTAGAGGTTTTTAAGGTCAGGCTTGACAAAGCCCTGGCTGGGATGATTTAGTTGGGATTGGTCCTGCTTTGAGCAGGGGGTTGGACTAGATGACCCCCTGAGGTCCCTTCCAACCCTGATCTTCTATGATTCTATGCTCTCCCTTCCGACTGGCATATTTCCAGACTGCACAGTTCCCCGCCTTCATTGTATTCTTCCCAGCAGAGACCAGATGCCCAAGGATGCCTGCTTGTTTTCTCTTCAGAGACAGTGGACAGGTGTAATTGCTACAGCGACCACACACCACTTCCTATTTTATTCTTGTGGTAAAAGGGCTACAGAGAAAACATATTAAAACAATAAAAGAACCTCCACACATACTAATAAGCTTACCAGAGTTCAACCCAACCCTAGCACGGATTCTGGCAGGAGCAGCCCTTCAAATCTCAACCCAAGGATGGGGATTTCTTGTGGTTATAAGTTCATCAAGGCGTCAGCTTGTAGCCAGTCCCCAGCCTTATGGAGGCTCAGCAGGTGCAGTCCTTCCAACCCTACTCTAAGGATTGGGGCCCTCCGTCGACCAAGGCTCCAGTCTGATTACTGGATCTGAAAGGAGGCCCTGAGCCAGTTTAAAACCAAACTATTTGTCCAAAAGCCCTTTCTTTGTTGGTCCCTGGAGCATCCAGTTTGAATTAGTGTGTGTACCCCTCTCCAGGAGGTTGGGTTCAAAGGGCTGATAATGGAGGATGTCCATTAGCATCCCCCTTTCCTACTAGAGACGGTACATACAAGGTCGCCAGGGCCGGCTCCAGCATTTCTGCCGCCCCAAGCAAAAAAAAAAAAAAAGCTGCGATCGTGATCGGCAGCGGCAACTGGGGAAAAAAAAAAAAAAAAGCCGCGATTGGCGGTGGCAGTTCAGCGGCAGGTCCTTCGCTCCTAGAGGGAGAGAGGGACCTGCCGCCCCCGAATTGCCGCAGTGCCGCCCCTCTCCCTTGGCCGCCCCAAGCACCTGCTTGTTAAGCTGGTGCCTGGAGCCGGCCCTGAAGGCCACAATAACGTACCCACTCGCATTCTAATACAATGCATCCCCGAAGTATTGACCCTAATCCAAGGAGGTTTAGCTTAATTCATTCAAGTTGATCTTCATTCCATAAGGTTTGTTCTGGATATTGTCGGTCTGTCACAATTTCTTTGAAGGAAAAAGCCCTGTCAGAGAGAGACAGGTTTTGTTCGCATATGATTTGAGGTACAGAATTCAGGTGCCATCCTCCAGCTCTTTACAGGGCTATACATAGACTACATCTTTTCAAAAAAATTAGAACACAAGTTGCAAAGTCAAAAAATCAAAAGAGAATGATGTAAGCATCATTATTAGGATACAGTCTTCAATCACATGATAATGCACTGTTTTTCTGCATTTAAGTGCCTCATTATTGTTTTTATTATGTATCATAAAATCATGACTGGTGTGGAGAAAGTAAATAAGGAAGTGTTATTTAATCCTTCTCATAACACAAGAACTAGGGGGTCACCAAATGAAATTAATAGCAGGTTTAAAACAAACAAAAGGAAGTATTTCTTCACCCAATGCACAGTCAACCTGTGGAACTCCTTGCCAAAGGATGTTGTGAAGGCCAAGACAGGGTTCAAAAAAGAACTAGATAAGTTCATGGAGGATAGGTCCATCAATGGACAAGGAGTAATGGTCTCAAGTTGCAGTGGGGGAGGTTTAGGTTGGATATTAGGAAAAACTTTTTCACTAGGAGGGTGGTAAAGCACTGGAAGGGGTTACCTAGGGAGGTGGTGAAATCTCCTCCCTTAGAGGTTTTTAAGGTCAGGCTTGACAAAGCCTTAGCTGAGATGATTTAGTTGGGGATTGGTCCTGCTTGGAGAAGGGGCTTGGACTAGATGACCTCCTGAGGTCCCTTCCAACCCTGATAGTCTCTGATTCTATGGCTCTTAGCCGGATGGGCAGGGATGGTGTCCTTAGCCTTTGTTTGCCAGAAGCTGGGAATGAGCGACAGGGGATGGATCACTTGATGATTACGAGTTCTGTTCATTCCCTCTGGGGCACCTGGCATTGGTCGTTGTCAGAAGACAGGATCTTGGGCTAGATGGACCTTTGGTCTGACCCAGTATGGCCGTTCTTATTCTTTGTATTACCGTAGCCTCCGTCCACCCTAGGCTGCCTGAGCACCAACAAGGGGAGCACTGAGCCTATAAGAGCAGATCGCCTCTCTGCTCTCAGTTCCTGTGTCCAATACCATAGCAGCCAGGAGATGCAGTTGCAGGGAAAAGTCCTGCTCAGCCCCTGTAACCGTGAGCACTGGATCCTGTGAGGATTGAGCTGCCAAACTCTAAACAAGTCTGTGCAGTACATAAAATGCTATATAGGCGCTAAGTAGCATAGACCCAAGTCAACAAAACCTCATGGTTCAATAGCTTCCCATATATTGCTGTGGGGGTTTCCGCTGGAGCTGAAATGGGGAACTTCCCCCAGAAAGTATGAAGTAACCGAGGGTTAGAGGAAAATGGAGATGAAGAATTTGGGTTTTTACTGTTTGACTCAAACTCCCTGGACTGTCCCGCCCAATACATTTATGTGAGTGCCGGTGCCACGACTCATTTATGACACAGGAAGCTTAGGAAGGTCACGTGAATACAGCCCTACACTGATTGGGTCTCTACAGTCAGAATCAAAGACCAGGCTAATAGCCATGATGTTCTTTGTCTTCATTCTCATGGAAACAGAAAGTGGATTTGAGGTGAAACATCTGTTTCGATTTGGGCAAATGTTATTTATCTGTCTCTTTTTTTTCTTTTCCCTTGGCTTTTAACTGTTTCCTGTAGCTCTTCCCCTTTCTGGAGGAAAGGCCTCATTCAAAGGCCATTGAATTGCTCCATTGGCTTCAACGGGCTTTGGATCAGGCCCTAAATGTGGATGAGGAACTGTTCTCTACACACACTCATGAGTTCCCTCGAGTATTTTACACCATGTGCACCGGCATTGGCTAGACTGTAAGATCTTTGTTTAGTATGTGTAGGGAGAAATCAGAAAATCTTTCAGTCCTACCTCCAGTGTTGTTATTTATATTATGTTAACACCCAAAATGTGCTGGGTGCTGTACAAACATATAGGAAAAGAAGGTCCCTTCCAGAACGACTTATAGTATAAAAAAGACAAGACCATAGTGGATTGGGAGACTAGGAATACAACATGCAAGCAAAGATACCACTGCAATAACAAGGACACATGTCAGCTCCATATAGATAATACCTGTTTAAAGGATTCACTTTGTCAATAAAAGCTATACCCGGCCACCACCGCTTCAGAGTTCAGACAGCTATATAAGCGTTCAGACAGCTATATATCTATATATATAAGCTATATAACTCTTGCCATTATGTCTGAGCTGGAGAACAAGAATAATTGGGCAACATTTTGGCCTTGGTTACCCACTGAAGTCAAGAGGACATCGGGGTGTAATTGAAGTCAGAATTTGGCCTAAAATGCATGACTCTTGTGTTTAGTTGGTGTACATTTTTCAGAAAGAGGAAGGGCGAGTTGACTTTAGTGGAAGTTGAGAGCATTCTGCACTTTAGGAGATTGGACCCCTGGAATGTAATTCATGCCTTTTGAATGTTGTGTTTTTAATAGTCACTTCTTGTGGTATATAAAGCTATGTAATTTCAAAGCTGCCGCCTAGGTACTCTCTCTTTATCTAAACAGTAGGGCCCATGCCCATCTTTAGAGCACTCTGTGAGAATTAGTTCAAGATGGATGATGATATAGAGTGACAAATACAAATTCTGAACAATGAGGGTGAGTAACCACTAGATCAGATTTCCAGTAATGGGGTGGAGGTTTCATCACTTAGAACCTTTAAATCAAGACTGGAGTTTTTTCTAAATAATATGGTCTAGTTTGGACGTGATGCAGGAATCCCTGGGTGGAATTCTCTGGGCCGTGTTCTGCGAGAGTTCAGACTAGGTGGTCCCTCATAGCCTTAAAATCTACGAGTCTGTGAATTATTCCTTGTTTATGACCCTGATCCTACAAACATGAATGCACGCATGAAGTCAATAAGATTATTCAGTGTTATTATTCCTTACTGCCCCGACTCAAAAAGGGTACCAAAGAAGGGTGAGCTTGCCCAAAGCGAACTTAAAATTTTGAACATACGTTTGCACAATATTTTATCATCTTTTTTGTTTGCCTGTCAGCATTTCTAAAGCACCCATGCCCAGAACAGTCACATCTATGCAGTACGATCAGTCAACTTTCCCACACTAAGCTTTCAATTAGTCCCTGGCTTTTGTCCCAGGTGGTTTCCCTTGTCCCAGGTTCGTTGCAGACTGTTTTGGTGAAGGGGCTGACCTGAAGATGAAAAGCTGAGCTTGTTTGAGATGGGGTTCCTACTGTTGAGCTTCACCTCAAGTTTCTACGTGGCCTCTAAGTTCATGCCAGCTGATCACAGGTGCAGAAGGGGGCTGCTGAAGGAGAGAGGCGATCCTTGAGTTTTAGAGACGGATCTTCCCATTAATTGTTTTGCCAGAACTATGACGTGTTTCCAGCAGAGAACATGGGAAACCAGTATAAACTGGAGAAAACCAGCCTCATTATGCTCTTTTTCGATTGATCAGCTCAGGAGACCGGCTACTGCATTATTCATGAGTTGCAATTTCCTTCTTTATATAGACCCAGCTAGAATGGATTTCAATAGTCCAGCCTGATGGTGGGGAAACATACAAATTTCTGAGGGCAAGCCCTTGTCTGAGAGCAGTGGATGGAGGCATCTTGCTAGCTGGGGATAGACAGACAGCCTTTTTCCAGCGTGTCCAGAGTCAGGACTGACCCACAAGGCTGCACGTGCTCTAATAGCAAGGAGCAAATCGTTTCAGTTGAAGGCACAGTGGTGGAAATTGCCAGGTCCCCAGAGAGTTTGATTAGCGTCCCTTTATACTTTCTTGGGTTCAGCATGAGCCAACTTTCTTCATTCTGGCCTGACTTTCCTCCAAGCCCAGAGATCTCTGGGAGACAGGCAAGTCATCCTCATGCGGCTGGAAATCTCACCATGTCATCTCACCAGCTTGGTGCTTGTCCTTGAGACGCTCCAAAAAGCAGGGGGGGTTGGACATCTCCCAAAAGTGATACCCGAAATATACTTTTGCTGCCAAGGTTCAAGGATGCGGATGATACCATGATCTGGAGTCGCACCAGTGCTTAGGAACTGTTCTCAAGTGGACATTCCTCCACTGTTCACCTGCAGAACCTGGATAGAGCGTTTGGATGAGCATTTCTGCATCAAATGACTTCAAAGCCATTATCTTGAAGTAAACATGATGACATTTGACTTTGGGTGACACATTTTGATGCCCTTTCAACACCAAGTGTCTCCAATGAGAATTTAATGTCGATTTAATATAATAGTTTTGGTACATTAATTAAGTACGATGTGCTAATTGAAATCCCATTTGCTGAGGCTGGTATGGCTTTATTACATAGTTGTAGAACCACAACAAATATGTTCTTAATGATTATTTGGCATCATTCTATTAAATTCAAAGTAAAGAAGTTGACAAGTTTATTTAGTTTACAATGTTGTCCCAACTTGTATATAGCTCACACACTCGGTTTCCTTCCCCAGCCCTGAATAAGAGCTCTGCGTAGCTTGCAAGCTTGTACCTTCTGCCAACAGAAACTGGTCCAATAAAAGAGATCACAACACCTACCTTGTCTCATGTTTATTTAGGACACTCAATTTTCAAAGCTTTATCAAAACTTAGAGTTATTTTTAGCATTGTTTTAGTGCCAGGAACCTTAGCGACAGAATTTATCCTCTAAATAGGTATCGCATCATGGCAACAGCAACACACGTTTTGGGCGTTGTACTCCCAACCCTGACCTGTAGTGTGCAGTTTTTATCATTTGTATTACAGTAGCATCTAGAGGCCCCAATCAAGATTGGGGCCTCATTGTGCTAGGCACTGTACATACATTTAATAAGAGACAATGGCTGTCCCCATAGAATCTACAATCTAAACAGATGGCCTGTTATCCCCATTTTACAGATGGGGAACTGAGGCACAGGGAGATGAAGCAGCTTGCCCAAGGTCACACAAGGAGAGAATTCACCACTTATCTCCTAAGTCACACTCTAGTGCAGAGACGATAGTGGGAGGGCAAAGTGAGGGCAACCAGTTTCAGCAGTGTCATTGAGCATGCTCAGTACAAATCAAGCAGCAAATATGGGAGGGCACGCGACCCCACATGTCCCCCCCCCATGTCGCCTCTGCTCTAGTGCCTTAACTATTTCATGTGCTGCATGCAGGGTAATAATGTAATGGACTCCACGTTACAAAATCTACACTGGTTCTTTATTAAGACAACTATTTTCAGAGCTGTTGCAACTGCCACTGGCATTTGAGCCATGTGCGAACAGATTGAGTTCCTGATGCATCCTCCAAACTCTTCCCTCCTGCAACCTATGCTCTTCCCTTCAAGTTCCAGGCAGGTTGCTACATTTTTCCTTTTAACTATTTTTGTTGTCTTTTGTGCAAGCATTTGCTGACTTACTGGGCTAGAGGTTACTAATACATAGCCCACCCTAGGGACATGGCAGCCCATTGAGGCCTGCTATGCCCCATAGTCCTTCCAGCATGCTGGTTTTTGAACCAGGCTCCCATTTTGAGGTGTTGCTGTTGGTGGGAGACTTGCTTCCACTCTGTTGCAGCCTTCATTCTGCTGATTGGTGGTCTTCTGTATTGTTCATGTACCTCCTCTCTTGGTGTTCACACCTCAACTGCTAGAAGAGGGCCTCAGCCTCCCTGATTGAACTAACCTCGTTATCTCTAGACTGATTCTTGCCTGCATATTTATACCTGCCTCTGGAAATGTGCACTACATGCATCTGATGAAGTGGGTATTCACCCACGAAAGCTTATGCTCCAATACGTCTGTTAGTCTATAAGGTGCCACAGGACTCTTTGTCACTTTTTGCAGATCCAGACTAACACGGCTACCCCTCTGATTCATGTACCTTGTTTCTTCTGACCCTCCTACACCAGGCCTGCTGATGGCTGAGGCTCGTCCTAAGTTGTCCCAGTCCTGGATTTGTCCCCATCTATCTGAGTGTGCCCGCTGTCTGCTCCTACGTGGCCGTCTTCAGTTTCATCTCCACCACTGCACTGAGTCTGTAGCTACCTCATATGACCTGTCCCATTGCCGCTTGGCCTGTTCCCTTTTTGCCATGGCGTTGTGTGGCTATTTGATTATTGGACCCAGACCTGCTCACCTGTACGCAGAGGGTCTCAGTTCCTTTGCTGTAGTGCCTAGCTTGAGGCTCTCTTCATTGCTTCTCGGTCCTGGACGTAATGATGCCTGTGTCTGTCCTTACTCCTCTGGGCTGCAGCAGATGCTCCTCATGGGGAGCAGAGTCTTGGTTCCCTGGCCTATCTGTCCTGTGCTGGGCTAATATCAGTCTTTACTGCCACCTCTGTGAGTACCTGGGGGAAGATAGGCTGAGAAATGTTTGGCACACGTCCACAGGAGGTGACATGAAAATGACTAAGTCACCTATACCTTTCCCTGTTCTTGGGCCACAGTATTAAAGATTCTGCAGGTGTTTGCTATTCTAGTTATAAGGGTAAATACCCTACAGTGGTCTCTGATATACTGGTTTATCTTTTGACCAAGGCTGACTTTCTTTTTACCGGTGACCACTGTCAATGGTATAGTACTTACGCAGAGCATCAGTGCACTTGTTTGTGTCTGGAATGCTTGAGTTAACAGAAGAGGGGAAGGGGCTGATAAGAGAGACACAATAGCAGTTGAATGTTTTTGATCTGTGCAGCTATGCATAATGCTTATTATTTTTACAAGTCGCTGGAGGCAGTTGTGAGGTCAACGTGGTTAGAAAGCTGGACCTGAAAGTGAAACACAGTATCTGTCGGTGAGGCCAGTTCTTAATTGGAAACTAAATTTAATTTTTAAGAGGAAGAGGGAAAATACCACACTCCTAATGAGATCCAGGAAACTTCTGAGAGCAGCCTGCTAAGACGATTTCAATGTGTCTTGCTCAGAAGAAGCTGTTGTGAGCTGAATTCTTGATGTGTCATAAGTAAATAGAGACACTTAAGCTTGTACCTCTGCAGTCAAAAATCATATAAATCTTCAATGTACTCTTTATAGTAGGAATATCAGAGTAACTTTCATCTTGGCCCTAAGAAACCTGATTTTGGAACTGCTCAAAATGTTTTCATCAAAGTAATTGTGCCATAAAATGGCTTTTTGTCCAAAATGCTTTTCTTTGTGGTAAAATGTTACTTTTGATGAAATTGTATGTTTGTGTGTGTGTGGAGGGGTAGTTTCTGCAAAAGAAAGTGGAATACAAAACTTTGGAGGGTTAAATTTTTCATTTGGGGAGGGTATTTTACTGAAAGATTACTTTTTTTTTCCTGAAAATGTTTTTCAAAAACTGGGATATTTTTTTTTTCAGTTTGCAAAACGTTTGCAGGAAATTTTGATGAAGATGAAAAAATGATGATTTCCTGCTTTAAAATAGTGATTATTTTTCGAGCCGCTCTACTGATCGTACTGAGGTATTCTGGTCAGGTGGCCTGAGGGTGGCTGAAGCAAAATGAAGGCCCGGCTCATGGCATGGCCCTAAATGAGTCAAATGCAGGGCCATCAGGGGGAAATAAGGCTCTTCCCTGCCACCACACAGACACACTAAGTATGCAGGGCAGGGGATGGGTGGAGAGAACCAAGGAATAGCTGACCCTTGGATCCACCCACCCTAATGTGCCAGGTAACTGAGCCAATACTAGGCAGTGGGGATGGCGGGAGTAGGAAGATGCAAGATTCCGCCCTAGCACAGCTATGCACAACCCTTTCCACAGGCCTTGGGAGCAAACGCTCAGTCATCTAGTGTTGGAGTGGTTGGGACTAACTCAAATGGTCCATTGTATTCAAACTGAAACACAGAATGACTGGACTGGTTTTATGACCTTTGAGCCATTCCAGTAGTTTCCACGGAATCTGTATGTGTGTCAGGGTAGAGAAAACCAAATGCAGCTATAACCCATCTGTCACGGAGTCCCCGGGCGATGCTCTGGAACTGCTCCCCACAAAGCCAGTCAGGACTTTGGGGAGCCTCCTCTCCCTTGGAGCAGACTGTCTTCAGGGCAAGAAGCTCACATGGCTTCACCTTCCTGGGTTTGACCTTGGAGCATTCAGCATATGCCCCTCCGTGCGCTTCCCACAGCGAGTCTGCCCCGGCGGGGTCCTGGGGAAGCCAGAGGGTTCTGCACCCCCCACTTCGCAGTCAGACGTGACTCTCAGCCAGCCAGTAAAACAGAGGTTTATTAGATGACAGGAACACGGTCTAAAACAGAGCTTGTAGGTACAGAGAATGGGACCCCTCAGCCGGGTCCATTCTGGGGCCCAGCGAGGCAGACAACCCTGTCTGCCCTCACTTCCCATCCCCTGCCAGCTCCCAACTGAAAACCCTCTCCAGCCCCTCCTCCTCTGGGCTTTGTCTCTGGAGGCTGTATGCCAATGTCACTAGTGTTGACCACAGTTTGCAGAGCAGACATGGCCTGAGTTGCATCTACCCCAGGTGTGAGAATTCTGTGCCCAGTCTATAGAATTATAAAACAGGGGTGTTGCAGATGAGGCTCAATACAGAGGAAGACAGAAATAAATGACACATGAAAAAAAAACTTTTGCCCCTTCTACCGTGCATCAGAAGATAATGCAATTTCTCAAGAGATTAGATGCCCCATTGGGTGGAAAATTTGGAAGCACCTATATCACAGAACCTCAGTCATGTAAACCCCACCGAGCAGGGAAATCAAAATGCTAGCCAAAAATGAAAAAAAAAAACTATGTTTCAAAACTGGTCCCAAAAAATGAGGAGAAAAAAAAACCCAGAATGGAAACAGTTCTGCAAATAATTAAGGGAAGGGGAGGAATGTTGGGATGGGGCAGCTATGGAGGATAAATATAGAATTTATAAAATAGTAGGAACTGCTGGGTGGGTTTTAATTGAAACTGCATTGCTGTCTCTAACTGTTTATCCTAAACAGTGCAGCCTGAGAATGAGTTCCCTAGGATGTCTGTTACTGAAGGAAGCAGTATTTGGCAGTTCCTCTTTGGGAGCAGTCAGGGTGCGGTAAAGAGGGGGGAAGAAACATCAGTGTTGTCAACATCTAATTCCTCTAGACAAGCAAAGAATGATGAAGAAACAAGGGTTTTTTTTCTTCAGTGATTTAAAGGGGGAGAGAGTGAAATATGGATGAAATCTGGATCTTATTGAAGTCAGTGGGACTTCTGCTATTGATTTCAGTCAGGCCAGGATCCCACCCTCAGTCTCAAAGTTAGGGGTCTAGCTGCCAACAACCCCCTCCTATCCTTGCCTACTACTCCCTCTCCAAAACACTGCTTAGACAAGGCTCCTCTTGGCCTAGCCACCAATACAGAGAGTGGAATTCCCAGCCTGAAGGATTGTCCTTACAGAGATGTTGTGCTGAGCGAGAGGATGGCCGAGAAGAGATCACGGTTAAGAGATGAAGGAAAGATAATGTAAGAGCACACTCCATAGCTAGGGAGGTCACATCAGATCCCAACTTCCCAAAAGTCCAGAATCCAGGGGTTTGGCTTTGCCCGTTAGGGAGAGATAGAGGCAGCTGCAAATTCAGATTCCAGATTCAAAATTTAGATCCAGACTTTGTTCCAAACCCATCTTTCTCTGTAACAACTTTGTAAGAAACGTTTTTTCTTTTTAAATGGATTAGAAATGCATTTAAAATCCCTTTTTCATCTCCGGAGGGGAAAAAAGGGAATAAATACTTAGCATATTGCTGGCATGCGGTCATGGAAAAAATATTATGATAGGTTGGTCCAAGGCATGTGCGGACCCTGAAACATCCACTTATCACATGTCTAATTGCTTTGCTTGCCCTTCCGCACTCCTTATCATTTTTGGCAGGGAGTCTTCTTGCACTGGGAGTCCACCCAAACTTCCCATAGGGTTTTGGAAAGCTCCGTACTTTTGGTCTCTCAGCACCTTTGCAAATCTCCCCATCCCTGCATCCCTCGCACTCCAGAGCATCCCGTCGGGAAATCATTTCGCAGCCCAGTGTTTCAAGAGGACAAAGAAAACACTTGGCCAGCCAGCGCTTATTTGGCACTGTGATTTGATCCAGTACCCCTTCTTTAGCCCTAGACCTAAGGTGCAAGTGGTATTATAGGCTTTATGCTGTCGTGGGATGAAATTCACCTTTCTGCATTCTTCTTTCACTCCCAGCTTCTCTATCCAAACCCCCCGTGCACACACACACACATACTCCCTCTGGTATGTCTCTCAGTTCACATGCTACTCCATTAAACTACTCAGAGCACCACAACTCCAATGGCTTTATCCTTAGCCCCCCCTCCCCCCCACGCTGTCGATTAACTAATTACTGAGACTCATCAAGGGTAGGGGGTTGTTTTATTGATAAGTAATTTACTGAAGTGATGACCCAGTAGGGGGCACTAAGAGCTATGTGTTTTTTAAAAGCCAGTTATAAAAAGATTAGATAATAGTGTAATTTGAAGCTGTTCTCTGAAGCTATCCTGAGACACCCCCTACTCCCTGGTGGAGAAGCAACCAGCCATTGCTTATTGGAAACCCGGGGGGTGGGTGGGCTTGTGCCACTTGTAAAGGCCCCTTCCCCAGCCTTCCCAGGGAGGGACCACTGGACCCAGGGACCAAATGAACAGAATTAGTTCTAGCTTTGCCACTGATGGTTGGAAATCACTCAGCCGCTCCATGTCTACAGTATAGGTCGGGGGTCTTGTGAAAATCGAGGGGCCTATACTCTCCCCTTTCACTATTTGCATACTAGTTTGATTTCATTGGAGTTACTCGTGGCTTACACAGGTATAAGACAGGGTGGAATGGCTTTATAGTCCTTTGATATCCTCAGAGGAAAAGACGATATAAAAGCAAGTCTTCGTCTGTTGTTGATACCATCTCCCTTACTACCGTTTCTAAAATTTCCAGCAGGATGCTCTGAAAGTAGCGTCACCTCATTTCCTGCTCGCTCATTTCCTACAGATTTGGGTGCGATCTGAATATTGTGACTTGAGCTTTTCTCTTCCTCAAACTGAACCTGCATTTTTATTTTTATTTTTTTTGAGGTTTAAAATGTCTCTGTCCTGGGTTATGCAATAGGTCAGAGTGGGTCATCATAATGGTCCCTTCTAGCCTTAAAATAATCTATGCATCCATGGCATTTTGGGGGAGGAAATCCATAAAAAAATTTTATGCAGCTCTAGTTTCAGCTGGAAGTGACAAATCTGAAAATATTGTCTTCACTTCTTCCAGTCTTGCTGTGAAACAGATCAGCACTGGGAATCTTGGACAAAAGCCCTCCTGTAATTATTTGCTTTGTGCATGTGGACAAAGGGGTTCACAGAATGGGTCAAACTCTGCTTTGTTACACCAGTCACCCCGCTGACTTCAGTGGACCCACACCATCATAACCGAGAGAAACATTTTTGACGCATACGTTTCAAATAGGCTTTTAAATTTTCAGATACCGGTCCAAACCGAACCCATCTGCTGCACCTTGTGAGAATCCACCATCATTAATCCTGGGACTATGAATTCTTAAGTAAAGGTCTTTTACAAACTGCACTTAGAGCCTTTTTACAACTCCAAGGACAAAACGTAAAAGCACAAAACCTTTGGATCTGATCACTATTGGCAGAGCAAACTCTCTACTACGACAATGAGAAGCATGATCTAAAGACATCGGTTAAACAGGATAGGAAGGATCAAAGGAGCCAGAGAAAGACCTTACCTAGGTAACTCCTAACTTTCCAGTGAAAGTATTTGGGACTGCTGGTTTGCAAAATCTACATTTAATCAAGATGTCCCCCACCTGACAGGTGTTAGGCACTTTGAGTCTGATGCTCTTCTTGTTTACACTGATGCAAATCAGGAGTGGCTCCACTGAAGTTATATCCAACATATCTATCTTACACCAGAGTGTCTTGATTGATTCTTCTTTCATAGAATCATAGGGTTGGAAGGGACCTCAGGAGGTCATCTAGTCCAACCCCCTGCTCCAAGCAGGACCAATCCCCAACTAAATCATCCCAGCCAGGGCTTTTGTCAAGCCTGACCTTAAAAACCTCTAAGGAAGGAGACTCCACCACCTCCCTAGGGAACCCATTCCAGTGCTTCACCACCCTCCTAGTGAAAAAGTTTTTCCTAATATCCAACCTAAACCTCCAACTGCAACTTGAGACCATTGCTCCTTGTTCTGTCATCTGCTACCACTGAGAACAGTCTAGATCCATCCTCTTTGGAACCCCCTTTCAGGTAGTTGAAAGCAGCTATCAAATCCCCCCTCACTCTTCTCTTCTGCAGACTAAACAATCCCAGTTCCCTCAGCCTCTCCTCATGTGTCATGTGCTCCAGCCCCATAATCATTTTTGTTGCCCTCCACTGGACTCTTTCCAATTTTTCCACATCCATCTTGTAGTGTGGGGCCCAAAACTGGACACAGTACTCCAGATGAGGCCTCACCAATGTCGAATAGAGGGGAATGATCACGTCCCTCGATCTGCTAGCAATGCCCCTTCTTATACAGCCCAAAATGCTGTTAGCCTTCTTGGCAACAAGGGCACACTGCTGACTCATATCCAGCTTCTCGTCCACCGTAACCCCTAGGTCCTTTTCTGCAGAACTGCTGCCTAGCCACTCGGTCCCTAGTTTGTAACTGTGAATGGGATTCTTCCCTCCTAAGTGCAGGACTTTCAGAGGGTGAAATGAATTTCTCCTCTTCCCAGTGCATTTGGTCTACTGATGAGAACACCATCAGGTCATGGGGGCTCCAAACCAACCGGTAGCTTTCAGATACTGAAAGTCATTCGTTTTACTCATTATTTAGGTCTTCGATTAGCCTGTAAAAGTTGCTCTCCCTTGGGCCGGATTCTCAGCTGCTGTAAATCAGCATAGCTCCACTGTCTTGTACCAATTGAAACCAGCTGTGAATCCAGCCCCATCTTTTCAGTGTGTGTGTGTGTGTGTGTGTGTGTGTGCGTGTGTATGCATGCGATGTGCCCACAAAGCATTTGAAGTAGTTCTTTATCACTATCCGCAACGCTTCATGACCAAAGAGGTAAATACATTGTACAAAAGCAAAGTTACTGGAGCGAGAAATGGTAAATGTTTATGAGAGTTTCAATTTTCACTTCTTTCTGGCACTCCTAGTTTTATACACTTCAGCGGAACCAAACTGGGCTGCGTGTTGCGTACTCGTTAAACACAGAGAAAAAGACTTCCCTTGTGCTTAGTCACAACGTGAGCTGTAAATTTCTGAAAAGCTCTGCAATAATCTTTTACAGTTTGCAATCCCACCCTTAAGCCTTAATAATATGAAATGGTACAAATGCTCTCTAGATGCTTCGTTGCTGACAGTTACCCAAAGGCTCGCTTCAGCTGTAACAATAAAGCTGTTTTATTGTCTTCTTTCTTTTCCTCTCTTCAACAATTTCATGACTAGCTGTGTGTAAAATGGAAGGAATTTGAGTAGCGTTTCTTCATCCAGTTGGACGTGAACTAGACTGGCTCCTTTAGTTCACTTTTATCTGGCAAGGAGTTGCTTTCTGTTTTCTTTTAAATGTCAGAAAAGGTTAAATAGACTATTCAAATCTGCAGTAGATTTCCAAGACCTCTGGGGGAGAATACCTCACAATAGAGATCTTGGTGGAACAGTGGTTATATTAGTTCAAACAACAAACTTGGCTTTAAAATCCTCAGGACAATGGCTAGAGGTCACCCTAGCAATGGGAGAATTTGAATAGCGGTTCTGATGGTTTATTTAGATAAGCCCAGGCCCCTCCCCCCAAAAAAAATTTCAAGTGTAACCCACACTTACTCAATGTGGTTCTGTCCTTCTCTAGTGGCTGGACCATACAGAAGCTCCTGAGTGCATATAATCTTTGAGTTACTGGGGCTTGCTCTTTCAAGTTCATGCTATAGCAATTCATGCTCTTAGATCCAGAGGTTCCACGTTCTACCCACTCTACTGACAACCTACCTGGAGGCCACTCTAGAAACGCATCCAAACTGTCCAAAATTCTTCAGTCACAAAACTGGGCTTGGAGATCTTGTAAGAACAAACTTGACCCATGAGATTCCTAACAATGCTTCCTTCTGGGCCTGCACGTATAAACTTCCTCAAAGAGGTTCAGCCCTCAGGATCTCATTGAACCAGGAAGTGCAAAGGCCCATGGGAAATCGACAAAGCTGTCTGAGTCTCAACAAAATTTCAATTTCGTTTCCGAGCAAAGTTAGGGGTTGGTTTAGTTATCCAAACCAGTTCACTTGACCGTATTTTTTTACAATATTGTTGTATAAGGTTTTGGGTCAAATTTTGTGCTGGTATAATTCAGTAGAATTCTGCAAGGAAAGAATTTGGCTTATTTTTAAAACTTGATACAAAGAACCACAGAAGCTTATGTCTTCTGGTAACTCTATTCTTTATTCCACTCCTCTGCCAGCATTGTCAACTCATGTGATTTTTGTCAAGTCTCACGTTTGGTGTTTACCTTTAAGCCCCAGCTTCTGGGGTCATGTGACCATGTGAGAGTTAAGCTTTTATTTTGAAAAAAGTTTCTAGGCTTCATGGTTAGAGAATCTTGAAAGCATGACCCTAACGTGGAAGGGGGAAAGGCAACTCCAAAACAGCATAAAATCATGAGATTTTAAACACAGTTGTGATTTTGCGGGGGCCTGACTCACTTTTGAACATTTGGGGTTGGTAAGATGCATAACATAAACTGACCAGCATGTTAGACAACAGCAACTGATTCCCACTTTCTTCCTCTCTCAATCTCACCATGCAGTGACCCGTACTAACCGAAACTTTCAGAGAGACTCAAAACCCCAGCTACCCTCACACGTCTTTCCTTATTGAAAGGCAAAAGCCAAACAAAAATGCAAACACTTGTTTGACAAATCTGAAATGAACATTGGCTGGAACTGCAGTATGTTGTGAAAGCCAAATCCAGTGTTCTTTACTACCATTGATCTTAATGGGAGGTCAGCCTGGATGAGGCCTGCAAGATTGGATCCTAAGTGAGAAACTGGTATTTAAACATGAGACTGCCCTTGTGATGCCTATTGATAAAATAATCCCAAACTACCTCTCGTTTGGGGACTTGGGTGAGATCTTGCAGGGTACTGAGCAGAGTATGAAGAGGTTTTGCCGTGCTGGGCAACATATGCCTTCTGAGCCACGGTTCGATCTTGTGGGCACTTGGCACCTTGCAGGATTGAACCCCACACAAGCCTAAAACTAAACTGAATCTAAGCACGCTCATTCTAAAATACATCCTAGACTTGGATCCCCGACAAAAACAATCTCTGGCAGCCTACTGCCACTGCCTGCAAAACCTTAGGGAGTGGAAAGGTTGTAACACTCAGGTGCAAATATTGACTTCCTCAGTGCTATTGCAAATAACTAGTACTTTTTAATCTGCTAGGTAAACGGACAGCACACAGAATGAAACTTAATCTCTAAAAGATAAGGCCAATGATCCAACATGCAAGTGTTCCTGGGGACCAAGGTGGAAAGGGGGCAGGTGGGGAGGGGAAAATCTACTTTGAGGAGTTAAAAAAAACCCAACTCATTTTATGGAATCCAGACAGTGCCTAAGAAAAGACTCACCACACAAGCATTAATACTGACTGATAGTACTCATTTCTCATCTTCAAGAAATTATCACTAGAAGTGACCGATGAATTAGAAGCTTTGGAAAGACCAGTCAGAACCACAACCATAATACTCTCAGTCCAGGGACTGTTTGGAAACTGGAGTTTTATTAAACTTAGTAACCACATGCCCAAACATATAGCTTTGCATAAGCCCCACTTCTGCTGAGTTTCCCTGGAGCACACCAAACTCAACAGGGACCATACCTTACTCAAGGTCCCCATTGACACCTTCAGCAGAGGGACAGGGACAGGGTGCAGGAAAATAATCCTGACATTCCAACCAGATCTTAAACAAAAAATTCTCATTCATAGTAAAATACTCATGAATACATATTAATTTATGAGTGCTATACTCCCCCCACATAAATGTAATGTCACCCTGAGATTTCTATTAACAAAATATACCATTAGGACCATTTGACTTATCCCAGAGGGTCTATGGTGCAACCATATCACTGGGCATATGACAAGCTATTTAGAAAAAAGCATCTAGTAAATAATGAAAATAAATCCAAAACTATAACACTTGTATTTAGAAAAATATGCAAATCATACTAAGGCAATATCACTTCTTTTACCGATGATACATCAATCTTGGATAGAATTCAAGAGATGGTTCAGAAATAGATACTTGGTATGCCATGTGACAAACATGAGGACAACCCCATTTGGTTTTCACCAGACCAGACGGTGATAAGGAGGTGTCCCAAAACATTCATATGTCAGTGTCTTTGAGGCTCTTCTCTCTCTCGCTGGACAACTTCCAGTATCAGTGGATTGTGCTGGTGCTCTTTGTACACTACTGGTTTCATGGTCTCATTTTGGTATTCATGTCTTTCAACAACTGATCAGCAGTTTCCAAGTGGTAGGATCAATAACATCTTCATTCCCCAGACGTGGATAAAAATGTTTCTGACAGTGGTCTCAGGGTTTCTCATACCCAGCATAGTGTAAAGTATCAGAGGGGTAGCCGTGTTAGTCTGAATCTGTAAAAAGCAACACTTGCATCTGAAGAAGTGAGGTTCTTACCCACGAAAGCTTATGCTCCCAATACTTCTGTTAGTCTAAAGGGTGCCACAGGACCCTCTGTTGCTTTTTACAGCATAGTGTAGTTGATCTTCACTCTAAGTATCAGCATGAATGGAGAGAAAGCCATGCTTGTTGAAGGCCAAGTCAAGTGAATGGCCATTTTGATGAGTGGAAGAGGTGAACCAAAGCTTCAGGTCAAAAATAGACATGACGGTGGGGAAACATGGAACTAACGAGTCAGATGGGTCAGCAGCAAAGCATTGAAGTCACCTAGGTTGAATGTGGGACATTGTGAGGAGAGGAAGAGAGGGCCATGGCCGGGTTTTGGACGGCCATAACTGGTAGTCAGAGCCAGAGTTGTAGTCAGAAGACAGGAGTAAGTAGGGTCAGGAGACCAGGAGGTCAGAGTCAGGAGACAAACTGGAGTTCAGAACCACAACTCAGATGCTGAGAGTCACACCCAGTCAGGAGGTCAGGAAATCAAGCCGGGGAGCAGGTGCAGGTGCCAGCAGGCCAATCAGCTGCTCTGGGACTAAGCTTATAGGACTGCAGAGGTGGAGCCTCAAACTGGGGCTGGACTCCGTAGGTCCCAGGTAGGCAAGCATTAGCAGGCTGCCAGGTGGAGGGTGGGAGTGTGGCTACTCCTGCAGACCCATGTTTGAGACCCTTCAGCTTGTGAAGTTCCCCTATGGTGCTTGGAAGTGTCTTTGCAATAGCAAAACCAGCCAAAGTGTTGGCTACACCCTACTTATAAGCTTCAGCAGACACCAACTTTCACAGGTACATCTCCCTGTCAAAGAGCTCACTTTTCAAAGTTTGTAACGTAATCCCACGTTTCTGTAACTGTTGCAATACTCTCCTTATGTTCTCCACATGTTTTTTTTTCAAAAGTGGCACTGTAATCAAGGAACTTGTCCAGATATGTATTACACACCTCATCCCTAAATTCCACAAGGGACTCTTCCCTGCACTGCTGGAAGGCAGCAGGGCATTTAGTAAAACGAATGGGATTTTAGCCCATTCTTACAGATCCCAAGAAGAAATGAAGGCTGGGAGGTGACTGCTTCGTTCAGCCATGCAACCTTGAGGGTAAGTTTTTCCTTGATCTAAGCCAGAGAACCAAGATTTTCCCCTAATCCATTCAGAACACCTTGCTTCGAGGGATGGGTCGTCTGTCTGGTATGGGTTTTCTGCTCAATTTGTGATAATGTACGCTAAGTTTTAGACTACTATCTCTTTTCCTAATGCATACCACAGGTGATGAATAGCATGACTTGGATTTTGTGAATATTCCCTGTGTAGGAGACATTGCAGATATTCTCTTGCCTCTTTATATAGCAGATTTGTCACTGAGATCATAGAAAATCAAGGTTGGAATGGACCTCAGGAGGTCATCTAGTCCAACCCCCTGCTCAAAGCAGGACCAATTCCCAACTAAATCATCCCAGCCAGGGCTTTGTCAAGCCTGACCTTAAAAACCTCTAAGGAAGGAGATTCCACCACCTCCCTAGGTAACCCATTCCAGTGCTTCACCACTCTCCTAGTGAAAAAGTTTTTCCTAATATCCAACCTAAACCTCCCCCACTGCAACTTGAGGCCATTACTCATTGTTCTGTCATCAGGTATCACTGAGAACAGTCTTGATCCATCCTCTTTGGAACCCCCTTTCAGGTAGTTGAAAGCAGCTGTCAAATCCCCCCTCATTCTTCTCTTCTGCAGGCTAAACAATCCCAGTTCCCTCAGCCTCTCCTCATAAGTCATGTGCTCCAGCCCCCTAATCATTTTTGTTGCCCTCCGCTGGACTCTTCCCAATTTTTCCACATCCTTCTTGTAGTGTGGGGCCCAAAACTGGACACAGTACTCCAGATGAGGCCTCACCAATGTCGAGTAGAGGGGAATGATCACGTCCCTCGATCTGCTAGCAATGCCCCTACTTATACAGCCCAAAATGCCGTTAGCCTTCTTGGCAACGAGGGCACACTGTTGACTCATATCCAGCTTCTCATCCACTGTAACCCCTAGGTCCTTTTCTGCAGAACTGCTTCCTAGCCATTCGGTCCCTAGTCTGTAGCAGTGCATGGGATTCTTCCCTCCTAAGGGCAGGACTCTGCACTTGTCCTTGTTGAACCTCATCAGGTTTTTTTGGCCCCAATCGTCTAATTTGTCTAGGTCCCTCTGTATCCGATCCCTACCCTCCAGCGTATCTACCTCTCCTCCCAGTTTAGTGTCAGATGTACTGTAAATCTTTTGTATGGGTTGCTGGTTGAACAACTGGATGTGCCTCAGGAGACTGAAGCTCTGTCCTGTGTCTCTGTAATCTCTGGAGTAGGCTTTGGACGCCACTTTTAACATTTGTTGAGCCATTTTCTTATGCATCTAATAAATGGCCCAGGTCCACTGATGGTTCAGACCAGGGCCGCCCATAGGGAGGGACAAGTGGGGCAATTTGCCCCAGGCCCCGCAAGCCCTGGCTGAGAATCCCTTTCCTGGCTGTTCACCTGGCAGCGGTCCGGGTCGTCGGTGTCACTTCGGCAGCGGGGCCTTCAGTAGCTCTGGGTCTTTGGCGGCATTTTGGTGGCGGGTCCTTCAGTGCTGCCAAAGAAGTGGAGCGAGTGCAGGACCCGCCGCCGCCCGGTGAGTACAAGTGCCAGAGCGGGTGGCCCCTGTTTTTATGTCCACTCCCCCGCTTTGCCCCAGGCCCCCGGAATCCTCTGGGCGGCCCTGGTTCAGACAGATCTCAATCATCCCCTCTGCTTAGAGCCTGTTCCCCGTCTTTGTTTACATAGTCCTCGATCCTTGGTTGTACCACCTCTCTCTTTGGACACCGACGCCACTTGAAAGGGTTATATCCTCTGCGTATCCACTAGAATTTCCGATTTAACCTGCTGTAAAATTTCCAGCACAGCTTGTCTCTTCAAAATTATGTCCTGTTTCGAGTCATTAGTGAAAGGATTATTTATCAGGCAAGATGTTACTTTCGGTAATTTAACTAGTCGATTTTATGTCCAAATCTTCAGGCACAAACTTTGCTGTTCAACTTGCAGTTTCCATGCCTGCATATGCCCATTGTATTACATTAGCTATTTTTCCTTTGGGGCTAATTACATCCCTTCTCCCCACTGTAAGCATGCACAAGCTGTCTGAATTTGTTTCTGATGAAGTCCTCACAGAGCTTCCACACCTGCCATACCCACAAGAGGAAATACACATTCTATATGGCCAGTGAGGCCAGGTGTTGGCGCTTCATCAGTTGATCCACAGCAGTGGTGTTTGGCTACAACATTAGTAAGGAGCTAGTCAATGATCAAGTTCTCTAATCTGAGTGGACTGACGAGCACAGGAACAGTCAAGAGGCTGCCATCTTTACTTAATTGGATCTAGACTTCAATCCATCCTTGGTGAGGGATTTCAGTTCCATTGGCAGCTTCCAGATCAAGCCCATCTTCTGTTTCCAGTAACTCTTCAAGCCTTCTAGAGCTTGTCCTGGGGAGATGATGATAGACTCATAGAACCATAGGGTTGGAAGGGACCGCAAGGGTTATCTCTTCTAACCCCCTGCCAAGATGCAAGATTTTTTGTGTCTAACCCATCCAAGACAGATGACTATCCAGCCTCCTTTGGAAAACCTCCAGTGATGGAGCTTCCATGACCTCCTTAGGCGTCTGTTCTATTGTCCCACTATTCTTACAGTTAGGAAGTTTTCCCTGAGATTTAATCTTAATCTGCTGTGCTGTAGTTTGATCCCATTGCCTCTTGTCCTGCGCTCTGTGGTAAAAGAGAACAACTTTTCTCCATCTTTTTTATGGCAGCCTTTCAAGTATTAGAAGACCACTATCATGTCCCCCTTCATCTTCTCTTTTCCAAACTAAACATACCAAGTTCCTTCAGCCTTTGCCCCTGTGGCTTGCATTCCATTCCTTTGATCATCTTCGTCACTCGCCTTTGGGTTCTTTCCAGTTTCTCCACATCCTTTCTATACATTGGTGAGCTTATCTATCTAACCTTACCTGATCATTATCTTGAGAGCCCTGTAAAATTCTTTGTATTTTTTATATTTTTTCCTTTTGATTTGGGGGAATTTCATTTTGTTTCATTTTATCCTGGGAGGCCCTGAAGTGGGGGTTGGGTCTTGCTGGGAGTGTGTGTGGGGGGGAGAGGTCCTGGGGTGGCGGAGGGTTGCAGAGCAAGCCTGCCTCACATTCATTTCATAACATGACTCCTGTTCCACAGGACTGGACCCTGCTCCAGGCACTGCAACCTAGTGCGTGGGACCCAGCACCGCTCAGGTTTGGCTGTCGATCCCCCATTATAATGGAAGGAATGGCCAGGGCAAACTTCACTGACTGAGTGGTGCCGTGACCCCGTGTGCTAGGCTGCAATGCCACTCGCTCAGGTTTGGCCTTTCAAATCCCGCTTTCAATCTGATAAGCCAAAATGCTTCATCTTCACCTGTCCTTTTGGTCAGGGCAGCAAATCTGGTCTGTTACTTTAAAGGCCTTTTTTGAAACTGGTTCTGTTTTTCCGAAGCTGAGATGAGAATTTTTTCATTGGGGTTTGGCTCATAATTTCCTTCATGCTTTCCTAAATCTTTTTCAAACACGTTTAATTTTTCAGCATACTCTTTCTGAATTATCTCTACTTTCGTTGTTTTGTTTCCTCCTCCTTTGCTCTAACACTGAGGTGTCAAAGCTGATCTTTTAACTCCAGCAATGTATACAATCCCTTATCTTCTCTTTTATCTCTTCACTATTTCAATAGGTTGTCATATATTTGATTACAGCAAAATGTTTCTGATGCAATTTTATGGCAATCTGTCCCAGAAATGCCCAAAGAATCACAGACTTCTTTTAAATGCCCTTCCTTGAGTTCATATAATAATCTTTCTATTATTGTTAAAATGGGGAACCTCCATATAAAGGTCCTCCAACTCTCTGCCAGCCACTGTACTTGCAAACAATTAAATCTTCCCTGCTACTCCTCCTCAGAGGTTTGGAAGGCTAGATACTGAAAATATTTGGTGTTACTGAACCAAACTTGATTTTAATAATTCATTGGTCTGTTGGTTTAAATAAAGATTGACATTCATATACATGTACATGATATGCAATCTAAACATCAGTAAGGCAGTTTTTATTCCCTGGAGATCATAGAATCATAGAAGATTAGGGTTGGAAGGGACATCAGGAGGTATCTGGTCCAACCCCCTGCTGAAAACAGGACCAACCTCAGCTAAATCATCCCAGCCAGGGCTTTGTCAAGCTAGGCCTTAAAAACCTTTAAGAATGGAGATTCTACCACCTCCCTAGGGAACTCATTCCAGTGCTTCACCACCCTCCTAGTGAAATAGTTTTTCCTAATATTCTACCTAGACCTCCCCCACTGCAACTTGAGGACATTGCTTCTTGTTTTGTCATCTGCCACCACTGAGAACAGCCGAGCTCCATCCTCTTTGGAACCCCCTTCAAGTAGTTGAAGGCTGCTATCAAATCCCCCCTCACTCTTCTCTTCTGCAGACTAAATAAGCCCAGTTCCCTCAGCCTCTCCTCGTAAGCCAGGTGTCCCAGCCCCCTAATCATTTTCGTTGCCCTCTGCTGGACTCTCTCCAATTTGTCCACATCTTTTCTACAGTGGGGGGGCCCAAAACTGGATGCAGTACTCCAGATGTGACTTCACCAGTGCCGAATAGAGGGGAATAATCACTTCCCTCGATTTGCTGGCAATGCTCTTACTAATGCAGCACAATATGCCATTAGCCTTCTTAGCAACAAGGGCACGCTGCTGACTCATATCCAGATTGTCGTCCACTGCAATCCCTAGGTCCTTTTCTGCAGGATTGCTACTCAGCCAGTCGGTCCCCAGCCTGTAGCAGTGCATGGGATTCTTCCCTCCTAAGTGCAGGACTCTGCAATTGTCCTTGTTGAACCTCATCAGATTTCTTTTGGCCCAATCCTCCAATTTGTCTAGGTCACTCTGGACCCTATCCCCATCCTCCAGTATATCTACCTTTCCCCACAGCTTAGTGGCATGCGAGAACTTGCTGAGGATAATCCATCCCATCATCCAGATCATTAATGTAGATGTTGAACAAAACCAGCCCCAGGACCAACCCCTGGGGCACTCTGCTGCCAACTAGACATTGAGCTGTTGCTCACTACCTGTTGAGCCCGACGATCTAGCCAGCTTTCTATCCACCTTATAGTCCATTCATCCAGCCCATACTTCTTTAACTTGCTGGCAGGAATACTGTGGGAGACCATATCAAAAGCTTTGCTAAAATCAAGGTATATCACGTCCACCGCTTTCCCCATATCCAGAGAGCCTGTTATCTCATCATAGGAAGCAATCAGGTTGGTCAGGCATGACTTGTCCTTGGTGAATCCATGTTCACTGTTCCTGATCACCTTCCTCTAGCACTGTGATTTAGATTTAGCCGTGTGAACATTTGCCATTTAATACAAAAGAAAAAAACAAGGTTGGCTGACAACTCATGTGCTTTCTCAATGAGGACACTACAATACCTAGAACTGATGGAAACAATTCTGCATAGTTTGGATGGAATAGAGCCATGAGAGTTTGTCTGAATTGGTCTCGTCCTTCTCTACTTTTTTGAGTTTATAATTTTTTTTATTACCGAGTACAGTATATTCTATAGCTTTCTCCACTCCATTTATACAATAATCGATTGATGGTATCTTCCACTGCTTCAACTGAGACACTATTCCATAGTTTAACATACTTTCCTATTTGGAATTATTTTCTGACAGTCTCATACTAAATTTTCCTTTCTTCACTTACATCCTGGTATATAATATACATCCTAAATACACTGTGTCTCTCTTGGGCATATTGGATGAATATCACATCCTTTTTTGCAGCTATTTTGGTCTCCAAGATATCCAAAGAGTTATATTTTCAAAGCATTGCATTGGGATTTTGAGCCACAATTCTCCATTGTGGTCAATGAGTTAAGGTATAATCAAAGGAGTTGTTCTGTGGTGTAAATGAGGGAATTTGGTCCAGGGAGAGATTAAGCAGGACCAAAAACCCCATAGATGTTCAGTTCGAAGCTTTGACAAATATGAACGTTTATATGGCATGCAGAATTCTTCGATTTTGCCTTCTAAAGCATGGCATCGAATTCTTCTCTAAAACAAATGAAGTTGAAAGAGAAGCAAAATCCAAAAAGGGTTGGGTGACCGGTTTGAAAAGCTGTTTGAATAAGATGGATGGATGGACCTTGCCGTTCTTGATCCGAGGCCAGGAATAATCTGTTCAAAGCAGAGAGACTCTTTTGATCTCTGCCTACTCCTCAGCACTTTGAGCCTCCAGGGATACACAGCCATTCAATGCAATATGAGGAAAAGAAAATGCGTCTCATAGAAGACTGAGAGAGAGAGGAAAAAGGCAATGGAAGCCAATGAAATGGAATCTGAGCAAAACACAAGTGTTCAGAATGACATTGACCACACGGTGCCAATGGAAGAGTTTTGTAATATTTTTACAGGACTGTTTGTTCTTTTGGTACTAGTGTGTAGAAGGGGCCCAGTGATGCGTACCGCAAGCTCTCCAACTTCAGCAGCATGGAGCATGGCTTTCAATGCCTTTGACCTGGACGGGATCCCAAAGTGCTTTTACAAACTACAGGCCCCATCAGGCAAAACTCCCCTCTGAAGTCCAATTGACTTCAAAGGGATTTTTCCCCCTAAGCAAGGGATTTTCAGGATCTGACTCTGTATCTAGGAATCAGTGCTGACATGCAGTTGTCTCTGGGGTGGAATACGGCCTCTGTTTATTAGTGCACAGCAACATAACACCAATATTTAGCACACAAAATGAAGAGGGATGACCCTTCCAACTGGAATGGGAGGAGGAGCTCAGCAAGGTACAATGGACTTTGTCTAAATTCTTGGGTTTACACCTCTTCTGTTTTACATTCCCTCTGGCTGACACCACATCAGCACCCCTCTTCTAACTCCACATTGTGACATTGATTCAGTATTAAAGCAGGGAGAACAGCTCCATCTACTGAATTTACCACTATCACCTCCTTGCAGCACCGGCGTTTTCGTTGGAGATAGCCCATCCTGGCACCATCCGCAATGGAAAACAGATGAGTTGGCTGGAATTGCACCACCATTCCTGGAACCGGGCCTTTGTATCTGCAGCTCAGATGCCATTAAAGTGGGGATGTCGGCGTACAGCCTCGTGCTGGGTGGCATATCTTACCGTGCATGGGAGAGTTTAATAAGCTTGTTGTGAGTAATCTTCGGGGGCTGTGGATAAAGACACAATCCGTGGAGCAGATGTGACTCTCGGGCTTGCGATGATTTAGTTGGGGATTGGTCCTGCTTTGAGCAGGGGGTTGGACAAGATGACCTCCTGAGGTCTCTTCCAACCCTGAGATTCTATGATTGTGATTCTATGACAATGCTCGGATCAAACCCCCACTCCTGTCTTGCTGCGGGGAGGCTGGCCATTTGCCCGGTTTTAAGCCAGTCAGTTCTGTTATATTTAAGGTTTGTCTCTGTCCGGTACCGATATAAAACTGGATGTGATTTTGTCCAATATCCCCACGGGTGCACAGGGGGCGCCATTTTGCACCGTGCATGCAAGGTCCACGCTGAAGGGGACTGGATCACGCAGCAGAAGCAGGGACAGCCCTGTTTTCTGGGGATGCGTCAGTGCCCTTCCTAGCTGCCGGCAGTGCAGCGAACAGTTAGAAACCTCCATTGGAATCAGTCTTTCTGGTTTAAAGGGCCTGTCATGATGGTACCTAATGCTGACTACACAAGAATGCCATCGCTGAAAGATCAGGGCAACTGTGGACAGTGACACGTGATGTTGTTATTGATTGGTATTGGGGTCATGGGTCATGACCCCGCTGTGCCAGGCGCTGTACAAACACAGAACAAAAAGAGCTGACAACCTCAGTAACACTAAACTCAAACTTGGGCATGGCAAGACAGCCCCCTACTTTCCAATTCACCCCCATATAAAACTGTTCTACTGCAAAGATACGCTGTTGATCATCCACTTAAAAAAGAGGAATCTCTCTCTCTCTCTCTCACACACACACACACACACACACACACACACACACACACACACACACAATTAGTAACATGTAACCCTCTGCAGTGCTGCTGGGTATTGTGTCTAGTGCAGAGCCCCCCTGTCTTTACACATCTCTCCAGCACCCCCCACAATTTGGCCCTGACCGGTTGGTTTAGAGTCCTGTTTATTTTCTTAGAACCTTTGTAACCTTCAAGGGGCAGAGAGGTGGATTTCTAATGGTTGTGTCATGCAGCAGGAATATCTCTTTGTGCCTTGGAACAAGTTAATCTGTTGTTGCAAAAATGAATAAAGAATCAAGTTGTGAAAGGGGGAGAGATGAAAGGAATCTTGTCTTTGCCATTGAGAGCTTTTATTCGAAGGTTTTTATTAGTTTGCTGACAACGTTACTTTGCAGTCATCTCCATCAACACCCCCACCCACTTCCCAGATCCCACAGCCAAGTTTTGAAACGAAATTGAAATCTAGGGAAAACTCACAGCGGACACAAGGATGTAAACTGCAGCTCATGAAGTTTTAATACAGATTGGTTTTGGAATAAAGCTTAACATCAAAGAACCAACCTCCTCTTGTCAGCCCCTTCTCACCTCCCCCTCCTCGCCCCCGGCCCCAACCGCTTTTCGGATCACTTTGGACAACAGTAAAAAGAAGAACAGGAGTACTTGTGGCACCTTAGAGACTAACAAATTTATTAGAGCATAAGCTTTCGTGGACTACAGCCCACTTCATCAGATGCATATAGAATGGAACATATATTGAGGAGATATATATACACACATACAGAGAGCATAAACAGGTGGGAGTTGTCTTACCAACTCTGAGAGGCCAATTAATTAAGAGAAAAAAAAAAATTTTGAAGTGATAATCAAGCTAGCCCAGTAAGACAGTTTGACAAGAAGTGTGAGAGTACTTACAAGGGGAGATAGAGTCAATGTTTGTAATGGCTCAGCCATTCCCAGTCCTTATTCAAACCGGAGTTGATTGTGTCTAGTTTGCATATCAATTCCAGCTCAGCAGTCTCTCCTTGGAGTCTGTTTTTGAAGTTTTTCTGTTGTAATATAGCCACCCGCAGGTCTGTCACTGAATGACCAGACAGGTTAAAGTGCCAGCAATGCCCCTCTGCCATGTACATTGGCCAAACCGGACAGTCTCTACGCAAAAGAATTAATGGACACAAATCTGACATCAGGAATCAAAATACTCAAAAACCAGTGGGAGAACACTTTAACCTGTCTGGTCATTCAGTGACAGACCTGCGGGTGGCTATATTACAACAGAAAAACTTCAAAAACAGATTCCAGCGAGAGACTGCAGAGCTAGAATTGATATGCAAACTAGACACAATCAACTCCGGTTTGAATAAGGACTGGGAATGGCTGAGCCATTACAAACGTTGACTCTATCTCCCCTTGTAAGTATTCTCACACTTCTTATCAAACTGTCTGTACTCGGCTAGCTTGATTATCACTTCAAAAGTTTTTTTTTTTTCTCTTAATTAATTGGCCTCTCAGAGTTGGTAAGACATCTCCCACCTGTTTATGCTCTCTGTATGTGTGTATATATATCTCCTCATTATATGTTCCATTCTATATGCATCCGAAGAAGTGGGCTGTAGTCCACGAAAGCTTATGCTCTAATAAATTTGTTAGTCTCTAAGGTGCCACAAGTACTCCTGTTCTTCTTTTTGCGGATACAGACTAACACGGCTGTTACTCTGAAATTTGGACAACAGTGAGGCATGTAAAGAAAAACGATTCCATTAATAAATGCAGCTGCCGTGCAAGGTGAGCGGGTTGCATAGAAGGAGTTGGGGCTGCAGCATATGGAAACACATCCTTACCCAGTGGATGGAAAAGGTCAGCTGCAAATCCCCTGATCACAAAGGTGGAATTGACCTGTTCGTGTTTGTGGCAAGTGTAAAAGGGAGGCAAAGAGTGACATCCAGCTGCAATGATCTTTAAATCATAGAATATCAGGGTTGGACGGAGGTCATCTAGTCCAACCCACTGCTCAAAGCAGGACCAATCCCCAGACAGATTTTTGTCCCAGTTCCCTAAATGGCCCCCTCAAGGATTGAGCTTACAGCTCTGGGTTTAGTCGGCCAATGCTCAAACCACTGAGCTATCCCTCCCCCGCATCTTAGCATGGACTCTTGCTATGTCGGTGGACTATAGAGACTTCCTTAGAAATCAAGTCTCAGAGGGGTAGCCGTGTTAGTCTGGATCTGTAAAAAGCAATGAATGTCCACTTCGTCGGATGCATCACCCGCGAAAGCTTATGCTCCGATATATCTGTTAGTCTTAAAGGTGCCACAGGACTCTCTGTTGCTTTTTCCTTAGGAATGACCACCTAAGGCTGTTTCCTATGGACTATGAGGGTACTGGCTTGCATCACAGCTGTGCAGGAATCCAGCACTGAAGTCCACTGGCTGGTTGTCATGTCTGGTGGCCTGGCCACTTTTGATGCACCCAAGCAAGCAGTGATGAAGACCTAGGGAGCAGTCCTGGAAAAGTAGGTCCACAGAAGAACTCACGGTGCTTGAGTTTTAATGTGACCGATCAGGGGCCCAATCAGGCAAGGGGCTGAGCATCGTCCCTGAAGTCCAAGGGTGATCAGCCCCGAGCAGGAGACTCTGGGGTCCTTGCTGAGGTCACTGGGTTTGTTCTGTTCAATGTGTCTCAGATTCAGGCCTCAAGCAGATAGTAACGGGAATTCCATGCTAGGGCCTGAAACACGCATTTACCTGCAACCCAGAGAGGGCCCTTTCTGGAGAACTCTGGAGACCCCACACACAACGCAGAAGCACCAAAGCAGGGCCAAGCCATTAGAAATCTTGCCCCTCTTCATCATTTGCAGGGGCAGCAAACAGCCTCTTTGGATCCCTCGACTGTTTTGACTGCTAAATGGGAGGTGCCGTGATTAATCTGTGACTATGTGACTCACCATAATTATGCCTTGTTGAAATTGAATTTATTGAAGCATGAATCACCCTGCCCAAAGTGGAACCTAATTGCTCCAGCACTGTGGCAGCTTGTTAGAGTTCCAGGAGAGGTCATTATGCAGAGTGCAGCCCGCACCTTGGTTCGAGCAAAGGAAAGGTTTTGTCGTCCTGTGACTTTCAAGAGAGGGGCCCGGTGGTGTAAAAAAAAAATTTAAAAATCCCTTTCCTTCCCATCTGATGCATCAGGAAATATGCAGCCAGCCTGATTGATAAGTACCGGAGAGCTTTATTCATGTTTGATTTTCCTTGGACAGCATTGTTTGGCTTCCACAAAGCAGCTCTCAGTCCTTGCATGTTTATTCACTCCGCTCAAACCCCAGACCTCCCACTGCTAAACTGTGTTATTTCTAGGGATACGCTCACCAGACTTACAGCATGCCTGCAGCAAACCTATCATTTAAATCAATATGGGCACGGGTAGGGAAACAAAGCAAGCACGAGCCAGGCAGCTTGTCAAGCGGATGCTTCGTGCGGAAGGCTTTAGATGTTTTGGACAGGAGGCTGGGGGATTGTGCGGCCTCAGAGCTATATGGACGATGCATCGGATGCTTTGCAGGTGTTTGTGGGCAGTAGAGCAGGCTTAGATGGCTCAGAGACAGAGCTGGGCAAATAATTGGCCCCAAATAATGTGGCTCCTGATTCAGCCACATGCTTCGCTTTTAGCACGTGCGTAAGTGCTTTGCTGAATTAATGCCTCGGCCTTGTTTTGAGCAATGTCCTTGGAGACGAAGGATAGCCTGTGGTTAAGCCACCTGACTAAGGGCAAAGTTAGTCCCTGGCAAAGTTACAACGCCGGCAGTTACAGCGCTGCTCAGAGAGCGCAGAAGGAAAACCGCTGTTGTATGTTCACACTGACAGCTGCCTGTGCAATAGCGTGTTCACACTTGCGGCACTTGCAGCGCTATCCTACAGAGCACCTCTTTCTCTTTTGCCGCTAAGACTTGTGGGAAGGCGGAGGGGGTCGCGGGGCATCCTGGGTCCAGGCCCAATGCCCAGTGATAAGAACATAAGAATGGCTCTACTAGGTCAGACCACGGGTCCATCTAGCCCAGTATCCTGTCTTCCAACAGTGGTCAGTGCAGGTGCCCCAGAGGGAATGAACAGAACAGGGAATCATCAAGTGATCCATCCCATCGCTTATTCCCAGTGTCTGGCAAACAGAGGCTAGGGACACCACTCCTGCCCATCCTGGCTAATAGCCATTGATGGACCTATCTTCCATGAATTTATCTAGTTCTTTTTCAAACCCTGTTATGGTCTTGGCCTTCACAGAATCCTCTGGCAAGGAGTTCCACAGGTTGACTGTGCATTGTGTGAAGAAATACTTCCTTTTATTTGTTTTAAACCTGCTGCCTATTAATTTCATTTGGTGAGTCCTAGTTCTTGTGTTATGAGAAGTAGTAAACAACACTTCCTTATCTACTTTCTCTACACCAGTCATGATTTTATAGACCTCGATCATATCTCCTCTTAGTGATGCATTGCTTCATATCCCAGCAATCCTGTGCTTCTGTCCACATTTGCCGCCATCTTTCAACAGTTTGTGTACTCCACGCCGTCTCTTTCAGGTTGCAGGAATTGATCCCGAACTGCTGACCAGTATGCTGCTCACTCTGACCAACACGTCACGAGTGGCAGTGGAGTTATTCCTTAAACTACAAAGGCAAGAGGAGTTCGACACTGATCTCGCTGTGTGAAATAGCTATGACACAAGATTGCTTGTGGCATTCACGGAGGTGCTGACCACAGTGTAACGCCACTTTTGGGCTCAGGAAACAAGCACTGAGTGGTGGGATCACATTGTGATGCATGTCTGGGATGATGAGCAGTGGCTGCAGAACTTTTGCATGAGGAAAGCCACATTCATGGGACTGTGTGATGAGCTCGCCCCAGTCCTGCGGTGCAAGGACACGAGAATGAGAGCTGCTCTGTCGCTGGAGAAGCACAAGGCAATTGCACTGTGGAAGCTGGCTACTCCAGACTGCTACCGATAGTCGCTAACCAGTTCGGAGTGGGAAAGTCGACCATTGGAGTCCTGTTGATGGAAGTGTGCAGGGCCATTAATCGCATCTTGCTCTGAAAATCATGACTCTGAGCAACATGCGTGACATTATGGATGGCTTTGCACAAAGGGGCTTCCCTAACTGCGGAGGGGCGATAGATGGCACACACATTCCAATTCTGGCACCAGACCACCTAGCCACTGAGTACATTAATCGCAAGGGGTATTTCTCAATGGTTCTCCAGGCACTTGTGGATCACCGTGGGCGTTTCACGGACATTAACGCAGGCTGGTCCAGAAAGGTGCATGACACACGCATCTTTCAGAACACTGGCCTGTTCAGGAAGCTGCAAGCAGGGGCTTTCTTCCTGGACCAGAAGATCACCACAGGGGAAGTCGAAATGCCCATTGTGATTCTGGGAGACCCTGCCTACCCCTTAATGCTGTGGCTTATGAAGCCATACATGGGGCAACTTGACAGCAGCAAGGAGCGGTTCAACAACGGGCAGAGCAAGTGCAGAATGACTGTGGAGTGTGCATTTGGCCATTTAAAAGCCCGCTGGCGATGCCTGTATGGGAAGCTGGACCTTGCCGATGACAATATTCCTATGCTTATAGCCGCGTGCTGTACGCTCCATAATATTTGTGAAGAGAAGGGTGAAAGCTTCACTCAGGGCTGGATGACAGAGGCTCAGCACCTGGGGGCTGAGTTTGAACAGCCAGAGACCAGGGCTATTAGAGGGGCAAAGCACGGGGCCATAAGGATCAGGGATGCCTTGAGGCAGCAATTTGGAGCTGAAAGCCACTAATATTTGCTGCTATGCTCGGGATTGCAGTGCTTGTAATGCTAGAAGGTGACTGGTGCACATGATGCAGTAAGAGGGGTTAACATAATTGCATGTTGCTTTGCAAGGCTCTTTTTGCTTTCACTTCATAGAATAAAGATTGCTTTCAAACCAACACAATTCTTTATTAAAAGACAACAACCGGAGGAGAGAGTCAAACGACAAAAATACATCAGCAGGGATGGGGAAGGGAAGGTCTCCAGAGAAGGAGGGGTCCCGGGATGGCTACAGATTTGTGTATGTCCCGGGATCATACCCAGTCTTCTCCTTTGGAATACAATGCAATGGGTGCTGTACTTCAGCAGGCCCAAACTGCAGAGGGATGGGTGCTGAGTGCAGTTGGTAGTGGGAGTTCACACTGCTGGACTGTGAGGGGGAAGGAGTGGAATGCTGCGGGTATGGACTGGAGCCAGGAGGTTGATAAGTGTGTGTTGGTGGTGTCTGGGGAGTGCATGGGAAAGTGTTTTGTGACAGCGGCTGCAGGGGAGGGCGGGCGCGGAGCTGTTTGGTTTGAAGAGCTAGTATCGCCTGGAGCATGTCCGCTTGGTGCTCCATAATGTTTAAGAGCTGGTCTGTGGCTTCATTCTGGCGTGCCGCCTTCTCTTTTTGGTCCCTCTTCTCGCTGTCCCGCCACTGCTTCAATTCCTGTTTCCCAGCGGTGGAGTGCATCATAACCTCACGGAGAAAGATTTCAGAGTAGCAGCCGTGTTAGTCTGTATCCACAAAAAGAACAGGAGTACTTGTGGCACCTTAGAGACTCTCTAAGGTGCCACAAGTACTCCTCTTCTTCTCACGGAGAAAGTCCTCCTTAGTTCTTCGTGGCCGCTTTCTAATTCAGCGCAGCTATTCTGCCGCCAATAAGGGGAGGCTGGCCTCCCAAGGTCATCTCTGTGAAGTTTAAATGCTACATTTTACAGAACCAGTATTATTTGCAACACAGACAACACTGATTCAGTGCTTTAAAACACAGCCAGTACTCTCACACCTGTCACTAACTGGCTGACCCCAGGCAAGCCCACATGAGCCACAAGACCCCCAAAATGGTGAGTAGCCGCAGGGTGAATCACTCTTCCCATACACTGGGCATGTGGCTCTTGGGGAGAGCGAGTACTGTGGAGGGGGGGCTTGATAATCATTCCTGTCCCCACACTTTCCACAGGAGAAGATAACTCGCTGTTGAGGGTGAGCGAGAAATCAAGGGAGGATCTTTTCCAAGACTGCGACTTCCACCCTGGCCCTTATACCGCCTGCCTGTGAGCAGCAATGGTGTCCCTCCCTCCCCCTCCCCCGTGACGGCAAAGTGGTGCGGGAAAGTTACCGTTAATGGGGCAAGAAACAAAGCAGCTCTTCCAAGGAACCTGCGGCAGCGGATCGCCCAGTATCTCCGCAAGAGTTTCCTGGAGATCTCTGAGGGAGATTCCCGTGAAGTGAGGGAGTCTATCAACAGCCTGTTCTGCTGCTCCGACTTAGGGTGACCAGATGTCCCGATTTTATAGGGACAGTCCTGATTTTTGGGTCTTTTTCTTATGTAGACTCCTATTACCCCCACCCCCTGTCCCGATTTTTCACACTTGCTGTCTGGTCACCCTACTCCGACTAGGCATGCAGTGGGAGACAAGCCTGCTTTCTGCAACCCTCCTGCCCCCAGCAACTCGCTTCAGCAATTCCCAATATTCAATCCACTTACCAGGGGCCTCCTCTCCTGTTTGAGCTTCGCCAACATCCGACAGCTGTGACTGGCTAGGCTCCTCCAGGGTAGAAAAGAGCTCCTGACTGCATGCATCTCTGGCCTCCGAGCCATCCTCTGCCTCTGGGTCCCCCTCCACCTCTTCGTCAAAGATTTCCTCCTCCTGGCTCGGTCCACTCTCAACTGGCACATGAGCCAACGGAGTATCCACAGGGGCCTTCGCAGTGGAGGTGGGGTCGCCATCGAGTATCGCGTCCAGCTCTTTGTAGAACCGGTAGCTCATGGGCGCAGCACCAGAGCGGCGGTTTGCTTCCCGCGCCTTGTGGTAGGCGTTCCGCAGCTTCTTCACTTTGACCCTGCACTGCAGTGTGTCCTGGTCATGGCCCCTTTCTATCATGCATCTACAAATCTGTCCGTAGGTATCATAATTCCTACGGCTGGAGCGCAGATGGGACTAGACAGCCTCCTCTCCCCAAATGTCGATGAGGTCCAGCAGTTCTGCACTGCTCCAAGCAGGGGATCGCCTGGTGCGTGGAGCAGGCATGGCCACCTGGAAAGATGTGCCGATACCACTGCATGCATCACCGAGGACAGGTACCTCAACAGGAAGGGAACTTTCCAATTTGCAAAGAAATGTATGGGGTGGGGCTCCTAAGGGCAGGACAGTAGAGTTCAAACTGATGGCCAGAGAGGTGAAAACAAGCCTTGTGGGACACCTCCCGGAGGCCAGTCGCAGCGCTGTAATGGACCGCAGTGTCTACACTGGCACCGCAGCATTGTAGCCCCGGTGCTGAAAGCTCTAGGCCTCTCGTCGGGGTGGTGTTTTTAGAATGCTACAACTGCGCAGTTTCTGCGCACTAAGTGGCTTGGCAGTGTGAACACCTCGGGAGTTACAGCGCAGAAAGCGGCTTTACTGCACAGAAACTTGCCAGTGTAGACGGGGCCTTAGACTCAGAAGTTGTGGCTTTAATGCTTGACTCAGTCACAGATGACTGTGGCCATGTCACATCATCTCTCTGCAGCTCAGTTCCCATCCGGATAACAATGTGGTACCTTGACAACCAGAGGAGTTGACTGGATTTATCCATAGGTATTGGAGAGGTTTTCACATGCTGCAGTCCAGGGGGAGGTCCTGTAACCAGACAGATGGTGATTTTCTCAAGGTAGCTTTGGTTTCAATATGAATTTCATGTACTATGGGAATGTGGATATTCAGGGTTCAGAGAATCATGTTTTACCTGTAACGAGGACACTAAAACATACTTAGGGCTTATACTGGAAATCATTTTACATCTTCAAAGCACTGTACAAGCCTTAACTAGTTTTGTTTTTTTTTAAGTTTTCTTGGAGTTGGAGACTATGGTATATTTAACAGCTGGCTTGGGACAGCTGAGATCAGTTGTCAATAGCAATTTCCTGCACTGAATCATTAGCTGACATAATACACCACCATGCATGTGGAGCGTGAGGGGAGCTTTTTTTTTTTTTAATTTTGTTGTTTGACAGTCAGGACCTGGGCTGCATTGAAGATCAAAAGGTGTGTGAGAGACATAGCCCAGATCAGTCCAACAGAGAGAGATTTCCCCCCTTGGTTACCTATTACACTTACAAGGAGTTTTGAAGCATCAGATGAACAGCCCGATTTCTGAAGCGTTTATGCCTTCCAGAGGAGGGTGAAGGTGGTGTGTTCAGTGTGGGTGGGGGAAGAATAAGAAATTCCCCTAGATGGTTTAGATACTATCTGTCAGTGGAGCTGGGGGAGACCAGCAAACCCGGGAAGGCCGGGTGGTTATAATTAAGGGCCTGATCCTGCAGTCATTCACATAAGCAGTCCCATTGGATTTGCATGAATAAGTTTTGCCAAGATCTGCCCCTCAGTGGAAGGAGGTACCCCCAGTAGATGAAGCTTGTTTAAGCTACTTAGCTGAAAATCAGATCAAATTTCAAGGTAAAGGTTCCCCCCTCCCATCCATGTCCATCATAGCCCTGCTCTCTGCTCCCCCACCATGCTGCTCAAGAAAGGGAAAGTATCCGAGGGGTAGCCGTGTTAGTCTGAATCTGTAAAAAGCAACAGAGGGTCCTGTGGCACCTTTAAGACTAACAGAAGTATTGGGAGCATAAGCTTTTGTGGGTAAGAACCTCACTTCTTCAGATGCAAGCAAGAAGTGAGGTTCTTACCCACGAAAGCTTATGCTCCCAATACTTCTGTTAGTCTTAAAGGTGCCACGGGACCCTCTGTTGCTTTTTAAAGAAAGGGAAAGTGACTGAAGAAGGCAAAAGGAGCAGAGATGGAAAAGTCTCTCTTCTTTCGAATTAGCTGGAGGTGCAGGAGCTGGGAGGGCTCAGTGGAGAGGTAGCTGGAGGTGTTGAACCTTTCGTCTCTAGGTTGGGAATCTCAGCCCCCCGTCTAATACACATCTGTCTATCCATCCATCTGGGGATATTCTGTTTCATTCAGGTCAGCTGATCACTGGAAAGATATTGACTAAACTAGGATTCAGAAGAGATGCTCAAAAATGTGCAAAGAGACGAGGAGGGATTGATTCACATGGAAAGAGCAAATTTCTAAATAAACATAAGTGTATCCTGGGAGGTGTTCCAAAATTTCCCATTGAAATATTGTTTTTTTTGATGGAACATGCCTTTTCAAATGAACATATTCATGAGAAAATGTGTGTTCCTTTCAAAAACGTGAAGCTTTGATGAGAAACAGAAGAATCTTGTGTTCCGTTTGGGGAGTTATTTTGGGTCAAAAATTATTTTTCTTTTTGCAGGAAATTAAAAAAAAGTTTTCAAATCCTCCTTCCCCTGGCAAAAAAATAATGACATTTATGGACCAGCCATCCTTATAATATTGCTAAAATATATATGTATCTGGATGAGCAATGGCTGACTGAGGACGAGACCTGCTTGAGGAATGAGAGGTGGCTTAGCAAAGATGTCCAAAAAGGTTCCCTCATTTAAAAAAAATAAATATTGTAAATATTACAAGAATATACATAGAACACTTTCTGCCCCATCCCACCCCCCATAACAGATACACATCTAAGGTCAACAGTCAAAATGTTGATAAAAATATTCATTAAACAAAAATCCACATTTGGGAAATGTTGTCCAGACACACTCTGGACTTAGAGCATGTCTACACTGGAGACCTTACAGCGACACATCTGTACCGATGCAGCCATGCTGCTGTAAGATCTCCCGTATAGCTGTTCTATGCCAACGGGACTGAGGTCTCTCATCAACATAATTAAACCACCCCCAACGAGTCGCGGTAGCTATGTTGGCCGTAGAGCATCTCCCACCGACATAGTGATGTCCATACCAGTGCTTCTGTTTTGTAACTTATGTCACTCAGGGGAGTGGTTTTTCACACCCCTGAGTGACATAAATTACACTGACAAAAGAGGTAGGGTAGACATAGCCTTAGTAGTCCATAAATACTTGTAAATGCCAGAGTGGAAGAGAGATTCTTGAGGGTGAGTTATGAGGAAGCTACTGCCTTGCCCAGGAAAGATCCCCTATAGATTCTTCACACAATGCACAGTCAACCTGTGGAACTCCTTGCCAGAGGATGTTGTGAAGGCCACGTCTATAACAGGGTTCAAAAAAGAGCTAGATAAATTCATGGAGGACAGATCCATCAATGGCAATTAGCCAGGATGAGCAGGGATTGAGTCCCTAGCCTCTGTTTGCCAGAAGCTGGGAATGGGTGACAGGGATGGATCACTTGATGATTCCCTGTTCTGTTCATTCTCTCTGGGGCACCTGGCATTGGCCACTGTCGGAAGACAGAATACTGGGCTAGATGGACCTTTGGTCTGACCCAGTATGGCCGTTCTTATGTTATGTTCTTATGTTCCTAACTGGGATTTTGGAACAAAGGAAATAGACCCTCTCCTGACCACGCCATCCCTCGTTCACTCTATGATGGAAGTTTTTACTCAGCCCTCCAACTCAGCTGGGTGCATGCAATAAAGCTGTGGCATTGGCCCTGGGTATATTAATGCTAAACTCTTAGCAGCCAGACACACAACACCATCAGGATGTTGTCTGTTTTATATTCAGATGGACACCTGGAGTATAGACACATGGCCAATTATTTTACATGCCTGTTACAAGCTCATAAATCACTTCCACAATGGAAGCAAATATTAAACATACAAGAATTGTGCTTTATGATCCAACTAGAGGAAAGAAACATCTCTCTTTTGGGTGCCACAAAAAAAGTATCACTGACTGGAATGCAGCGAGCTACCAAACTGAGCATTCCACTCTGAAAGGAAGTTGCTTAGTTGCCATTAATACCAATCACTTTGCCTAAAGACACAGAGAAGTCCACAGAGGACTTCATTGGTCCTCTGTAGATGACTCAGTCAAACCACTGATCCTGTCAGATGTGGATCCATAATGCCATGAGACCATGTAGACACATGGTGCCGTAATAACTGTTGTAGTGTGCTGGAGCATTCATTCTGCTTTACCTCTGTAGGTCTGGAGAATTAATTCTTGATGTAATAAAACAGCCCATTTCCATTAACACCTCTCCTCCAGTTCTATCAAACCACAGTGTTTAGAATTACAGGACGACCAGCAGGAGGTGCCGTGCCGGTGAGTCTTTGCTTTGCCTTAGGGAGTTCCTGCACTTGGGGGTGTGAAGAGACTGTTCCCGACAATGAATGTGCAGAAGAGGCAAGATTCTGTGGGCCCCAGACCTAGGTGGTATAGGGCCATTTGATCTACTGCAATACCATCAATGCAGATAGAATTAGTGTCTTTACAGCATTGTCATGAGGCTTTGGGTAAGGTTATAGTCAAAAGAGTCGCCCTGTTATAGGCAGTTCACACCACATCTTCCGGGCAAAGCCTGCGCTGATCTGCAGAGAATGTTTCTCTCAAATGTGTGGATCCCGCCAGCCGTAAGTCAGTGGCTGTGAATCATCTTTAACGCCTCCAGCCAGTCTTCCGACACATCCTGCTTTGGTTACTGCCGCCTGATTCATGCTCACAAGAGCTGTCGCTTTCAGATGAGAAATGAGTTCCCTCTGCCAGCTTCCTAACTCTTCCAAACAAGGGGATTTAGCACAGGATATTCTACGCTGTGTGTGTCGCTGTGTACGCAAGCATTGGGCAAGGTGGCTGGGTAGCGGTAAGAGATGTATGACCTTAATATTTGGGGGGTTTAAAACTATGTTGCAACTTGGTACGGGAATAGAATTCCATGATTCCCCACCGTTTTTATTTACAACATTCGCCACAGAGGCACAGACTGGCTTGCCACTGAGACTGCCTTCCTTGTTGGCTGGGCTGGAGGGACGCACCCAGCCCGTGCGGCCAGGACCTTGTTTGACATGCCAGGGGACCAACAGCAGGCCCCGAAGAGCCTGCTGAGGGCAGGCTCTTGTGTGCTGAGTCTGAGAGACCGAGTGCCCAGAAAGTGAGCCAGAGGAGAACTTCTGCGGAGGAGAGCATCCACCAGACTAAGAGGTGGCCATTTTGACACCCAGTCTGAGCCCCAGAGCCCTCCGCTCCACAGCGGAGAGTCAGAGCCCCAAGAAACTGCAGTAACTGTACAAACCCACCAGAGTTCAAAGCACCTGACACACCCTGGGAACTAGGGGCTGCCGGCCAGGGCTTGATCCTGCCTGAAATACCATCCTGATAGCCCCCCGGAATGGGCAGCCAAGGGCCAGCCAGGGCTCAATCTTTTCAGTACGATCTTAGGGTTTGGGTTTTTTTTTTTTTTTAAATACACATGTTCCTTTGTGTTTGTTATAGGACGTTCTGTGGCCTGTGTTACACAGGAGGTTAGACTAGATGGACATAACGTTCCCTTCTGGCCTTGCACAGAGAGACTTTAAAGACCTCCACGCATGATAAATCTGGCCCCTCTTATCAGCAATCATGGGTGCCACGTGGTCTGAGTGGCTGCTTTAGCCTTAGGACCCCTGAACTTCAGTCATTTTCCCATTTCCTTCCCTAAAGGAACACACCTCTGCCCCTCACGTATCTCCTCCAATTCCCTTATGCTCATCTGAACAAAGAGATTTTGAGTCTCAGCAACCAGCACCTCTTTACTTGCTAAGCTCCCTTGGGGGCCCATTACCTCCCTCCTCCACAACCTCTTCCTTATGGAGCTGCCGAGGGTTTTATGACGTGAATGTCTTTGGGGCTGGTTGAGGGTGGGAATGTGTGTGTCAGTGACTTTGGTGGAGCTGCAAAATTAACCCTTCACGTGCCATGCCTCTCGCGGCACATTCCATCCTCGCGCCGACCCGTGTTATTAGCACTCGATTTGCAGAGGTTGTGTTGCACTGCCTGAGCCTTGTAGCAATGAGGCCTCGGTGCTGGTTCCGGCATTCAGAAGTTAACTCTTTTACTGTTCTGTAAAGTAGCCCTTAGCATCCTTAGGTACTATGCGGAGCTGCTACGTGGTGTGTTAGGAGTGGTGCCCTGGCCTATTCTGCTATAAGGGGGCAAGCCCTGAGCCTGTCCCAGCTGTGTTGGGATGAAATGAATCTCCCGCAAAGCAATGCACTGATTTCCTTCTGCCCATACTGCAGGGTGCATTATGGGAGATGTAGTCCAGCCAGGGAGCCTGGCCCATAGGAGAGGATGGGTGCCGGAACTACATCTGCCATAAGGCAATGCACCATGGGGAACTGCAGTTTAATGTTGAATTGACTCCAATTGAAGTGTTTTATGTCATTGCACTGAATCAAAATGAAACGGTTGGGGTTCGGGAATGGCAAAATGGTTCAGGTCAATGGAAAAAGTCAAAACTAAAGTGGTTCAATGCTTCCAGATGGAAATGTTATGGAATTTCCATTCTGCAGAACATTTCAACTTTGCGTCCTGTTTCGGAACAAAAGCAGATGTTGAAATGCCAGCAGATCCTGCAGGACCCCAGGGATGCTCAACCATAATTGCAGTGCACAGAGTTCTCTGGTGGCTCATGGTGGTTCTGCACGCCGAACAATGCAACCCTTTGTGGGCTGGATCGCGGCGGGGGCAGGTCCACTCCCCCTTCCCCCACAGCATTTGTATTTTGAACATAAGAACATAAGAACGGCCGTACTGGATCAGACCAAAGGTCCATCTAGCCCAGTATCCTGTCTGCCAACAGTGGACAATGCTAGGTGCCCCAGAGGGAGTGAACCTAACAGGTAATGATCAAGTGATCTCTTTCCTGCCATCCATCTCCACCCTCTGACAAACAGAGGCTAGGGACACCATTCCTTACCCATCCTGGCTAATAGCCATTAATGGACTTAATCTCCATGAATTTATCCAGTTCTCTTTTAAACGCTGTTATAGTCCTAGCCTTCACAACCTCCTCAGGCAAGGAGTTCCACAAGTTGACTGTGTGCTGTGTGAAGAAGAACTTCCTTTTATTTGTTTGAAACCTGCTGCCCATTCATTTCATTTGGTGGCCCCTAGTTCTTATATTATGGGAACAAGTAAATAACTTTGCCTTATCTACTTTCTCCACATCAGTCATGATTTTATAGACCTCTATCATATCCCCCCTTAGTCTCCTCTTTTCCAAGCTGAAAAGTCCTAGCCTCTTTAATCTCTCCTCATATGGGACACATTACACTTCTTTTAAATCAAACTTGTTTCATCTTCTCTTGCACTATCTTCAGTTTATGAAGTAGCTGATACCCCTTTTCTGTGGTCTTTCAGAGATGAGATGACCTGGAGGGTGTGGTCAGTATTAGCTACCATCGTGACTGCCATCTTTCAACCAGATCGGGTAATGCCAGTTGCGGGGGGGGGTCTATTATCCCATCAAGGACACTCCCTGCCCCAGAGAGCTTCCAAACTAGGTAATCAGCACACAAAGATCCCGTGAAATCCTCCTGACAGGTATCCAAAAAAAGCCAGCAAGTATATTTTTTCTGGATGTCTTACATCAATAATAAATGAATACCCCCATTGAAAACAGGAACCAGGCTTATATCCTTAGGCTTTGCTGGCGCAGCAGAAATTGTATTACTGTGAAAAGAGAAAAGACAAGCGACTCCACTCCCCAAAATATCACCCAGATGCAAAGGAAGGAGAGGCCTGTGCTAAATCCTGATTAGATGGGATTCAGGTTTGATACCGCTGGCCCCAAAGAGCTTCTTTGTCCAAAGGCCCCACCGCTTTTCAAGGAGGAGGGGCTATGGTGGTGAGCTGTGAAGAGCGCTCTCTTTGCAGATGTGGGAGGGGGTTCATTGGACCACCAAAGAACGTTCCATCCAAATCGTGATGTCATGCTGAGCCTCTTGGGATGAAGCAGTGCAAGAAGGTCTGGTCATCTGTGATTTGTGATCCATACCCTAAGGTGTACGATACAAGTTCACTCTTGTGCCTGTATGAATTGGGTGTTGAAGGAGGTGCATTGCTTAGTGGTGGAATGCCAGAGTGGTTCAGACCAGCAGTCCATCTAGTCGAGTGACCCATCGCTGGCATTGGCTAGTACCAGTTGCTTCAGAGAAAGTGTCAGAAACCCCATAGGCAGCCATATGGGAAATCCCAGGGACAGGATTTTGGGAAAACCTACCCCTTGTTATCCTCCTGACTCACAACAGTTAGACCCTGAAGGCGGAGGGTTCCAAAATCCTTGGCTTTGGGTTCCTGTTTTTAATATTCAGTGCTGTAATTCTGAATGTTCTCATTATCCATATACATGTCCAGTTTCCTCTGGTCTGCTGCTCAGCTGTGGGCCTCGACAACATCTTGTGGCAATGAGTTCCACAGGCAAATTGTGTGTGTGTTGAAAAAGTGCCCTAAGAGAGGACTACCTATCTTCTTATGGATCTCCTAAGAGAGCAACAGTAGTGATATTTTGCTTTTATATAGAACCTTTCATCCCTAGATCTCAAAGCCCCTGACAAAGGGGTGTAAAGACTAACGTAATTTTACATAAGGGGTAAGAAGTAAGGAAAATACGCTGTCAGTGCTGCGTAAGCTAACACTGCTTTGCTCCTGCTGCAAGTCTGTTGAGGTTGAGTTTGCTCACTGACATGCTGTGCCTGGGATCTTGAGAACTGAACACTTCTACTAGTGGAGGTAAAGGAGTCACTCTGCCAGAGGTCAGTTAATAGACTCTTATCTTCATTAGAACCAGACACTACGGGAAGATGCTCATTCACATTAAGTCAATGTGTTTTACACATGCTGAGACCCCTATGGGGGTGGGGGTAGAATCCATCCGTGGGTTGTGCTGCTGTGGGCAAGGAGATCATGAAGGTGAGTTGGGACTTTCCCACAGTTTGGGGTGTTGACTGGAGAAGCTTCCTTATAGATTTGCAGCCACTTCTACTTCTCCCAGCCTTGCTGTTTGTTTGCACCACAGTCCCCCACCCCCAGTCCTACGTTATAACATCTAAAATTCCCGCTATGATTTCATTTGGAGAGGGCACTGCTATGCTAAACTGTTGGCACAGTGCTCCTGGCTAGGGTGACCAGATAGGAAATGTGAAAAATCGGGACGGGGGTGGGGGGGTAATAGGAGCCTATATAAGAAAGACCCCAAAATCGAGACTGTCCCTATAAAATCAGGACATCTGGTCACCCTACTCCTGGGCAGTGGTCAACAGCTGTTGTGCTCCACTGAATGCCTCTGCTGCCCAGTCTGGAATGGAGAGTCTACACAGGGGAGAGGCCTGGCCCTCGTGTCAGCTGGGAGGGCTGGTGAGCAGAGGAACAGAGCAGGTGGTGGGGTAGGGATGCAGTACATGCCAGAGGACCCTAGGGGGAGCTGAAGGGGAGGTGTCAGGAGGTGGGAGTGGAGAAGCGAGTGAGGGGGGGTGGGAACTCTTGGACTTCTTGGGAGTTTGCTGGGGGAGGGAAAAGAATCCAGCGTAATTGTGGTGCTAAGCGCTCGCTTCCTGGCGTCAGAACCCAAGCAGGGTGCTGACCCCATTCCAAGCCAGCAGGAGCAGTGAGCTCTTGGGCTCCCATCTGTCTAGCAAACACCCTGGTGGAAAAGGTGATGCCAACAGGAGTGGAATTCCCCAAGTGGCCGCTACTGCGCGGAGGGACGTACCGTTCCCAACTCCCTGCGCCAGTGGGGAGGGCGTTGCTCTTGAGTCCCTCCTCGGAGGCTCCTGAGAGCAGCTGTTGAGGCTCTGGTGGTGCGACCGATACATGTTGCTGCTGGCTAGCCCTAGGGTCACCGTCACATGTCAGCTTTGCCTGTCCATCCCCAGTTGTCATCAGCCCTAGATAATCGCACGGACAGAGGCTCTGGCAGGAGCCCCAGCCCAGCTTGGTCATGGTGACACAGGCCCCACAGCTCTTTGAGCAACATGCTCTACAGGGGAGGAAATGGGCAAAGGTCTAGGAGTGCCCTCCCCAAGACCTGGCCTCGATCGCTAGTGTGTGGTGAGTCTCCAGGCAGACTAGGTGCCTATTCAGAGCTGGCTGAGGTCTAGTCTCTTTCTCCTCCCTTAGAACAATACAACGCCCCCTCTCTCCTCACTGGGATGCCTGGCTGGTCCCTTCCAGCAGCTCCCAGGTGCCCTGAGCAGCGCTCAGCCTGAGCACGTGGGTTCCTTAACGAGCCATTGTGCAAGCTACCTAATGCCATTGCTCGAACAGAGTCCAGCTGCAAGTCTCTGCCTGCAGAGCGTAGCGTTGTGCCGGGCCGCCCAGCGCACTTGGAGAGAAGGGCTTTGTCCCTGGGGGACGGAGTCATTCCTGTTTCCTGCTCTTCACGCGGAGTTGGAATCCAGGTCTGAAAAGACAGAGAGGGAAAGTGAGATGACTCCAAAATGCAGAGGTGCATGAATGCACCAGAATGTAGGTAGACATGCACACATGCACGCACACGTATGTACACAAGTCCACATGTCCAACATGCAATTGCACACACATGCACAACATGCAGACACACATGGTGGGCAGACCCATGGGAACAGATTCACCTGAGATCCTCCACTGGAGGAGGGGCTTCTGGCAGTGGAAAACGCATTAGGGACATCACCTGCCACCTGCGTCCATCAGGGGGGTCCCACAAGCTGCCAGCCCAGTGCCACAGGTGAGCGGCACTGGTTGGCAAGGGAGTGTTGCTATGGCAGCTGGGACAGTTGCTGATTCAGCATATTACTTGGCAGAGCTCCTGTCAGGCTCTGAAACTCTAGCAAACATCCTCGGGGAGCAGTGGTGCAAACAGGAGTGGACCCCGCCCCCCAACATGCAGCCCCCACTGTTGCAGGGGAGGTAACATTTCCAGCTCCCTGCCCCAGTGGGCAAGGTCTGAAGGTACAGGACAATAAAGGCAAAGCATGTTTAGCAAATTAAGGCCTTGGCTACACTCAGGACTTGCCAGCGCTGCCCCCTATCCGAGGGGAGTAGCAGCGCTGCGAGGGAGCATGAAGCGCTGCAGGCTCTGATTACACTGGTGCTTTACAGCACTGCACTCGCTGCGCTCGGGGGGGGGCGGCGTTTTCACACCCCTGAGCGCAGCAAGTTGCAGCGCTGTACAGCACCCGTGTAGCCAAGGCCTAAGAGCCAAATGAACAGCATAGATTTTTTTTGTTAAAGGAACAGATGGAGCTAACATTTCAACAGCGCACCTAGAGAATTCCCCATAATGGGAGCCCTGAGACTGTCCCCCACACCCCCATTTTCCTCCTCTTGCCCCCCATCTGCGCTGGAAACCTACCCCCCCCCCCCCCCCCCCCCCGCCGCTAAGAGGAAGCATTTGTCTGCAGCAAGGAAAAAATCATAATTAACCAGGCAATGAATGTCCTTTCCTTCCCCGCCCCATAAAACATGAGCAATCTACCTAAGAGCAAATGCAGACAGCCCGGGGACCTGTATAAAGCACTGACAAGCGCCTATGTGCATTGCACACTGGAGCCTGGGAATACAAAACGTGCCAAGCCTAGCAATCTCCCAGCCCCCAAGCCTAGGGAGAGGCAGAGCTGGTTAATTAAAGAGAATAGAAAGAAATCGGGGGGGAGTTGAAGCACTTAAAGGCAACTGATGCCTCCCAGCAAACCTTGAAACACTCACTCTTCAGGAGCAAGTCTACTTTCCTGTGAAGTGCTGATGTCTTTAATTCTCCCTTGCCTGGTTCTTTACTGCTACGGACATTTGCAGAAAGAGATCCTTTGTTTCTTCATTGGCTTATATCTCTCTTGACGCTTGGAGATGAGAAGCAAACCAGCACCCAACACATTGTGCTAAGCTGTTGTAGCTGAGAATGGAGAGAAAAGAAACACTGTGAACCCAAGAGCAGAAATAGTTCATTTAGTGTCCAATTTTCAGATGGGCTTTAATGGGCCTCTTTATTCCTGTGGGTGCAAAATTTCGCCCCCGGAGTTTAGTTGCATCTCAAACCTGGATGATCACTTATGAGAGGGGTAGCCGTGTTAGTCTGAATCCACAAAAACAGCAAGGAGTCCGTTGGCACCTTAAAGTCTAACAGATTTATTTGGGCATAAGCTTTCATGGGTAAAAAACCCATTTCTTCAGATGCATGGAGTGAAAATTACAGATCCAGGGATAAATATATTTGCACGTGAAGAGAAGGGAGTTACCTCACAAGTGGAGAACCAGTGTTGACAGGGCCAATTCAATCAGGGTGGATGTAGTCCACTCCCAATAATAGATGAGGAGGTGTCAATTCCAGGAGAGGAAAAGCTGCTTCTGTAATGAGCCAGCCACTCCCAGTCCCTATTCAAGCCCAGATTAATGGTGTTAAATTTGCAAATGAATTTTAGTTTTGCTGTTTCTCTTTGGAGTCTGTTTTTGAAGTTTTTTTGCTCAAGTATGGCTACTTTTAAATCTGTAATAGAATGACCAGGGAGATTGAAGTGCTCTCCTACTGGCTTTTGTATGTTACCATTCCTGATGTCCAATTTGTGTCCATTTATTCTTTTAAGTAGAGACTGTCCAGTTTGGCCAATGTACATGGCAGAGGGGCATTGCTGGCACATGATGGCATATATCACATTAGTAGAAGTGCAGGTGAATGAGCCCCTGATGATGTGGTTGGTTCCTATGATTGTGTCACTAGAGTAGGCAATGGGGTTTGTTACAGGGATTGGTTCCTGGGTTAGTGTTTCTGTGGTGTGGTGTGTAATTGCTGGTGAATATTTGCTTCAGGTTGGGGGGTTGTCTGTAAGCGAGGACCGGCCTATCTCCCAAGATCTGTGAGAGTGAAGGATCATTTTCCAGGATAGGTTGTAGATTGTTGGTGATGTGCAGGAGAGGATGATCACTTAGATACCCAGGTTCTTGTCTGCATCCACAGACCAGGGACATAGGCATGAGTGACCTGAGATTATGGTCCCAAAATTTATCCCCTTGCAATCTGAGCCCATAGAAATGGAAACCATTGTCTGAGAATCTGATCGGTAAAGATCAACTGATACTCCATGGGAAATCTTTGTGCAAAGCCCTCAGCTGGCAAGGAGGGATTCAGATCCAAATTTATCTGAATTTGGGGGGGGGGGGCAGGGTTGGATCCAGGGTTTCAGAATAATAATTAGCACTTATATGGGGAGCTTCTTATTTTAGGATCTCAAGGGTACTGCCATCATACAATACCTTAGCTTTCATCTGTCCACCACCAAGATGGAGAAGAGAGAGATTCTCCCTAGATCACCTGGAATGCCTCAGTTTTGTCGTTAGTCCTACAAATAAGACCCTCATAACAAGCAATTTCTGCTGTATCAACATAAGGCTTTTCAAAATGGGACATAAGAGTTTCCCCACTTTTGGAGACTGTCCCTGTGTACAACCAAGAGCCAACTACAGTCCTGTCTTTGACTTTTTGTTGTGTTTTTAGTGAATTTGTTTTGCCAGAAGCTGGGAATGGGTGACGGGATGACTCACTTGATGATTGCCTATTCTGTTCATTCACTCTGGGGCACCTGCCATTGGCCACTGTCAGTAGACAGGATACTGGGCTGGATGGACCTTTGGTCTGACCCAGTACGGCCGTTCTTATGTCCAGTCTTGGAGTCTTTAAATCCCACCTTCCCTCCAGCATGGATTTCATGCAACAAGAAGTTCCTGCAGCGCTGATGTTAGTCTGTATCCACAAAAACAACGAGGAGTCCAGTGGTACCTTAAAGACTAACAGATTTATTTGGGCATCAGCTTTCATAGGTAAAAACCCACTTCTTCAGATGCATGGAATGAAAATTACAGACAAAGTATATTTATGCCTGTATCTATTATATTATATAAATAAATATAAATATAAAGAACATAAGAATGGCCATCCTGGGTTGGACCAATGGTCCATCTAGCCCAGTATCCTGTCTCCAACAGTGGCCATATCAGAGCTTCAGGGGGAGTGTACAGAACAGAGCAATTTATTGAGTGATCCACCTCTGTCTTCTCCTCCTGGCGTCTGGCAGTCAGAGGTTTAGGGTTGCCTCAAGCATGGGGTTGCATCCTTGCCCATCTTGACTAATAGCCATTGATGGACGTATCCTTCATTTTTTGAATCTGGTTATACTTTTGGCCATCACAACATCCCATAGCGATGAGTTCCACTGATTGAATGCACATTGAGAGAAAAAGTACTTCCTCTTTCAACACTGAATAATATTTTCTAGTAACTTTTCTTTACTAGAAAATCATCACAATAGATTTTTAAAGAAGGAAACAGACGAGACAACCAAGAATTGAACCTTGTCACATTTTTCAGTGGAGGAATTACTACCAGGAACCAAAAACAGAAGCTTGAGGGATTGGAGAGGAACCGTCAGAAGAGAGAACCAAGTATACACTGGCATCTCTATGGATGTGATCTTGGCAAATGGAGTGCTCCACAATTTTGAAGGCTACAGTGAGGTCAGGAAGGATAGAAAGCCTTTGTCGGCAGAAAGGGAGTGGACATTAATGACTTGGAAGAACGTGGCTTCCAAACAATGACCAGAGAAGGAACTCAGATTGAAAATAGTCTGTGGTGGTCAGAGAGATCAGAGAGGGCTCCATTCTCAAGTGCTTACAATTGAAGTTTATAGATGGGCCAATGATTAAAGATACGTGTCCATGTAGGATGTCAGCAAAGTACTGGTCTAGTGGTCAGCCCTAGAGTTGGTTGAGAATTTTTCAGTGAAAACCACCTGTCCATTGAAATCCAAACATTTATCAGGAAGGTTTCTCAGGTCCAGGAACTCAAATTTCAAATGAGTGGCCCCACCACCCCAAAAGGCAGTAACCTGGTCATCAGGGCATTCAACTGGGATGTGAAGGACTCAGGTTCAAGTCCATATTGTGCCTGATTTGATCCTCTGTTTCCCACATCCCAGAGGAGCGCCCTCACTACCTGACTATTCTTCAGTGGGTTTCTCTTTCCTTTCGAAAGGTCTCAGTTTCAACCTGAAGCAGAACAGAAAAGCATCTCGACATCTCAAAAACTTTCACAGGTCGAGAAAATCGTTTTCCACCCAGCTCTAGCTAACATTCTGAAACCGGAAAACACAGGTTAGATTCCTGATCTAGGAGCCATTCTTCAATGAGCTGCTCATCTTGAAATGTAATCCTTTCTGGCCCAGCATCAGAGACTTTACAAATAAATATGGTTCCCCAAACACACCTGGTTTTCATGGTGCCATATCATCCGGTTTTATAGCAGCTGAGTCTGAACTGTTTCCAAATTAGACTCCAAAGTCAATGTTAGCTTAAGAGGGGAAAAAAAACAAAAGTTTATTTTTAGCCTTTGGGGAAAAAAATCTAGCTCTTTCAGCGTATAAATCAAACACTCTTTTCGGAAAACAAATCCACTGCTGGAACTTGGTTCAAAAGGACATGCAAAAATATCTTGCTATGTTTTAGCTTTCAATAGCTAACACATTTTAATTGGTCACCTAGCAGCACTAAGTATCCTCTCCACTGGAGCTGAAATAATGTTGGAGAAAGGGGAAATACTTAGGCTCGCACATAATTCAATTTATGAGCCACAAGGGGTCAGTGCAAAGAATTTGGGTTCACTTGAGATACAACCCAGCTTTACGGGTATGGATCCATAACATATAAACCATTCAGGTGAATCATAGAATCATAGAATATCAGGGTTGGAAGGGACCTCAGGAGGTCATCTAGTCCAACTCCCTGCTCAAAGCAGGACCAATTCCCAACTAAATCATCCCAGCCAGGGCTTTGTCAAGTCGGGCCTTAAAAACCTCCAAGGAAGGAGATTCCACCACCTCCCTAGGTAAACCATTCCAATGCTTCACTACCCTCCTAGTGAAATAGTGTTTCCTAATATCCAACCTAGACCTCCCCCACTGCAACTTGAGACCATTACTCCTTGTTCTGTCATCTGCCACCAGCCAAGCTCCATCCTCTTTGGAACCCCCCTTCAGGTAGTTGAAAGCAGCTATCAAATCCCCCCTCATTCTTCTCTTCTGGAGACTAAACAATCCCAGTTCCCTCAGCCTCTCCTCATAAGTCATGTGCTCCAGACCCCTAATCATTTTTGTTGCCCTCTGCTGGACTCTTTCCAGTTTTTCAACATCCTTCTTGTAGTGTGGGGCCCAAAACTGGACGCAGTACTTCAGATGAGGCCTCACCAATGTCGAATAAAGGGGAACGATCATGTTCCTCCATCTGCTGGCAATGCCCCTACTTATACAGCCCAAAATGCCGTTAGCCTTCTTGGCAACAAGAGCACACTGTTGACTCATATCCAGCTTCTCGTCCACTGTGAGCGGGGAGGGATAGCTCAGTGGTTTGAGCATTGGCCTGCTAAACCTAGGGTTGTGATTCAATCTTTAAGGGGGCCATTTAAGGATCTGGGGCAAAAATCTGTCTGGGGATTGATCCTGCTTTGAGCAGCAGGTTGGACTAGATGACCTCCTGAGGTCCCTTCCAACCCTGGTATTCTATAATTCTTTTAAATTAATCAAAGAACAATTAAAAACATATTTAAGGATGAGCTGACCTAGTATGGTTTTGGTCATTAAGAATTTTGTCAGTCAGGTTTGGGTGGTGCAATCTCTCTACAGCTGTCATCATGCTGAGATCTGTGAAAGTCCCTTTGCTTGAGACATCGAAGCTACAATTTTCAGTTCTCACTCAAGCCCATCAAGAAATGTATTTTATTTGTTTCGGTCAAACATTTCGGTGGAATTTTGTGTTGTTTTATCTAAAAATTGAAAACCTGGAAACTAACTTTTTTTTTCAGTTTTCGGCAACCAAATCCCGAAAAATGTTCAGGTTTGGGTTTTTTGCTGAAAACACAACAAATATTGATGAACACAGACAATTTCTCATAAAACCTATTTTGTCCAAAAGGATTTTTTTTGGGTGGGGGAGGGGGTTTGTAAAAAAAGATGTTCAGCAAAAAATTTCCAACTAGCTCCAGATCTCAGCATTGACTTAACTCTCCTCCCTTTGCCTTCAGCGGGAACAGAGTTAGATCAATGCGGAGTGCTTTTGAAAATGCCTTCCTAAAACTGAAGAAAGCCAATATGCTGCGGTGAAAGAACCTTTCACGGGACAAGTAGTGATGTGTGAAATAGCATAGTAAAACAGGTCTTTAATCTTTAATGTCTATGGCCCATCTATCACAGCCCTGAGCAGGTCGTCAGGAAAACCCAAGAAAAATAGTAAGCTATAGCAAAAGGAACACAGCTCCGAGTAAGTCCATGCAGTTGCCTTTTCATCCCGATCTTGCACTGTATCAGTTTTGTTACATGGACATAGAATAGCACCATGACTATAAACTGAGCTATGGCCCCATTGCAAACATTGTAAAGCAAGCTAGCCGGGATATCCTGGAGGGATTAGGAAGGCTGCACAGCTAATAAATTAATGTGCCATTCAAAGGAAATTTGCAGCCAATGGTATCCTTTCTTCTTTTTTTTTCTTTAAACCTATCTGCTGGTGATTTCCAGCCCTGCTTTGTTCAAACAGCCATACACAGAATCCAACAGAGTGGGGAGGGGAGGGGGAAAGTTGGAGACCACTACTGAATCCACCCTGCAAAAAAAATTTTATTGTGAATAAAAGTTCAGCTGTGTGGGAGGAAGGATGCTGTGCAATGCAAACACTGCCTTTAGTTTACCTTAAAATAGCAATTATGTTATTTGGCCCTTTTCCAGTCAGTTGAAACCAAAGATCACAAATCACTTTCAGCCTCACAACACTCCGGGGCTTAAGTAGTATCACCCCAATTTTGCAGTTTCCCTGGCACCCAAAGCTTCATGCAGTCAAATCCAGGGCACAGCTTGAATTAGAACCCTAGGACACACAACCCACTGCTGAAACCACTAGAACATAGAATCATAGAAGATCAGGGTTGGAAGGGACCTCAGGAGTATCCAGTCCAACCCCCTGCTCAAAGCAGGACCAACACCAACTAAATCATCCCAGCCAGGGCTTTGTCAAGCCTGACCTTAAAAACCTCTAAAGAAGGAGATTCCACCCCCTCCCCAGGTAACCCATTCCAGTGCTTCACACCCTCCTAGTGAAAAAGTTTTTCCTAATATCCAACCTAAACCTCCCCCACTGCAACTTGAGACCATTACTCCTTGTTCTGTCGTCTGCTACCACTGAGAGCAGTCTAGATCCATCCTCTTTGGAACCCCCCTTCAGGTAGTTGAAGGCTGCTATCAAATCCTCCCTCATTCTTCTCTTCTGCAGACTAAACAATCCCAGTTCCCTCAGTCTCTCCTCATAAGTCATGTGCTCCAGCCCCCTAATCATTTTTGTTGCCCTCCGCTGGACTCTTTCCAATTTTTCCACATCCTTCTTGTAGTGTGGGGCCCAAAACTGGACACAGTACTCCAGGTGAGGCCTCACCAATGCCAAATAGAGGGGAATGATCACGTCCCTCGATCTGTTGGCAATGCCTCTACTTATACAGCCCAAAATGCTGTTAGCCTTCTTGGCAACAAGGGCACACTGTCGACTCATATCCAGCTTCTCGTCCACTGTGACCCCTAGGTCCTTTTCTGCAGAACTGCTGCCTCGCCACTCGGTCCCTAGTCTGTAACAGTGCATGGGATTCTTCCATCCTAAGTGCAGGACTCTGCACTTGTCCTTGTTGAACCTCATCAGGTTTCTTTTGGCCCAATCCTCTAATTTGTCTAGATCTCTCTGTATCCGATCCCCACCCCCCCACGCAGCGCTAATTCCTGATGATCACTGAAACGGGGACCTGAGTTTTAGAAGGTGGCTAGAGATGCCACTCCTAGTGGAGATGTCAGCTCCCGAACTGCATTGCTTCACGTGAAGATGGTTAGACACAGACTCCCCAGCAAGATGAGGGCCCCACCGTGGTGCAGCATGGCCTACTGGGCAGAGTGCTGGATGGGGTTTGTGGCACGCTGGAGTCTACCCTAGCTCTCCTTAGGCAACTTGCCTTCCTCCCCATGCCTCATTTATAAAGGGGAAGGTGGGTAATGATACTGACTTCCTTTGTAAAGTGTTTTGCGATCTATGGATGAAAAGTGGTATACAAGAGCTAAAGGGGTATTATTGTTGTTTGGTACTGTCCATACATAGTAAGGACACTCCCTAGCCTGAAGTGCATACAATCTAGGTAGACAAGACAGATGATGGGTGGGGAAAAGGAACTATTATCCCCATTTTACAGATGGGAAAACTGAGGCCCAGAGACCAAATGACTGGTCCAAGGGGCCTGTGAAAGAGCCAAGAACTGAACTCAGAGTCCCCATTCACAGTCTTAACCCCAAGACCAGCTTCCTCAATAAGATGTACAGCTGTCAGCTTACCTCCTGAGGGAAGAGAGACCCTAGGGTGAAATCCTGAAGCCCATTGGAGTCAGTGGTGTTTTGCCATTGGCTTAAGTGAAGCCAGGATTTCACCCCTAAAATCTTATCTTTGCTGATTGTTGATGGCCTGTGTCACTGCGTAGGATGTCCACATGGCTCAAGTAAGAATCCTGCTCAGCTGGCACCCTCGGGAGCTGTTGGATGGGCATGGAGTGATCCTCTCCTCTTCACTGCCCATCCATTCTTTTGCTCCTCCTGCTGTCGTGGCCTGTAAGAGCCCAGAGCGATGCCAGTTGTCTTGAGGGTATTTTACTGAAATGCAAAATGGACTAAGAGCATCATTTTGCATTGGTCACCAACCAACAACATCAGAGAGATTAGAACTGGTCCAGGCTTCTTTTTGGGTATCAACACGAAGAACCAGCTCATGTGCAAAACAATCTCTTTCTTTTTCAGCTTTTACTGTAAAGCTGCCAGGGTACAGAGGGGCTGTTCGTTCCTTTCTGTAGCCTGAGTTAATGTCAAGCCAACATTTTATGGTTCCTATCTGCACAGCCTTCCAGTAAAACCATCTCATCAGGGTGCAAATTGCTTGAGAAAGCTTTAGCACAGACAAAAACACCTTACGTACAACAGTATCCATTGCATTGAGAAAGCAGAGGTTTAAAATAGAGTTTACAGGCATAACTTTTCAATCCACTTGAATGCTGATGTTGCAAGACAGTTTTAAGGTCAGCAAAATAATGCTTAACATCTCCTGGAACCGTTACCTCTTCTGAAGTTCCAGAGGAGCAAAAACAGGCAACCACAATGTTGTATCGTAATGACAATTTATTGCAGCCTAGCATCTTTCATATAAAGTCATCACAGATGCTCCCTGGCCAGTTACAGTCTAAACAACAAGGGAAGCACTTAAAACTGTGATCTTGTGTCTGTCTATTGTAATTATGTATGTCTGTGCTTATGAATTATTACCGGTAAGACAGGAGCACATCAAGGACCCCAGCTGCAATCAGGGTGTCATTGTGTAGGCACTGTACGTGCATAGACAAGAGACATTCCCTGCTCCAAGGAGCTGATGATTGGTGGGGCTGGTAGCACCACCTAAGGTTGCTTGACATATCCCATTCTAACATCCTGTTTTCAGTTGCTTATCACTTTAACCATTAGGGCCTGAAATTTTCCCTGGGTCTCTGTCCTGGCTGATTTATTTTAAAATTTCATAATTAAACAGGCAGAGCATGGGAGAATGTCAGCTTTGTTGTTGTTATCCCCATTTTACAGAATGGGAATGGAGCGAGACATTGCAGCTGGGGAAAACAACCATAGTTCCATAGACCGCCAAAGGTCACACGGGGACCATACATTGATCCCACATTTCCTGCATCCCAGACCAGTGGATTAACTACAGGTCCATCACCTTCCATTCACCTACGATAGGAATCAAGAAGCGAACGATAACCAAGATTGGGATGAGTGAGGATGTTGGGAGTCTCCGGCTGAGGTTGGTTTGTTGGGTAGTTTTATTCTGCAGCTGGTTCAGATTTTGCATAATGCCTCACCCGTCATTTTGTAGCTTGGAGAAACTCTTGACTAGCTTGAATTGCTGATTGGTCAGTAAGTTGGAATGGTTTGCCAGCAAGAGTGGAAAGAAACTCAAGAAGGGCTTGATCCAATAGGAGTCTTTCCATTGACTTCATTGGCCTTTAGATTAGGTGCCTAGACCCCAGTTCATCAAAGTACTGAAGCATATGCTGAACTTTTGGTATGTAACCAAGCCCATTGGAGTCAATGGGGACTACTCATAGGTCAGCAAAGTACTGCAACATGTGCTTAACTAAGGCCTTTCCTGAGCAGAGATTTTTCTGGCACTAACCCAACACTGAATTTGGCCCATCCCAGACTGTAAAACCAACGTCTCTCTGCCTGTTGTGACTGGCTAAAGAAAGAGCTCATGACAGAGACAAGGTAAGGAGATGGCTTTTATTTCCCCAACTTCTGTTGCTGAAAGAGACCAGCTTTTGAGCTCCAGAGAGCTGTTCTTCAGGTCTGGGAAAGGTGATTAGAGTGTGTCTCATATCCTGGGACCAACACAGCTGCAACAACACAGCATAAATTGATCAGCTCATCCTGGTAGGTAAAAATCTCTGTGTCCAGGGGCTCACCAAAGGACTTAGCCACCCTCAAGTAGGGGAAGGACAGACGTTCCAGAACTTTTCATAGATTCATAGATTTATAGATTCTAGGACTGGAAGGGACCTCGAGAGGTCATCGAGTCCAGTCCCCTGCCCGCATTGCAGGACCAAATACTGTCTAGACCATCCCTGATAGACATTTATCTAACCTACTCAACAGAGATGGAGATTCCACAACCTCCCTAGGCAATTTATTCCAGTGTTTAACCACCCTGACAGTTAGGAACTTTTTCCTAATGTCCAACCTAGACCTCCCTTGCTGCAGTTTAAACCCATTGCTTCTTGTTCTATCCTTAGAGGCTAAGGTGAACAAGTTTTCTCCCTCCTCCTTTTGTTATGCTTAGGCCACAAGCCTATTGTTGTTTAAAGTCTTTTGTGTGAGAACAATAGATTATTATGGACATCAGGGCAGCTTTTCCTTCTCCCTGTAACAGCATGGAGGAACTAACAAAATCTTTATCTCCCCCGTCAATGACAAACACAAGCTGGGGCTTCTCTCTCTAACCAATGGCATACAAACAGAATTTGTTCTGAGCTAACAGCAGGAAGTGCATAGGAAAGGAAGCATAACATAACTAGACCTCTTCCAGTAACCTTCTTCCCTGGGTAAGCCCCAGTCATTTAGAGTGATGACTAGGGGTTGGGGTGGGGCTGCAGGGAGCAGGGGACGGCCAAAAGTTGGGTGTGCTTCATTCACTGCAAACATCTTACAAAACAAAACAAATCCCGGATGTCAATTTGAGCGTCTCATGCTGCTGGGTCTGTAAAACAGACTGCGATGCTGTGGGAGACGAGGTCTGGCCTGCACAGATGATACAGCAGCTTCTGCTGCAGACGCAGAATTATTAGAGATGGAAAAGGCCCCTGGAGCCGCCTCGCTCCCACAAGCTAGCACAGGGTTGCTGCAAGCAGAGGTTTTTCCCTGTCGTATTTTTGAAATCTATTATTGTTGCTGCTCTTTGGGAACCCTCTCTGCCTGCCCTGTAGCATCCTGGCTGGATTAATGGGGTGCTGCACAGACTCCCTGCCTCAGTTTCCCCTCTCAGGAACTTCACTTTGGGCATCCGTGAGGCTTGACTCAGTAATACCCTCCTGAGGAGTTGCTTATTACGAAACCTCCTACAAAAGGGGCCATAACAAAGAGTCCCAAATAAACAAAAGGTGCTTCTGGCTTTCAAGGTTCCTCCGGAGCCTGTCCTCCAAGCAATGTTCTCAGTCCCTTCAGGCATGCCTCTCAGCCTTTGTCTCTCCTCATGGCAGGAGCTCCAGCCTTTCTCCTGGAACCTGAGTAGTTCAAGCAATTATTGTCCCTCTCCTTACCAGAAACACCCAGCTCCCCTCCTGGATTCAAGTTTCTGTATCTCCCTCAGCTGGCCCCACTTAGTCTCAGGCTGAGAAGGTTTGGCAACCTTCTCCTGCTGGTGTCTGCACCAAGCTAACTCAGGGCCCTGCAGGAGCCGTCTTTCTCCGTTCAGTGTCTGCTATGAGGGAGGAGGCAGGATTTATACTGGTCCCCTTCTCCCAGCTCATCCCCGATTGGTTGAGTGAGAAGAGAGCCTGGCCCCGCCCTTTCTCTGGGAAGAAATCCTGCTGCTGTTTCTTTTAGGGTCCAAGGCCAAACACTCCCTACTCCCAGAACCGCTTCCCCTCTCCCAGTATCTTCCAGGTCCTTGTAGCTATAATCAGACCTTTCAACTCTTAAAGAGCCAAGCCAGGTGGCCGGGTGGACTGACCACTAGGGAATACTTCCCTTAAGGGGCAGAGTTCCCCATCACAAACCCCTAGGGGCCCTGACTGAGATCAGGGCTCCATTGTTCTATGCAACGTACAAACACATAATATGAGAGAGGCCCTGCTCCCAAGAGCTTACAAGAGAGACAAACGGTGAAAGAAGAAACAGAGGCACAAAGAAGGGAAATGAATTACCCTACATAACACAGCATGTCAGGGGCAGAACTGGGAATAGGAAGCAGGGGTCCTGCCTCCCGATGCAGGGCTCCACCCACCGGACCACACAGTCTCACACCACTTTTCTCAAATGTACTTTCTAATTACTCAGTTACTTGGCTAGCTAGTCAATAACCCCACTGATTGCACAGTTAGTCACCTCAGCCAGAGTGGAGTTGTGGAGGTGCTAATGCAGTTGAGGTAGGATGCCCAGACAGCAAGTGTGAAAAATCGGGACAGAGGGTTGGGGGTAATAGAAGCCTATATCAGAAAAAGACCGAAAAATCGGGACTGTCCCTATAAAATGGGGACATCTGGTCACCCTAAGTTGAGGGGAAACAGTGCTGGGTCTTCAGCGAGGTGGTTGCTAGGACAAAGCTCCTGCAATGCAATGGACAGGCATAATTTCTACAAAATTTCATTTAGTCAACAATGTTCCAACCAGCTTGAAATTACCCCAAAGTGTAAATCACAGCACATTTTGGGCTCAAAACATAATGCGTTACCAAAAGAATAAGACGTTGATTAATCAGACAGGGCTGTAATAAGATGATATACTCAATGTCAACCTTGTGTTGTTAGCTGTCCTGTTCCCAAATTGTGATCCATGGACCACTGGAGTCCTGTGAAGATCTGGCTCCCCCTGTGATGTTAGTTCTTCCACTTACCGCCAACTGCTAAATTTATTTGAAGAAGCAAACCCTCTGTCGAATGAAACTTCGTCTCATAATCTGACCGGTTCTAAGGGTGATGTGAAAGAATCAATGTTTGGGTTTTCTTTTGTTTTTTAAAGTCTGCTAGACGGATTATACAGCTGCGTCTTCCTGGCTTCCAGCAGCACTCAGTAAACATTGGAAAGAAATATGAATGTGGGGAATTGACACTGAGAAGATCCAATGACAGGTTAATGTTGCAGTGTTAAATGATTGCCATAAAATAGCCAACCCCCATAAAAGTTTATTGCAAGATGGCCTTTGCTCCAAAGGAAACTGAAACAAGTGCTTCCCAAAAAAGTGGAATTCCTGCTGTAAATACATCCATTTCAGAAGCACAATCTATAGAGTGGTCTGTGTGGTTTTCTGTCTTGGCTTGCTACTCTCCCCCCTTCCTGTTTTTAGAATCTATTCTTCTCCTCTGGCTCCTCCCCACAGCCAAGCCTCTCTTCCATTGTGCTGCTTGTTGTACAATTACTGCACATTGTTTTCTTTGCGTGTGCTCCTGCCTCCTTTATATAGCCAGAGCCAGATCTGCCCTGGTTTCTCTGCTGCGTGATTTCAGCCTCCAGTCAATTGCATTACACCTTCCAATACAACTGCCATCAGCCCCAGGGCCAGTTCCTTTCTGAGATTGCCTTTACACTTCATCATGCAGAAGAGGGCCTTGAGTCACTGGGCTAACTCCAGGCCTACAGAGGAAAGGCTTTACCAGAGGTATAAAAATTAAAGAGGTGCAATTGGTTGCATTCGTCACCTTCAGGATGACATCCTATTAAGCCCAGCAACTCCTGGTCTGCGGCTCCCATCCATCACTAACTCGAAGTGGCAGGCAGACCAAGTCCGAAAGGAATCAGCAAGAAGTGAAAAGTCTGTGATGGAGCATTTGTGCAAGATGCACCTCTTCTTATAAGGGGGAGGGAGAAAATTGTTCTCCTTAACCGCTGAGGATAGGACAAGAAGCAATGGGCTTAAATTGCAGCAAGGGCGGTTTAGGTTGGACATTAGGAAAAACTTCCTCACTGTCAGGGTGGTTAAGCACTGGAATAAATTGCCTGGGGAGGTGGTGGAATCTCCATCACTGGAGATTTTTAAGAGCAGGTTAGACAGACACCTGTCAGGGTTGGTCTAGATAATACTTAGTCCTGCCTTGAGTGCAGGGGACTGGACTAGATGATCTCTCGAGGTCCCTTCTGGTCCTACAATTTTATAATTCATCCAGGTTTCCTCTAGCACCAGGCACTGGCTATCCCCTGGTATTTACTGACTGCTAATTGGCATCTCTATTTCCTTTAAGGAAGCCCAGCTGGCCGCTGATGAAGGCTGTGCAATGTATTCTCCTGATGGTGTTTGGTTCCGTCACAACTGATGGAAAGCCTAGATTCCCCAGTGCTGGGCACCTTATCATATATGGAATTGTCATGAGGAGAGGTCCATCAATGGCTATTAGCCAAGATGGTCAGGGATGCGACCCCATGCTTTGGGTGTCTCTAAGCCTCTGACTGCCAGATGCTGGGAATGGGCGACAGGGGATGGATCACTCGATGATTGCCTGTTCTGTTCATTCCTTCTAGGGCACCTGGCACTGTCGGAAGACAGGTTACTGGGCTAGATGGATCATTGGTCTGACCCAATATGGCCGTTCTTATGTCCTGGCCAAAGCAAACAGAACTTTTTGTTCATGCTACTCAGTGAAGAAGGCTCAGGTACCAGCGGTCCCTTTGTTTAAGAACTAATGCTCTACCAATGACAACTTCCTTTTCATTTCTGCTGGTATCCCTACCTGGCTTGCTCACTGGCTAGCCATTATTTGAATTCTATTAAGGTAGCACAGGAACCCCAATCAAAGATGAGAGTCCATTGTGTTGGGTGCTGGTACAGACAATTAGTGAAGCAGAAAACCCCAGAGAGCTCACAATCTAGATAGGATGCAACAGGTAGATGAAATCAACAAAAGAAATAGAGGTTGAAAATACAATGTCATGAACAGAGTTTAGCAGAATAGCAGAAATGTTAGGGCCCCACCTTCAGCCCCTGCCCAGGTCAGGAACATCATGGTGAGTTTTCTCTTCTGATAGGCAATGCTGTCTAATTTCTCTCTCTATCTAGGTACATATGTGGTTCTCACCACAGTAGTATCTGAGTACCTCACAATCATGAATGAATTTCATCTTCACAACACTGCCCCTGTGAGGTAGGGAAGTATTTATCCCCATTGTACAGCAATGTACAGATGGGGAGATAAGGCACAAGGTATAGAGTAAAAGACTTGCCCAAGGTCACACAGCAAGTCTGAGGCTAAACCAGGAATTGAACCCAGTATCTTAGGAACATGATCTCCTCTGCGGTGTAATCGCTCACCCAGAACATCTGCTATTAGCTTACCTATAGAGTTCCTTCTTCCATGTTGGTGGTCAACAAGGTTTGACCCTACAGCTTTGCACCTATGCACCAGTCCTAGTGCCATATGCATTCCTAATGCAGTTTGTTGTCCAGCAAGCCAACAGTTTCAGCAAACATTAGGCGACTGGATGAAAGAAACAAAACAGCAATACCTTTTTTGGCCCGCAGCTTTCAGCTGTGACAGCTTAGCTCATGACCTAGTGACCCAAGCTGTGGAGAAGTTACATCCTGACACACTTGCTAGAACTGTTATAAATGAGGCTCCAGGCCCAATGGGTAGGAGAGATCCCTGTTTGCCTGATAGCTTTGCCCACCCATGGCTGAACACTATCAGACAGAATAGTGACTTAATAATATAATTGCACGTACTGTATCTTATTTATTTAAGGCTAGGCTGTGACTTTAGCCCTGAGTATGACAAGGAGCTATGGACGTTGCGCAATCCTGGAGTAAATTTTGCAGGGCTGTTGCTTTAGTAGCAATATGGTGCAGTGGTTTGGGTGTAGGTCTGGGGTGTGGCAGCTGTGGGTTCCATCCTCTCATTTGCTACAAACCTCTTGGTGAAGTTAGACTTGTGTCTCCATTCCCCATCCCCTGTTCCACCTCCCAGGGTGTGTTGGGAGGAGAAATGTGTGAAAGATTGGGAGGTGCTGAGATACTATGATCATGGAGAACCCTACAAGTACCTTAGAAACCTGGATCGGCACAAAATCCGCTGAGGCCCAGTTCCTTCACATTTCTCCCTTGCTGTGTCTAGGATGCAGTAGTAGTTTGCTACTGGTCTATACTTCATACCGCTTTGCTGCTCTGGAGGTGTAATCAGGGCTGACACTGTCCTGCACGGGCAGGTACTCTGTGCCGCTACCTGGCTCGTTGCTGGATTGCAGCTGTAAACATGAACGCTAACTTCTACTCGGGAAACCCAGAACATCTGCAACCTAATTAAGGATATAAATTAGAGAGGGCAGGGTCGTCTTGGGACTCAAAAGCCTGGGTGAGGGGATGGAGGTGTCAGGTTCGCTACGGACACACACAGAGAAGTTAGATACAAACATAAATATTCTTTCTGGAAGGTTGCAACATAACACACAAGATTCTGTTTCTCAGAATCCAGAAGCCTAACAATTGGTAAACAATGAAAAGGACAGATCGCTGATTCAGAGGGATCTAGAGCTCTTGGTGTTCTGGGCACGAACGAACAATGTGTGTTTTAATACAGCTAAATGTAAATGCCTACACCTAGGAACACGGAACGAAGCCTTGCTTACAGGATAGGAGTCTCTATCCTTTGAAGCACCAACTCTGAAAAAGACTTAGTGGGGATGGTGGCTAATCAGCTGAACGTGAGTGCTCAGTGCCATACTGTGGCCAAAGGCGCTAATGTAATCCTTGGATACATAAAGAGGGGAATCTCGCATAGGAGTAGAGAAGTTGTTTTACCTCTGTATTTGGCACTTGTGTGGCTGCTGCTGGAATACTGTGTCCAGTTCTGGTGTGCACTGTTCAAGCAGGATGTTGATCAATTGGAGAGGGTTCAGAGAAGAGCCACGAGAATGATTAAAGGATTAGCAAACATGTCTTATAATGACAGACTCAAAGAGCTCATATTTAGCTTAACAAAGAGAAGATTAAGGGGGGGACTTGATCACAGTCTATAAGTAGCTACACGGGGAACAAATATTTAATAATGGCCTCTTTGGTCAAGAAGAGAAAGGTATAACATGATCCAATAGGTGGAAGTTGAAGCTAGACAAATTCAAATTAGAAATAAAGCATACCTTTTTGACAGTGAGAGTAATTCATCTTTGGAACAATTTATCAAGGATTGTTGTGGATTCGCCATCACTGAATATTTTAAAATCAAGATTGGATAGTTTTCTAAAAGATCAGCTCTAGGAATTATTTTGGGGAAGTTCTCTGACCTGTGCTGTACAGGAGGTCAGACTAGATAATCACAATGGTTCCTTCTGGTCTTAGAATCTATGAATCTATAAAACATGCAAGAACCAAACCAAAAAAAGATAGAGACAAAGCAGGCTGCTCCCTTGGGCAGAGAAACAACCCAATCAACCTTGCTGTAAGCTGGCTCTTAGAACATTAACCGCATTAGATCCAGATCGTAAGCTTCCATACAGAATCCCTTAGCCTGCAAGCAGTGCCAGGACCCCCCTTACCACTTAAAGTAATACCTTAAAATTTTAATACAGTTTTCAATATATCACAGGAGAGAGGGTTAGAACCTTGTCCAAACATCCAACCGATAGTGGAGGAGCTGGATTGTGTGATGAATAAAGTCCCTAGCCAGCTAAAAAGACTCAGGGTATGTCTAGCCTGCAATTAGACACCTGCGTCTGGCCTGTGCCAGCTGACTGGGGTTTGGCCGAGGTAAACGCTCAGGCTGGAGCCCAGGATCTAGGATCTTGCGAGCGGCCCAGAGTTTGGGTTCCAGCCCGAGCCTGGACATCTACATTGTAATTAAACAGCCCCTTCGCCCGAGCCAGCTGGCATGGACCAGCCGGGGGCATCTAATTGCAGTGTAGACGTACCCTAAGGGGAAAATTTTTGCCCTGGCTGTACAAACAGGCATCACTGAAACCAAGTGCCAAAACACTGTTGTCTTTGCCCAAGCGAGCCAGCCCCCCCCACTCCCCTCATTGTTAACCCCTAGCGGGCTGGCAAAAAGCTGCTAACCCTCCAAAGGATCCCAAGAATACGGCATGTTCTGTTACCACCAGCAGGAGCTGCAGGCAGAACCTCTCGGGCTGATCCAGTCCAGGAAGGCTGCTGGCTCTGCAGTGGCTGTCAATTCACAGCTTCCAACTGGTGAAGCACCACTTAAAAACATCCTCTGATTTACAGCCCAGCACTTATGCAACCTCCGTAAATCCTGGGAAGCGTCCGTCTGAGACTAGTATTATGATACCTTAAGAATAACACAGCTTTATGAAACACTCTTGACAGGTCTGACCCCATCTGCCTTAAATCACCTTTCATGGCCCCGGCCCCATCTGAGTCCCCAACTAAAATTCAACCCACTGTCATGCTTCTTTTCAGACGCACATGCCGCACCTGAGCTTGAGAGCAGGGGGGGGCTGGGGCTCGAAGAACCAATGAATGTTATCGCAGCGGGACCTTTAATGGCTTTTCCATCCTGGTCATAAAGTGAACGAACCAGGAACTTTTATGATTATCTCCCCATGGCCTCCCGGAGGATGGAAAATAAAACACATTTTTATTATGCCTCTTGAAAGACATCACCACTCGTTTTTCACTGAAGAAACCCCACAGATGGGGGACTTAACAAGTACTTTGCTTTCCAAGAAGTAAGGAAAACTTTTGGGTGGTCAAAACTGGACCTAAAAATACACTTGCAAAATGGAGGCCGTTAGCCCAGCCCCGCCCATCACACACATGCTCACACCCCGAAGATGTGTTTGGGTGTGTAAGGAGCTAAGGAAACACTTCAGGAAGTCCCTTAAGCAGTCTAACTCTCCATGTGAAAGGGAACAGAAACATTTCCATCCCTTTATTAAAGACAAAAGACACCACTTGTTCACAGCTCTTTCCACTGTAATCCCATCTCCAGCGAGCAGGTCCATGCGACCTGAAACATACATGAATTAATAGTCTGAGTATTGACTGGTGGAGAGTAAAGATCGGGCCCCATCAAATTCCCTTGCAAATGACTGAATAGGAGTTTGCAGAGGTGTTGTAGCCGTGTTGGTCCCAGGATATTAGAGAGACAAGGTGGGAACCTGAAGAAGACCTGAAGCTCGAAAGCTTGTCTCTCTCTCACCAACAGAAGTTGGTCCAATAAAAGATATTACCTCCCCTGCCTTGTCTTTCGGAATAGAAGTATGGAGTGTGAGATTGGGGTTTTTTTTTTCCCGATCAAGCCCCATATTCAGCAGCCTGAGCAGAGCACTAGGAAATGGTGCCCCCCTGGAGCCCATCAGATCTGCTGGAAGCCTTCTGATGCTATCTTGAAAGTCAATGGGCTGCGGAGGAGTTAAGAGGGGAGAGGGTGCTGGAAAAGTCCTTGTTATAGGAGACAAAGGACGGATACTTTTAGTTAGAAAGTAAAGTTTTCTAGGAGAGAGCACACTGTGTGTGAATGTTTTCTATTTTTTATGGTCCCATCAGTGTAAAAAAAAAAAAAAAAAAAAAAAAATAATGGAGATATCCCATCTCCTAGAACTGGAAGGGACCTTGAAAGGTCATCGAGTCCAGCCCCCTGCCTTCACTAGCAGGACCAAGTACTGATTTTGCCCCAGATCCCCAAGTGGCCCCCTCAAGGATTGAACTCACAACCCTGGGTTTAGCAGGCCAATGCTCAAACCACTGAGCTATCCCTCCCCCCCTAAGTAGTATCAGAGCATCTCCACGAATGATAATGCCCCCAGTCACAGGGACAATCTGCACTGAGCTGACCACAAACTCTCTCACTCTCTGCAGACAGCTGAATCCCAAGAGATTTAAAAATGCAGAATACAGAAAGCGAGAGGGTCATGGTTATGCAGCTGAACATATGCGATTCCAGGGTGGAGATTGATGAATGTGTGACCTATAAGGACTGGAACACGTGCCATTAAGGCCATTGAAATGAGTTGCCTTAGTCGCATTCGTGAAATTACATAGAAGGATATCGCAAAATCAAAGCAAGCCAGAACCCACTGCATTGATCAGATACCACGAGAAAGGTCTCCAGGATAGCATCAAGATGGGATTACAAAGTATGGCAATTTTACATATAATGTGGGCGTGTGTGTTCATTATGCCACTAGGGAATTACAAAATATTTAATGTTAGTGAAGGCCTTTGAAGAACAAGACTACTGTAGAATGGATAGGCAGAATTATTATCTATTATATCTAAGGCACTCCCAGGAGATGGGATTTTAAGATAGTTTCAGCTCATATTTTGGAGAGATGATTTTATTTGGGGGGGGGGAGATATTTCTTTTAATCTTTCTAGACTCTGTGGATTAGATCCACAAGCCCTATGTCAGAACGGTTGGTATATACTTCAAGGTCACTTCCAGCCTTACATGTCTATGGTTCTATTATTCTAGACTGTATGCAAAATATTTTGTGCGGTCAGTTCTTTCCTAATCCAAATTGCCTAGCAAAACACAATAAACAAAACAAAATAAAGTATGCACTCGGCGCATCCAATTGTGGTTGTGACATTGTGCAGTCTATATGGTTTTATAAAAAACTTAATAATAAGTCAATATAATGTAACTGAGATAGTTTTAGAGAAAATACGGTAATAAGTGAATGTAAGTAACTGGGATATGACTCATGCAAAAGGTCTCTTGTAAGGTATCATTCCAAAGCTTATAATCTACTGAATGTGATCATCTGATTTGTATAAATGTACCACTCTTGTATCTAAAACTAGAAATATAAAATGTAACTCTGAGGGCCTATTGTAATTGTGTAAAGTATGGACCATTAATGATGGTTTGGAATCTTGATGACTCCCATTGTCTGCAGATGGCTGTATTTACCTGTGAGTCTTCCTGTATATGTGTGTGCTGGCAAGTGAGTAATGAAGTCTTGCAGTGACATGTGATCATGTCACCTGAACTGGAATCCATCTTTAACCTGGTGCTTTTCCAGTGAGGGGGGGTGGAAACCCAGAGAGACAAAGAGTTCCCGCCTTATGCAAAAGATATATAAAGGGGGGAAGAGAAGAGAGAGAGGAGAAGCCATCATGAAGAATCCCCTAGCTACCACCTGAGCTGCAACAAGAGCTGTACCAGGGGAAAGAATTGTGCCCAGGCCTGGAAGGTGTCCAGTCTGAGAGAAACTTACTGAAGCATCTCTGAGGGTGAGATTATCTGTATTCAGTTTGATTAGGCATAGATTTGCGCATTTTATTTTATTTTGCTTGGTGACTTACTTTGTTCTGTCTGTTACTACTTTGAACCACTTAAATCCTACTGTCTGTATTTAATAAAATCACTTTTTATTTAGTAATTTACTCAGAGTATGTATTAATACCTGGGGGAGCAAACAACTGTGCATATCTCTCTATCAGTGTTATAGAGGGCGAACAATTTATGAGTTTGCCCTGCATAAGCTTTATGCAGGGTAAAACGGATTTATCTGGGTTTAGACCCCATTGGGAGTTGGGCATCTGAGTGCTAAAGACAAGCACGCTACTGCGAGCTGTTTTCAGGTAAACTTGCAGCTTTGGGACAAGTGATTCAGACCCTGGGTCTGTGTCTGGAGCCAGACGGGAGTGTCTGGCTCAGCAAGACAGGGTGCTGGAGTCCTGAGCTGGCAGGGAAAACAGAAGCAGGGGTAGTCTTTGCACATCGGGTGGCAGCTCCCAAGGGGGTTTCTGTGATCCAACCCGTCACAGTGGCGTAGTCGAGCAGGATCTGTGCACAGCTGATTGCTTTGAGATACTGGTAGTGATTTTAAGTGAGTTTTAAGTGTGGTGGCTGGAAAACAGACAAAGTGGTTACTGGTTTGTTATTTTCTGTTTGCTTATTTCGGGAAAGGGAAGTAGGGACAGAAAAGGAAGCAAAATAAGTAAGAATGAAGATCAAAAGAAGCTAAAACTACACAAGTTGCAAATTGCCCAGAAAGACTGAACAATGGGCACTGGGAATGTCTCTGTTAACTAAGAAGCCCCTGAGCTGAGTGCATCTCAGTTTCAGTGAACTGCAGATGGGTGTGGCCCAACCTCTGTCTGTGCTGAAGCTGACTGGGGTGTCTAATTTAGCAAGACAGGAGTGGAGGGGTGCCTGTTCTGGCAGGAGGGTGTTCTCTGTGGTATCCCAGCTCATCAAGTGATGGTCTCAAGGGAAGACAAATGGAAATTGATGTACAATTTGCCTGGGGAAAGCCTGACCTGGAAAAAGAAAAGGCTGCCCACCAGCCTGGACTTAAGAGACAAAGCAATTAAGACCCAGAAGCATGACCTGGCTGTAATGGAGTGGAAGAGGTGCACAGAGACATGTATCCTGGAGCTGGAAGTTGGGATCCTGGTGACTGCTGCGGTGGGAACAAACCCCAAGGACTCTAGCTGGAAGCAAACCCAACCTGAGTGAAAGGGGGGGGATTTTGCTGGCCAGCGAAAGGTCCCTCATAGCTGGAAGCTGTGAGCCTACAGCTGGGTCAGGGTCTCTTTCCCTTTTGGGGGACACAGGAGTGTCTGCCCCATAGGGGAGCCCAAAAACGAATTTTAGGTATACTGCCTCCGCCATGGTCAGTGTCCAAGTCTCTGGCAGTAAGTTCAGGAGGAGGGTGTGACATTGTGCAGTCTATATGGTTTTATAAAAAACTTGATAATAAGTCAATATAATGTAACTGAGATAGTTTTAGAGAAAATACGGTAATAAGTGAATGTAAGTAACTGGGATATGCCTCATGCAAAAGGTCTCTTGTAAGGTATCATTCCAAAGCTTATAATCTACTGAATGTGATCATCTGATTTGTATAAATGTACCACACTTGTATCTAAAACTAGAAATATAAAATGTAACTCCGAGGGCCTATTGTAATTGTGTAAAGTATGGACCATTAATGATGGTTTGGAATCTTGATGACTCCCATTGTCTGCAGATGGCTGTATTTACCTGTGAGTCTTCCTGTATATGTGTGTGCTGGCAAGTGAGTAATGAAGTCTTGCAGTGACATGTGATCATGTCACCTGAACTGGAATCCATCTTTAACCTGGTGCTTTTCCAGTGAGGGGGGGTGGAAACCCAGAGAGACAAAGAGTTCCCGCCTTATGCAAAAGATATATAAAGGGGGGAAGAGAAGAGAGAGAGGAGAAGCCATCATGAAGAATCCCCTAGCTACCACCTGAGCTGCAACAAGAGCTGTACCAGGGGAAAGAATTGTGCCCAGGCCTGGAAGGTGTCCAGTCTGAGAGAAACTTACTGAAGCATCTCTGAGGGTGAGATTATCTGTATTCAGTTTGATTAGGCATAGATTTGCGCATTTTATTTTATTTTGCTTGGTGACTTACTTTGTTCTGTCTGTTACTACTTTGAACCACTTAAATCCTACTGTCTGTATTTAATAAAATCACTTTTTATTTAGTAATTTACTCAGAGTATGTATTAATACCTGGGGGAGCAAACAACTGTGCATATCTCTCTATCAGTGTTATAGAGGGCGAACAATTTATGAGTTTGCCCTGCATAAGCTTTATGCAGGGTAAAACGGATTTATCTGGGTTTAGACCCCATTGGGAGTTGGGCATCTGAGTGCTAAAGACAAGCATGCTACTGCGAGCTGTTTTCAGGTAAACTTGCAGCTTTGGGACAAGTGATTCAGACCCTGGGTCTGTGTCTGGAGCCAGACGGGAGTGTCTGGCTCAGCAAGACAGGGTGCTGGAGTCCTGAGCTGGCAGGGAAAACAGAAGCAGGGGTAGTCTTTGCACATCGGGTGGCAGCTCCCAAGGGGGTTTCTGTGATCCAACCCGTCACAGTGGTTAGTTACTTTTGATAATTCTGTCTCCTGTTTGAAACGCTGATTCAGCAAAGTATTTAAGCGTTGACTTCAGAGGGGCTACTTAACGTAAACACTTACAATTAGACACGTGGTTAAGTGTCTTGCTGAAACAGGACCAAAATGAGAAGAGGAGCAATAGTTAAGTGAAGTCAGTTCCACAGCTGGGAGCTTGTGTTTGTTTTTCTAATATCAAAATGGCACATTCTCAGCCCCGCAAGATATTTCTGGCATCAGAAGCTAAAAAACTGGTTTGACAGGCCTGTATTGCACCTTTCTGGAGATGTGAGCTTTTCATTTGACAAGATGCACCATAACTGCTATAGCAAAATGACTGCTCTTGACCTTTGAAGAGATATTACATTGTCTTTTATGTCTCAGTGTAAAAGAGAGCAATAGCTGGCCCACAAATGCGGATGCTTGGTTTAGAAAAGTGGTTCCAGAGCAAGAGAACCAAGAATGCTTTGTTACATCTTGGGCCAAATTCTACTTTCACAGCAGCATAAATCTGGTGTCACTTCAATAGTGTTGCCCAGGTTGACATACTATATAACTCAGAGCAAAATTTGGCCTTGTAAAGTTTAACTTGCATAGAAATACAAGTGATCCGTGTGCTGCACCAAGCTGTTTTGCCAAGAGCTACTGAGTTATTCAAATAGTATATTTAAAACACTGAGCAAATATATGGACTAGGTCTTTATCAGCAAGAATGTGCCTTGGGAGCCAGGGTGTGTTGCTTTTAGTGTATCAACATCAGAAAGAATGTGCGTATTTCTCTCGGCTCGTCCACCAAAACTGGCATGTGCAGTTGTGATTTTTATGACCTTACAAATTCTTCTGTCAGTCTCTTACAGAGGGAAATGAGCATAAGTTCCCAATGATAACAACTGGAAAAGCTGCTATGCAAATAAGCCTTTGCAAATATTTTAACCAGCAAAATCAGTCACGGGGTGGGGTTGCGGTATGGGTTTCTGGTTAGATTGCTACGTTGTTTTGGACCGTTACTGTACCACTTCCCCTCCCCACCCTCCACAAGGGAATGTCTTTAACGTTGAGTCTGTGGAGTTGTTGCACGGTGCACTCTCACCATCCTCCATTCATTCGTTGAAAGGTGTAGGCGTCAGAGGACAGAAGAATAGACCCACTCTCCAGGATAGTTACAGCAAAGCCAATGTTCAGTTCCGTGCTACCTCGCTAACGTGACTCACCCACGTTATGGAGCGGAAATGGGTAGAGGGTAGTCTAGGCTTCACAGTCAATCCAAACCCGGGGCTTTCTGCTGCTGAAACTCATACGGTGAAATTCTGGCCCTGCTGACATCAATGGCAAAACTCACATAGACTTCAATTGGGACCATTATCATAGAATATCAGCATTGGAAGGGACCTCAGGAGGTCATCTAGCCCAACCCCCTGCTCAAAGCAGGACAATTCCCAGACAGATTTTTATCCCAGTTCCCTAAATGGCCCCCTCAAGGATAGAACTCACAACCCTGGGTTTAGTAGGCCAATGCTCAAATTATGATCTAGTCTGACCTCCTGCACTATGCAGGCCACAGAATCTCACCCACCCCTCTAATAGACCCCTAACCTCTGGCTGAGTTACCGAAGTTCTCAAATCATGGTCTAAAGACTTCAAGTTACAGAGAATCCACCATTTACTCTAGTTTAAACCTGCAAGTGGCCCAGGCCCCACGCTGTAGATGAAAGCGAACCCCCCCACACCAGGGTCTCTCCCAATCTGACCCAGAGGGAAATTCCTTCCCAACCCCAAATCTGGCAATCAGTTAGACCCTGAGCATGTGGGCTAGCCCCAGCAGCCAGACACCTGGGAAAGAATTCTCTTTAGTAACTCAGAGCCCTCCCCATCTAGTGTCCCATCACCATCCATTGGAGATATTTGCTGCTAGCAATTACAGATCGGCTACATGCCATTTTCGGCAGTCTCACCATACCAGCCCCTCCGTACACTTATCAAGCTCAATCTTGAAGCCAGTTCGGGTTTTCTTGCCCACACTGCTCCCCTTGGAAGGCTGTTGCAGAACCTCACTCCTCTGATGGTTCGAAACCTTCCTCCAATTTCAAGCCTAAACTTGTCGATGGCCAGTTTATATCCATTTGTTCTTGTGTCCACATTGTTGCTTAACTTAAATAACTCCTCTCCTTTCCTGGTATTTATCCCTCTGACTTATTTATAGAGAGCAGTCATCTCTCCCCTCAGCCTTCGCTTGGTTAGGCTAAACAAGCCAAGCTCTTTGAGTCTCCTTTCATAAGACCGGTTTTCCATTCCTCAGATCATCCTAGTAGCCCTTCTCTGTACCCGTTCCAGCTTGAAATCCTCCTTCTTAAACATGAGACACCAGAATTGCACACAGTGTTCCTGCTGAGGTCGTGCCAGTGCCTCGTATAATGGTACTAACACGACCCTATCTCTACTGGAAATAGGTTTCCATGTCCAGATCTTGGTTCTTGTTATGACTGTGTCTGCTAGAGTGAAAGGCCCTCTATTGTCAGAAATCTTCTCCCCACACAGGTGCTTATAGACTGTCATCACGCCACCTCTTTGTTTTCTTTATGATAAATTAAATAATTTGAGCCCGGTACTTCACTCACTGTAAGGCAGAAACTACCAGCAAGGTGACTAATTAGAGTTCATTTTGACTGCGGGAGGGAGGTATTGTTTTGGGATGTTGACACCTGCCCATTAGGACCCAGGTTTGAAACCCACCGAACAGGTCCCCGATCTGAAAATATTGTATTCCCAAGACTTCCAATTAGGAGAGCAAAAGTTCAGGGAGGGATCCTGTCTCCTGATCCGTCCCCTGGGCGCCTTCCTATAGAGGCCAAGACTGTGCTGTGAGGAGCCAGGGGAACATATTGGGGTGAATTGGAGCTGGGAGGAGGTCTGGCTGGAGCATGATATTTCTCAAAGCTTTGGTGCAACCCATGGGTAGCTCTCAGGAGGCTGCCATAGAGTAGAGCACATTAGAGTAAATTATTGGTCCTAGCTGCTCTACTGTATGACAGGCCAAAATACTCCTCTCCCAAAACCAGCCTAGGTTCTTGAGGGTGAAAAGATGGCTTAAACCCAGCTTTTCTTCCTGTGCTGAGCCGGAAACTCAGCCTCCATCTCCTACATGCCCTGGAGTGTTCCCACAGTGCTTGGTGCCATATAACCTGAACTCTGTTGCACTGGGAGAAGACTCTGTGTCCTTGTATCCAAAGAGTAACCAAGCATTGCTCAGTTTGTTGTCCCGATTTAATTAAACAGAAGAAGCAGGGCTTTGCCAAGTGCTCAACCAACAGGGCTGCATCTGCCTTGGAAAGCAACTCGATATTAAGGGGATTTTTCTGGAGAGATAAAGCCCCTTTGAAGTGGAGAGAACTGTTTATAGACTGAATAATTCCGTGTGGGTAACTTGCCTAATTTGCGCGTGTGAAAGGAGCAAGTTTTCTGTCCAGTGTCATTTCTCACAGCCGGCTTTAGAAAACTGTATCGTGTAGGGCGTTGCCAAAGGCAGCATTTTTGTTATCTCTGGGCAAGTGGCACATTGGACTCTTTAGGCAGGTTTATCTGGGGAAGAGACTGCATCGCTTTAAAGGAAAATTTCGGAGCAACTGTAGCTGGAAAGACAAAGAGGGAATGGATTCAAATAAATCCATAAACAACCCTTGAATCGAGCAAGTTTTTTTAAAAGCTATGCAGAAAACATGGGCCTGATTCTGTTCTCACCCATTCAGTGCATAGACTACACCAGGGTGTAATTCAGGAGTAACAATAAAGGGACACTGGTGTAGCACTGTTGTGAGAACATTCATGAGTCTAGGAGTTGTCCTTGACTTAAAGGCCAGATTCCGCCATCCTTTCCCACACTGAGTATTGCTTACACCTTGAGCAGTTCAAGGGGGTTACTCAAGGAGTAAAATATCAGCGACCATAAGTAAAGGTGGCAGAAGCTAATGTAACCCACACACCTCCTGGGTGTGGTTTCTGTCCCCTCTAGTGGCACTGAGACCACTTAGACAGTAATGAATCGATTGCAGCCTTAGCTAAGGGCCATGTGGCTTTTAGCTCATGCAATAGAGGCTCATACACTAGGTTCCAGGTTCAATCCCACCTGCTGACGACGGGGATCTGTCGGTGTTACACTAGCTCCTAGCTATTGTTTATAAAGCACTGTAATATTCCTTCAACAAGCCCCCTTGTAACACACATTTGGTACCAAAGCAGTTAGCTTTATTTGTCAATGGAAAACATGGCAATTCAATGTTTTAGGGCTTGAAAGAGTGGGTTTTTTGCAATGGATCATTTTCCGTTTGGGTAACTTGTTGTGTTTGCTGTAATCCAGATAATATCTATGAAGTGTGGCACAAACGATATGTAATATTTTTCTCTTTCTAGTCTCAAAAACATGCGTTGAATGTTAGTGGGGGAACTAATGGAGAGGACCTTTATATAACAATCTGACTGACTCCCAAATTTATTTTTCAAAGGTGACCTGCGCAGCTTTTGTTCCATACCAGCTGAAGTAAGACTCTCTAATTTCCTCTGAGTCCTGGACTGTATTCATACAATGCATGACTCACTGGCTTTGTAGAACATTTTCTCTGAGCTGTAGTGTTTATAACTCTGCCCTTTGGCAAAGCATTTCATGCTTTTATTTCTTTGGAAAGTTTGCCTGGAGAACCACAGTAGATATATGTATTTTTTAAAAATCAGTAACAAGCTAGCTTTGTACGTGCGTATGCACACGTTGAAAATACCGGGAAATTGGTTCCTTCACTTTCCTGCCTAAGGTCTGAGTTCAGGATCCTGGGTTTCCCAGGCAATAGGTATTTTATGCATTTGCCTATCTTCCCAAGCACTGATTTCAGCAGTAATGGATCGCAGGGACTCTTGAACTCAGTATTCGGCATCAAGGTGAAGGAGGAGTTGATGGAGAGGAAAAACAGTCTTTTGTTAAGACACTAAACTGGGACTCAAGAGAATTGGGTTTAATTCCTGGTTCTATCACGGACATCCTGTACTGTTCTGGCTCCGTCGTTGCGGTTAAGCTTCGCTGTTAGGTACACAACACACACCCATTGGTATATTAATTGAATAAGACCCTTTCATTTCCTCTGAGTCCTGGACTTCGTTCACACAATGACTCACTAGCAAACAGCATTGTAGAACGTAGCCTGTGAGTTGTAATGTTCCCTGCTGTGTGTCTGGCGAAGCATTTTATATTTTTTGCAAAGATAGCTTGGAGAACTGTCATAAATATAACGTTACAAAAACTGCAGTCCCTGGTGGATCCATTATACCAGGGCTGGATTTCCCAGGTCGTTAAGGCTGCAATTTTCAAAGGAGTCTAAAAGACTTAAGCACCCAGGGTAAAGAAGTACAACAATGCTAATTCACTTATGAGTCTAAATCCTATTGGCTTTCAGTGGGATTTAGGTTCTTATGACAAGATTTTTAAAAGTTTGTAGGCACCCATCAGCATCTTTGAGTAGTTATACCTTTAAAAATCTTGCCACAGAAGCATTTTTAAAGATGTTTACCTTCAAATGCCAGCTCAGTGTAGGGTGACCAGATAGCAAGTGTGAAAAATTGGAAGAGCGGGGGGGGGGGGGGGGGGAGAGGGTGTGTGTGTAATAGGTGCCTATATAAGAAAAAGCCCCAAATATCGGAACTATCCCTATAAAATCAGGACCTTTGGTCACCCTAGCTAAATGGCTATTGGGTACTTACCATGATTAAGGTCTTTTGTAAATCCCAGCCTAAAATTATCAATTTCATTTACCGCAAAGTATTATCCCCACCTCCACAGAATCTGAGCTCTTCATAGTCATTAGGAAATGTATCCTTGCAACACCATATGAAAAGGAAAGACTGTTATCCTCTCCTTACAGATGGAGAGCTGAGAAAGTCACTTGGCCAAGGTCACATAGGAAGTAAGCAGCCAAACTGGGAATTGATTAATTAAATTTAGCTCTTCTGTGTTCTATATCACTGCCCTAACCCAGCAGTTCCCAAACTTCTTGGCTTCATGACCCCATCTGGACATTTTATTGATTCCCATGACCCCAAACAACATGGAGGACTCCATTTTGAAGAGCAAAATGGCAACCTCCACCCACTGTGACCCCACAAGCACCCTACGGGCCAGGTCACATCTTCCACCCATTCAAAATGGAGTCCTCCGCATACTCAGCATTGAGATCCTGTCTGCTGATGGTGCAACCCTCCTCCCCGCTGGGGTCACAACCCATAGTATAGGAAACTCTGCCTGTCAATCAGTTCCTTCTTTACCCACCTGCCAAGTTCTGAGTTTCTCAGAGGAAGAAAGTGACAGTGCGGTGTTAAGTTGCTAGAAATGCATAAAACATTTTTTTTTTGCCTTCAGTGCCTGCTTGCAACTAATTTTGGTGTGTGTGTGTGATGCGGGGGGGAGGGGTAAAATGTTCATTGGTTACTCAAGGCTCAGTGTGAATTTTGTAATAGTTATAATTGGTTCTGAGTTCTTACATGACCACTTTATCATGCTCTGGACTTCAAAGAGCTGCCCCAGATAAGCAAAGAAGAAACACAGATTAGCTGAGACATCAACAATCATTGGATGAGGTCAATTAAAAGCCAAATGAAACATTTTGGGCTTTCAGCTGAGATTCAAACAGGAAGAGGCGCTTGGCTTGTGCAGGCTGGAGATGAAAAGCATTCCAACGGGTTGATATAACACAGGGTGGGAAAAAATATGCCATACGTTGTCGTTAGGCAGGACAGACAGTGCCGCGGTCCCACTGTCGTTTTTGCAGGAGTGGGGGAGGGATGAAACAGGCCAGGAGCCACTGAGGGACACTTAGAGCTAAGGAGCAGTTTGTGCTGGATGCTGATTCGGCAGCCGGGGAGATGCTTTGGTGGCTATTGAAAGGCATGAGCTGCTGTGTCCCGGATCAGATAATGAAGTGACTCGGGGAAAGTGTGAACCGTTCTGCTGCAGCGAGCGGTGTGGTCCAGCCGTGAGAGCCAGAGAACTCTGCCAAGTGGATTCTGGGCTGTGTATCCTCCAGATGAGAGGCTGACTCACTGTGTGACCCTGCCCCCCGCCTCCTCCCCAGTCATTTATTTCACCTCTTTATTCCTCAGTCAAACCCAGCTTGAAACTTGGGGAGGAAGAGCAGGAACTTTGCTGCCAACGCTAGAGGCTGCATCAGAGCTGAACTTCCCGGGGCTAAATAAAGGAGAAAACTGTTCAAGGGCTGGGGGGATGGGGTGCTGGCTCTGGGTGATTTACTATGACTAGCGAGAGAGGCCCAAACCAAAACCCCAGATCCGAAGACCCGGCAGCTCCGAGGTCCAGATCCCGATTTTGCTGGGGTATGGCTGTGACAGTTGGGAGGCGTGGAATTTATTATATGGTGGGCGTTTTTGTATTTTAGTGAACAACCTTTTCCTACCTTAGAGCCCCTGTTTCCTCTCCCCAGTCAAGTCCCACCCTTTGGTGTGTTGTTGTTTGGGGGCCTGGCATTTCATTTGCTGGGGTTTGCATCCATGTATTTTGTCACGTGTACCGGGCATGCTCCTCCTTAAAAGAGTGAGAGTGTTAATCATTTTCCCAAGGGACAGCCAGATCATGGCAACTCCATCACAAGCAGCCTGGAATGGAGGGAAGGATCTTTCCCTTCCAGTGCAGCCATGTAGGGCATAGAGGAAGAGGATAGCAGGTAGCCCCATATCCCCTGTGTCCTGGGTTGGCTACACTTTGGGTTGAGGAAAATGATATTTATACCATTTTAATGGTAGTGCCTCTTGTCTTGCTCACACAAACACCTCTGAAGGCTTGAGGCCTAGCAAAGTCACAGTGCATACCAACCCTTCCCTCAGGTAATGAGCCTCCTCCCCTTCCTTAGCACCGCTCAACCACCTAAGAGGCAAAATTAGCTATTTAGGTAACACCGTGATAAGTCCCCTGGGACGACTCATAGATGTTAAGGCCAGAAGGGACGACTGTGCTTATTGAGTCTGACCTCCCGCTTGAAACAGGCCAGAGAATCTCACCCAATTACATCTTCATGAAGCCCATAACTTCTGTTCGAGCTATCCCGTGTTTTAGAAAAGACATCGAACCTGGACGTAAAGACCACAAGTGACGGACTATCCACTACCTTGCTAGGTAAATAGTTCCGGTGGTTACTCACCTCTGCCGTTCCACATTTGTGTCTTATCTCTAGTCTGAATTTGACTAGTTTCAGTTTCCAGTCATTGAATCTCATTATGCCTTTTTCTGCTAGAGTAAAGAGACATCTGCTGTCTTCACCATGTAGTGACTTGTAGACAGTGATCAAAGTTACCTTTTAACCCTCTGTGGACTAAACCGAATAGAGTAAACTTCTTTAATAGCTCCCTATAAGACGTGTTTTCGAGACCTTGAACACTTCTTCTAGGTCTTTTGTGAACTCTTTCAGTTTTTCAACATCCTCTGTGAAGCGTGAACAGCAGAACTGGACACAGTACTACAGTAATGTTCTCACTAATTCTATATATGGACCTAACAGTGCCTTCCTACTTTTACTTGATATTCCCCAGCTGTACTTCCACATATCATATGTTTTCTCTTATCGGCAGCATAGCACTGGGAGTTCATATTCCACTGGTTGTCTACCAACACTCCTATATCTTTTTCAGAGTCACGGCTTTCCAGGATGCAATCCCCCAACTTGCAAGTGTGGCTACACATTCGTTTCTAGATTTTGCTGTATTAAAGCATGTTGTTTGAATGAACCCACTTTACCAAGTGATGCAGATCGATCTGTCCAAATGACCTGTCTCCATCATTATTTACCACTTCACCAATTTGTGCCATCTGCACATGATTTTAGATTTTTTTCCAGATCATTAATAAAGATAATGAATAGCATTGGGCCGATGAGCACGGTCCCTGTGAGACCCCACTACAAACACCCCTGCTAGATGACAACTCCCCATCTGCAATTACTTTTTGCAATTGTAAATGCAAACACACATGTAGGCTGGCTGCCATGTAATTAGAACAACATTTCATGAGCCAACATGCAAGCTTACATCTTTATCAGCACATTATACACATTCAAAAGATTGATGCATTGAAATAGCATATTTGAAAACAGCTGAAGCAAGTTAATTAGGGATTGACTAATGTAATAAAGTTATTTTTAGCAGATAATTTATATCTGGTTACCTTTTTACGGGAAGCTCATGCAATACGAGTTAATTCTTAACCAAGGGGAGGGGATATTTTGGATACAACGGAATGCTTGCGTAAGTCGGGGAGCGTCTGTTCCTAAATGATTTTACTGTTAACTCTTCAGGGGATTCTAGACCTTCCTGGTAATCCTGACATTTTAATAATGAATTTGGGAGTCTTTATTTGCCTGCTGGTTTTTGAGCCCTACTTTCCCCCCCTCCCCCAAGCTTTTCTCCTCGGGTAGGAGGGCTAGAACTGCTTTTTATGAAAGTTGAGACCCTCAGTTAATCATTTGAATCAAGGAATTGGAGTCTTAAGAAAACCTCCAAATATCACGAGATTTGTGAGCAGGAGGTGTGCAGTGTTGCCAACAGCACAACCTTTCAATTTTCTTGGACTTGCATTGTATTTTGGCATAATTGCACCATTTCACATGTGCTTATAAACTGATCCTATTAGCTAAACACTGCGACAACAATACTGGTTGGAAATACAACAGCTGGGGAGGCAAAACGACCGTGATGAGCGGTGAAGAGTACCCAAAGGTGAAGATCATATCAGGCAAAAAGTCCAAACATCAGTTACTGCTGATGCTGCATCCCACCACGGCTTGAAGCGGGGAGAAGATTAAATGAAATGGGCCAAATTCTGCTTTCATTTATACCTGTGCAACTCCACAGATGTCACTGGGATTGCCCCCAGATATAAAAGAGGATAGCATTTGGCCCTGTAGCTGCTAAAATGGAGCAAGCATTGGATGAGATCAAGCAAAATATGTAGGCCAGCCAGTCATGTTTCATATCTGGAGAACCAAGGCCTGAATGGTCATGACAAAGAGGCAGGTGACAACTTGTTCTCCTTATCCACTGAGGATAGGACAAGAAACAATGGCCTTAAATTGCTGCAAGAGAGGTTTAGGTTGGACATTAGGAAAAACTTCCTAATTGTCAGGGTAGTTAAACACTGGAACAAATTACCTAGGGAGGTTGTGGAATCTGCGTCATAGAAGATTTTTAAGAGCAGGTTAGACAAATACCAGTCAGGGATGGTCGAGATAATACTTAGTCCTGCCCTGAGTGCAAGGGATGGGAATAAATGATCAATTGGTCCTTTCAGTCCTGTGATTCTAAGATTCAACCAAACGCTTGATCCACTGAAACAAGATGTCTTCCCTTCTCCAAAAGCAAGAATGGGAGGTGTTGAGTGAACATCGGTCCACAGACTTCAGTGGTTAGAGTCTGAATCCTGAACATAATAACCAGACAAGGGGAAATGGTGTATGAGAAGTCAACCCATGTTCTGCTTTGGAGGCATCTCTCTGGATCTACCAAAAGGAGGACAAATGGGATCAAAACTGGTCTAAAAACTGCTTGGAAAAGCAAAATGCGTATCGGTCAACAAGTGAAGAGTAAGGGGCATGAAATTAAGAATGGTGAAATACAGGCTGAAGGTCAGGAAAAAAATTCCTGGCAGTGAGGTATATTGGGCTATAGAGTAATCACCCAGGGGAAATGATGGAAGCCCACTTGCTTAGGACTTTTAAAACCAGACTGTACATGCTACTAGAAAATGAGCTCTCGAACAACTCTGCCTTTGGCAGTGCCCATGTTCATATTAGATCATCCTGTTAATCACCCTGCAGACTGGATCAGATCCAGAGTCCACGTAGCCCAGTGTCCTGTCTATGACATTGGCCAGCACCAGATGTTTCCTAGGAAAGTGAGAGAACCCCCAGTAGCAGATGTAGGACAATTTCCTCCTGATCTTTACAAGCTAGAGATTGGCATAAACCCTGAAACATGAGATTTCATGTCCCTTCCAAAACTTGTTGGGTTTAATTATGACAACTCTGGGTATTCTTGTTATCCATAGACATGTCCAATTCCTTTTCAAATCTTGCTAAATTCTTGGCCTCAATGACTTCCTGTGGCAGTGAGTTCCATAGGGTAACTATATAGTTATGAGCTCGGTGACACCTTGTTATGGGATGGAAAACAATAAGTGTGAACTCACCCTTCAGTTAACATGGTCTCCTCATGGACTCTCTTTTGTGGCCTCCGCACAGCCCTGCAAGTGGACCTTTGCCTCAGTTTCCCTCTTGATTCCTCAAATAAACTCAGTGCAGCCTTCGGAGTATATAAATAGCCCTTTTTGTAGGTTAATTTATTCCCAAAAGTCCCATTACCGTAAACCAGAATTCCCTTAGCACAGTCTAGCCAATACATCCATCCCCAAATTCCAGTACCATGTACAGATCCGGCATCTCTCACCACGCCTCTCCCAGCTCCCAGGCATGGCTCCGGCATCTCTCACCACGCCTCTCCCAGCTCCCAGGCATGGCTCCGGCATCTCTCACCACGCCTCCCCCACCTCCCAGGTATGGCTCCAGCATCCCTCACCACACCTCACCTCAGCCCCTCTTGAAATTTCACTGAATATGTGATTTCCATCTCTACCTTCTATGCTTCTGACCCCTCGCCCCCCCCCCCCCCCCATGCTGCAGGAAGGTGCTTAAACACTAAAATGATGGACTTTGTAGAAAACCCGTAGAAACATATGCTAGCTAGAGTGGACGGAGTCTATATTTCCTCCTGTGCCCTTGTCTATCCATTGCGCTGAACTGGTATCCTCTATGCTTTGTGTTCTTTTCTCCTCTTTTCACAAACCACCCATTCACTCTCCGGTTCTGGCTAGGAATCCAAGCAGAAGTATCTGAAATGCGGGGAGATGTAGATTGGAGTCGATGGACTCTGGATCCAGTCCTTCCAGCCTCATTCTGTGGATTCAGGAGGTTCAGACAGTTTGGCGTAGGCTTTAGAGACGCATCCAAACTTTTAATCACATATCCAAGCTTGACCCAAACCTCCGGGGACTCTCATCACTCATTTTATCCACTAAAGCGATCGTAGAATATTCCTCTCATGTTGGCTAAAATAACAGTAGATTTGCTCGGTTTCTAGGGTAGGTAGAATAAATATAATCAAAATGGAAATAACAACCAGATGTCTCTTCTTCCCCTCCCCCTCATTTTTTTGTTAAAATGCCAGTTAATAGGTCTACAGAAATCTTCAAAGACTTGTGCAGATGTTCCAGTGAAACTTCTTTTTAGGGAAGCACGATCACATAATTAGACTGTCAGTGTTGGGGATTCATAAAAGAAAGAGGGAAGCCTTAAAGCCCCGGTTTTCAACGTTGCAAATGATTAACCGAAACTAGGTTCTGTTTGAATGTGTGGGGGTAATGGGACGGCATTAGAGTTATAAGAAACTCTCAGTTCTTCATTACCATAAATCCAGCCATCTGAGTGATTTTAAGGATCCCTTTAGCTTTGTAACATGTGGGTTTTTAAATCAAATCTTCTTTTAGGATTTTTCCTACAAGAGAGGACATGCCGGGAGGATAAGAAGTTAGAGGAATGGCTGAGCAAGGTTCCATTACACCTGATTCTCCACTGGCACGCTCTTCCATTGGTGATATAATTTCAAGATGCCCTCTGCAGATTTAATTTGCACTGGGTTGGGAGGTGGAGACTCTGGGAGCTACACCCAGCCCATGATAGATAGCGTCCGCTCTCCCAAGCACCCCAGCAGAATTTGGACAGAGGGGAGAAGGAAGCCCACAAAACCCTTAGACTTGATTTTACTTGCTTGCAGAATCCATGGGACTTGATTCTGGTTGCACACCAGTATAAATCACGACTAGCACCACTGGCATCATCTGAGTTACACCTGCATGTAATGGGTGTAAGTGAAACCAGAATCGGGACTAGAGCAACTGCCATATTGGAGAAAAACCCCGCGGTAGCGGTTAACAGCTGTGGTTTGAGAGGAACGTGGGAAAGCAGCCCCACATTACGCACCTGATTAATTGTACAATACTCAGCGCATGGGGATGTGGAGGAAACTTGATTCAAGCTGCCAGTCAAACCAGCTAATGCCCAGAAGCATGAGAATTGATGGCACTTGTCATTTTTATCCTATCTGGTAGCTGCTGGTTACTGTTCTCATTGCTAGAAATGAAGGATTTAATCCTCCTTTATCTCTTACTAAGCCATTTACCTCAATAGCAACCCCAGGCTGCCAGTTCCCCATGTTAATTATATGTTGCATGATTTTTTAAAAAGCACCTTCTTAGAATCAATCGCTATTAAATGGAATCATGTCAATCATCCTACCCCTCCTTGAAGACCCAGATCTCTTTCTTACGTCTCTCGGTGTCAAACGGAAGCCCCTGTCCTCAGGTCTAGGGAGTTTTCCAGATTAAAGATATGCAGGGTGTGATGTAACAAACTGAACGCTTTGCGATAGCAATGGGCCATTAGCCTCGGGTGTAGTAACCCAGTTGGTGAAATTCAGTCCCAGGCTTTGAGTCCGATTCTCTTCTCTCTTACAATAGTTTCAGTTATAGAATCACAGAATTGTAGGACTGGAAGGGACCTCAAGAAGTCATCTAGTCCAGTCCCCTGCACTCATGGCAGGACTAAGTATTATCTAGACCATCCATGACAAATGTTTGTCTAACCTGCTCTTAAAAATCTCCAATGATGGAGATTCCACCACCTCCATTAAGCAATTTATTCCAGTGCTTAACCACCCTGACAGTTAGGAAGTTTTCCCTAATGTCCAACCTAAACCATCCTTGCTGCAATTTAAGCCCATTGCTTCTTGTCCTGTCCTCTGAGGTTAAGAAGAACAATTTACCTCCCTCCTCCTTGTAACAACCTTTTATGTACTTGAAAACTGTTATCATGTCTCCCTTCAGTCTTCTTTTCTCCAGACTAAATAAACCCTTTTTTTTCAATCTTCCCTCATAGGTCATGGTTTCTAAGACCTTTAATCATTTTTGTTACTCTTCTCTGGACTTGGTCAAATTCGTCCATTGACTCCAATCTAAGTCCCTTGTCTCCAATGGAATTACACCATTCACACAGCAAAAGAATGTGAAGAAACCACATGGGCAGAGTTGGGTCCCAAATAACCGTGTCTACTAAATATGCACAATCTCGCCAGGCCTAGCTGCACACATGTTACTGCTCTCCCTGGTTTCTTGCAGCTTCTGAACCATAGAACCCAGTGAGCACCTCTAGAGTGTTCACACATTATTTAAAGCGATACTAACTATTCCTAGTCACTATAATACAGATGTAAGTAAAAGGAGAATCCAGCCCTATACATTTATTATTTCATATTTTTTTAGCTTTTTGGATTGTGAAAATGTTGATGTTATGCTCTGATTCGGGAAGGGAACATTCTTCAAAATCTCAAAATCTCTCATGGGGCAAGAAGAATGTTTCCATCTGCCAGCTGGGATCCCAATAATTCAGCCCAGTACAAATCAGCTAGGACACTAGAAGGCAGATCCCCACCCTAAGGATGGTCTTTGGTGCCAACTTTCTTCCCCTACCCCACTCCAAAAGGTGAGATGATTATTTTTAGTGGGAAAAGCGTCCCCACCCCATGTTAGTTCGCACTAATGGATTAACTATTTTTGCTCAGTCTTTCCCAGCTTGACTCCCCCAAAAAAGCCAAATCACTCTTGGGCAGGGACCAAAGTCAGAGAAACAAGGGGCGTGACTAAATCCTCCATTGCTCTGCACACAGGAGGTGCACCTCCTGTAGTCAAGGGCAGCATCAGCCCTTATTCCCCACGTTACTTTACCTTTGCATCTGCCCTGGCCCCATACACCCCTCCTCTGGTCTACTCTCACTTTGCCTTGCTTTGCCCACAGAGCCCCACCATGCCCTGAGCCCAGGGCTAGTGGAGCTGTCTCTGTGGCTGGTATAGGAGTCTCCTGCACTGGGAATGGGTATTCCCCAGGGTGGGAAGGGGGCCCACATGGCTAGCAGACACAAAGCAAGCCACAATGAATCAGCCCCAAGGTGAGGTGAACAAAGACAGTGTGCACATCCCTTTAAATCCTTTGATCTCCCACCTCCCTTCCCAGCTCGCATCCTGGCTCTGTTCCACTGGGATTGCTTTGGCACTTGAGGTTTCAAATCTCCTTCCCAGCCCCCGCCTGCTTGCGTCCTAGGCCTCGGAGAACCGCGTTGATAAACGTTCTCAGAGTACCCTGGCATTGCATTAAAAAAAAAAGAAGAAGAATTCCTGTTGCAGTGTCTTTCAATGCTCCCACACTGCCTCTTCTTAATCTGCAGCACCACCTTTTGAAGAGACGCTATACTCCAGAAGGCCGGGCTCTCATCTGTGGAGCCAGGTGCAGCTCTGCCGCCCAGAACTTAAACGAGTTGAAAAATCTTTGACACAACAGTTTCCCCTGGGAAAACTGCAGCTCTGTCGAAATCCAAATGGTTCACGGGAACCTGCCAATATTGGCAATTTTCTACGGCAACATTTTGAAACGATTCAAACTCAGAAGAGAGGATTTCATTTCAACTTTCTCACTTCATTTCCTTGTGACTATTCTATTTTATTCGATTCTAAAATGTTAAAGTTCATATATTTCTTTACATGCTGTATTTCATAGTTTGTGTATATTAGAGCAAACATTTGTACGATACTAATTCACCATTATCAAAGCAAAACGTTGCGACGTTCGCAAAATGAAAAGTTTCCATCATTCTTTTTTCAGAATTTCCATTCCACAATAATTTTCAAAGTTTAAACTTTTCATCTCAACAAAAACAGATTTTGAAAGGTCAGAAATTCTGCTTTCCAACTAGCTGTACCCATAAAGAGTGCAAAATGGGGCAAATCAACTTAGCGCGTCTCCCTCTGTTCTCTCCATGTTTCCTAACCAATCAGGAGACAGCGTGGCCTTTATTTATCTAATAATCGATTTATAGGACACTGCATTCAAGTTTCAAAGCACTTTGGAGGGTACCAAATTAATGTACACACAGGGATTGCTTCTCTTCACCTGCTGGCTGGGATGCAGCCAACTCTGGGGAGTAACTTGGCAATAATAATGATAATGTTTTAGCAACTTGATAGCGCTTTTATATTTAAAGCTCTGCACAGTCATTGACTAGTTAAGACTCACACTGTCCCTGGGATGTAGGAAATTCACAAATGGACAAAATGAGGCACAGTCACCCAGGCAGGGCCGGCTCCAGGCACCAGATGACCAAGCAGGTGCTTGGGGCGGCCACTCCAGAGAGGGGTGGCACGTCCAGCTGTTCGGCAGCAATTCGGTGGACAGTCCCTCACTCCTGCTCGGAGCGAAGGACCTCCCGCCAAATTGCCACCGCAGATCGCGATCGCAACTTTTTGTTTGTTTGTTTGTTTGGGGCGGCCTTCACCCAGGACTACATTGCATAGGGACTCAGTGGCTGAGCTGGGGTAAGGATCTACCTTCTCCTGATCACCTGTCACCACCTAGCTCTTTGGCATCACAAACAACTCCCCCATCAGTATAGGGCTGGAAATGAAGGATTCTGCATCCAATTGAAGCCTCATCTGGGGAACATAAGTAGGTTGAAGGCATCAATTGTTACCTACTTTGTAATATGGCCAAGACATTGGGGTTAACACCCCTTCGCTGGGAGGAGTGTCGTGGGTTCTTCCAGGACCCTGAGAAGATCAGGAATACCTCATCTGGAAGATGGTAACACAGCATCTGCCTAATCTATGTCCCCTTTCAAAGCAAAACACAGCTCTGAAAAGCAGCCGTGGGCACCTTACTCCACAGAAGCCAGGCCAAAATGGCGGCTGCAGGCTGGCATGCCATGGCTCTGAGGGTGCAAGGAGCATTGGGTGCATCTCCCTAATGCTCGCCCTGTATGTGTGGAGCAGGATAAGAGCAAGGGAAAGACTTTACACCCTTTGGTTTTGACAACAATTGCTGTTTAATGTCTTGGTTTATAGCTTTACATTGGAAGGGAGCGTGTTTCCTGGTACATTCAGGAGCTTTGCTGGGCCTCGCTTGGCAACGGTGCCTTTTGCTTTACGGAAATGTTCAGCAGGTTCTTGCTGTGCGTGTTTTTCCTTGGAAACCTCCCATCCTGTCGACATACTTCTATCCGTGGCTTGCAGCCATGCCAGCACAGGCTGCAACAGCATCAGATCTCGTAGGCTAAGCCAGGTTGGGCCTAGTCCGTGTTGGATCCAAGACCACCACGGGAAGACTGGTGATTCAGTAGATGGCACTCTTTCTCCTTCATCAGGCTTGAGCCAATGACTCAGCAAGGTCACTGGGAAGCATTGTACCATTTTTGGAAGAAATATAGGCCCAAGGTCCTGACCACTCGTGATTGTTAGTGATCCCATGACACTTTTCCCAGTAGTAGGGGAATTAGTTGCTGGTGTCTTGGCCAAACCCCAATAGGGGTAATTATGTTCTTCCTATTCCCTCTGCAGTTCCAAATAGAAAAGAAATTAGGCTTTACATCCATCTCATGAAGCTATGTGGTAGTATTGGTGGTGCAGCATGTCTGTCGCACTCCACCCCAGAAGGGGCTGCATGCTTGTCTTGAGTCAGGTGACTGACTCGGTTTCAATTCAGTCCCTTTCACTAGCCAAATTTCCATTGGACGCCATGAGTAAGGGCTGAGTAGAAATTGAGTAAAAATGTCAGGAGCTTGTGAATCCTAGGTAGTGTTCACAAAAACTGTCGTGGGGTTTGTTTTAAGTCTGGCTGTGCCATCGGTTTGTCCATGCAATTTACACTCCCAATTTGTGCCCACTCTACTATTAATATTAACAATGTCCGTTAAATTAACACAATTCATGTATGGTTTCCAATGGCCCCAAAATACGTTTCGATAGGGTCATAACGCTACTTCATAATATTTGGCATAGTGACACACTGCGCCAGCAGGTGGGATGGTTTACAGATGAGGAGGAATCACAATATTTCAGAGACTATTTCTACTCTCCGGGACCCTGGCTCACCCAGAGAAGTGCCTTGCTCTGCGTGCCATCTCATGGAAATCTATGAACTACGTACTACTCAAGGGGTGAAGTTCTGGCCTGGATGTACTCAGTAGCAAAGCTCTCATTGGGTGAAATCCTGGCTCTGTGGAAATCAACCAGAGCTTTGCTATTGACTACATCAGGGCCAGGATTTCACCCAATGTGAGTAACAGTGGCCCAAACTGTTCCCACCAAATGAACACCATTGCCAGCAGCTCATCCTCGGAGGTCTTCTATCCAATTACTGACCAGGCCCCCAGCCGTTTAGTTTGGGCTCATTCCTGTGAGATGCTGAGCGCTCCCCAACAACCATGGCTTCCGTGGAGACGCCCAGCACGGCCCAGGAAGCAATCAAGTGCTGCCAGCTCAAGGTAGGACAGCTGCAATCTTAAAGGGGTATATTGATTCCAGGCAGCCTACTCGTCTCCCCCAACCCCGCAGAACTAGAGTGAGCCACGTAATCCTGTCACAGACTCCGTGGCTGAGTGTCCGTCCCGCTGGGACACTTCTCTTCAATGGGGTGGGAGACTGCTTTGGTCCTGAGCTTGGTTTCAGTTTTGGTTGTTTTCTGCTCTTGGTCAGTTCCTCAACAGATCTCGGCCACTGACCACCTTGTGTGGTTGGAGGCCAAAGGAAGTAAAACTTTTTCCATGATGTGACCATTGCTCTCACTTTGACAGCCATCCCCGCTGCCATGCCGTTCTCCACAATGTGGTGTTCGCCTGAGAACGCTCCAGCAATGAAAAACAGCAGTAGCAGAGACTGTAGCAACCGATGGGACTAGGTACCTTTCCCTGGCCAAGTATCAGATCTGTTCCTCTGCTCGGCTGTTTGGCATGTCACCGCTGGGCTATGTAGCCGGTTATGTTTGCTGCAATGCATATGCCAGACCCTTCTGGTTGTTCTCCTTGCTTTGCTTCAGAGCAGCAGCATTACATACAAATTTTTAGACTCCTGGGTGGGGTGGCCAGGAAATAACAAGACAAAGTTTAGAAATGACTTGGGCAAGATTTTGTTTGGGATTCCTAATATTTCTGTTGGGGCTTAGGCTCATAGGAGGTGCTGGAGCTTGGGCCTTCTGCCCCACGGGGCGTGCCGGGGCTCAGGGCTTCTGCCCAGCAGGGTGTGCCAGGGCTCAGAGTTTCTTCCGGGGCTCGGGGCTTCTGCCCGGAAGGAGGTGCCGGGGCTCCCACAGGTTTAAAAATATTTACTGCAGCTCTGCTCCGGACAGTTCTGGCTGAATTTAAGCCCTGCTTTTTTGGAAACGTGTTTTGTTTTGTTTTTCCTGTGGGAAGAGGAAAAGCTGATCCCTGCAGCATTAATCTCCCCGGTTTGGGTAGATGTGATTCAGGAGACAACTCTGCTCAGGAGGAGTTATAGGTGATAACTCCGGTGGAGAATCCAGATGGGGCTTGATACAGTGGGGCCAGTTGCAGTTAGACACTTGTTGCTCTCTCTGTGCCAGGGGCAGGATGAAGAATAGATTAAAATAATAATCCCTAGCTCTTATCTAGCGCTTTTCATCTGTAAATCTCAAAGTGCTTTACAAAGGAGGCCCAGGATCATTATCCCCATTTTACAAATGGGAAAACTGAGGCACAGATGGGCGGCACGACTTGCCCACGGTCCTGCAGCCGTCCAATGGCAAAGCTCCTCTGAGTTCCAGTCCAGTGTTCGACCCACTGCCACTTCTCAGCCTGAGAGGGAAGGGTGAACTGTTTTTAATGTGGAGGGTGTTTTTAATGAAAGAGGTGCTGGCAATGAGAGAGTCTGTAGCAGGGTCACCATCCTGGCCCTTCCCAATGACCTCCTCACCGCTACTGTCCTTTTCTGCAGCTCACTTGATTCATTATCCGCTAAAATGTCAAACCAGATACCCTGGGTCTGTGAGCTAAACCCGGTGCAGCCCAGGCCTGTTCAGCCACGACGGACTGATTGATGGCCCAAGAGGCAGTGTCTGTGTGTCTCTTTCAGGCTGACGGATCCCTGAGCTGTTCCGACTTGCTCAACAATCCCACCTCGCAATGTTTTCCAGGCTACATCTCCAGTATTCCTCATTCAGGATGAGGGGACACCTGACCGTCTTTTGGTTCTGTGTTTGTGATGGGCTGCTAAGCACAACCACAGGACAGATAAACAGCAGGCTCTAGGCAGTGCTGTTAAGGCAGCAGCTGAGGTTACTGGACAGCTGTATTCCATGTTCCGTGTCAGATCGGAGCGCGGGTTTGCCTCTCACGTCACACCAGTTTAACAGCTATGTAAATCGGCCTAGCTGCACTCTCTTCAGGGGGATGACTCCACCAGCATTAGGTTCACACTTTCTTCTTGCTATAGTTTATTTCTGTAGCAACCAAGATCAGGGCCCGATTGTGCTAGATGCTGTATATGCAGGAGTGAGAGACACTCCACGCCCAGGAGAGTTGATAAAGCCCAGGTGTCACACAGAATCATAGAATAGCAGGGTTGGAAGGGACCTCAGGAGGTATCTAGTCCAACCCCCTGCTCAAAGCAGGACCAATTCCCAACTAAATCATCCCAGCCAGGGCTTTGTCAAGCCGGGCCTTAAAAACCGTTAAGGAAGGAGATTCCACCACCTCCCTAGGTAACCCATTCCAGTGCTTCACCAACCTCCTAGTGAAAAAGTTTTTCCTAATATCCAACCTAGACCTCCCCCACTGCAACTTGAGAACATTACTCCTTGTTCTGTCATCTGGTACCACTGAGAACAGTCCAGATCCAACCTCTTTGGAACCCCCTTTCAGGTAGTTGAAAGCAGCTATCAAATCCCCCCTCACTCTTCTCTTCTGCAAGCTAAACAATCCCAGTTCCCTCAGCCTCTCCTCATAAGTCATGTGCTCCAACCCCCTAATCATTTTTGTTGCCCTCCGCTGGACTTTCTCCAATTTTTCCACATCCTTCTTGTAGTGTGGGGACCAAAACTGGACACAGTACTCCAGATGAGGCCTCACCAATGTCGAATAGAGGGGAATGATCACATCCCTCAATCTGCTGGCAATGCCCCTACTACAGAGCCCACTGATTTCCATAAATAGGCAAGGCAGACAAAGGAACGGTTATTATAGATGGGGAACTGAGGCACGGAAGATAAAATGACTCGCCCAAGGAGCCTAGGAATGAAATGCAAATCTTGCAAATCCTATATTAGTTCCATAACCACAGGACAGCCTTCCTTGATTTGTCACCTACCTTGCTATGTAGACAACATATTCCCTGTGTGTTTTACTCTTATTTCCCTGGCAACCTGAGGTGAGCAGAGATTCCTCTTTCTCAAAGGATGGCCCATTTGAACACTAGCTGTTCCAGACCTGAGCTCACTACGGAGCCCTTAATTCATACACAGCGTGACTTGAATCTCTCCCTTCCTCTCCACTCCCTTTAACAATAATAGCACTGAGTACCCCTCTACCCGGATAGAACGCTGTCCTCGGGAGCCAAAAAATCTTACTGCTTTCTAGGTGAAACCGCATTATATCGAACTTGCTTTGATCCACCGGAGCACGCAGCCCCGCCCGCCTGGAGCGCTGCTTTACCGCGTTATATCCGAATTCGTGTTATGTCGGGTCACATTATATCGGGGTAGAGGTGTACTGATACAGCAAATTTCTATCTTCAAAGCACTTTAAGTACATACCATGCCCTATAGAACAGTCGAGTAGGTGTTAGCACATCGGTCTGCCATACTGAATGGATGAAAACACTTCTTCTAAACTGTGATTCATTCATCTTTATTTTTTTTTATTTTTTTTGCTCTGTACACTTGTGTGGGTGAGTAAAATCGGCAGTACATTATTTCTTTCCCATTCCAATTAAACCACTAATTAATTGTTGTGCTTGTTTTTTTAATACCTGACCAATTAGCACAAGTAAGAAACGTGGGGAACACAAGAGGGGGTGCTGTGCTGATAAACCATAGCAGTGGTTTTTAGTTTCCAGCCCCTGGCCCTGGAAACTTTATAGCATGCAGAGAAATTAGAACAACTAAATAGACAAAACTTGGTCAACTGACGTTCAAAGGAGCAGTGGAATGTGATAAACATGCTCAGGTATTTGAAAGGTGTAAAGCACCAGAAAGGGAGGAACGGTTTCATGTGGGACTGGGAGAAAAGGGACACAAATTAGGAATAATTTAATTAAATAAAGGAACATGTCATCTGTAGATGAGGAATATGTTCCTAATGGGAAGATCTATTAGACCATGGAACAGACTCGTAAGGGAAACAAGCATGAACAAAGCAGTGAAGAGGAGAGCACGAAGAACAGTCCTGGCAGACTTGATGATGGGAGACAATCTAAGAAGCCTTTAGCCTTTTCCATCTCTAATTTCTTTGATTTTGCACCGGCTTTTAATAACAGTTTTATGGACCTTTGCATAAACCACTGCAGCCTTCCATAATGTATCTATTAGCAGCCACATCTCTGAAGATGTGTCAGCAGCTCTAAGGTATTGCACTGAAAAAAAAAAGAAATGCATCTAGGTATTTGTCATCCTCTCGTGGCTGTGGCACATAAGAAGATTATGAATCTGCTGATGCTTCTAGCTCAAGGACTGTAGCTTTATAATGGACTTCAGCTCAAACAGTATCTTTTAGCACAGAAAATCCCAGGTTCAAACCCACATGCTTGTCACAAGCAAGGCCGGTTACAAAAGTAGCACCAACTGTGGTTCACCTCAGAGGCTTGAGATGAGCTTCTTGAAGACCTGCCTCGCCATGCCTATCTATGGTTATTTATTCCCCCCATGTGGGATCTAAGCGCTGCATAATGACCCCTGGACTTTGGGACACCAGGTGGCTGCTGGAGCCAGGGGGACAGTTGTTACAGATTACGTCAAGTACAAATTTGGTCCTGTTTGTGGTTAGTGAATCATTCTTGCACCTGCTCTTCCAGTTTTCATTGTTCGGAAGATTTCACCGAAGAGCCTTGAGGAATAATTTTCAGATTATAGATGAAATTCATCCCTCCGCCGGTGCTAGGACTGGCACAGGGACGGAGGGGAGGGGGCGTGTACCTCCCTTATTCAGTGGCCACTGGGGGCTGGTTTCACTCCCAGTGCCAGTGAGGATAGCTCTCAGGGCTGCCCGAACTTGTATCCCTGCTTTAACAGGGTGTGGCAAGGATGAAGAATCTCCACAGTGTCAGAAAGTCCAGGCCACGCAACTCATCCTGCCCCCAATCTGCCTCCCCAGAACATATCCTGCAATGTCTTCCCCAGAATGAAGGGGCTTCCATCTTCCTCATGGCCCATGACAGCAGCCTAGGGAGCACCACAAAGAGCCATAGGGCACCTACGCATCTGGTTCAAAAACCGTTCACGTCAACTCTTCACTACTGGGGTTTCATGGTTGGTCATGTGGTATAGTTTCTGCTTTCTGATTGGCCAACTGAAAAAGGGTTTGACCAAGAGAATAATGAATAAGGAATAGTGAATAACAAACAATGCACTTTCTGTTTGGCAGAATCATCATAGGACCTACTTGGAGGATTCACCCACATTTTTGCGAACACCCCGAGATTGTCCAAATACTCCCAGGGATCCCATGTCTGCTACTCTGTTTCTTTCTTCATAGTATCATCGAATCTGATGAATCCAAAGATGGAAAAGATCTTCTAGGTCACCTTATCCATCTCTCCTTAACCCATGCAGGACCATTTAGTGTTTGGTCCAGCCTAGCTGTAAATGTTCCATGGGATGAATGAAAACTCCCTAAGTCTAATAATTTTTCTAAGCAAAAAGAAACCAGTTATATTTGTCGTAAACATCTGACATGGACAAGGTTTAAATAAATAAAAAGTCAACTGTGATATCTACCCAAAATATTTCACCTGGGAAAGGGTTAATTGTAGAAAATCAAGCAAGCCAAACAAGACCAATCAGGCTATCTTGAGTTTTCTTAGAAACCTCCATCAAGGTGCTTTGGAGATGGAGGACAAGGTGTAGCCCTAATAATACCTTCTTTAGCTGGGTCCTTTGTCTAGTTATTGCATCTTTGTCAACCTGGCCTGCTCTGCTTTCTCACTTGGCTGGCTTTAGACGCAGTATATTTTTCACATCTGGCCAATGCATTTAAGCAGAAAGCTTGCCCAGGTCTTTGCTAACACATAGGGATTTTGACTGTGGGTGTACCAAGTTTCCAGCCTTTGCAGGAAGCATGTCCCCATTACCTAGAATACACTAAGCTCCAATTTCAATTGGACTTGACATTGCAGCAGGGCTGCTGGGACTTCCCCATCATGTCACAGGCATTGGAACGCTTGTACTTCTGAGGCGCAAACTCGAGATGGGTCTAAGCTTCTTGGATGTTTGCAGTCTGAACCTCTTTCCAGATTCAAACATTGCAGCTGGGGCCACCACCATACCTTTAACGTGAGCCAAACCAGAACCCTGGATCCAGTCCCCACCCCACACACTTTGGGAAGATCATGATGTGGACCAGATTGAATTGCGTCTAGTTCAAGCATGAGATAAATGCAGCCTTTTCAATGTGTGAAAAATAACTCAGAGGGAGTAACCCCACAGAAACCAGCAGAGGAGAGAGATGATTTTGATAATTGTTGGACTCATCTCTTTAGTATGTATTCTTTGTATTTTAATTTTTTTTTATTTTCCAGTAGTTATTGCCAAAAGCCATCAGCAAGCATACAATATTCCATATCCTAAAGAACTGGAATAAAATTCAAATGGCATCACATATCATCTACACATTAAATAAGACACGATGGCCCAAATTCAATGGAGTTACACCAAGGAGACTTAACTCGTGACTCTAACAATCCAGCTGCCAAGTATTCCCTTAAAAGCACAACCTCTCTGTTGAATTGGTGTGACTAAAGTCAACCAACAAACAATCCCACAACTTAAAATCCTCATGGATCTTGGTCAGGTTTCTCCAGTTCTCCCTCCCCACTCCTTTTTATTTAAGTGAGAGATTGTCCCAACATTCCAAGTAGCGGGTGGGTCTTTACCCTCCTGACAATAAAGCTGCCTTCCAAATGTTTATCACATCAAGTAACATTTTTCCATTGTCATTGTGCTGGAGAACCTCCATCTTTCCATTTGGTTGATGGTGCTGATGAACATGGACAAAGATTTCCATAGCTGCACTTTTGGGGATTAGCATTTGCAATGTACGTTAAGAGAGTAAACACACTGGAAAAACACGAGGATCAAAAACTGCTCTCGGTTACTCTCTCTACGTCACCAATATTAGGGCAGCCCCGCTCAAGTCAGTGGGTAGAATGGAGGGCAGAATTTGCCCTATATCTGTGTGAAATTGGACAGCTTAAGACAAGAGGTTCATCACCACCACCACCACCTCCAAGAATGCACAAACAGGCTTCCCACAATGCTCTACTAAATGGAGTAGGGTCCTGGCTTAAATCCTGGGTTGATGGGAGAAAGGGTCTTGGTATAGGAAAAGGTTGAAAACCACTGGTTAATACCTTCCATGGGGCTCCTATGTACGCTTTCCACCATTTTATTTCAGATGGCCTCATTAACCCCTGAGCTTTATTGTGCATTTCAAAACAAATCAATGCTAACCTCAGATGATGCTAACCAAGTTCACCCGCGTTGCAGGTGGGGACTTGATACTGTCCTATACTGCTGAGCCTGCGTGGCTGTCCCTCAGATCCATAAATCAGCACAGGTTTTCTTGAAATCCACCCCAGGTTTCCTCAGAATGCAGCCCACGTTCATTGGAGAGTTTTGCTAGCTCGCATTCAACTCAGCTCACGTTCTGACTTTGTCATAGGGACCTGAAATCAGCTTGTTCTCACCAGCCCATCAGCTTGCTTGACACAGCTCCAGAAAATAGCAAGTTTGTGAGGGAAAGTGATAAATCCGTACCTAAGGGCTTGACTGCTCTGTGCATTAGTCCACACTAGAGGGGTGTAAACCCTTGTGTGCAACTTCCTAGTGCCAAAAGTTCCCTAGTGCATATTAATGTCATTCTATTTGAGATGGGACTATATTACTGTGCATTGGGGATCTTTGTGTGCACCAGCAGGGTCCTCACGGGCCCATTGGTGCGTCACACATTAGTGTGCATAAGAATTTAAACCCCTCTAGTGCAGATTAATGCCCAGGGTAAACAAGCCCTAAAACAGAGCCTTGTAATGTGTGCAGTGGGCAGCACCATGCATACAACATGATATACAGCATGTCTTCCTGAAATGTGAGTGACTCCCTGGCTTGGTTTATCATGGTACCTGGTGCCAATTTGGTCAGGAAGAATCTGGTGCTGACCAAGGACTCGATCCATCTCCTGCTGAGGCCAATGGGAGGTTTGCCACTGAAGTCAATGGGTGTTGATTGGGTCTTTACTGGGGCTTTGGATTCCACTGGCTGGAAAGAAGCCTCTTCATTTTATGCCAATGCAAGTTTAGAGGTTTAGACTCTGCCAGAGGAGGATGTGTCCCCCACTGAGGGACAGCAAATGGCAGCTTGCAAGGATGGACTTTCTAAAACATTGCTAAACCATTCCCCACCCATTGGCAACATGACTGTGCAGGGCCTGGGGTAGTTCTGCATGCAAAGGGCTCTCAGGACTGGGCCGTTTCTTAGCCTTTTGGATAGATCAGGACATTTATTTTATTTATTGCATACACAATCCGATCAAGCCAAGACACAGTGTTCTTATCAACCATGCTCAAGGCATGAAGACCTCCAGGAAGTTGAGTCCTTTTGCAGTCCTCAACAATATGTGTCATGGTTTGTGGCTGCCCACATTGTCTCTAAAATGCCACCAAAATTCTGCTGCAGAACAAATTTCATGGCTGGTACAAAACCAGTTCAGAAGGCTTCATTGCCTTCGCGGTCAGTCAAACCCAGGTTGATGTTGAGTGGGGTCCGAGACAAGATAATTATTTGTCACCTTCTCTGTGGACCATGAAGCTCGCCACATGTCCCCTTCCATAAATCCCTCACCTGGCAAACTTATCCATAGTGGGTGCCCTGAGGACAGATGATCATGTGGAGGATTAAACAAGTCTTCAGTTAACAATAGATATGGCACATCACACAATTTCCTCACAAGCTTTGCTATGCTTTCATCTCTATGAACACTGGGTGGAGCAATATTGCATAGGACAGGTAAGCATGGTAGAGGAGTTGATTTAAGGGTGCCTGAAATAACATGCATGGTGGAATTAAGTTGTACATTGATCATCCTTGTGTGAGATGAGAGAGCCCATACTGGCGTGTAGTACTCTGCCGCTGAAGTGACCGGGAAGTAACGAGGCCTTTCTCAAGGAAAACCGGGAAGTAACAAAGCCTTTCTCAGTTGGACAATAGTTTGTTGGAGCTTTTATCATCATATCCCTTGGGTTCCCTCCCCTTGGCAGCTTCCCCCTGACCCCCAAGCTCATCTGCGTGCAAAAATCCCCAAATGTCAGGAGCCATGGATATTTTTTTTTAAATGTGGCCCTTGTGATATTCACTGTATCTACACAGTGATGCAAATTCAGATAACTCACTTGCATACACAGCCTTCTATCTGTCCCTGTTTTTCTACAGCTCCTATTCCCATGGGATTGGACAGTAGCTGAGTATCTCAAAGCACTTCCTAAATCAACCCTCCCAACAGCCCTGGGATGAGTGATCGGCGTCTTTGTTCAGAGGGGTAAACTGAGGCGCTGAGAGGTTAGGCATTGAACTCATCATTCCACAGAGAGGCAGCACAGAGCCAAGGACAGAGCTTGGGGATCCCGACTCCTAGACACTAGAAAACAGAACAAGAATCACAGCCCAGTCGGATGTTGATAGTCACACAAATGGGGCCCAACTCAGAGTTAATTGTTCTGGTCCCGTGCGCGCTCCAACGATTTCTTGAGCCTTGTCTTAACACAGCTGTCTCACACTACACGGTCTCCCGCCAGGATGCTGTGCTGTGCAGGTGCACATCTGTATCGCCGGGATCCCCAGCCTCTGCCTTCGAGCAGAATGGTGCTTGTCAGCCAGAGGAAGGCTCCGCAGAGGCTGCAGTGTATGGTAATACAAGACAACAAGTTTCCCGTTTTCCTTACTTATCCAGCTCCGGTTCGTATGTGACATCTGATAACAGCGAATTTTTGCAGCTCCGGGGGCGGAGGAGAGAATGAATCCCACTGGCTGCACTTGTCTTAGTTCACTTGCTTCTTCTCCAATAGTTTCTGACCACACATTGGTAGCCTGTGTGGAATGCTTGTAAACACTGGCTGTGATAGCGCTCTGGTGGAGTGGATGGCCCTCCGATGAATACAGATGGGTCTCGGAGGAGCACAGCTGTGTATGAACAGGAAGGGAGAGCTTCTGTAGCACTTCCTCCGGCCTCTTCCAAACTCTACCACCCCGACCACTAAATAAATCAACATTAGCAGCGACTCTTTGAAAGGTACTGTGAGTCAAGCGCAGCCCGGGAGTTTACCTCGATGCAGAGTTTCCCAGCAATAAACCAGAGCTTTCCCGACACATCACCATTGGGGCATCACCAGAAATTTTAAATAAACCTTCCTTCCTGGAAGCTGGTTATGTTCTATGAAAGTCCTAGCAGTGACGCTGCATTTATCGCTGGCCGGGCGGATCAAACATGACCTTTTCGCTGCTCCAGAAAAATAACATACCGAGAGATTCAGGAAGATTTGTTCTGGGAAAGGGCAAGAAAGGGCTTCCCCAATCACTGTCCAATGCAGTGTGTGGCATGATACCTCCAAGGTGGAACAAAGAACCCAAGGCATTTTAACAGAATGAGATCAACTCTTCACTCTGCAATGCCCCACAGCTGCACGGGAACACGTAGATGAGACAGGGTAAGCCATGCTTCTGATGGAGCTTAAGATTTTCAGTCCCCACAGTAGCCACACAGACCATCTGACAATCAAGTTGTGATGCTTCGGAAGAAATTGCAGCTCCTCTGCAGACTCTCCCAAAGGGCAAGGTGTTTCAATAGGAGACATCATAAGAACGTAAGAACGGCCACACTGGGTCAGGCCGATGGTCCATCTAGCCCAGTATCCTGTCTTCTGACAGTGGCTTATGCCAGATGCTTCAAAGGGAATGAACAGAACAGGGCAATCATCAAGTGATCTGTCCCCTGTCGTCCAGTCACAGCATCTCTCACTTAAGGTATGTCTACGTTGTAATTAGGCACCTGTTTCCAGGGCTGTTTAATGGCAATGTAGATGTCCAGGCTCCAGCTGCAGCCCAGGCTCTGGGACCCTCCCATCTCACAGGGTCCTAGAGCCCAGGCCCCATCTTGAACCTGAATGTCTACAGTGCAGTTATCAAGGCTCCTTCCCCACTCTGAACTTTAGGGTACAGATGTGGGGGCCTGCATGAAAACTTCTAAGCTTAACTACCAGTTTAGATCTGGTCCGCTGCCACCACTCCCAATGTGCTAATTCCCTTCCCTGGGAAGCCTTGAGAGACTCTTCACCAATTCCCTGGTGAATACAGATCCAAACCCCTTGGATCTTAAAACAAGGAGAAATTAACCATCCCCCCTCCTCTCTCCCACCAACTCCTGGTGGATCAAGATCCAACCCCCTTGGATCTAAAAACAAGGAAAATCAATCAGGTTCTCAAAAAGAAGGCTTTTAATTAAAGAAAAAGGTAAAAATCATCTCTGTAAAATCAGGATGGAAAATAACTTTATAGGGTAATCAAACTTAAAGAGCCCAGAGGACCCCCCTCTAGCCTTAGGTTCAAAGTTACAGCAAACAGAGGTAAACACTCTAGCAAAAAGTACATTTACAAGTTGAGAAAACAAAGATAAAACTAACACGCCTTGCATGGCGGTACTTACAAGTTTGACATATGAGAGACTTGTTCAGAAAGATGTGGAGAGCCTGGATTGATGTCTGGTCCCTCTTAGTCCCAAGAGCGAACGCCCACCAAAACAAAGAGCACAAACAAAAGCCTTCCCACCACCAAGATTTGAAAGTATCTTGTCCCCTTATTGGTCCTTTGGGTCAGGTGTCAGCCAGGTTACCCGAGCTTCTTAACCCTTTACAGGGAATAGGATTTTGGAGTCTCTGGCCAGGAGGGATTTTATAGTACTGTACACAGGAGAGCTGTTACCCTTCCCCTTATAGTTATGACAGCAGTGAAACAGCCCGCAATCAGAGCCCCACTAGCTCAAGTCAGCTGGCATGGGCCAGCCACGGGTTTTTAATTGCAGTGTAGACAAACCCTAAGAGGGGTAGGGATACCCAGAGCATGGGGTTGCATCCCTGACCATCTTGGCTAATAGGGCATACCCCTGCTAGTCTTAAGACCCCATTGCCTAAGATCTGAGAGGATCCTTTATCCAGCATGCGCCATGTCTTGGAAGAGGTTGTTGACTGGGGCTGGAATTGAATGCAGGTTTGGGTCATGGCTATGGGGGTTGATTAAAATAGATCAGGTGAAGCATCAAATCTTCTGGAAGAAAGTTACCAGTTCCGATGTGATCATCTCAATGCTGCTAAATACAAGAGAGCCCACATGGATTGAATTTCATCACCACATATTAGGCAACCAGGCAGAAAAAAAGACTAATTATGTCACTGGGAAACTGTGTAATGCTTGGGCCAGCCTGTGTTGGTTTTCCGAGAGGCAGTGCTTTGCATCTCATATGTAAACAATCCTGCCTTCTGCGAAAGCAGGTCTCATTTTGCACGGTAAAGAAGCATCAGATTAGCCACCAAAAACATTAAAGCCAAACCACGCATCTACTCAGTAGAGGTTTCAAACCACATTTGCGTTTCTCAGCCTTGAAATAACAACAGGGATGATGGCTGCTCCGGATACATCAAACCATTCCTCAAATGCTTTCAAAATCATTTTTTTTATTTATTATTATTGGTCACCGCTGCCGTGTGTAATGGGTTTCCATGTACAAATAACAGACATTTTCCTTCTGCATGACTTTTTGGTTAAATCACGATTGAATGTTTTTCTTAAAAATCTGCTTGAGGAATTCGTTTGGGGAAGATCTCTGGCCTGAGCAATCCAGGAGGTCTGATAGATTCGAAGGCCAGAAAGAACCATTGTCATCATCTGCTCTATCTAGTTTAGATCCCAGGGAGGGAGGAAAACCAACCCAACAAGAAAGAACCAAAGGAAAGTCTGCACAAGAGAGCGAGAAAGAGAACTCGTGTGTAGGTATGTCCTCTTCTGTAATAGGCTGTGGCAGATCTGCCTTTCAAAACTGCCCCAGACAACAGGCCCCAAGAAATGTCCGGGGTGTGGCCCACAAAAAGTAAGTCACAAAACAACCACACCAAGAGGTTTGGGGAGTTCTGTAGCGTGGGAGGATGGATAGGCCTAACCCGAAAGACCTTGTGCAGAGCTAGCACAGAACCAGAGCTATCAGCTGATCGTCTTCCTCCCTGCAGCTGTTTGTCAAGGCCTCTTACCACCCTATTTCTCCAGTCCCTCCCCTGACAGTCTCTCTCCCTGCTGTCTGTACTCCACTCCACACTTCCTTCCTCCTGCCCTCATTCCTCCACCCAATGTCCATCCTCTTCCTCTTCTTCCCACCCCCTTCCTCATATCACTCCCCTGTCATTTCCATTCTCCCCCCCCAACAACATAACAACACGTAACTAACATGCCATTTGCCAACCATCGCCTTGATCATTGACTTGCACATGTAGGGATGGAGCGTGGGCAGCCAGCTCTAGTGAAAGCCAGGAACTAAAGTCAGATTCAGGATAGCACCAAAGGTCGGGGCCGGGGTCTGGGTCAGGAGTCATGCCAAAGGTTGAACGGGAAGCAGTGTCAGGAGTCACACAGAGGGTCAGGACTGGGGTCAGAGTAGAGTACAGCAGCAAGTTGGGAGTTCTACTAGTTGTTCGGACAACTTCTTGCGCCTCCTTCTGCTTTGAGTAGTTCTTCTGGGCTAATCGGTGAGGCTGGAGCTTTGTACGCAGAGCCTCTGAGGGGCCAGTTTTCCACTAGCCCCCTCCCATGCTGGTTTCAAAGAGCTGTCAGGTGGTAGGTAGTTGCAGGCCGGGCACTGCTTAAGGACCCACAAGCTCAGATTTGAGGCCCATGATGCCTCACCCTGTGTGCTCTGTTTGGTGTCTTTTAGATGATCACCTCTTCCAGGCTGTGACTGTCCATTCTTGCGAGTCCATGCAGCAAACAGCACAATAAAGCCCTGATTCTGAATGGGGTTGAAACATCCCATTTTGGCATTTTCAGAAGGAAGCATTTTGATGTTTTGTTTTGAGACATCTTCTGTTTTTAAAATCTGGGAAAGTCTAAACTGAAATGAAATGTTTTGTTCAAGCCAAAATGATTCTCCCCCCCCCCCCCCCCCCCCGAATTTTCTTTCATGGAGAATTTTGAAATGTTCAGCCTTTGACCCTATTCAGTACAAAGACACATTTCAAAATCTTGAAATCCTTCATGAATGGAACTTCTAGTCCCCTGGCAGCTATAGTCAAAACTAGTTGTCAATGAAAAATCGGGATTTTGACTAGATGAAATATTCTTGGAAAGTGTCTATTTTCCATCGAATTTTTTTTTTCCAATAGAAACTGAAAAGTTTTCAGCCAAAACATTTTCTTTTCCTAAAAAGGTGAAATTTGCCATTGAAAATTTCAGTGAAAACCAAATTCTTTTTGTTTTTGTCATAATTTTCCATACGATCTACCCCTACCAGTCCCCCATTTTCCAGTCAGCGGTAGTATTTATAGAGCAGTGGTTCTCAAACGTTTGTGACCCCTTTCACATAGTAAGCCTCTGAGTGTGACCTCCCCCCCATAAATTAAAAACACTTTTTAATATATTTAACACCATTATAAATGCTGGAGACAAAGCGGGGTTTGGGGTGGAGGTTGACGCTTGCAACCGCCCCATGTAATAACTTCATGACCCCCTGAGGGGTCCTGTGAGTGTTGGGACTCACCACCTTGCGCTCCCTGCTGGTTGTCTCCGGGAATTAGCTCATTTCAGCATTGGCGTGCCCTCTCTCAGTGGTGTCCCATCCGTTGTCTCGCCCTTGGTTGGCGTCTGAGCCCGTGTTGCTCTCCGGCTTGCGGCACCCTCATCCAGACCACTGCCCTCCGGCAGTGCCCCTTAGTCCATCCACACCCCCTTCTGGGGGGGGTTAACAGAAGTCTTTGCACCAGCCTCAGCGGCCTGCCACAACCCCCAAGTCTAACCCCTCTTACGTCAGGGGGCAGGTTGCAGCCTGACTCAGCCACTGCTCCATGGCCCAGTGCAGCACAAGGGGGATAGGGGAGGGGGGACCCAGGCCCGCCTACTACTCTGGGTCCCCAGGGACCCTCTAACGGCAGCCTCTCGGCCCTCCTTCTCTCCCCTTGCCCCAGCACTGCTCTGTCCTGGGTTCTGGTCTCCTGCTCAGGGACAGACTGACTGCTCTCTCCCTGAGCAGCCTTTTTATATGGCGGAGCCTGGCCCTGATTGGCTGTCTCCAATCTGGGCCCTGATTGGCTCCCAATAAGCTCTTCTCCGATTGGCTGCCCATTTGCGCAGGCTCACTGGCCTGCTGCAGCCTAAATTCTCCAGGAGTGGGGCAGCCGCCCCACTACAGGTCCCAACCCCCAGTTTGAGAACCCCTGTTATAGCGGATATCAAATCACTAGCCACCAAATAGCCATGATAAGCTAATGATTTTAAATGCCACCAAATTGACTATATTTGAAGTGGTAACAAAGGTGAAAGAATTCATCGGACATATCAATCCGAAGAGCAATGCAGCCATGTCCGAGAAGAAGAATAAAGCTAGTAATAGTACTGAAATGTAGATAATAACATAGCACAATAAATGCACACAGTGCATCTCTATAATGGAGCAAATCAATACCCCACCTATGAACACACCAGTACTTGGGACATTTGAAATCGAGACTTGGATTTCAGCTGTGCCTGTCTGTAGAAACTGATATGATACACGGGATAACAGTACAAATGCAGACATCAGAAGGGATGTTGTAGTCTCTGGTGTTACTGACATATTTACTACTTATACTAGTTCAAACAAGTCCTCTTGTTGTTAGTTAATTTCAGAAATCAACCAAGCTTGTGAAAATATTAAGCTGTTTTCTTTCTGCTTGATGTATCGTCAGTCAGAACAGAAGAAAGGCGGTAATAAGTTCAGACTGAATTATTTGGGTTAGTGCTTATTGGTAAAGGCCCCCCAAAATGGGAATTTGATGACAGATTAATGTGCCTGATAATCAGTGCACAAACAGATGAAACGATTCAAAGGGAACTCTGATCTTAAAACTGATGGCCTATGTCATGCAGAGATCTTGCAAAGAGAGTTTGTTCAAATAGGCAGCAGGTTTAAAACAAACAAAAGGAAGTATTTTTTCACACAACGTACAGTCAACCTGTGGAACTCCTTGCCAGAGGATGTTGTGAAGGTGAAGACTATAACAGGGTTCAAAAAAGAACTAGATAAGTTCATGGAGGATAGGTCCATCAATGGCTATTAGCCAGGATGGGCAGGGATGGTGTCTCTAGCCTCTTTTTGCCAGACGCTGGGAATGGGTGACACGGGATGGATCACTTGATGATTACCTGTTCTGTTCATTCCCTCTGGGGCACCTGGCATTGGCCACTGTCGGAAGACAGGATACTGGGCTAGATGGACCTTCGGTCTGACCCAGTAGGGCCGCTCTTAGGTTCTTATGAATTAGTGGGGTTTCCTACATTGCTAATCCCAGATGTTCCAAAAGTATGAAATACATTTGTGGGGGGAGGAGGGTTCTCTTTGCCTTCTGGTGTTGTAGCCTTTAGGTGGGGTGTCACATTTTCCAGGTTTCTCCTCAATCATGAAGTCTAGAAACATAGCCCCCTTTTTTTAAGGAAAGTTGAGAGTCTCACTCATTGAACTCCAGGAGGGGGCAAAAGAAACCCCCAATATGGTGAAAGTTGGCAACCCCGGATCTTTAAGAGTAATGGTTAAGAAATTCCACATGTGGCTACGGGACAGTGCCTGCTGCTCCTAGCCCTGATTGGAAAAATGTGCTGGAAATGTTTGAAAGTCATTTTTCTTTTACATGATTCGACATGGCCTCATCATCCATTTTTTTTTTGGTTGGTTTTTGATTTCTTTGTTTTTTTAATTTTGGAAAGGAGAGGTCACTGGGGGGGCATTAATGCCGGCATGGGGAGATAGCAATTCCAACAGAGCTTTCCAATCCAGATATTTGTCACGGTGAGGCTGTATTTTTAGGAATCTCTCTCTACCTCCTCTCTACAATGTTACCCTGCCAGTACTAGCCCGCCTTATGTGCCAGAAAAACAGAGAACTTCCTGGTGACCTCCTCACGGTGTGCAGAACTCAAGTAAAACAAATCGCAGCTTCTTATCTCCAAAGCATCTTAACTGAGTCACAATCAATTTCTGATTTTGTTTTGCTGCTTCGCCTCACCGCCTGTAGCTCAAGTCGGAACAGATCCAAGGAGGTGATTTGAGGAAGGGACCCTGCTGTGTGAACTTTGCAAGCCGGTGAGCGGCACGCACACCTCTGAGAGACCTTCCCTGCAGACCTTAGCATCAGCATAGGTGCTCCTTGTTCTGTGGCCTGCGAGCTGTCTGTGTGGGGAGGGGACAAGACAGGTTTTCAGGCCATACCTGACAGGGAAAACTCAATAGTGTAATCAGAATTTGACTCCACCTCTGAGGCCAACAAAAATTCAATGAATAGTTATTACTACTACTATAAATTCATGCTTTCTCCCATGCTTCCCTTTAGGCATGAATCTCCCTGCAAATGCCACAAAGGCATTTCCTCCCTCTGATCCCTCCTTTAAACCCTTGTCGGCCAACAAAAATCTCAGCCATGGTTAGACAGCTGGTGAGCTGTGACCACGCCGCTTATCATGCTGACCAGTTTCATCTCCTTCCCTTGGGCTTGCCATGCTAATGTAGCTACCTGTTCTCTATTGACTCTTCTCCTTAGATTGTAAAGTTTCTAAAGCGAGACCTATCGTTTTGTTTATAAGTTTGTACAACACCTAGACAACGAGGCCCAGATCTCTAGGCTCTACGACAATACAACAGTAAATAAATGACAATGACCATAATAGCCATTAAAAAACAGGAAAAAAGTATTCTATACTGGCCTGAATCTTTTCTGAGTTCCGTAAATTTCGTGGAGTTTGACACTAGAATCAGGGAAACAATTTGCAGCAAATCATTTCTCGTCAGTGAATTTTGTCTCTTTTCTCTCCCTCCCCCATCCGTCAATCATCTTTGATTGTCGTGTGGTTTTTTTCAGACATATTCCTCATTTGAGGTTATTGGACAAATGATTTTGGCCAGAGCTGGTCTGAAAGTTTCTGTTGAAGAGAATCCCGACAAAAACCAAAAAAGCAAGAAACCAACAACACCTTGATTTGTTTCCCTCCATTTTTGGCCAGTGCCAGCTTCTAGGAATAATTCTGTGCCTCTAGCTGTCTTGCAAGCAGTTTATTGGGAGTGTTCAAAATACAAAATACTGCCTGGTTCAGTTGGCCATACACATTAACTGTTTTCCTTTCCAAAGTTAAGCACTTCAATTAAAATAGCCTGATTTTCTGAGATACTTTCTATTCAGATTCTTATTCTGCAGCTGTCACCCTGGTCCTTAAGTGCCTAAAATGCGAGCAGAGCACTGCTAAGATCGAAAGCCCACATCTGCCAACTGCTAGACGGGTTTTTTGACAAGCTGAGCCATGGTGTAAGAGTAGAATTATAGAATCACAGAACTGTCGGGTAAGAGGGGACCACAAGGGCCACCTAGTCTCACCCCCTGCTAAGATGCAGGATTTGTTGTGGCTAAACCATCGCAGACAGATGCTCTCCAGCCTCCTTCTGAAAACCTCCAGTGAAGGAGCTTCCACAACCTCCCGAGGCATCTGTGCCATTGTCCTACTGCTCTTACAGTGAGGAAGTTTCTCTTGAGATTTAATCTAAATCTACTGTGCTGGTGTTTGAACCCACTGCCTCTTGTCCTGCCCTCTGTGGCAAGAGAGAACAGTTTTTCTCCATTTTATTTATGGCAGCTTTTCAAATATTTGAAGGCCGCTATCATGTCCCTCCTTAATCTCCTCTTTCCCAAACTAAACATACCCAGTTCCTTCCGCCTTTGCCCCTATGACTTGCATTCCATCCCTGTGATCATCTTTGTCGCTCGCCTCTGGATCCTTTCCAGTTTCTCCACATCCTTTCTATACCTTGGTGACCAAAACTGGACACAGTTCTCCAGCTACGGCCTAACCAGCGCAGAGTAGAGTGGTTCTATCACCTCCCATGACTTGATGCTATGCCTCTGTTAATGCAACCCAATATTGTGCTTGCTTTTTTTGCAACAGCATCGCATTGCCGACTCATGTCGAGGTTGTGATCCACCACAACTCCCAGATTCTTCCCAGCAGTGCTGCTGCCAGCCAGTTATCCCCCGTTCTGTATTTGTGCATTTGGGTTTTCTTCCCTACACCTTATATTTGTCTTGGTTGAATTTCATTTTGTTGTCTAGAGCTCAGTTCTCCAATTTATCAAGATCCCTTTGAATTTTAGCTCTGTCCTCCAAAGTGTTTGCAACCCCCTCCCCCAGCTTTGTGTTAGCTGCAAATTTGATCAATATGCGCAAATTTGTACTGAGCTCCTACATTTACAAAATTTGTCCATGGGTCGTGAGGTGTATATCTGTTTGCCAATCGGCTGAGGATTATTTAGGATTACAGTTTCCATACACATATTCACATTTGCCAATCCAGAATTCACTTTCCATAAATATTCTTTGCTATTTACTTAAAATTCCCCATTTCCTCATGCATTCCTGCATCCAGCAGTTCTATCTGAGGTGCTTAGAGGGCCTCCGTCAGCGTAGCATGTGAGCAGCTCAGAATCATTTCATGTATTTATCCTCCCACCAGCCAGTAAAGCAAAGAAGTGCTGTTTCTCCCCATTTTATAGATTCATAGATTCTAGGACTGGAAGGGACCTCGAGAGATCATCAAGTCCAGTCCCCTGCCCGCATGGCCGGACCAAATACTGTCTAGACCATCCCTGATAGACATTTATCTAACCTACTCTTAAATATCTCCAGAGATGGAGATTCCACAACCTCCCTAGTAGGGTACCCTAGATAGGATACGTTTACACTGCAAAAAAAACAAAAAAACAAAAAAAAACCAACCCAAAAACCAGCAACAGCAAGTCTCAGAGCCTCGGTCAGCTGACTACAGGACTATACCCCTCACCCGGGTTTCAGAGCCCAAGCCTGAGAGGGAATGTCTACTCTGTTATTTTTAGCCTTCAGTTGACCCAGGTTGTGAGACTCTCTGCTGTGGGGAATTGGGCATTTTGTTTTTTTTCCAGTGTAGACATACTCGAAATAGCTTGGGGAGTTGTGGCAGAGCAAGAATTGAAGCTAGGTCTCCTGAGTCTCTTTAGGCCTTAACCCCTGAGCCACCCTTCGTCTGTGTAAACGCGTTGGCTGGGATACGCCTGGAACGAAACGCAAAGGAGGCACGCGCAGACACAATCGCTCGCTCTGCCGGAGCCCCGTTCTTTCAAAATCCCAACAGACGTCCACGGCACACTTTGGTTTGCCCTGCTCCCATGAAACCCTCGCTCGGGTTTCCCCTGCCCTCGCCTTGGCTTTCGTTTCCTTGGGAACGGACGCTCCAAATCCCCGATGAGCCTTCTGCGCCAGGGGCTGGGCGCTCGCCAGCACTTCAGAGGAGGAGAAGAAGAATGACCATATTTGGTATATGTGACCCATTTTTCCTCCCTTTAAATCTTCGGTATCATTCCCCCCCCACACGCCCCCTCCGTACCCTTTGACGTGATGGTTAAACACTATCCATAAGCCAGAGGGTTGTTTATTAACCCTTCGGAGTCTCCCATTTCAGTTTGCCCTTAGAAAGATGCAGGGGACTGAGGTTTATAAAGGGGGCGGGGGTGAGTCCATTTATTACATTCCTCCAGGCGGTGCCATGGTGCTTGGTTAACCTTCCACCGCAGCTGTATAACACCAGAGCTGTCAGCTTGAGATACACTGTGCCTCTGTGTGTACTTAATGCATCGACAGAGACCAGATTCTTAGGAGAAATGTCTGCATAAGCAACTTCTTGACATTCATCTGGCAGCCGCTCACTTAACCCCTCCATTCCTGGCACCCCATTCCTCCGCTCTGGGCCCTGGGCGCGTAACACACTTGTAAAGCGGGGGTCATGTCCCCGTACCAGTGGCTGGTCCTCGCAGAGGATAGCAGCCGGCTCCTGCTGCCGGCTCCCAGAGTTAGTCCTTTAGCGCTGGGCATTGGTGCTGCCTCCCGTGCTGATGTGTGCTCCTGCGGGACGGCGTTTAAAAGGCATATCCCACCAAGAGTGCAGGACACCCCCAGGGGGCTTCAGCAGTACAGGAGACGGGTGCTTATCAGACGGTTCTACCACCTGTCCCCTTCCCTGGTTAGAAACTGGCTCGTTCCGCAGAGACGCGACTCCTCCGTATCAATTAATAAATCACATCGTTAATAACAATGCTGAGCTTTGACGGGGAGGCTTTACTTTCTCAACGTACTCTGTGAATGTTAATTAATCAGGATGCGCTTAATGAGGAAATCTGCTTAATTAGGGAGGTTTCCCATGGAACCAAATTAAGCCTAATAGTTAATGGCAAGGATGGCTGCTTGCTTGGGCCATCTGCAGGTGGTTAAGTGCAACTATAGCAGGATGATCTGGTCTCTCTGATGTTCACTAGCTCCTCCCAAAGACCACTGCCAATGCTGAGTCCCCCCAAGCAAAACTGTTCGCTCCAGCCAACACCCCATTGCAAATCCCCTTCACACATGAGTTGAGATGCACTCCCTCTCGCAGCATGGTGGCAGTGTACTACTGATGGGGAGCCCAGGGCATAGCTCAGTCCAGGACCATTAGCCAGAAGCAAAAGCAAAGTGAAATAAATTCACCCTTGTCTCAATTGCCTGGGCTGCCAACGCTGGTTACTGAAGCAGCATTGGGCTTTCATGGCACACAGGAGGGGACAGCATGTTGGATTGTGTTACTAGCACTCAGTCAGAGCTAGGATAGTCTGGGGCATAAACTACTCGGCTAGCGTTCATCTGCTCTGAGCTCTGATGCTGCTGCTAACTTGCTAGGTGACATCAGCAAGTCTCTTCATCTCCCCTCCTGCTCAGGGTCTAGTCCAAACTAAGACTGTTTGTACAGTACCTGGCACAATGGGGCCTTGCTCCTGTCAAAAAGGGGATTTCAAAGCAGAAGCCAATGGGAAGATTCGCAGAAAAGGATGAGGGATGCTTTTGCGAGTTCCTTTTCTGCTTTGTTCAAGGATGTTTCGCCATCTCTTTTCGTCCCCAAACGGGATGGAAAGTGGACATTTTCATGGAACCGAAAGTTTTGAAAACTTTAGATTTGGAAACATCAGAATGAGACATTTGGATTTTTTGGGTGGGATCTGAAGCAAACGTTTTCTTTCGAACGTTCCCATTACAAATTTGGAAAATGTCACGGCAACCCACATTTTTCTGGAAAATATTTAAATTTGGACGCAGCCCCATATATTGTCGGGAAAGGGGCTCAGTTGAAAAACGTTATCCAGCTCTAGCATCGAGGGGCACCTTGGGTTCCAGTGAAGAAAGCTAACGGCTGGGGTTTTGCAAGGTCCCGTGGATGGGCGCTGCCGTTATCTGCTGTTGTGCTGACAAGAAGTGTGTGTGCAAAGCCTTAGCCTCCAGGGAGACTTGCCCAGTTCCCCTGTGTGGCGGTGAGTCTTTTGGCTTGTCTCTGGATGCGCGTGTGTGTGGTTGAGGAGCAACTAGATAAGTGTCCTATATGGGCATAGTGATGGTCCAGTTACCAGTGTTAGCCCGGAAGGTGTTAGCACCAGGGCTTCTCATCATTGCAGACCAAAGAGCAATTCCTAAGTGTCCAGCACGGTCAGGACCTGCTGGGTGCAGACCCATACCCATCATGATCCCAGTGGCTTGAGGTTAGTAGCATTTGAGAGATCTGGTTGAAACAGCTCAATGCGGGGTCTGCATTGTGCTTTGTCACTGTTCCCGGCTGCTGTTGTGCTGAACGGATCTGGGTTCTTTTCGTCTTGCCTGGGCCATTACTCCATTGTCCCTCTGGTGAGGACTCCTTCGCCCTCTCTCTTGCCATATCTGGGCTTTACCCTGTCCTTGCTGTTCATACTCAACTGGGGAGCTGCGTCTTGGGCACCATTTTTCATGCACACGTTGCGGGGCTCATTTTTGCTCTTAAGGTGGGTCTGTATTTCTGTAGTAATGGCGCAAGTCCCAAGTAGAGGGTGTCAGAAGGGGAAAGAGAGAGAGACAGAAGGAGCAAGAAAGGGAAGATTTTTACGGAGAAAAGTCCTATCGGGAGCCCTGGCCCCGAAAGGCTGGGCTGCATCACCGAATAGCTCATTCCCATCTCAGACTGCTATGATTCTTTGCAGTGAGTGGGAGAAGAAAGCCACCTATAGGGAGAAGAGCTAGAGAAGAAGGCCTCGGCACAGACAGAGGGAGACGACAAGGGACACTCCTAACAAACAGAGTTAGAGAAGTTGGTTGGCTGCACTGGCCTCCAGGCAGGCAAAGCGGAGAAACAACAAAGGGAGACGGAAGAGAAAGAACAACCGCAAGAAAAGACAATGGAAGTCTCAAAGCAGTAAGGAGGTGACAAGCTGATTGGCTGCCAGTGATGTCATTCCTTTCCCGCAGCTGATTGGCCACTGGTGATCTCACCCTCTTCCCCATAACGCCCTACAAATAAGTACATGGGGCTCATTTAAAAAAAAACAACAATTCCTTTTGTTTTCTTTCCTATTTTATTTAAAAATGTATTTCCTAATACAAGCAATTAGACCCTCCCGCCGTCCCGTCCCTAGGGGGTGACTGCGCTTCTCGTGTGGCGAAAAGCTGCTTCCTAAAGAACACCGTGCCTGGCATGCGATAATCAGCCAGAAATGCACAGCCCTGTCGTATCTTATTGCTTAATGATCCATCTCACCTCCTTTCAGCCCTCTTCTTCTGTATCTCGCATGATGCTTTTTTTTTATTTTATTTCATTTTCCCCAAGCCCCCTCCGGACCCACCATAAGATTATGGTAGATGAAAACACTGAGATTTCATTCATCCAGTTGCTCTCACATTCCCGCTGCTTAGCCACTGGCCTTTCCTACTAGGGATTAGAAACTCAACAACCTGGGAGTTCTTTTCCACCTGGTGTAACTTGACTGAAGTCGTTGGAGTTACACCTGCCCAGGATTTGGCTTTATAGTCCTATGCCCATAAAATAGTGTCCACTGTGACCTTGTTCCCTTTAGCAACCAGACAGGGCATCAGAGAATCACAAGGTTAGATGGGACCACAAGGATCACTTAATCCAGCCCCCTGCCAAGATGCAGGATTTGGTGTGGCTAAACCATCCAAGACAGATGGCCATCCAGCCTCCTTTTGAAAACCTCCGGGGAAGCACATGCTGACACCAAAGAACGTGCGAAGAAGCCGATACCATAGATACTGTATCTAAGAAGCTTTCTGACTCTACACTGTCTCAGCTCCTACAGCGTAAGTGAGAGCGCCGACAGCAGATCTGTGTGTGGGAAAGAGAGCACAAAAGTTGTGTAAAGCTCATCTGAATGCTCCTCAGCATTGGCCTGGCATAAGGGCAACCCTCTCAGTGCACACGTCATTTTGCCACACTGGCAGTAAAGGCAAATGAGCTTCTTGCCACAGTTTGCCTGAAGCCTAAATCCAGAGTGACTCAGAGCCTTCAGGCCTATTCGGGGTGGGATTATAAAACAACGTGGCAACAGTTGGGCCGGTGAGTGTGCTCAGGCCACCACCTGGCATGGTGACCAATATTGTCTCATTGTTGCCTTATGCTGCCTTCTCTGTCTGTTGTCTCTTGTGTTGTACTTAGATTATAAATTATAGAAGGGACCACCAGATCACTTGCCCTGACCCCCTTTCACAGGCCACCACCACCCGACACCCACACACTAAACCCAACAACCGAAATTAGACCAGACCAAAGTATTACAGCCCACAGGAGACTAGGCTATGATGCACCACAAACAGAGAAGAGACGGGACTGAGGTGCTCTACTGCCCGAGGCCCTCGCAATGATGGGGAAATGATTGAACTATACCCAGATGACCCCGGCAAGGGACTCACACTCACATGCTGCAGAGGAAGGTGAAAAACACCCATAAGAACGACCAGACTGGGTCAGACCAAAGATCCATCTAGCCCAGCATTCTGTCTTCCAACAGTGGCCAATGCCAGGTGCCCCAGAGGGAATGAACAGAACTAGGAATCATCAAGTGATCCATCCCCTGTCGCCCATTCCCAGCTTCTGGCAAACATCCCTGCCCATCCTGGCTAATAGCCATTGATGGACCTATCCTCCATGAACTTATCTAGTGGTTTTTTTAACCCTATTATAGTCTTGGCCTTCACAATATCCCTTGGCAAGGAGTTCCACAGGTTGACTGTGCGTTGTGTGAAGATATACTTCCTCCCAATTTGACCTGGGGGAAAATTCCTTCCTGACCCCACCTACGTGAGTAAGAACCAGCCAGACAAGCACCTGAGAGAGAGAATGTTTAGTGGCATCTCAAAGCCCTGGTTCACTCCACAATGTGCCATCTCCAGCCATGGCCATCTCTGATGCTTCAGGGGAAGGAGATAAAAAAAACCCTCCCAGAACACACCAGGGGGGGAAAAAACCTTCCTCACCCCTGCCAGTGGCCGGCTGAAACCCTGAAGCAAGAGCTTTAGGAACATAAGACATAAATTGGAAGTGAACCCTGCCCCCCACCGTCACAAGCAAACCCATTGTACAATCGCACGGATAAATTTGTCCAGCTCTCTCTTAAAACTAATTAAGTTGTTTGCCCCCACAATTCCTATTGGGAGGCTGTTCCAGAATTTACCCCTCTGCCGGTTAGAAACCTTCTCATTTCCAGCCTGAATTTGTTCATGGCCAGTTTATAGCCCTTTTTTATAATGTCAACGCTGTCCTTTAACTTAAACAGCTCCCCATCCTCCCTAGTATTCATCCAGTAAGGTATTTATAGAGGGCAATCCTATCCCAAACTCTTGCAGTCTCCTCTCAGAAGACAGGCCCTTCATTCCCCAGGTCATCCTAGTAGCTCTTCTCTGTGCTTGTTCCAGTTTAACTTCCCCTTTCTTGAACACTGGTGACCAGAGCTGCCCACAGTATTCCAGATGAGGTCTGGGCCATTGCCTTGTACAATAGCATTAACACTTCTCCAGCTCCACTAGAAAGGCCTTGTCTGGTGCATCCTAGGATCGCATTTGCCTTTTTCACAGATGCATCTCATTATTGGCTCATAGTCCTCCTTTAATTGAGTCACACACCCAGGTCTCTCTCCTCCTCTGTAGTTTTCAACTGATGAGACCCCAGCTTGTAGCAGAAACTCTTCTCAGTAGTCCTAAGTGTGTGACCCTGCACTTTGTACTACTGAATTTCATCCCGTTTCAGTCACTCCAGACTTCAGGGTCATCCAGATGTTCCTGTGTATTATATTCCGATCCTCCTCCTCGTAAGCACTGGAATGGGTTACCTAGGGAGGTGGTGGAATCAGGGCCGGCTCCAGGCACCAGCCCACCAAGCTTGTGCTTGGGGCGGCACCTGGAGGGGGGCGTTGCGGTGCGGTACTCCGGCTCCAACCGCCGGGGAGAGCGGGGCCACGGCCGGGCTCGCCGCCGGGGAGAGCAGAGCCCCGGCCGGGCACTCCGCCCTCCTCCCAGGGCTCCGGCCGCCCTCCCCCTCCGGCGCCCTCCCCCCAGCCGCCGGGGACAGCAGAGCCCCGACCGGGACTCGCCGCCCTCCCCCCGGCACTCTGGCCGCCGGGGAGAGCGGAGCCCCGGCCAGGCACTCCGCCCTCCTCCCAGGGCTCCGGCCGCCCTCCACCTCCGGCGCCCTCCCCCCGGCCGCCGGGGAGAGCGGAGCCCCGGCCAGGGCTCGCCACCCTCCCCCCAGCGCTCTGGCCGCCAGGGAGAGCGGAGCCCCGCCTGGGGCTCGCCGCCCTCCTCCCAGGGCTCCGGCTGCCCTCCCCCTCCGGCGCCCTCCCCCCAGCCGCCGGGGACAGCAGAGCCCCGACCGGGACTCGCCGCCCTCCCCCCGGCACTCTGGCCGCCGGGGAGAGCGGAGCCCCGGCCAGGCACTCCGCCCTCCTCCCAGGGCTCCGGCCGCCCTCCACCTCCGGCGCCCTCCCCCCGGCCGCCGGGGAGAGCGGAGCCCCGGCCAGGGCTCGCCACCCTCCCCCCAGCGCTCTGGCCGCCAGGGAGAGCGGAGCCCCGCCTGGGGCTCGCCGCCCTCCCCCCGGGGCTCCGGCCGCCCTCCCCCCCGCGCCCTCCCCTGCCGCGCTGGGGGGGGGGGGGCGGCTGGAGGCTTTTTTGCCTGGGGCGGCAAAAAAGCCAGAGCCGGCCCTGGGTGGAATCTTCTTCCTTAGAGGTTTTTAAGGTCAGGCTTGACAGAGCCCTGGCTGGGATGATTTAGTTGGGGATTGGTCCTGCTTTGAGCAGGGGGTTGGACTAGATGACCTCTTGAGGTCCCTTCCAACCCTAATCTCCTATGATTCTATGATTAATGATGCCTCCCAATTTCGTATCATCAGCAAATTTCATTAGGTCTCTCCTACTTTTTGTGCCCAGGTCATTAATACAAATATTGACTAAGATTTCCCAAGACCCATCTTAGAGGTGCTCCACTGGCAACCTCTCTCCAGTCTGATAATTCACCTCTCAGCACAACCCATTGCCTTCTCCGCAGTAAGCGAATTCCTAAATATGCATTTCAGAATGCTTGTATTGACCCCCATCTTCTTCGGGGTAGGGAGTGTCTTTCATTCTGTGTTTGTAGGGCCCGAAGCACAATGGGCTCCAACAGTACAAATCATTCTCAAAAGCATTTAAGTCCCGTTTTCAAAAGGGATTTCAGTCTCACTGAAAGTCTATGGGATATAAATCCCACTCGAAACTGGGACTTTAGTGAGATCAAAGCATTTCGGTCCTCAGGAGACTGTTGTGCAGAGATCAGGTGAGCTCCAGGTGCCATTAAGGCCTCTGGCCCCTCTAGCGGTAGGCAATCGATGAGGTGAGATATGCCCAGCTGATCTAGCGGATGATCCACATCTGATGCTGCAGAGGAAGGGGAAATAACCCAGGGCCCTTGTGCACTGGATGTGGGGGAGAATTCCTCTGCAACCCCAAATCTGGTGATCAGTACGACCCTGAGCATGTGAACAAGAACCAGTCAGCCAGGCATCTAGAAACGGGAGTCTGTGTACAACCTCAGAGCACCGTCTGCTGTCCCGTCTCCAGCGGTGGCTGATCTCCGACGCTTCGGAGGAAAACAAATCCCTCCCTCTCCCAGCCCCAATAGAGCTAGACTAATCACATGGACCACCGCCCCTCACTTTTACAATTGCACATACCAGCCTCCTCTCCCCTTCATGGCCACGTGATATCCCTGTGCGAAGTCTTACATGGAAAAGTGACCCTAGGAAAGTATTACAGTTATGTGACTTGCTGTTGAAGTGATGCAGCTGCTGGAAAACAAGGAGCAGCCAGTTCTCTGCAGACCATCTGCAGGCCTTTTCTCATGATCTGCAGACCCACTTAACACCTAAGAATACTAGACACTACTGGTTCCAAAGGCCAGAAGGAACCATTCTGATGGCGTCTGACCTTCTGAATAACGTGGGCCATAGCACCTCACCCGGTAATCCCTGCATCAAACCCAAAACCCTTTGGTTGAACAAATGCAAGCGACAGCAAGACTCAGATTGATTCTGGCTTTGGATGGCTCCTTTCTGCGCTAGGCAGGCTGTGGTTTTGCTGCTTTTTATTACTTCAGTAGCGTGGAGAGCAGAAATAGTAGCTGTGGGTTGTCTCTAGTCATTGGCTGTCTGTTGGGCTTGGAAGCTGTTAGAACAGGACAGTCAAAACACAGACAGGAAATAATCGGTGATATTGTCCAACTGGAGTATCAATTCCCTCTTTGTGTTCAAAGGACGTTGTCTGATCAAATTCAGCCCCAAATGTGTGTGTGGTTGTTTTTTTTAACGAAGACTAATAATAAAAGAAATAGGAATGGAAATAGTTCTCAGTTTAAAATGTATAAAGCAAACATTCCCCTGCAGTTTCTATGCCCTAAATGTGGAACTACTGAGCTAGTATTATTTGGGGGGGCTTATTTAGCATCCCCCAAGTTAACTCCTTGCAGGGGGCAGAATCACCCCTGAAATCCAAGATGACCACAGAAGAATGACAGTGACAGCTGTAAACCTCATTTGACAATAAACCATGCAGGGAGCCCCTTACACACGAGATTGTAACATGAGCCCTTCAGCGCAGGTTACAGTTCAAAAATCTTCCTTCTTGATGCAAAGAGGAGGAAAATCAGGCTGTTCTAGTGGAATGGCCCTGTAGAGTGTGAATGTGGATGATTCCAAACCCTTTACCACCTTTAGGAAGCAGGTGCCACACCTCCCAGCTTAGATAGGGCTGCCACATCTTGGGAACATCCTACAGGCAATGGAACTTGTCACCAATCCATGAGAAATATCTTGTTGATTGAAGGCTGCTGTATGTCCCACAATGCTAAGAGGAATTTAACCCCTCATCACCTCTCTTTGTGCATTCTGCGTTTAGCAAAGAGTCTCCTGGGGGAGCTTCGGAAGATATTCCCATGGCAAGTCCATTTAGTCAAAGCACATGACATTAAAAGAAAAGAAAATCCGTATGTGCCGCCAGATACCACTGGAGCTGGGAAAAGTTGGTGAACATGTTCTCAAAACCCAGCTCTGGATTATTGGTGAGACAGGAATGTGTGTCCAGTTCGGGTGTCCACACTTTAAAAAGTAGGTTGAAAAATAAGAGAGGGTTCAGAGAAGATCCACAAAAGTGATTGGGGATTGGTCCTGCTTGGAGCAGGGGGTTGGACTAGATACCTCCTGAGGTCCCTTCCAACCCTGATATTCTATGATTCTATGATTTGTGGTTGGGAAAACGTGCCTTACAGTGAAAGGATAATGGAGATCCACCTGCTTCGCTTACTGACTAGAGGGCTAAGCGGTGATTTAAGTACCTGTGCAGGGAGAAGCTATCCAATCTGAGAAGACAACAAGGAGTCCAGTGGCACCTTAAAGCCTAACAGATTTATTTGGGCATAAGCTTTCGTGGGTAAAAAACCCACTTCTTCAGATGCATGGAGTGAAAGTTACAGCTGCAGGCATTATATAATGACACATGAAGAGAAGGGAGTATCTCGCACGTGGAGAACCAGTGTTGAGAAGGGTCTTTGATCTGCAAAGACATAACAGGATCTGACGGCTGCAAGCTCCGCGTGGAAATAAGAGGAACATGTTTAACAGGGACGGATTAGCCCCTGGAACAAATTCCAAAGGGATGCTCCATCCCTTGGAGTCGTGACATCCAGACTGGATGTATTTCTAGAAGATCTGCTCTAGTTCAAGTGTAACCTATTGGTGAGTGTGTGTTACCAGGCCTCCCACCTCTCCTCTCCACAAAGCATATGAATTGATACAGCCCCTAGGTACGTAGCTTTAGCACAAGCTCATGCTTTTGGCTCGGGGGGTTCCTGGTTCAATCTTGCTGAATTGGCCCAGGGGACGGCTGTGGCACAAGTTAATGGGCTCCAGGTAGTAATTGGTCGGAGAGGTTATGTGCCGTGTGTAGGCAGGCGGTGAGACTAGATGCTCATAATGGTCTCTTCTGGCCTTAACACTCTGAAACCTGACAAATGAATGACCTGCTCTGACTGTGCCTATCCCTGTGCATGTTTCTTGTATTCACTGTGCCATAAATATTAGTGGGACCACTTTATTTCTGCCCTAAGGTTGGGGGTGGAGCTTTTATTCCAATGAATATGGCTTTTGAGGCACAAGCAAGCATATTCCAGTGGGAACAAATGTCTTTGCCGGCAAAGTGTTTCCCTGGCCTTGATATATATTTGCCAGATGGCGATATGAGAAGAGAAAATTGAATGTGAACTCTGCTAGACTGCCACTAAATATGGTTGACGTCTAACTCCCTTGCTCACCAAGGAAGGAACTGAAGAGCTGTTACAACTGGGATCTGCCTGTAACTTGGGTTTAAAAAAGAACTAGTTAAATGCATGGAGGTTAAGTCCATTAATGGCTATTAGCCAGGATGGGTAAGGAATGGTGTCCCTAGCCTCTGTTTGTCAGAGGATGGAGCTGGATGGCAGGAGAGAGATCACTTGATCATTACCTGTTAGGTTCACTCCCTCTGGGGCACCTGGCATTGGCCACAGTCGGCAGACAGGACACTGGGCTGGATGGACCTTTGGTCTGACCCAGTCTGGCCGTTCTTATGTTCTTATGCACTAGCAAAGTCCCCCTCTAGTGGAACTAGGACTGCCCCTAGCGCAAATGGAGTTAGTCCTTTAGCGCAGGCTGCTTGCGATTTATGCGTTTAGGTCCCAGGTTCAAAGCCAGCTGTTGGAGCAGGCAGGGCCAATTGTACGTGCTTTGGTACGCTGTTGTGCTCTTTCGTGTGTAAAATGGGGCAAGGCAGCAATTTAAAATGTGTTCCGCCTGCTACATATCTCTCCCTGAGAGAGGATCTTAATGCTTTCTTCTGGGACTGCTCCACTTTATAAAGGTTAGCTCATCCAAACAGGGAACAGAAACCATGCCATCTAATTTAGGTGGCCAATCAAAGAGGAGATACATAGGGTGTGGAATCCTGGAAGGAGCCCCATGCCTGCAAACACTTTACAAGAAGAGGTGTCCATCCAATAGGGGTGTAATATTTGCCCAACTTTTAAGACAAAAATCCTGGTTCTACTGGGGGTTTTGCCACTGACTTCAGTGGGGCCAGGATTTCATCCAGTGAAATGTTTGGGGAAAAAATCACGCTCGGTTTATAGATGACTCACAAACTGGGAACGGGGGGAAAGGCCCAAATCCAAATCAACTTCTTCCAGGTGAATATTGGACCTTCTCTGCTTGTGACTTCCTAATAACTCAGTCCATGTACAGGGCCCACACCTGCTCTTACTGGCAAAACTCCCACTGATTCCAGCGGAGCAGGATTCGGCCTCCTGAGCTCTACGGCCAGACTCCCGTGCAGGCATGAACGAGTGAATCCCAATTTGCTGCTGCAAAGCTGGTTTTGACATGGAGGGCGGTGAGTTCACATTGAGACTGAGAAGGGTTTCATGACCTGGATTCTGCATGGGATTGGGATGGACACCCACCAAACGCAGTGTGCATTGGGGGGGCACTAAGCAGAGCATAACAACTATCAAACACCATTAGTTGTCAGATGCATTTGAACTGGTGACCTGGAGGCAAAAGGTCCATATCCTGTTACCAATTTCTGGAGCCTTCCAGTCCCCACGGAGGAAGCTTTTCATTTAAATTCCCCCTGCCACCTCCTCTTCCCTCGAGTTCACTTGGATAGTTCAAGTTCCATTTGACTAGAAATTGGACTCATTAAAAAGGGAACCTTTGATTATAATATAATAGAAAGCCAGGGTTTGTTTTGTTTTCTGTACAAGACGATCCGGTCATTGACCGTCCTTAGAAACCTGACCCCGCACTTCCTTTAGAGAGTTTCCTTCAAGTTGGACAGGGCTCTGTCTGTGAGCCTATTCAGGCCGGAGGAAAGCATGTTATAATGGGCTTACCAGCCATGACAGTACCCTCAGCACTGAGAGGGGATACACAGTCGGGTGATTCATAAAACCAACCCAAGTCCCTTCCCAGAGCTGATAAAAACTGCGGTATTTAAATAAAACATCTCAGAGCCAAATCCCGGAGCCGCTCTCTCAGTCTCTACTCCGGCAAAACGCTCGTATGCCTCGATGAGGACAGAGAAATCAAAATTTGCAATATTGTGGGTTGAAATTTAGGTTTGAGGATAAATATTGTTAGATTACTACTTGCTTAGCACCATGAGCGTGTGTGGTTCATTGTAGGTCTTTCCAGGGCAACATCCCTGCTCTTTAGAACTGTGCTTGGACATGAACAATACAATTAGGATCCTCCAGGCAAAAGGGGGAGGACCCTCCATTTTCAAAGCTGGAGGCCTAAAATTTGACCCCTAGTTATATATGTAAGCATTTAAATCAAAGTGATCTGATTTGAAAAAGGCATTGAGCACCCAAAACTCTCAATGAGCTCACATGAGAAGAGAGTGGAACGACTGGGATTGTTTACCTTAGCAAGGATAGGAATAAGAGAAGTACAGAAAATCATGAATGGTCTAGAGAAGGTAACCAAGAACCATTGTTGTTCTTGCCATTCAGTAACACAAGAAAAAGGGGACATTCAGTGAAAATGAAAGGTGGTAAATGTGAAGTTCATCAAAGGATACACTTTTGTCATTAGACTGTGGAACTCACCGCCACAGGATGTCACTGAGGCCCAGGATTTAGCAAAATTCAAAGCGCTATTGAACTTTTATATGGCAAACAAAAATATCTAGAGTTATAATGGTAAATATTGTCTTTAGTTTTTTAAAATATTTTTTTAAAGTACCCCTCATGCTTCAGGGCTTACTCCAGTCTCTGAGTATTAAGCTAGGAGACTTCCCTGAGGGCAGATTATCCCACATCTGCCTGCTGCAGGAGTTATAGCTCTTTTCTCTGACCCATCTGTTGCTGGCCACCGTCAGAGACGACGCTGAACGAGATGGACCTCGCCTTTGAACCTGTCTGGCAATGGCTGTGTTCCAAAATCTGGAATGGGACCCAGGCCCATTCGTGGCGCGATAGACAAATGAACTGCGACATGCGTTATGCGTTTTTATATTGAGGCGTCAGAGGGGGACAACAACTTCAAGCTGGTCAAACATGTTTCCCTGTTTTTCAGTAGTCCTGGAGACCGAGTCATGCTGTAATTAAGATGCAAGGCTAGGACAAAATATGTAGGTTTTCAAGAGAGATTTGGAAGATAAGAAGAACAAATAAGCACCAGAATGAATGAAGGTTGACAGGGCCGTCCTTACCCATACGCAAAGTACGCAGCTGCATAGGGCACCAGGGAATTTGGGGCACCACATTTCCTGGTGCCCTGCGCAGCTGCGTACTGCTCTGCCCCCCGCCCCACCTCTTCCTGCCCCTGCCCCGCCCAGCCCCACCTCCACCTCCACTCCCCTGAGGACCGCTGAAGGGGATGAGCCTGCACTCACTGCATGGTAAGTGGAGCGACTCGGCCCCTGCCTGCTCCGCTCCCCTGGCTGCCAGCCGCGCCGCTGGCGAGTGCTGGGGGGCGGTTTCCCCCTGCCCCCCCAAGGCTGGGAGCCAGGGGAGCAGAGCAGAGTGGGCTGGGGCTGAGGGGTGGTTCCTCCCTTACCCCCATCCCTCTCCCTGCGGAGGCCTGGGGCCAGCCCCCCCACCCCGCGGAGGCCTGGGGCCAGCCCCCCCACCCCGCGGAGGCCTGGGGCCCCACACAGCCCCCCCATGGGGGGCTGCATAGGGCACCAAAATGGCTAGGGATGGCCCTGGATGTTGCCACCCTGACTACCTGAACTGGCTTGGAGTGGCACACAATTCCAGCCTCTATTTGCCTACTGTTTGGCCTTGAAACACATACAGATTTCATGCAGATTCATCGCTTCCAAGGCCAGAAGGGACCACTGTGAACATCTAGTCTGACCTCCTGCACAGCACAGACCCCTGAATTTCACCCAGTTTAAACTGGTTCAGCTTCTTAAACCAGCATGCGCCACTTTAAGACATTAAACTGGTTTAAGGAATTAAGTCCTCTTAAATCTTTAAAGCAGTTTAACATATTGCACGGCAACACATGAAATTCTTAAGCCACCTTAACACTTCTGGAGCAGCAAAGAGTTTAAATCGCAAGAGTTACAGCAATTTAAGAGTCTTAAACTCTTAAAACACTTTTCAGATGTTAAGCCAAATTCGGCGGCATGCTTATGGTCCAGATTCTTATTGAGTTGCTGGCCAGATCTTTAGCTTGATGTTTCGCATCCTGAGATTCCTAAACGGATAGAATGACCCCACACCTAGAGGTTATACACAGTGCTGAATAGCCGTGTTAACCAATTCCCTGCCTTTGTGGCCCATTCGGATCTGTGTTTGCTGACATGGGCTTTCTCTAAACGATTTTTTTCAGCCTAAGTGAAGGGGTGAATTTAAACCAGGATATTTCCACCAGTATCACCCCACGCCAGGGACACTTTCGTTCTGGGGAAAGAGCAGGTTCTTCAGTTTAGTTTGTCACACGGGGAGAACTTTGGCACTAAATTAAACAGTATGAATATGAACATGTGACCATGTAACCTCCTTCTTGTCAACTGTTGAGAACAGCCCACTTCCAATTGGCTCGTTAGCACTGACCCCCCACACACACACTTGGTAAAGCAACTCCCATCTTTTCATATGCTGTGTATTTATACCTCCCTACTGTATGTTCCACTGCATGCATCTGATGAAGTGGGTTTTAGCCCACGAAAGCTTATGCCCAAATAAATGTGTTAGTCTCTAAGGTGCCACAAAGCCCCGGTGAATAACGTAGCTAAAGTCAACGTACTTAGATCGACTTACTGTGGTGTCTTCACCACGGTGAGTCGACTGCTGCCGCTCCCCCGTCGACTCCGCCGGCACCTCTCGCAGCGTTGGAGTATAGGAGTCGACGGGAGAGCACTCGGGGGTCGATTTATCGCGACTAGACTAGACACGATAAATCGATCCCCGCTGGATCAATCGCTGCCCGCCGATCCGGTGGGTAGTATAGACATACCCAAAGACTCCTCGTTGTTTTTGCTGATACAGACTAACACGACTACCACTCTGAAACTAGTGGTGAGTGTGTGTTATAGGTCCCCCTCTGTGCCAATCCACAGAGGATATGAGTTGTTACTGCCCTCCTCCCCTCCCCCCGGGACTAAGCCTGGCTTTTTAGAAGCTCATGCTTTTTGGCTCTGGATGTCCTCAGTTCAGTCCCTGGTGCATTGGCCAACAGGGTGCCCTTCACAACTGCATCTATCTCACCTACGACCATGCCTCACCCCTAGCCAGAACATTGGCACAGGGCAATTTAATAAAACACACAGCTCTGGCTGTCCTCTTTAGGGCTAGGACAGTCCACTCACGCCACACATGCAGTTTCTATGAATGTGATGAGAGTGAGAGCTTCTCCCGCCGACCTAGCTACCGCCACTCCTGGAGGTGGTTTTATGATGTCGAAGAGAGAGCTCTCTCCTGTTGGCACAGAGCGGCTACACAAGCGATCTTACAGCTGCATCGGCACAGATGTGCTGCTGGGAGCTCGCTGGTGCAGACATGGCCTTAATTACTTGACCCAGCCAAGGTAATTCACATGTTTCTTCAAATGAACTTTCCACAGTAACTTTTTGCAGTATTCGCCTGTTGCTTATCGGAAGCAACTGGGATAACACCACACTAGGAGTGCTGCTCCAAGTGTATCATCTGGTGTTCACTGAAATTAAAAGGCAACAGATTTTAAAGCATGCAGGGGAATGTTTTCATGCAACCAACCTAATTATCCTGTGGAACTCATTGCTTCAGGATGTTCCCAAGGCTAATAATAAGTTTCAAGAAAAAGAACAGACTCATTTGGTGATAAAAAAAATCACCTGCAATTTACTGAGGCTAAACATTACAATGGCTGTCAGTCCTTGTGCTTCAGTTCATAAAATGTTCCCCAGCTGGGGTCAAGAACAAATGTCGCCTACCCAGAGGATAATCTATAGTACCATTAGCGGCATTATAAACGGGTTTTACACCTTGTGTGGAAGCATCCGGCACAGGCCACAAGGTACAGGACTAGATGGACCATTGTTCGCCCCCAAGACAGCATTTTATGGTATATGAGCCAACCCCGCAGCTGGAATAAATCATTGTAGCTCCACTGAAGTCTATGTTACACCAGCTGATGATCTGGCTATATATCTCTGTGTGTTCAGCACTGAATTTTTCAATGTATTTGTTTAGCAAGAGGAGAGTTAAACCAAACCACAGTTAAAAGCTGCTTTGTTTTCTTGAGGTAACAGGTTAGCTATGTGCAAGCGATATCTCTTATCTTTTAGCCCTGGGAAGGCATGTAGCATCAAGCAGATATTGTCTTCATGCTTGGCTTCTTTTTGCATTTCAGCTCTAAGATATGCAGGCAACCTGCCATCGGCTGTAAAACCACAAACCCCAATGCACTGTGATCTGCGATGGGACTGATAACAGCAAATATATGAAAACAGCCTTCAGAGAAGTTGACTTCTTTCCAGGAGGCTCAGGCCTGAGATCTGGCTTTTGAAAGCAGTTGTTCATGCATGAGAAGAATCATGTTTAGGCTTTGGGAAGGTTATAGTGAAAAAGAAAGAGAGAGAACGGGAGAGACTGAGGAAAATAAGCGTTATGATATTGAAGGATCATACTGGTATAATACTGGGCGCCTTCTAATATGACAAAGTCATTGCACTTTACAATCACTAACTAGTCCTCAGAGCACCCTCGGGAGTATCATTGTCTTCATTTTAAAGGTGGGCAAAATAAGGCACTCTGATGGGCTTATGTGAGTCCACAGCAGAACATCGAATAGAAGTCATGTCTCCTGACTTCCCGTCTCTTGTGCATGGGCTACCAGTCCAGCCCTACTTCACTAGGGACACTTTTATGGCCCTAAAGTTCATGAAAAGCCACTCGATTTGCCAGCTCAGCCCATCGATGTGGCCCTCTCATACTTCCTGCTTCCAACTAATGCCTCCAGCTCCGCCTTCTTGTAATATATAAGAATTAGGTAGTATCCCTTTAAATAGTTTGCGAGCCGTCTAATGGCGCTCGCCATGTTTTGTGTTTTAGAAGCCACCCAGAACCAGTCAGGGCAGCAATATGTATGTAGCTGAGCCTGGCATGCTACATGGTTATTTGGGACCCAACAGTCCTCGTGTGGTTTCTTCATATTGTTTTGTTTGTGCAAAGAGCAGAAGATACAACTCTTCTTCCTTGCAATATTTCTGGCGCTTCCGGCCCAAGCCAGCACCAGGTGGTGCAGATGGAAGATGGTTTGGGGAAAGTGCCCTGAATATGTCTGCCCCTGCCTACAGGCTCCAGTGGAGGCTTGGACAAAAGATTTGGAGGGTGTTTTCTTTGTTGCATGAAATCTGCAGCTGGTGAGCACGTCCCGGTTGTCATTGTTCTGCGGAACTCGATTTCTCAGAACTCAGGTCCTCCTGCCACTGTTCCCAGGACAGAGCCTATGAAACACAGCTGAGCAGTCGGGATTCTGTCCAGTAGAGGGCAGAGCACCACGCATGCGCTAGCCCAGCCAACTACCTTATTTTAAGGCCTCACCCAACTCTGTTTCTACATGGGAACAGGTCTAAGCAAATGCACAGAAGCCCCCTCCCCCCCGCTTACACTGTGACATTTGCAGTTCTCTTTCCAAAGCACTTGGGCCAGACACCAAGCTGCAAAGCAATTTAACCGAATGGGAAGCTCTAAATGGCTTATCAGATTCCAGGCCGAATCCATCTGCAGCCCGGGGATTTCCCCATCTGCGTAACAGCGCTTGCATTGCGTTCTCAATCTCATCCAGCAAAAAGCCCCTTTAAGAGTCTCTTAATCCCACTCTTCTATCCTGACAAGGACAGCAAGTCTCTCTAAAGCAAGATAAGCTCTCCGTGGGGGATCCTGACCTTCCCCTTATTGGGAATACTCCAACTCCCAGAGACCTATGTTTGGTTAAAGGGCCGGTGTCTGAATTAGACCCTTTCCCTTCAGGTGAAGGATGGGGTGTGCTGTTTTCAGGCTCTATGCTGGCTGAAAGTATCAGTTGCTCAGATCATATGAAAGACTTTGGAAGATTTCTTGCACTCACAGGGCAGCGTCCTAGAGTCACCACACAGTCTGGTACCTTTCTCCCTGGGCGGGAATGATCGGTACCGCTCTGGAGACACCTGGGATTCAATTAACCATGGCACATAGCTGGACAGGAGTCATGCGTATTGACAAAGCTGATTGCATTAGGGAGGAGAAATGTGTGATAAGGGGATGGGGGAATAGCAGCGGGTGCTGGAAATATCAGGACTGAGGATAGAGCTGGGGTGGGGAGGAAGGACTGGAATAACAAGGGGTGTCAGAAGTCTCCTATAGTCCATATTACAATGGAAATATCCATTGAAGAGTTCGGTCATAAGAACATGAGAACGGCCAAACTGGGTCATACCAAAGGTCCATCTAGCCCAGTGTCCTGTCTGCCAACAGTGGCCAATGCCAGGTATCCCAGAGGGAATGAACAGGTCTCCTGATATACTCTTGGTGCACTGCAATTATATATCATCTTTCGTCTACATTCTGTAAGGAGGTTTAATTCATCGGCTGGATAATGTTTGAGGATTTATTGTCCAAGACCAGGCTATGATTCATCCCAAAGTTGTTGTGTCTTGCCTAGCGGTGCCTTCCCGTTCTGAGCGGATAAAATCATGAAATGCCCAGCCTTCACCCTACATTCAGAAACAACATGGACAGTTTTGCTTCGTGCCTGCCACTATAAGAGAAGGGTTCGTCTCTTAAAGACAGTAAACAAATCCACCTGCTAACAGTGAGATCTTTCCAGCTGTAAAACAGTCTTCCCCAGGAAGGTGGTGGAAGAGCCATCTCATGAGACATTTAAAATTAGACGGGAGAATACACGCAGGCACGTTTGTCTTTGACTTGTTTTCCCACAGTTACAGATAACCGACCTGGTGGGAGAGAAACTTAAGGTCCTGAACATTTAGAAAAATAGATAGAAACAACCAAGCCCTGGTCTCAAGCAGGTTAAGGGACTGGATTAGGATTTGGGACATCTGGAGTCTATCCCTGGCCATTCCATGGACTCCCTTTGGGACCTCGGACAAAACGCTTAATCTCTCAGTGCCTCAGTTCTACTCGGTAAATCAGGACACTATCACTTCCTTTGTCTCTCTTGTCCGTTTAGATTGGAGCTCTTCGGGGCAGGGGACTGGCTTTGACTGTGTGTGGTTAGAACCCAGCACACTGGAGCCTTCATCTCAGTTAAAGCCTCTGTTCTACAATAGTCATAATTCTGTGTCTAACTTCAATGACCGTAGAACTATTACATTGTCAGCTCCTGTTCACCATCTCCAACTGGGCTTCCGAAGCACATTCTGTCATAACACACGAGCCGGTTGATTTTATTATGACCATGATTGCAAATAAAGGCAAGTTCTGGATTATCTTCACGCTGAGCAGCTCACAATCATCCAAAAATACAAAACCGTCTGCTTCTATCTTGCCCATATTTTCCTTATTATCATTATTATCCTTTTTTGGATTGGCTATGACTTTATTTTTAGATCTCAGGGAAGCTACATTAATTTGAAATGCATTTGGATTTCCTGCTCATCTCAATATTTTTTTCCCCCTAGAATTGAAGTCATCAATGCCAGGGCATGGCGGCAGTCTACTTCTGGAAAGGTGATTATCCTATAAATATTCAGCCTACTACTTGGATAATAATTATTTCTTCTACTGTTTCCCTTTGAAGGGTTATTCAAAAAGTACAGCAGTCGGAATACATAAGCATTTCAGGGAGAAAGGAAAATCTAGACTTGAACTGCATGTGAAATTTTTCTTCAGTTGCTCTGTCTGAAAGGCATTGTCAGTGGGTTGGAGGCTACAGAAGCTATTTGGAAAGACACCTCTGAAAATGTAAGTCCACAGCATTTGATATTCAAATATTATTTGGAAATAGCACACCTGATGGTTGATTTTTCTCTTGGCAGAGGGCTTCCCTGGAATTGGAGGTGTGTGGCTGATGCATAAACTACTTAGCACTTAGTAAGAACTAATGACAGCAGATGAATATGTATCATCTTGTCACAAGTTCTAATTGTTTTGATGTGTGCATTAACAGAACCTCTTGTCCCAGTAGGACCTGGGCCTTGTGTAAAACCTGTTCTACTGTTACACATCAAAACAGTTCCCTTTTTATACAAATGTGCATTTAACTTAGGACACAGGAAGAGCAAGGGAGAGAGGAAGGCTGATCTTAGGGGTAAGGAAGCAAAGGGGGACTCCAAAGATCTGCATTCAATTCCCAGCTCTGCCCTGAATAACCTTGGTCATGTCACTTGATCTCTCTGAGCCTTGGGTCCCCATCTGTAATATGAGGATAATAGTTTCTCCCCCATTGTATCCCTCTTGTCTACTTAGAGTGTAAGCTGCTTAGGTCAGGGACTCTCTCTTGTTATGTATTTGTAGCTGGTGCTACCCTAATATAATATAATATCAAACATCTAAAAGTAGGTAGCATGCTGTGCTCTGGGCCCCGCCACAAGGAGGCAACATGGTCATATGCCCGACACTGAATAGTTTGAGCAGCGTAAAGAATCCAGCACGTTAGCAAATGTAATTGTAATAGGGCTGGTTAGGGATTGTCACCAAAGGCTGACTTCATGCCTGGTGCAACGCCACTACCCAGGTGTCACACCAGGGGTAAATGTACTCCTTTGGGTCTGAGAGATTTCGAGCAGAAAGAATTTTAACGAGGATCTCCAGACGTGACTAAGGAAACCCTGTTTATTTTAGTCTGAACTCCCTCTGTCCGAGAGACCCCGATTGTATTTCTTGTATATAAACCATCGAAAGCGGAGATAGATGTTCTTTTTTTGACCCTAGCAGTCTGGTTCACCTGTTAAAAGCCCATTATGGTGCCGAGCCAGGACATTCTTCTCCACATAACACGGGAGGGTGGTGCAAGCTGGTTCTGCTCAGAGTATGGGAAAACTGATGTCTTCCAAGAACCCCTTTCTTTTAAGCATGTTGAGTTCTTTCCAGGGGCAGCAGATGATATCTCGTTTGTGCATCTCAAGTCCTTTAAACACTTGCGTGCATGCACGCATTTTCCAATGGCTATAAACAAAACCCTTTGAGTCTGCTGCTGCGGCCACAGCACCTTCCGTGAGAGGGCAGCTCGTTTCACGGGCTCGAACCGAGGCGTCACAAACACTTCAATAATTCAGAAATAATCTCCATCGTAAAGAAGAGCCCTTGCCATGGCTCCTTGGGGGGTTTCCCTTTCCTGCCCCAAACAGCTGTGTTGGTATTTAGACACAGGATACCAGCTCAGCCCCTACTCATATCCTGCAGGCTTTATAAGTTCCCAGATGGTCCATAACGTTTATCCAGTAGTCAGCCAGCCAGCCAGCGCTGCTTATCTGGTGTATAACTCTTTGGAATGCATGTGTGGGGAGAAGGGAGGGGAGGGGAGAAGAGAAAAATGCCAGATCATCTTCCCAGAACATTTCCTTTCTCAGTCCAGACAGAAACAAACATTGTGAGAGAAGTGGCCACTGTTACACTGGATTTGGCTTCATTGCATGTCTCTTGCAAAGGGACCTGCGTCACCACTGCCCTGCGTGTTTGGTGGGCATTTACACCCGCTCTGATTCGGGGTGCTCTGTGCCATTTAAAGGGTGACATGAGGCATGGGGCAAAAGTAAATCAGACCCAATGTGCTGCTTCCACCCATTTCCCAAATCTCAGCAATCAGAAGGATTCATACTAGCAGACAAGACCCTGGGGTTCTTCATCTCCAGCTTACATCTGCATCTCTAACTGCCTCATTTCTACCCGCATCTCCTCTCTCCTAGCTTTTCCCATTGCCTCCTTCCCCTACATCTGCACTGGTGCCCTCCTCCCTGCTGCCCTGTATGCTCAGAACAGCCTCCTAACCAATGTTCTCCCTCTCCCATACCTCTTCTATGAAGACTACCATTTATGGTACCTACTACTGTCCTTAGTTACCCTAGCCCCTGCCTTCAGAGTGTACCTAAAGATGCCCGTGAGTCACAATGTGCAGATCCAGGTGTTAATCTGAACTTCCCAGGTCTAGGTTGGATATTAGAAAACACTATTTCACTAGGAGGGTGGTGAAGGACTGGAATGGGTTACCTAGGGAGGTGGTGGCATCTCCTTCCTTAGAGGTTTTTAAGGCCCGCCTTGACAAAGCCCTGGCTGGGATGATTTAGTTGGTGTTGGTCCTGCTTTGAGCAGGGGGTTGGACTAGATGACCTCCTGAGGTCTCTTCCAACTCTAATATTCTATGATTCTATGATTCCCCAAACTCTGGGAGGGTCCTGTTCAGGCCATTGTGGAGATAAAGGTCAACTGTGAAGGGTGGAGTTGGAGTTGAGCTTCTCCAAAGTCCAGGAGCATTCAAAGACAAGATTTCCTCTGATTTCTTAGCCCTTCAAAGCAGGGGCCAAGTGTATTTATTTGTCAACGGTTTACCTATTCTGTGGCATCACATGTAGTTATGGGGCTACATAAATCATGAAAAAGATGAGCCAATAAAAGGAAAAGGGGGACTTCTGTCCTGGAGTGAAGTGGAAATAAAGATAAAACAAAAAATCCAAGAACAATGGACCTGCATTTTCCTGTTCCTTAAAAGGGCGGAGAGAGAGAGATCCTTATGGTGTTTGCTTTTGGAGAGTACTCAGCTGCCACAGTGATGACTGCCTGGATGGACAGGTGTGAAGTCTAAGGGTATGTCTACACTGCAGTAAAACACCCACAGCTGGACCTTGGCTGCTCACTCAGGCTCACAGGGCTCGCGCTGTAGGGCTATAAAATTGCACTGTGGACATCTGGGCTCGGGCTGGAGCCAGGCTGGGGAGCCCACAAAGGAGGATGGTCCAACCCTGAGTCAAGCCGGGACCCAGGGTTCAAGCCCTATTGCTTTGCAGTGTAGACGCAACCCCAGTGGATTCGTGTTCTGGGAGTCCACCAAAAGTATCCCACGGGCCAACTTTCATTGTCCTCTAGACAGTCCAGTTTGGTGGCCAGTCAAGTTTTCCCACACTGCACCATGAACAAAGGGCTAGAGCGGGCACATTTTGGGAGGGCACAAGGAACTCTGGGATATAGATGGTCAGCCTCCGGCCCGCATAATGCAGTGTCGATGCTGGAGCCCCAGGTTGGCACCCTGGGTTCAACAGTTCCCAACCTGGGATTACAAAGGCATATAGATGCTCAAGCCCTAGGTTAACAAAGCCAGGCTCTGCTAACTTGAGTTCTGCTAACCCTGGGCTTACCTTGTAATGTGGACATACCCTAAGGGTATGTCTACATTGCAATTAAACACCCACAGCTGGCCCGTGTCAGCTGAGTCAGGCTTGCCGGGCTTGGGCGAAGGGGCTGTTTAATTGCAGTGTAGACATTTGGGCTCGGGCTGGAGCCTGGGTTCTGGGACCCTGTGAGGTGGGAGGGACCCAGAACCTGGGCTAGTGACTGACTGCAACAGGTCACTAATCATTCATAAGTTGAGAACCAAAAGTGCCATCCCAATAGGGATCCTTTTCAACCTTATCTATCCAGAGTACTTATGTGGGTCCCATCACCAGAGTATCTGAGCATCTCGCAGTCTTTAATATATTTAGCATCACAACCCCTTGTGAGGTAGGACAGTGCTGTTATCCCCAGTGTACAGAGGGGAATTGAGGCACACAGAGGCTAAGTGACTTGCCCAAGGCCACATAAGGAGTTTGTGACAGAGCAGGGAATTGAGTCCGGGTCTCCCAAGTTCTAGGCTAAATGCCCTAACCACTGGGCCATGCTTCCTCTCCCGTTGCCATGCAAAAAGAGTGGGCAACTTGCAGAATCCAACAGTGCTCGATAACACTGCAAAGTGGCAGCCTGGCTGGGGTTAGTATGTCATCCTCTTGCCATTCCTGGACAGCCGTCATCTGGGACAGCCTATGCATCGGGCACATTCCTTCCCTGCTTGCCTGGAAAAAATTCCACAGACTCTAAGCCTCCATGGGAAAAAAAAAAAAAAAAAAGCCAGGCAAAAGCATGACATTAACGTTCCGAGGCCAAGTTCAGTAGCATGAATAAAAACCGTCTTAACCTCTCAGGGCAGGAGGTCACCAGCTGGATGTGGAACATCGCCACCAACAGATTGCTGTGGGCTGGAGTGATGAATGCTAGTTAGTACCAGTAGATTTCAGAAGAATTTCAGCTGTAAAGAGACAGGGCATCCTGGAGCAACGCCGAACAGTTTGCGACTGTGTTTTGTCTCGTCCTTTGTCTGTGTCTCTCCCGTTCTGCCTCCACAGATTTCCCAGTCTAGATAGCAAAAGAACATACGCGGGTGGGAAAGTCTGTTAGAATATACCCGGGGTGAAACCAATAGCATTTCTGTAGGCATTTAATAGGGTTCTATGGAAATTGCTCTAAAATCCTATGGGAGCAAAATCCTTTCTATAGTTGAAATTTTCAAAGCAGTTTAGGCCACTTGGGGTCTGTCTAGACTGCAGTTCTTGGGTTTTTAATAATGGAGATATCCTATCTCCTAGAACTGGAAGGGACCTTGAAAGGTCATCGAGTCCAGCCCCCTGCCTTCACTAGCAGGACCAAGTACTGATTTTGCCCCAGATCCCAAAGTGGCCCCCTCAAGGATTGAACTCACAACCCTGGGTTTAGCAGGCCAATGCTCAAACCACTGAGCTATCCCTCCCCTTTTATTGATAACAGCTCAGGTAGACACATCCAAACTAGCGTTAACCTAGCTAGTTCAGGTTCCAGAGAAGTCAAACTGCACAAAACATATGTCAGCCTGGGCTCCACACCGCAGAGACCCAACCTAGCTACATCACTACTCTCTGTCTCCGTCGGTTGTCTCTCGCCTGATGATGCGATTGTCGGCTCTTTGGGGCAAAGACCCACTTGTCCTGTGTTTCTTCAGCCCCTAGCCTAATGGGGGATTGGGCCATGACTAGGGCTTCTAGGTGCTACCACTATACAAATAATAAAAATAATAATGTCTTCTATTAAAATTAAGAGATGTGTCCAAATCTCCTAGGCTTCTCTAAAAATCTTATCCTACCAGGGGTTTTGGGGGGTGGTTTTGGAGCATATTATAGAATTGTCTAGCAAGAATCCAATTCTCTACAAAATTCTGTGAGATGCTTGAAAGACTGCATCACTATTATTAAATTATATGGCATTTTTCCATAGGGGAAGGAGGACAGCTTGCATTTTAGATACTGTTAGTATGAGGGAAATTGGACCAAAAGCAGAAAGTCAACCATGGAAGATACAAGTCTCCCCACTTTTTCCAACCCTAGCCAAACTCTTGGTCCCACCAGCAATTCATGGCAGGAATTGAACACTGCTTTGCATTGCTCTCCAGATCTGGTTCCAGAAGAAAGCACCCGGCACCCACGAGACATCCCCGTTCTCTCTGCACGATGCTTTTCTTTAATGTCCTCCAAGCTAAAACAAAACCAAGAGTGGTACCATGCTCGACTCATTATATCGGCTTTATGTGTGGAGCTTTCTTGATCATTGTCAGGGTGGATTTGTCTTTCAAACTTCAAAGTAACAAAGGAATAAAATCATAAAGAAGTGTTTCCTTGAGGAGCTGTCTCTTCACCCGATCCAATCCCACGTTATTTTCTTCCTGCCCCAAGGAGTGAATGTGGTCTAATACTTAAAGCAGGGGCCTGGGAATCAGGGCTCCTGGATTCCCCAGGTGGAAAGCACGTTTGTATCTTGCTTACGAAGAGCCAGACCCAACGTCTGCTGGAATCAACAGAAAGTATCTCATTGATTAGATTCATGTTACATACGTGTGGGAAGGCTGTAATACACAAAGGGGCTCCTTCCATATTGGTGCATATATGAGCTCATCTCAGTCCAATGTGCAAAACATAGGGCATTGGCATGCCATGGGAGCGCTTCTAAAGTTCATTCCAGTTCTAAAGGAATTCCCCATTTTAGGGACAGGGACTAGATCGGAAACGGGTCATGTCTCAAAGGGCTCAATCCCCAGCCCAATGCAGCCAATGGAATGATTCCCATCGGCTTGAGTGGGCACAGGATTGGCCTAAAACCTCAATGACCTTCCAGCCACCAGACCTGTCCAATAGGACCTACTTGCTCACCTCACCAGGGGATGATACATTCATTAATGTTTGAGATCCCAGAGCAGGAAGGTTCTGCATACATTGTAACTGAGTGTGGGAAGCCGTTTTATTCCTCCATAGCCCTGGAGTTCAGTCAAAAGGTTTGGGGTATATAAATCACATGGCACATTTATTTTTCGGGGGTGGGGGGGAGACGTTCTAAGCTCCCCAGTAGGAAGGGGAGAGTGGAGGTAATTAAGGCAGATGCTTTATGTTTTCCTAAGCTGGCATTCCTAATAAACAGCTGTGTTTACACAACGCTTTAGCAGACACATGGACAGGACAAACGTCCTCCGAATGACATCATATCAGCCTTCCAAGCTCACTGTCGGTCCTTGGGCTAAAAGAGTAGAGCATATTTCATTGCTCCCACCCCCACCCCCCCCCGGTTCATAAATAACGTGTAATGCGTTTCACAGAAAAGGCCTCTCTTTTTTGGAGTAATGTTAATCTTAGAGGCAGGAGGAGGGAGGGATCTGGCATTTCGAGGCTCATGTTCCTCTTCCATCTAATCTCTTTAACAAACCCCTTTAACAAATGAAAGCTCTGACAGGAGGCAGAGTCATTAAAATGAATTAAAATGCATCCAGGATAGCTTAGTAATGAAGCCACTCGCCAGACAATGCCCCTTTTCTTCCACACGTCAGCCACTAGGAAATATCCCAGCTCAGATTAGAGAACAACAACAAAAAAAGGCTTACAAACCAGAACACTGGCTCATAAAAGATGTACCATGTCCTGTTCTCCCCTGCCTGATCCCTGGCCACACACACACACATCAGCCAGAGTTTTCGTCTCTTCTGGGCTTTTTAATGTATTTGCAGGTGTCAAGTATCCGAGGGGTAGCCGTGTTAGTCTGAATCTGTAAAAAGCAACAGAGGGTCCTGTGGCACCTCTAAGACTAACAGAAGTTTTGGGAGCATAAGCTTTCGTGGGTAAGAACCTCACTTCTTCAGATGCAAGTAATGGAAATGAGGTTCTTACCCACGAAAGCTTATGCTTTTTGCAGGTGTGTGACTTTGGAGCTGGGGGGAAGTGTTGGGTTGGCAGCAGAAGTCCCTCTCGTGGGTCCAGGACAGACAGACAGCAATGGCCACGCCGCAGCCCATGTGCCTTCTCTGCCCTGACCCAGAGGCACCATGGGAAAGGGTCAGAGGAGCACATGGTGTGATCCGTGGACTAACGATGGCCAGGAGGTGCCCTGACCCGGGTGGTCAGTTTTACGACACGGAGACCTGCCCTCTGTGAGCGAGCGGAGCCACTGACATTTCCACCCTAAGCCTGAAGAGTGAGTGGCTTTCCAGTCCAGTTCGGAATGATGCTTGAAAGGCCAAGCCCTCTAAGAGAACAACACTAAAAAGCCATCGATACGGACTGTCATGGAAGCATCTGAGAGCATCCCGTCAGGCATGGCACTTGCCTCTGGACAGTGTAGATCGTGGAGCCTGGGGGATAGATTTTGTTGCGATACTCACAAGGGCCAGCTTTGGAAAGTGCTACCTTAACTATCACTGGCATTGGGGTACTGCCTAGGAACCCTGGTCATGGACCAAGACCCCACGGTGCTAGGCGCTGTACAAACACAGAACAAAATGGTGGTCCCTGCCCCAAAGAGCTGACAGCCTGAGTCTGAGACAAGACAACGGGTGGGGAACTGGTGGAGGAAACTCTTACATTTAAATTCTTTCCATGCTTTTCCTGTTGGGATTTTTTTTAAGCATTCCACCTCTTTACCCACACCTTCTCTCTCTTCCCAGGCAGACTGCGAAGAGCTACAAAAGGATCTCTCAAAACTGGGTGACTGGGCAACAAAATGGCAGATGAAATTTAATGTTGATAAATGCAAAGTAATGCACATTGGAAAACATAATCCCAACTACTGTATATATATGAAATGATGGGTCTAAATTAGCTGTTTCGACTCAAGAGAGAGCTCTTGGAGTCATTGTGGAGAGTTCTCTGAAAACATCCACTCAATGTGCAGCGGCAGTCAAAAAAGCGAACAGAATGCTGGGAATAATTAAGAAAGGGATAGATAATAGGACGGAAAATATCATGTTGCCTCTAAAGAAATCCATGGTATGCCCACATCTTGAATACTGAGTGCAGATGTGGTCGCCCCATCTCAAAAAAGATATCTTGGAATTGGAAAAGGTTCAGAAAAGGGCAACAAAAATTATTAGGGGTATGGAACGGCTTCCGTATGAGGAGAGATTAATAAGACTGGGACTTTTCAGCTTGGAAAAGAAACGGCTAAGGGGAGATATGATTGACGTCTATAAAATGACTGGTGTAGAGAAAGTAGATAAGGAAGTGTTGTTTACTACTTCTCATAACACGAGAACTAGGGGTCACCAAATGAAATTAATAGGCAGCAGGTTTAAAACAAATAAAAGGAAGTATTTCTTCACCCAATGCACAGTCAACCAGTAGAACTCCTTGCCAGAGGATGTTGTGAAGGCCAAGATCATAACAGGATTCAAAAAAGAACTAGATAAATTCATGGCGGATAGGTCCATCAATGGCTATTAGCCAGGATGGGCAGGGATGGTGTCCGTAGCCTCTGTTTGCCAGAAGCTGGGAATGAGCAATGGGGATGGATCATTTGATGATTCCCTGTTCTGTTCATTCCCTCTGGGGCACTTGGCATTGGCCACTGTCAGAAGACAGGATACTGGGCTAGATGGACCTCTCTGACCCCTCTTTACAGTGGAAACAAAATGGGGGGAACCCCAAAACCAAAATGCAACCCTCCCCCCCAATTTTCAGTCTCTGGAAACCACAGCAAAATGACATATTAAGGCAAAACAAAAATGTTCCTTTCATTTTGAAACGACATTTCGAAAACACACCAAGTGCCATTTCATTTCCAATCGTCACATTTCACGGGAGACGTTCTAGTTTCCCCACCAGCTGATGTCTTCAAGTGGCGAGTGCCTGTGTTTTAATGGCAACTGCCATATTCAGTCCAACGTACCCGTTCCACAGCTACTGTAGTTTACATTGGAGTCAAGACGGTAAGATATTCCATTGAAATCCATGGAGTACGCTGACTTCCTCACCTCTTGTACAACACAGGCCACCACCACCACCCTGCATCCACATACAAAACACAACAACCAAATTATTACAACCCTCGGAAGACTACTATTGTATGCCACAGGCAGAGAACAGCAGGAACTAAGATACACCAATACCTGAAACCCCTGCAGTGGCAAGGAACTGATTAAGTGAGCTATACCAGGTCAGGTGAGGATATGGTCTAAAGATTGCTGATGATGGGAAATGGAGTGAATTTCTGATCAGCAGTCAGGACAGACTTCACTTTCAATGTGCAAAATTATTATGACAAAACTTGACATGGGTTATTGAGTGAACATTTAATGTTCAATGAAATACAGTGTGTCCTAACCAAGAGAGGACCCTCATCTATGTAATTAATCTCAAGCAAATAATGCTACCATTGTAAGCAAAAGTGGATGACATTTATTGATGGGAAAATGTATATGGTGAGACATTTCTGAGTATTGGAGTCCCACAGAATTACAAGTGAATTACTGCTGATGGATTCAGGACTGTTCCTGATGAGTTTATAGGTGCATGATACAAGCTGGTTGGCTTTTGTTTTGCTAGGAGAATAAAACGGTGATTGTTTAACATCTGATTTTTCTCACACAGTTATAACATTAGATGTCGTGCTGCCTGTTGCCTGCATCACAAACATGTTTTTTTTAAAAGTCTAGCTCTAAAAAAGGTGGATGCTAAAGATGCATCATCAAATCACACACACATAGCTCATTTGATATTTTTTTTATTTGCTTCTCTTGCGAATCTCTTTTTTCAATTCATAAGAGAATTCTGCAAATGCGTGCAAACAAATGGCGTGCCCATTCTGCTCAGAATGCATCCACCCTGAGTCAGAGGTTCAAAAGTCCAGTCACCCAATGGAAGCACCTCAATGGGAGCTGCTGGGTGCTGAGAAATTTTGAAAATCTGCCTGACTCTGTATAGTCCAAACATCTACCCACTTTCTGCAGATATCTTAGGGCTTTATGCTGCCACCAATCACCATGGTGTCTGAGCACCACCCCACTGTCTGAGTTTGGCTTTATCAGTCACTCAGATCAGAGTAACGAAATATAAACTTCAGGCTAAACTTTCTCCTCCAGAGAAAGCTGGTCTGAGAGCTGACCTGCAGAGCCTTCTCTGTCACAACCACTTACTGTAGGTCCTGCTGCTCCTCAGAGACACTCCAAGCACTTTTACATCATGATTGGACCTGACAAGATCCATCTCTGCATACTTATGAAGGGTTCCTATTCACGGTCCGGGGACCGGCCACTCTGTTACCCCATAATTTGCCTTGTACCATCTCTGCTGTTTGATGTAGCTGGTTGGGAATTTTTTTTTCCCTCCATGAAAACTTTTAAGGAAAACCATTTTTTTCCTTTCATTGCAATATTTTTGGCTTTCATTGAAACACATAAACCCTGGGAAAAAAACCAAAATGTTTTTGGTTTGGCAACTGAAAACTGAAAATTTGGGGTTAACATTGCCAAAAATTGAAGACAAAAAAATCAGTTTGGGGTTTTTTTCAATGAAAATCTAACTATTAAAAAAAATGGAAAAAAGGTGAAAATTTGTCCAAAATGCTATTTTCTTTTTTTTAATTAACAGAAAGATTTTAAGCAGCTCTAACATTTGATTATTTTATTTTAATTTCCACTTGAAAAAAAATAGATGCAGTCAGTTTTGCTTTCTGTTTCTAGTCAGTTTCACTTCCTGGTTCATATCATACCTAGCTCTTACATAGCACATTTCAGCAGTAGGTCTCAAAGCACTTCAAACGCCTTAAAAAGGCATTTCTTCTATTACTGCCCCGGTGAGGTAGGGAAATATTGCTATCTCCATTTTTACAGATGGGAAACTGAGGCAGGGTGCATCTAAAGGCCTTGCGCATGGTCACACAGAAAGCCTGTGGCAGCAAAGGGAATTCAATCTGCTTTTCCCAAGGCTTAACCACTGGGCTGGCTTTCCCCTCTCCTGATATGCACTATGGTTAAAGTGCCTTAATAACTAGCCGGCCCACGTCCCATTGACTGTTGTGCTTTCTAGCTTGATCAGGCAGCCGAGAATGTCTTCCTGTGAGTAGGCTGCAGGATCAGTACATCAGGAACCCAGAATGAGATCCAGGATATAAAGTTTAAACCCCAATTCTCTTTACTGGATGCATAAGAAGATGGGGTCTAGATTCTGAGCCTTCCTGAGAGGGCCCCATTCCCCTTGGAGGCTGTAAGGTGATCACGTAGGGATAAATGTAAAGAGACAATCCCTCAATATCCTGTTTCTCCCAATGGCCTCAGCACCAGGCCAGAGGCACGAGAAGAGTATCACAGCACTGCTTGGTCAGAAGTTGTTAACACTTAACCCGATGGAGCTCAGTCCTTGCTGTTGGCTCAGCCTATTTCTGCATGGAGTTCCCATAGAAAGTTTTCAGACCCGTCTCCGTGTCATGCTGGCCTGTGCACCTGACATCTGCATCTTGCAAATTTACCTTCTGGTGTTTGCTGAGGCAGCCTGTGCCTCCGATGATGTTGCTGTTGATTCTGATTGCTGCTTTTCTGATACAGGTCACCAGTTACGACTCCTGTGATTCTTCCGATTTCGCTGTCTGCTGTGTCTGTGTTCTTGGCATTGTACAGTCAGGTCTTAGGCATCTTCTGTTATGCCTGTACCTTTCTCCTGTAGGAGTCTCAGTGTAATATGACCGTGGCTCTGGACGTTTTGCTACCACCCTTGCTGGTTGCCAACCTTGTATTGTTTCTGTGCATATTGGATCTCAGTGATGGAATTCAGGCAGTGGTTTAGCTATCCAGTCACAGTATTTCTTCTGCCTTTTCTGTAGCTGCTCTAATCTGGGGTGAGTCCTCCAAGGTATTTTGGGTTGTAGCAGTGCAGGTGAGTATGGAAGAGGTATTCTCAACCATCTCCCCATCACAAAGGTGCAGGACAGTATGGTGTGATACTCGACTCCAAAAGATCTAAGTGAATTCTTTGCTTCAGTCTTCACGGCTGAGGATGTTAGGGAGATTCCCAAACCTCATCCGGCTTTTGTAGGTGACAAAGCTGAGGAATCGTCACAGATTGAGGTGTCACGAGAGGAGGTTTTGGAATTAATTGATAAACTTAACAGTAACAAGTCACCGGGACCAGATGGCATTCACCCAAGAGTTCTGAAAGAACTCAAATGTGAAATTGCAGAACTACTAACTATGGTTTGTAACCTGTCCTTTAAATCGGCTTCTGTACCCAATGACTGGAAGATAGCTAATGTAACACCAATATTTAAAAAGGGCTCTAGAGGTGATTCCGGCAATTACAAACCGGTAAGTCTAATGTTGGTACCAGGCAAATTACTCAAAACAATAGTTAAGAATAAAATTGTCAGACACATAGAAAAACATAAACTGTTGAGCAATAGTCAACATGGTTTCTGTAAAGGGAAATCGTGTCTTACTAATCTATTAGAGTTCTTTGAAGGGGTCAACAAACATGTGGACAAGGGGGATCCAGTGGACATAGTGTATTTAGATTTCCAGAAAGCCTTTGACAAGGTCCCTCACCAAAGGCTCTTATTCATAGATTCATAGATTCTAGGACTGGAAGGGATCTCGAGAGGTCATCGAGTCCAGTCCCCTGCCCACATGGCAGGACCAAATACTGTCTAGACCATCCCTGATAGACATTTATCTAACCTACTCTTAAATATCTCCAGAGATGGAGATTCCACAACCTCCCTAGGCAATTTATTCCAGTGTTGAACCACCCTGACAGTTAGGAACTTTTTCCTAATGTCCAACCTAGACCTCCCTTGCTGCAGTTTAAGCCTATTGCTTCTTGTTCTATCCTTAGAGGCTAAGGTGAATAAGTTTTCTCCCTCCTCCTTATGACACCCTTTTAGATACCTGAAAACTGCTATCATATCCCCTCTCAGTCTTCTCTTTTCCAAACTAAACAAACCCAATTCTTTCAGCCTTCCTTCATAGGTCATGTTCTCAAGACCTTTAATCATTCTTGTTGCTCTTCTCTGGACCCTCTCCAATTTCTCCACATCTTTCTTGAAAAGCGGTGCCCAGAACTGGACACAATACTCCAGCTGAACAATAGTTAATTATGTAAATTAAGCTGTCATGGGATAAAAGGGAAGGTCCTTTCATGGACTGAGAACTGGTTAAAAGACAGGGAACAAAGTGTAGGAATAAATGGTAAATTCTCAGAATGGAGAGGGGTAACTAGTGGTGTTCCACAAGGGTCAGTCTTCGGACCAATCCTATTCAACTTATTCATAAATGATCTGGAGAAAGGGGTAAACAGTGAGGTGACAAAGTTTGCAGATGATACTAAACTGCTCAAGATAGTTAAGACCAAAGCAGACTGTGACGAACTTCAAAAAGATCTCACAAAACTAAGTGATTGGGCAACAAAATGGCAAATGAAATTTAATGTGGATAAATGTAAAGTAATGCACATTGGAAAAAAATAACCCCAACTATACATACAATATGATGGGGGCTAATTTAGCTACAACAAGTCAGGAAAAAGATCATATGAGGAGAGATTAAAGAGGCTAGGACTTTTCAGCTTGGAAAAGAGGAGACTAAGGGGGGATATGATAGAGGTATATAAAATCATGAGTGATGTAGAGAAAATGGATAAGGAAAAGTTATTTACTTGTTCCCATAATATAAGAACTAGGGGCCACCAAATGAAATTAATAGGCAGCAGGTTTAAAACAAATACAAGGAAGTTCTTCTTCACGCAGTGCACAGTCAACTTGTGGAACTCCTTACGTGAGGAGGTTGTGAAAGCTAGGACTATAACAGGATTTAAAAGAGAACTAGATAAATTCATGGAGGTTAAATCCATTAATGGCTATTAGCCAGGACGGGTAAGGAATGGTGTCCCTAGCCTCTGTCTGTCAGAGGATGGAGATGGATGGCAGGAGAGAGATCACTTGATCATTACCTGTTAGGTTCACTCCCTCTGGGGCACCTGGCATTGGCCACTGTCGGCAGACAGGATACTGGGCTGGATGGACCTTTGGTCTGACCCAGTACGGCCATTCTTATGTTCTACCCAATACAGCCTGATTTGATCTTCTGAATGGTTCTCTCGACCATTCCATTCGATGGTGGGTATCCAGGACTGAGTGAGTGCAAGATCTTGTGAAGTTACCCATTTCTCTCCTTGCAAATGGAACTTGCTAACTCTTTAGGGATGTCATGTCTTGCAAATACAGCTCTCAGTTTAGCAATAAAAGAATGGACTGATGTGTCTGGCAGATGAAGAACTTCTGGAAATTTGGAAAAGTAGTCCACGAGGAGTAGATACGAGTGCCTGCCAAAGTCACAAATGTCTGCAGCTATCCTGTCCCTGGTAGATAAGGAATCTCATGAGACCATAATCATTCTGGTTGGCCTATGTTCCTGACATAGTCTGCATGCTTCTATCAGGTGTCCTAGGTGTTGGCCAGTACATTAATTACCTAGCTCTTGTTTTTGTTCTCTGTTCGCTTTGGCGTGATTCTCCCAAGCAGTTAAGCCTTTCCTGCTTTATATTGTTAGGAATAATTATCTAGTCACCAGCTACTAACAACCCTTGTCATAATGAAATACTGTTTTGCCCAGCCCAGTACGGTTGCAAGCTGGAATTCACTTGTCTTCTCCTGCCCGGCCAGCCCTCGCGCCCAGTATCGTGGACGGCTTGTATTACAGGGTCTTTTTGTGTGTGTCCTCCTTCAGTTTGTTTAACAAGTCTGCTCTGAGTGTAGAGTGAGAGTTTTCTACGCAGATGACCTTTTCTTCTGTGATTTCATCATCTGGGTCTGTAGTATGTTTCGCTGCAGCTCTTGATAATATGTCTGCAATTAAAGTGTCTTTACCAGGGGTATGTGCAACTTTAAGATCATATTTCTGTAACTGAAGTAGCATACATTGTAGCCTTGCAGATGCTTTTCCAAGAGGTTTGGAAAATATCGCCTCCAGTAGTTTATGATCAGACCATATCTCAACCTATACTCCATACATGTACTGATGACATTTCTTTGTGGCAAATGCAATAGCCAGTAGTTCCTTCTCAGTTTGGGCATAATTTTGTTCTGCCTGTCAGAGCTCGTGCTCGTGATGCATATGAAATAGGACCTCTCTTTTGCAGTAGACAAGCTCCTAAGCCATCTTTGGACACATCTGCTTAAATGGTCACTGGTTTGTTGCATCATAGAATCAAAGTACTGGTGTGTTACAGAGCGCTAGCTTCAGTTATTGCAATGCCCTGTCATGTTCCCATGACCATTGCCAAAGTTATGTTCTCACAGAGCAATTGTCTCATGGAGCAGTCAAAGATGTTTCACCTGGGATGTCCTGTGCAAGGAATCTAACCATCCCCGGATCCTCTGTAATGCCTTCTTGTCCTATGAAGGTTTCATGTTAGCTGTGGCTTCAACCTTACTGTCATCTGGCTTAATTCCTTGTGATGACAGAATGTGTCCCATGTATTTGACTTCTTTTACCATTAGCTGGATTTTCTTTGGGTTGAACTTGATATTCTCTGCTCATGCCCTTGTCATCACTTGCTTGAGTCTCTTATCATGTTCTGCCTGAGTTGATGCGGCTATTATCAAGTTGACCGCTACTATACAGATGCCTGCAATATCGCCAGGGAGGTTCATGCTTCTTTTGTCGAAACGCATCACTAACAGACTTTATTCTGAAAGGTAGACGGAGAAATGCTGATGTGCCCCAGGGCATGTTGAAGGTACAGATGACTCCGTATCTACGGTGACTTGCCAATATGCATCTTTCTCATATAGCACTGGACCTTTGGTGTGGGGATGGAGTCAAGCTGTCTCGGTGTAGCCTTATTAAGTTCTCTGGGACCCAAACAAATCCTAATTTGGCCATTTTCCCTCTCAGTTCTGATCACGCTGTTCACTTAGGCTATGGCCCTTTCTGTGTCTAACTGCCTGAGTGCATCTCTGAGATGGCCTGTCACTGCAAAGGGGATATTTCTGCAATGGTGTGTGACAGGATCACTGATGGGCCTGCATTTATGTGATGCTTCCCACAGAACACTCCTAGTCCTCTGACTATTGGGCAATCAATTCTTCTTCCGTGCTGGATGCCTTGGTGTGCCGCGTACCTGTTCTGCGCAGTAGGTGTCGCTGTGTGCAAGCTTCTCTCAGTGATGAAGAACTGAAGACTGACCATAGTGTTGGCCAATACTGCTGTTAGGGTGACCTCTCCTTCAGAGTCTATTCTGGAGTCGCCGCCATAGGCTACAAGCGTAACATCAGACTGCTTTATCTGGGTGTGACTTGGCATCTTTTTCAAAAGGTGAATTGGTAAAACATTAGCTTCAGCCCCAATATCACGTCACGGATTCTGTGACCTCCGTGACGTCTGCAGTTGGTGCACCTGGCCCAGGCCTCACCTGAACAGCTCGGGCAGCCCCCAGGCCAGGTGCACCGGCGGCTGCTGGGGCAGTCTCAGTCCCCCCACCCCCCAGCAGCAGGAGTTTGGGTGTGGGGAGCCTCAGGGCTGGGGGTTGGGGTGCGGGGTGGTGCTTACCTGGGGGGGCTCCCCTCCCTCAGCTCCTAGCTCCATGTGTTGCCTCCGCCCGCAGGCACACCCCCACAGCTCCCATTGGCCGCGGTTCCCAGCCAATGGGAGCTGAAAAACTGGGGCTTGGGGCGGAGCAGAAGCAACATGTGGAGCTAAGACCTGGGGTCGCCGCTTCCCAGGAGCTGGGTAGGGAGCCTGTCCCAGCCCCACCAACCCCTCTCCCCCAGCACCTGCGGTGCCCCCCGGGCCACGACTCCCTCCCCCCAGCTCCCACGGCATCCCCCCAAGCCGTGCCTCCTCCCAGCACCTGCCGCGTTCCCAGGGCCACCCTCCCAAGCTCCCTCTTCCCCCCCCCAAGTTTTAGTCAGTGGTATATAGGAAAAGTCATGGACAGGTCACGGGCAGTGAATTTTTGTTTACTGCCCATGACCTGTCCATGACTTTTACTAAAAATACCCGTGACTAAAACGTAGCCTTACTTATACATACTGTGTAGACTACCAAGGATCTGCCAGGTGCGCTGGAGAATTCCTATTGCCCTGTGATACTGTATGTACCAGAAATTGCTCACCTTCTCATTCAGCCAGAGCGCCGCGGCTTTGTCTTGTGGGCGGATCCGTTGCTGGGCACCCAGAAGATCAGGGATTTAATCTTCCACGTCTGTGACATGTGACACCCAAAGCTGGACAGCGGCAGCCTGTGCCCCGTCTCTTCGGGTGAGCTGCTGGTGTGTTTGCATTGATCTGATGTTCAGGTGGCTGGGCCCTGCCCAGGCTGCTCCAACGCAACGCAAGAGCCTGTCCAAACTCAGCAGGATGTGACCCAGGCAGGATCTCTATTCGTGTCTTTATTGCTGGAGAGGATCTGTAAAAGTCCATTGCTTTTCACAAGCCCAAATCCGGCTCCCCAACAGTTGTTCCTTTAGTCCTTTATCAGTGACACTGAACACGGGTCGTCTTGGAGCATAGAATCATAGAGTATCAGGGTTGGAGGAGACCTCAAGAGGCCATCTAGTCCCACCCCCTGCTCAAAGCAGGACCAACCCCAACTAAATCATCCCAGCCAGGGCTTTGTCAAGCCGGGCCTTAAATACCTCTAAGGATGGAGATTCCACCACCTCCCTAGGGAACCCATTCCAGTGCTTCACCACCCTCCTAGTGAAATAGTGTTCCCCAATATCCAACCTAGACCTCCCCCACTGCAACTTGAGACCATTACTCCTTGTTGTGTCATCTGCTACCACTGAGAACAGTCTAGATCCATCCTCTTTGGAACCCCCTTTCAGGTAGTTGAAAGCAGCTATCAAATCCCCCCTCGTTCTTCTCTTCTGCAGACTAAACAATCCCAGTTCCCTCAGCCTCTCCTCATAAGTCATGTGCTCCAGCCCCCTAATCATTTTTGTTGCCCTCCGCTGGACTCTTTCCAATTTTTCCACATCCTTCTTGTAGTGTGGGGCCCAAAACTGGACACAGTACTCCAGATGAGGCCTCACCAGCGCCGAATAGAGGGTGAGCATGTCATTTCCAATATTTGTAAACTCACAATATCCTGCTTTTTGCCTCTGCGCTGTGACATCCTTGTCTATCTGTTCTTTCCCTCAGTGTGGAAGATACTAGAACTGGTATTATTCAAAAGCAACATTTTCCTTAGGGTTACTCTAGTTCAATAACAGTGGTAAGACCTTATCCAAAGCAGTAGCATTTTCAGCTGGCTGCTGCACGAATGTGTTAAAAACTTGCCTATCCTCCTTTTCCACTCTGTGCAATCAAATGACTATTTCTAGGTCCTCTTCTTTTTATCTGCTCCGAGGCTTTCACATAGCTGGGGCAGTTTTGTTCCCTGTGTCACGCTGTCTGGAGGGGCTCATGACTGTGAATGCCGACCTCAGGGCAGACCATCAAAAACAGGACAGACACCGCAAACTGGTGGTATGTTCTAGGATTAGATTTCCCCAAGCCAGTAACAAATGTGAATGCCTGGATCACTATAACAGTCTTACCAGGAAGTCCCCTTAGACTTTTCAGTTTTTCTTGCCATCAAGACAAGTTGGACGTACTGATAAATGGTCACTTACACCAAAAATCACAAAATGTTCATGTTGTTTCCAGTCCCAAGGATCAGTCACTTACCCCAGATCAATTGGTGCCTTAGATCTCACACCAAAGACAAAACCTGTAGCCAATCCTGTCATAAACTATCTAGAGGTTTAACTAGGAAAGAGGAATTAGAGTTACTTACAGGTGAAAGCAAGCAAACATAGAAGATTATGGTTGGAAGGGACCTCAGGAGATCATCTAGTCCAACCCCCTGCTTAAAGCAGGACCAATCCCCAATTAAATCATTCAACAGATTTTTGCCCCATATCCCTAAATGGCCCCCCTCAAGGATTGAACTCACAATGCTGGGTTTAGCAGGCCAATACTCAAACCACTGAGCTATCCCTCCTCCCCACAAATTTTTTTTAAAGATATGCTCTGCCTGCTTCCGCATACCACAAATTGAAGACGATACCTGTATATTTCCAGTGTCTCTGTGGAACTTGTTTGCAATTTGAAATCTTGCAAAACTCCCTATCACTACCAGGGGGCGTAATGATTCCCCCTCTGTCTAAAGGGTTTTCACAACAGGGCCTGTTACTCACTATATATCTTTGCAGCACCCGGCATAGTGGGACTCTGATGACAACCTGGGCCACCCCATTAGTAGAACTATGGACATCAAGGAAACTCCATAGAGGAGGTTTTAATAGTTTTGATAGAACGGCCATATCGGGTCAGACCAAAGGTCCATCTAGCCCAGTATCCTGTCTTCTGACAGCGACCAATGCCAGGTGCTCCAGAGGGAATGAACAGAACAGGGAATCATCAAGTGATCCATCCCCTGTCATCCATTCCCAGATTCTGGCAAACAGAGGCTAGGGACACCATCCCTGCCCATCCTGGCTAATAGCCATTGATGGACCTATCCTCCATGACCTTATCTAGTTTGGGGGGATTTTTGCAGGAGGAGTGGCTTGGAACCACCATGTTTAGGGGTAATTTCTTGTCTGTATGTAGCAGTTTGCATTATTTACTGATCCATAGTGTTTGGAACCAAAACAGCCACTTCTTGCTTACGATCACTGCCAATACCATGTTGAGATCACTAGCGCAGTCAGGCAGCTGAGAGTGTCTTCATTGTGAGTGTGCCTCTGTACTTCCGGCACTCTGAATGAGGCAAGAAACATAAAGCTGAGAACACAACTCTCTTTATGAAGTACATAACAAGATGGCTCCTAGACTCCGAGCATGCAGACCCTGAGCAAGCCTGCATCATGTGAGAGACCCCTTAGATGGGAAAGGTCCTTGGTGATTACATGTGCCAAATTTTAAAGAGTTGTAGTCACGTTGGTCCTAGGATATGAGAAAAACAAGGTAGGTGAGGTCATATCTTTTACTGAACCAACTTCTGCGCATGAAAGAGGCAAGCTTTCGAGACGCTACCACAATAGACTATCATTGGGAGTGAGGCTTTTAAATGACAGAGCTGGCCAAGGGATAGCTCAGTGGTTTGAGCATTGGTTTGCTAAACCCAGAGTTGTGAGTTCAAGCCTTGAGGGGGACATTTAGGGTCTGGGGCAAAGTCAGTACTTGGTCCTGCTAGTGAAGGTAGGGGACTAGACTTAATGACCTTTCAAGGTCCCTTCCAGTTCTAGGAGATCAGATATCTTTATTTATTTTCAAAAGCACCTATGTTCTCAAGCATAATATGCCATGTTCCGCACTGGTGGGGAAAGAAGCCCTCGTATGAGACCGCCAGGGATGAAATATGTGTTACAGATGTTAAACCAAGAAAGGGGATAGCAACAAGTTAGCTGGTCCAAAAAAGCAATGTTCTAAACCTGTTTGTCTTTGACATTTTGGTCAGTTGCTCCACAGATCTTCAGGGGAAATAGTTTCCCCTAATTTAGTTTTTTGGACTAATCTTAACTTGCTTTTATCTTTAATTATTTGTTCTTTACTTTCGCATCTGCACGTCTTTTGGACACAACCTCAAGAGCTTTGTTCTGTCTTTGCTTGGTGAAATGTTGTAACTTTAAATAGATGGGCCAGCTGTTTGCTGCAGTGAAGGGAGAGAAAGCATTGTGTTTTTCTACATGATACGTATATTTTTAATGAAATGAGTTTTGTTAAAAGAGGCATGTGCTTCGCTGCTGAAAGCTACAACTCTGCAAGTACAAGTATAACCACTACAGGTCAAGACTCATTAACCAATCAAATCCTTCCTTTGATATTACTAATTTTTGCAACAACAACAACAACAACAAAAGTAACAAAACCCACACAATTAGACTATGATCCATAGTCCAATAAGAACATAAGAACGGCCATAGTCCGTCAGACCAAAGGTCCATCTAGCCCAATATCCTGTCTTCTGACAGTGGCCAATGCCAGGTGCTTCAGAGGGAATGAATACAACAGGCAATCACCAAGTGATCATGAAGTCAATAGGAGTCTTTCCACTGAATAAAAGGACTGTGGATCACGGTCATTGAGACTCACTCTTTATATGGTGAAACATAGGATTTGCCCTGGCACACAAGCACGATAATTCCTCCTACTGTATCTTAAGGAATCCTCTGTTAGTTGGTTTTCCTGTGACGCCGAAATTCTGCCCCCATGGCGTGAAAGTTGCCCGTGTTTTGCACATCAGTTAGCCTGGTTGCACCACTTTACCTCTTATACCCATTTTCTGGCCAGTTTACATATGACGCGTAACTTACTTCACTGTTTACATTCCTGAGTGAATTTGGCCAGATTCTAATCTTAGTTGCACCTTGCAAATCCCAACTGTGGGCTCGATCGTCCAATGGGACTAATTCCATGATTCAAACATTTCAGGATTGGACCATAGTTGGGTTACTCCGGGCATACTATGGTGAAATTGACATCAGAATCTGGTCCATGTCTTTCGATAGGTAGAAAAAAATCAAACAATTCTACTATTTTAGTTTCATGTAATTTATTTCTTTTGCTAACTCGGTGTCATAATGAATTCTCAATATAACTGATCCTTTTCTAAATAAAGGACATGAAAATTGGTTGCACACAATCTTCTGACTCTTCCTGTTCAAATATCAGCTCTATGCCCTGAGAGAGACAAGAACTTATTGCCTTAACGCTGTATTCGGGGCTGGGGCATCTAGGTCAGTGTCAGTGCTCAGGACAGGTAGCTGGGAAACTGACATTTATTTTGGCATTGCAAAGGTGACTTTGTTGTCGAGTGCAATTGTTGGCCAGCTCACCAGGGTGTGAGACTGCATCCAGGCCTAGAGAATAAGCCCTGTTTCGAAACAAGCCAAAAAGCAAGACAAAAAGACCACACACAGCTTGAAGTCAGCGCCTGGATTTTGCAGGAGAGTGGTGGTTTGGGGTTTTTTTTTTAATACTTAAAGACTTGGGAAAAGATTTGAGTCATTACAAAAATGTAATTCTATATCATGATACAGCTGTGCTGGGCTACGGCAGCTGGGGCTGGGGGAATCGGTAGATCAAGCTCTCAAATTAGGATTCAGGGAGCCCTTTGGTCAAATTTAATAAACACAGACTTGTTCTATTTGGAAGGCATTTATTTGAGCACATGTAGCCTCCTTAATAAAGTTTTATATCTGCTTGTCAGGCGACAGCATGTTTCTCCTGTGGGAATTGCAGTTTCTACAGAGGATTCCGAGGTGTGTTCTTTGCTTTCATTGGGGCGATTTATAGATTTTAAGATGACCAGGGGCCATTATGTTTGTCTCATCTGACAACTTCTATCATGCAGGCCAGAGAATTTCACCCAGTGACGAAGAGGGAACTTAGCTAAGATTTAAATTATGTCCTCTTCCCAAGACACACAGAAAAAAATCCTTTTATTTATCTGGCCTACCTACCATTTCTTTAAAAAAAAAAAAAAAAAAAAAAAACCCTGTGTATTTACCGGTTAGATTTTGAAAGTCTCCTTCTCCCAACATCATAGCACTGCCACTGATTTAATAGACATTAATGAAATTGTGCAAAATCAGTCTGATCCAAGGCCTCTTGAAAGCAACCGAAGTCTTTCCATTGGCTTCAGATCATGCCCCACCAGTGACGGGTAGGAACCAAATGGCAGTGCCATTGTAGTGAGATAGAAGGAGGTGTGGAGGATGTGGGTCAAACATAAGCTACTGCTGATGCTAAGAAAAGCAAAAGCCAACAAGGAACTAGAGAGGCAATTGATTGATAGCACTGACACCATTAGAAGCATATGCCGTGTGGAAGGAGTGAGAGGACTGTCCTCATTGAGTTGAAGATAAACCCTTCAGGCGAGGTCAGGATAGCGCAAGGGAGGGAGAGTAGGTAAGGAAACAAAATGATGATGTAAAAGGAGATATCAGCCTTGATGGAGGCTAACAGGCAAATAGAGGACTAATAGGAAGGCACAAGGAACAATTAACTTGCTGAGAAGAAGCACGTTCCTGAAGCCTTCAAATTCCACTGCCCTGCAGGGTGAAATCCATTGAATAAGACTGAGCTCCTGTCAAAATGTGGGATTTTGACGATCAGGGACTGTACTGCTTGCCTAAGGTCTGTGGTAGGACTGAGGGTGAACCATGCTTTAACCACTCAACCTCCTTCCACCCATACCTGTTGACTTGAGGCCATGTTCTGATCTGAGTTACAACAGAGGAAATGCAGAATATCTTTTCAGAAATGCCACAAAACCTTCCTGTTTGATAACGCTTTTCTGCCATAACCAGAATGATACTCCCAGCCTCACCTGCTGCCTTCTTCCTTCCTCCTGCAAAACCAAATCTAAATGAAACAAAGAAACAAACAGGTCATACCCCAAACAGAGCTTTCTGCAACTTGAAAATGGAGAAGGCCTAGAGTTGCCCCCTGACCAGGTTTTCCCAGGATTGTCCTTTTTTTGAGGTAACTGTCCTGGGAAACCTTTAAGGGTGCTCACTCACATGGCCAGCTGCCCCGTTTTATGGACCCAGGATCATCCTGGATGTCCCAATTTGTTGTACCTCAGAGTTGGCAACCCTAAAAAGGGCCCCAGATTCCATGAAGTCTGCTAGCTACTTCTCTGTTGCCAATGAATTTGATGTGGAACTGTGGAAGGCACGCAGACACTAAGGTAATGAGGAGCAGTACGAAATACAGGTAGACAGTGGATGTTAAATTTACAGCATACACACAGAGAAATTAGATAAAAGCATACATACTTTTGCTGGAAGGTTGCAGCATCCCCCTACTTTGTTTCTTAGAAATCAGACCATGACACACATGAAGCTAAAGAGAGAGAGAAAAAACAGGCTGCCCCCCCTAAGGCAGCAAGGCACAACTCATCCCACTTTGCTCTAAATTGGCTCTTTCCAGAATGACTCTGATCACACACTTTGCTACAGAGCCCTCTACCCAAGAAGGACCAGGGACACCTCTACGCACATTCTCTAAGTGATAGCTTGCAATTCCAACACGGTACTCAATGCACCACAGTAGATAAATGGAGCAACTCTTCAATTCTTCTCCACCTGGTCCTGCCTTTTGGACATGTACTACATTCAGTAACAGAAGCATCCAAATGGGAAAGTGTTTGCCGAGAAGATAACAGCCTAGATTATAAATTGGGATCTATCCGTGGCGTCCTTCAGGTTTCAAGGCTCAAGACCTCTCCCCTCCTTTCCCTTTTATATATTTACTTACCTGCTGGGTTGTTTGTACTATATGTAGCCAGGGTAAGATGCTGAAATCTATCTGTCTATCTATCCCCATACACCCCATCTATCTATCTATCTATCTATCTATCTATCTATCTATCTATCTATCTATCCCAATGAACATGGACACAAAGGTTATTTATAAAGCTGAATGTATCGGTTTGTATGTCCAAATGTTCCTTATATTTAGATGTACTGCCTGGTTTTGGTTAATTCTCACTCTAGTTTCATTTTCCATAACGCACCTAAAGGACTTTGGCCATAGGAGCCTATATAAATTTCAAAGCTGTTATGATGTGTCCGGTGATACTGAGTGTGTACAGAGAGAAAGCAATGGATTGGACTCAGTCCTGGGAGCCAGGAACTTCAGAATGTGGATTGAGAGCTGATCTGGAGTGCCGAGGAACTGAGCATTTCCCTCTCGTGTTGCAAGGCGAACATCACAGTTTTGATCCAGATCACCTACTAGCTTAATCCTGGCTGGAATGAGTTCTCTCCTCTATACGTACATAGTTTGAGCCAGGTCATTCAAAGCATTGTAGAGTCGCAAAGCTGCGCTTTGGGTTTAATAAAATAGAGCTGGATAGACCATTCCTGTGGATTCATTTTAGAACCTCTGTACCTAAAACTTAGGAAATGAAGAGTCACATAGGAAATCCATGCACAGACATTCCCAGGCAAAGAGTAGTGCACATGTGAAATATATTACTAAGAAAGGCAATTTCATGAAGAAAAATCAGTGATTAAAGACAGAGGCAACTCGCTTCCAGCCTCAAAAATAGATTAAAGGAGAAAACGCAATGAGGTTCAGAATGTGAAACACACCAAGGTGGGGTGGTCTTATTGAACCATTAGCTTTTTCTTGGGATGACTTATACATCTATTGCCAACTATTATATACCCCTAGAAACGAAGCGGATCATCCTTGTGTGGCTGTGCTTCCTTCTCTTCGTGTGCACAGACACACGTTTAGACAGCTGTGTGATCTAGCGTTAAGAGGGGGGATTTTTGGAACCAGGACGTGAGTTCTAATCCCTGCTGTGCGAGTGACTCAGCGTGTGATCTTGTGTAAGTCCTTGGCTGACTGGGGAATGTATGATCTCTTTAGAAACCAGATTCTGTCTCCAAACTGAGGCCTCCATCAGTCTCAGGGAGGTCACGCCCCTTGCTAATAATAATAATGACCAATAAAAGATAATGGCCAATGGGTCTGCAATCACATCAACTCCCTCAGCACCCTCGGCTGCATTAGATCCGGCCCCATGGACTTGTGCATGTCCTGCTTTTCTAAACAGTCCTTAACCTGTTCTTTCACTGAGGGCTGCTCACCTCCTCCCCATATTGTGCTGCCCAGTGCGGCAGCCTCAGAGCTGACCTTGTCTGTGAAGACTGAGGCAAAAAAAGCATTGAGTACTTCAGCTTTTTCCACATCATCTGTCACTAGGTTGCCTCCTCCATTCAGTAAGGGTCCCACAGTTTCCCTGATCTTCTTCTTGTTGCTAACATACCTGTAGAAACCCTTCTTGTTACCCTTCACATCTCTTGCTAGCTGCAACTCCAATTGTGCTTTGGCCTTCCTGATTACACCCCTGCATGCTCGAGCAATATTTTTATACTCCTCCCTAGTCATCTGTCCAAGTTTCCACTTCTTGTAAGCTTCCTTTTTGCGTTTAAGCTCACTGAGGCTTTCTCTGTTAAGCCAAGCTGGTTGTCTGCCATATTTGCTATTCTTTCTGCACATCAGGATGGTTTGTTCCTGCAACCTCAATAAGGCTTCTTTAAAATACAGCCAGCTCTCTTGGACTCTTTCCCCCTCATATTAGCCTCCCAGGGGATCCTGCCCATCATTTCCCTGAGGGAGTCAAAGTTTGCTTTTCTGAAGTCCAGGATGCATATTTTGCTATGCTCCTTTCTTCCTTTTGTCAGGATTCTAAACTCGACCATCTCATGCTCACCGATGCCCAGGTTGCCACCCACTTCTACTTCCCCTACCAATTCTTCCCAGTTTCTGAGCAGCAGGTCAAGAGGAGCATGGCCCTTGGTTGGTTGTTCTCCAGCACTTGCACCAGGAAGTTGTCCTCAACACCCTCCAAAACTTTCCTGGGTTGTCTGTGCACTGCTGTATTGTTCTCCCAGCAGATGTCAGGGTGATTGAAGTCCCCCATGAGAACCAGGGCCTGTGATCCGGAAACTTCCATTAGTTGTCCAAAGAAAGCCTCGTCTACCTCATCCTAGTCTGGTGGTTTATAGCAGACACCCACCACAACATCACCCTTTTTGCTCTCACCTTTAAATTTAACCCAAAAACGCTCAACAGGCTTTTCTCCAGTTTCATACTGGAGCTCTGAGCAGTCATACTGCTCTCTTACATATAGTGCAACTCCCCCAGGGAGATGCCCTGGATAAAGGAGGGTATTCTCTAGGAGGCAAGTGCTCTCAAGTTCATCCCTCTTCCTGACCTGTGGAGGTGGTTATTAGAATGGATCCTCCAGGTGCACATCACAGACAGAATTTAGTTCACAGTTCTGCCTCTTTTTAATCTGACAACTGCAAAGCCATGCGCAGGCTCCTGCACTATCCCCCATCAACCTCCTGCCATCTTCTCCTGATCTATGAGCGCTCCCACCTTTGTTATTCAAGCCAGAGAGGAAGAAGAACCGATGAGGCTTCCTCGTGCTAAAACAGGATTGGTCGCTATTTTAGATACTTTCTTCAGTGTTTCGTCCAAGCTACTTTTAAAAGACTTGTGCAACGTAGCATCACCATTTCCCGTGGGAGACTATGCTGCAAACTAATGGACCTGATTGTAAGGGCTAAATTTTCCATTGCTTAGTTTATTCCCATTATTCCAAGTTCCACCCTATACCAGCCCTCTCCTTCCTTAACATTTATACCTTTCAACCACATGTAGGCAGTTGTCAAGAGCTGTCCCCCGTGGTAGGCCATAGATATGTTATGCTTGGTGGAAACAAAGCAGTGCTAGGCTCACATCTTCTCCGGAAAGGGCAGTCATTCCTCACGGTATCTCTTTCCATCACGCAAAATTAAATTTCTTCAAAATTTCCAGCCATAGAAGGAGGAAGGTTTCCCAAATGAAAACACAAAAACTTTCCGTGAAATGCCAGATTGTGCGATATGAACCATTGATGGCCCACCGGCCACAGCTGCTTCCGTTTAGTCATAGTGTGTGAGTGAGTGAAGAGACACTTGAATAACACATTTTCACTGGAACATCCCTTCCAATAAGTTGTGTTAGTGCAGCTGGAGTCACATCAAAACCCAATGCACCGTGTGGAAAGCAATTACCCACTGGAAAAGGGAGGAATGAAAAGAACTCTTAGCTATCCTCTTTCCTAATGGAGCCGACCCAGATTCAACAAGTCTACAAAATACTTGAGACACTTTTTTTTTTCCTCTTCTTCAAGCTGTATCTAAATGATACAATAGCGGAGACCGGTGACATCCAGCTGAGACAAACATTAGCAAGTTCCTACTGGCGCATCCTGGCTCCTGGCGGCTCTGATGAGATCTGTTCTGCTCCTTACAGACCATGAGGGTCCTGATTAGAGCTGGGGCTACATTAATGTGGTGGCTATAGGCACACACCATCAGACCAGCCATGTGATATGGGGAGGATTCCGCTAAGCTGATGGCATTCACTTTGGTCCGTCTGGTGGCTAGACATAACCCAGATGCATATTTTTGAAGTTCCTGAGGTTGCTGTGGGATCGGACCGGAATAGTTCATGAAGTGTAACCTATTGAAAGGATGAATGAGTTAAACGTTAGAGGCTACATTTTGCAAACGAGGTGTGTACATCGCACCAGCAAACGATCTGACAAAGAAACCAAGCACCTGTGTGGTCAAAATACATATTCATGATGCAGAACAGGAATCCACCCATATGCTTCCCTGTTTGTAAATGCCCCCAGTAGCCCAGCAAATTCAAGTGAAACCAGAGGAGCTACATTTCCTGCCGGAGGAACAGGGCCATTCTAGGCATGAAATGCCTGCCAAATTGAATTTCTTTCAGATTTGCTGGCTGTCTCGATGGAAACTTTTTAACGTCAATCATTTAAAACCTTTTTCTTTTTAGTGAGTCCCAGCACTACGTTACTGGCTGGTCACCATGTATTCAGGATGGATCATCCGTAAGTTAATCTCCATTGGCCAGTCTGGTGTCGCATTAGCCTTTTTGACAGCCCACAATATTTTTATTATTATTAATATTATGGGACCTAGGAGCCGTAGTCATGAACCGGGACTCCACAGTGCTAGGTGCTGTACATACACAGAACAATAAGACAGTCCCTGCCTCAAACAGCTGAGACTCTAAGCATAAGGCAAGAGACAGACAGACAGGGGACTACAAGGAAATAATATGCTTAGATTATAAATCAAAGGGCCAGAAAAGACCCCCTTGAGTCCCCCAGTTTTGCTCCCCCACTTGTATTTTGCAAGACTCCACCCTGTTGTAGTACTTCACTCCGACCCGTATTCTTTTTTTAATTGCCTTCCGTGTGTTTGGCCCAGAGGGAAAGGTGATCCCTGGCCCCGTGGTGTTTGTGCACAGCCACGTCGAAGCTCGACCGATTCCACCTCTGCCCATCTGGGTGAATGAGGCTGTGGCTGGTGGCGTGTAGAGAGAGGCTCCCACCTAGAAGAGAGCGGGCAGGGGGAGGCACAGCACTGTCTGGTGAAGAGGTGGGCACCTTGTGGGAGGTGCTGATGACCATCACACCCCCCTGAAATGAGGGAGGGTGGAGATCCAGTCCTCACCTCCCGGGAAAAGCTCAACAGCTGACAAGATCCAGGGCCGGATTCACCTTTTGAGGGCCCTGGCACCTGGACTGTGGCCCTGCCACCTGCTCCGCCCATGCTCCACCCCGAGACCCCGCCCCTGCTTGGCCTCTTCCCCATGAGGCCCCGCCCACTGCTCGCATAGAGGGGAGGGAACAGAGAGGAGCAAGCAGCGGGTGGGGCCTCGGGGGGGGAAGAGGCCGAGCAGGGGCGGAGGCTTAGGGCGGAGCACAGGTAGAGCGGGCGGCAGGGCCACGGTCGGGGTAAGGTTGCCAGACATTAAAAGTCCAGTTACCGGCAGTAACCGGCCTCCACCACCCAAGGGCTGGCAGAGCAGCGGCTGCTGCTGGAGCCTGGAGGAGCAGTGGAGCACTCAGGAACAGCATGGGCGGAGAGAGGTACTGACGGCTCCCCGTCCTGGGCTCTCTCTTCCCCATCTTGCCCCAGTTACTCACCCCCAGAGCCCGGCTCTCTCGCCGATGTCCTGCCCCAGTCACCCCTCCACTACTAGAGCTCTGCTCAGCTGGCAGGGGGAGGGTGGTGGAGAGAGCAGCGAGCAACGGTGGGGGAGGGAAAAAGAGGAGTGGGGGTGTGGCCTCGAGGGAAAGAGGTGGAGCAAGGGGTGGGGCCTCGGGGGAAGAGGTGGAGCAAGGGGTGGGGCCTCGAGGGAAAGAGGTGGAGCAAGGGACGGGGCCTCGGGGGAAGAGGTGGAGCAGGGGGTGGGGCCTCGGGGGAAAGAGGTGGAGCAAGGGGTGGGGCCTGGGGAAGAGGTGGAGCAAGGGGCGGGGCCTCGAGGGAAGAGGTGGAGCAGGGGGTGGGGCCTCGGGGAAGAAGTGGAGCAGGAGGCGGGGCCTCAGGAGAAGAGGTGGAGCAGGGGGCCGGGAGGTTAAGGTGCTCAGTGTCTGGTTTTCACAAAGAAGAAAGTTGGCCACCCTAGGTCAGGACACCGTGGCCCCTTCTGAGGGTGGGCAAGGTGCCATTGGTGCCATTGTAAACCCGGTACTGACAGGATCAGGGCCCAGGAAAAAGGGTGGGAAGTTAGTGACTCCAAAGCCTGAAGCAGCCGTGGGTGGACATAAGGAGATAAGGGTGGGGGGATAAAACGCGAGTGCTCGGGAAAAGCACAAGGCGCCTCTAAGAGAATCAAGGATCAAGTGCGCTAATTAAGAGAGCAGCAAGGAAACTCTGAAACGCGATGTGACCGAGGGGAAGCCAGGGAGGCCCTGTCAGCCGCCTGCTTGGCAGGACACAAAGTATTTCACCAGAGGAGTCTCACAGCTGTATGGAGCAGGTGCGGGGCAGACAAGCCCTTGTTCTGGGGCTGGAGAGAAAGGGAAGGCAGGAAGGAAGCTGGATTTTCCCAAGTTCCAAACAACAGCACGCACGAGAGAGAGAGAGAGCAGCCCTGGGGGTGTATCGGGGCAGAGGTGTCATTCTCCACTCCGAGAGCTTGACGGGCAGACGAAAGACGAATGGACTTCACCCGCGCCCGGTCCGCTGCTTCTGCGCCATGGGATTGATCAGCTGTCAGGCCGGAGAGGAATAAGCTAAACAAAAAGCTTTCACAGGCCTCGTTCCCAGAGCTGCGCATCACCGTGTGCCAGGAAAAATGAGTCCTTGCCTCCCTGTGTGTGTGTGTGTGTGTGTGTGTGTGTGTGTGCGTGCGCACTACTGCTAATGCTTTCGCCTTTCTCTCACTGGACAGCTGGAGGGGAGCCAAGCTGCCGCTGTTCTTGTGGCTACAGCCTGAACGCGGGGCGGGGGGGGAAGAGTTTCCTTGTGGTTGACTAGGATAGTGGTGCAGCAGGAGGAATGAAGGCAGTGCAGGTATTTAAAGGAAACCCTAAATGTCCAATTCCCTTCTATTAGTCACCTTCGCGCTCTCTTTCCCTCCCCTCGTGGGTGCCGACTCTGTGCATGATCCAGGGCTGGAGCACCCACGGAAAAAATGTAGCAGGTGCTTAGCACCACCAGCAGCCAAGCTCTCCTTCCTCCCCCCGACTCCTCCCCACCCGCCGATCAACGCCTCCTCCTCCCTCCCAGCGCCTCCTGCACGCCGCAGAACAGCTGTCCCGTGGTGTGCAGGAGGCGCTGGAAGGGAGGGGGAGGAGCGGGGAGGGGGTAGAGTGGGGGCGGGAAGAGGCGGAGTAAGGCCAGGGCCTCTGGCGGAGGAGGCGGGACGAGGGCGGGGCCTCAGGGGAAGGGCCGAAGTGGGGGCAGGGCCTGGGGGTGGAGCACCCACCGGAACAAATAAAAGTCAGCACCTGTGAGCTAGATCCTCCACTCACATCAGCAGTGTGCTCCCCCGAGTCGAAACTGAGCCAGTCCCCCAGCCTGATGCTTGGGACAACGGCACTGCAAGGTGGGGTGTGAGTGACCAAATAGGGGGGCGCTCTTCAGTCTGAGTTGACTCCAATGCCCCAGAGAGGTGCTATGGGGCTCCCCCTGAGTCAGGACTGATGCCAATGCCCTAGCACAAGGCTAGCGGAGCTGGGCTGCCAAAGTTACTGTCCGTTTGGAGGGGATACAAAACCGAAAGCCTGACCACTTGTAGTCATTAAAACTCCTGTGGCACTTTTCATTTTTGCCTACCTACATTTCCTCTGCGCTTTCTTTTGGCTACCGTAGTCATTAGACTACAGCATCCTGGCCTGAATGGTTTTGTTTCCGTAACCTCGTCAAACAGCTGCTATGTTCTGCTCCAGAGGTGGCTGCATTCCAGTGGCGGGTCACAAGATTCCTTACATACGTGAAATTTGGGAAACCCTTTGAGAGCCAGAGGGCTGAAAGGTGACGTGTCAATGGTTAGATCGTTATCACTGCTGTTATTATCTAAGCAAGACAGGAGAGAGCACCTGTGTTTTATTATTTTCACATGCTCGCCTTGGCCTCCCGTAACTCTTGGCATTCCACCCCACCCTGTCTCCGTTTCGCTCCTTCCAAACATTTCAGCCTTAGCGAACTTTCCCTCAAATCGTACACTGGAGTCTGCCCTCAAGCTGCTGATGGCCACAGCATCACGGACGGAGCTGCCGAATACGACCCTGGTATGGGGCAGCCAAACAGCTGGGCCGCATCACTTCACTCATGCTGCGTTAGGGAGCGTCACGCTGCATTTGCCACGCTGGGTTGGGTCCCCGTTTGCAAAATACTTTCTGGGCTTCTCAAAAATCCCCCCTTGGCTCCGGTGATGATCACTGGCAGGGGAGAGCTTGCTCCGACTTCCCCCCTCCTGGCCCTTCTCTGTCCACCTCAGCTGGCATGGCTTTCCTCAGCAGAGAGGACTGGAGAGACATCTGAGCCTCGCATGCAGCTGGTGGCAAACTCCTCTGTGTAATAACCATGTTCTGTACTCCCTTGGGGCCTCCCTTGGGGATGCATTCACTCACTTGGGGCCTCTCCATAGGTGCTGGAAATAGGAGCGCGGGGGGACTGTTGCACCCCCTGGCTTGAAGGGGTTTCCATCATATGCAGGGTTGACAGTTTGATTCAATGGCTGTCAGCGCCCCCGCTGTACAAATTGTTCCAGCGCCCCCGGTTCTGTCTACACTTGAAAGTTAATTCAGATTGAGGTAGTTCTCTGAATTCAAAGCGCAATGGCTATCCTGTAATAGCTCCAAGTGTGGACAAGTCCTGGGCTTCACAACCACCCTCTATCCAGGACAGACACTGAGACAGCTCAGTGGTTTGAGCATTGGCCTGCTAAACCCAGGGTTGTGAGCTCAATCCTTGAGGGGGCCATTTGGGGATTTAGTTGGGGATTGGTCCTGCTTTGAGCAGAGGGTTGGACTAGATACCTCCTGAGGTCCCTTCCAACCCTGATATTCTATGACACAGAGAGATTATGGGACTTGCCCCCAAATCCACAGCAAGATGGTGGAATCCAGTCTCGGGACCTGCTGGTTCTATGTTCAGTCCGGTCGGCCATGCGGCCTCTCACAAGATATTGTATATTTCACCCCAGTCAGCAGGAAACAGGGCCCACTTTCTGAACTTACACAGACCTGGACTGGCACCCGCCTCCCCTTGGCTAATTATTGCACTGCTTTCTCAGGATAAGAGAAGTTTTTTGAGTCCATCATCATCACCATCCAGATAAGAAAGCTGACACCTGCGGTGGCCAAAAACGTCCACCTTCATTGCCTAAAGATATGCCTCTCTGTAAGCGGCCACAATGGCAGAGGTGCCTGTGTGCCAGCAGCACCCACTAATTGCCATTTGCCCACGTGGGGCTCGCTAAGGTCTCCCATCACCAGGGTGTCTGAGCACGCCAGACGAGGCTAACGCCGAGCAAAGCCCTCGGGGAGCTGGCCCACAGTGGATGGTTTTATGTATTTTATTGCTAAGCTTTGCGGCAACTGTGCTGAAGAAACAGGTAAAGAGTTGGAATGCTCCCTCCTGCCTGGTTACGTGACCGGGCTTCCCCTTCCAGTCGTTTGTCCAGTCCTTTGGGGTTCGGGGTGGGGAAGGTGATAACCTTCTAGTACCTAGAAATCCCCCTCTCCCGTGATTAACACCAGAGTCCAAAGTAAAGTCCTAGATGACACAAATGGTCCCTTCACCCGCACCAGGCTCAAACGGTCCTTTTATCTCAGGGCGGGACTCCCGCACGGATCGGCGTGTTTTCCATGTTCCCCACCCTGCTCAACCCCCAGAGGACAGGAGAGGCCCGGCTCTGGGCACCAGAGCTCGGCTCTTTAGCTCAGCCCGTGAAGGCTCACGCTGTTAGCACGGACGGTCCCGGGTGTGCCGGTTAAGATGGCAGCCATTACACGGGGATTGTTCTTCTTCCTTTCCAGTCGCCACCTCCCCAGCACGGGTTTAGGGGAGTCCACTCCCTCCCTCTACCCCGCATGCTGGGCCCCTATACAGAGGAGCAGCTGTCTGCTCCAGCTTCAATATGCTGCACCAGGTGTTACCTCCTCCCATGCCTGGCACTGGCCAGGCACCTTCCCTACCCCCTCAGCCAGGGCACTACCTCTGGCTTCACGCTGGCTCCTGCTGGCCTTCCCCAGGGGCCTCCAAGCCAGGCTGCTACTCCAGATAGCTCTCCCTAGCCCAATGCGGAGAGATTCTCCCGCAGTTTCTCCACCCGTCGCCTGAGCCACGGGGAGCCTCATCGCCTGCGTTCCCAGCAGTCGCTCGCTCGCCCCCACTCACAGGCGTTCCTCTGGCAAATCCAATCGCACCAAATTTCTGGCCGGACGGGGGCGGAAGTCCCAATAACCGGGGGGGGGTTGGCCACGGCTGTCATGAAAGGGCCAGCACCTTTTGAGAGTGCATTTTTTTATCATGCAAAAAAAAAAACAAAAAAACCAGGCAATCCTGGTGCATTGCACCAGGGCTATGAAGAGCTTACATGTGTGAGCATCATCCACACAACCTGAAGGTCTAAGCCCCAGCCAGCGTTCCCTGGGGTCAGTCAGCTATGCCCCGTACACAGACCGTGCCTGCGGAGGGGAGACATCGGGAGAGGTCTGAAGGTCTGGCGCGTATGGTGATCAGTAGAATTGGAGTTGGAGGGGCCATTCCCGATGGGACACCAGTGGACCAGTCATGGCAGGGCGTTAGACGGGTGCAGCGCAGCCTCATGGACAGAGCAGGGTTTAATAGAGTTCAGCTTGCTCAGCGTAGCCTGAATTCAGCTGCACTCTTGGCTAATGAAACATCATGAGCTGCTGTGAAGCCTATCAATCCAATGCTCCTCCTGCTAGGCCTAACTCTCCACCCCAGGGGAGAGCTTAATTGCTCCGGAGAGGACATTGTGTCTCTAATGCTTCTCTTTTGTTCCTTAGCGGGTCTGGGGGGACCTGCTGTGCGTGCTGGGGGCTGTAAAACAGTGGGGCCATTATTGTTATTGTGAGGGCAGAGAAATTCAGATCAAATTAAAATGGAAAGGTGGCTGGAGCTGTTCTCAGAGGCAGAGGTTAGGTTCTCAGCAAGCCGCGAGGACATCCGAGGGCTAGGCCGAGATGTAAACACGCCGCCTTTGAGGAACAGGGAGGAAGGAGGGCATAATCCTGCAGGCCGAGCAACCTGGGAGCACAGAGCCCGGAGCTGTGCAGGGCCTAGCACGGCGGTTGTCAGGAGCCCCGGAACCACAGCAGCACCCAGCCAACCAAAGACACATGAAATGGTGCGACCATGTCTAGCAAGAGCTATTTCGGGGGGAGGGGGTGCTTTTGGCTCCGGGGGGGATGCTTTTGACTGATGAATGAGCTCCTCTATTTAATAAATTGTGAAATTCCGTCTTGTCTCTGTCACACCCCCCCTCAGCGGTGTCCCCGGAGGGTCCACTGCCAAATCTTCACTCTTTAGCAAAGACAACACCTGAACAAACTCATATCATTAGAAGCAGCTACATTTCGACAGGAAAGATTTCTGCCTATGGTCCTTATTACCATCCCTCACAATCTGTTAATGGATTTAGCCTCACAAGCCCCGTCTCCCCGCACATACACACACACACATACATGTGGGAGGAACAGAGGGTGTAGGGCCGAAATCCTCAGAAGCACCTAGATACCTTTTGAAGCCAAAGTGACTTGCCCTGGATGTTCATGGCTGAGCTGGGAATTGAATGCCTGGCTGTCAAATCGCTAGATAGGGGCCTATCCTCTGGAACATTGGTAGACTATTGCCCCTGTCGAACGCTCTTACATTCAACAGCTGTTGGAGGCCCACGTGAGATGAGGTGGTTGTCTCACTCCCCCTTCGCTGACGGAGTCTCCCAGAAGTCCCCCTCAGAGACATTGAACCTCGCACATGAGGTACGTAGCCGGAGGAGGAACACGCCGGGGAAAGAACTCATGTTCAGTGCGAATGCGGAAGGAAATGAGATCAAAATGGATCAGAAATAATTGGAAGTTCTGTAAGGATGAAAGGTGGGAGGATTTGACATGTTTGGAGAGATTAAAAGAATTTAAACACATATAGCTTGGCTAAGAGACAAGGCAGGGGAAACTTGATAACATTTTACAAGTAGCAGACATAAGGGGATTATTATTGAAAGTGCAATTTGGGCTGAATATCAGGGAAAACTTCCCAACTGTGCAATCCATCAGACCAGCCTATTCCCTAGAGGGCATTGATGGAAGCCCAACTCGAGTCATTTAAAACTAGACTGGACACAGCACTGCCGAATATACTATCAGGAAACTGCACTCCCTTGCCGGTGGGACTGGGAAAGACGATGTAATGGGGCTTTCTTTCATCTCACTCTCTGCGGTGGAGTTAGGCCAAGTTACACGAGCAGAGGCTCTGACCCTGAGCATGAATGGATAACAGGGAGGTGCTTCTCCAAAGCACGAAGAGGAGGAGATGATGAGACGGGGAACTTTATGGGAATGTCTGCACTGCAGCTGGGAGCATGCCTCGCCCGGTAACTCTGCTTGAGTCAGAAATAGGAATGTGGTCATTGCAGAATGGGCTTGCCACCCGAGCTCGGACGCAGGGGGATAGGGCAGGCTGGGACTCCGGTGACGACCCCATGCCACAATGTCCACGCTGTTATTTTGAGCACGCTAGCGTGCGTCTGCCTACCAGGCCGGGAAGCACGCTCCCAGCTGCAGCGTGGACGTACCCTACATAGCAAAATGAAGCACAACGTCATTCTCTTCCTTAATTAAGGCCAAACGGAGGAGAAATATGGATACTCCTCAAAAGAAATCAATCCTCCGTCTGGATTACTGTTTCCTTGAGCCTAATGGATAGATCATGACTTCTGACATTCAAGCCTCGCTCGGCACCAGCAGACACCTGCCCTCTTTAGCCCTGGTTTTTGCGGCGTGGTTTTTGACTGAAAGGTGACCTTGTCCAGAACTTTGTAACCCAACATGAAACCAATTTGTTGATGCTGTTTCTATAGACCTATTTTCTAATATGTTCATTATTTCACAGATCCACTGATTTTGCGTAGAATGTTGCTCTGCGCTAACCTGATCAGCACAAACCCGAGAATTTCCTAATTTTTTTTAATTAAAAGTATTTATGGATTTAGAGAGGAATTTCCCAAGAGCGCCTAGACTTAAGGTGGGATTTTCAGTTTCATCTAAGTGACTTAACAACACATGTCCCATTGAAAGTCAGTGCAACTTGTGCTCCTAAACCCTCTAGGTGCTTTTAAAATCCCACCCTAAAGAGGGCAAGCCATGCAAATCACTTGTGCTGTATCCTTTCCGCTTGGAAAAGTACTCAATGTGTTGATTGCATGTGTGCAGTCAAACTAGGTTCCCCCTCTCTTTGGTCCATGGAAATTCAAAGGGGAGGGTGGGAAGTCGGTTTCTGTCGTGCTGATGTTTTTCATATTATGCACAGCACAGCACGACCTTTGCCATCTCAAAGCCAGGTCGTGCTGATTAATGGGCTGTCATCCCAGCTAAATGAGGTTCAGAGGGGCGTGGGGTTGCTGGGAGGGGTTTCTCCTAACTGCTTCTCCAGGAGAATAACTTCAGGTCGCTCTGCACCATTAAACGCAGAACCCGGGGCTCTTAATTTATCAGGTGGGAACTGAGGATAATTACTTTTCAGGCTGCTGATACACCCCAAGTGCGCTCACAGCGGAAACAAAGGAGGGAAATTTGGGGGGCTCGGATTGTGTTTACATGCCGGTGAAACTGGAGCTTGGGACTGCGCAGAGCTAGAAAGGGAGTGCGGGGCTGGGGGGAGAGAAGGACAGGCTGTTACAGAGTGACTGACATATTCATCGAGCAGTCTGGACTCTCACGCGCCACAGGTGGTCAGCCCAGCTGTCAGGCAGGCCAAGTTTGCAGAAAGGAAATTCAAAAGCTGCTAGTCTGTTGCATGTGTCTCTAATGAACAATCTTGCTAGGAGCAATGTCAGATGGATGATGGGATACAGGACCTCTGGCAAGGACCGCAAGGGTCAAGTGATGCTAATTTTAAGATTATTTTTAAGGCAGATTTCTCTCCCTTCCTCTCTATCTCTGGTTTCGATGTTGTGATTATCATCATGGTATTTAAGCATTGCACCAAATTAAAGAGCGCCAGAAGAAAATGTCATTTCCTCCGCTCTGTTCTTCCTGGACAGAAGAGTGTGATTTATGTGGCTGGGTTTTTTGTTATTATTTGTTCATTTGTAAGTGCATTGACCTTGGAGGAGAGCTTTTTCTAAAAGGGATGTATTACACCTTAACCTGCCGGTTGGGCGCATCCTGAGCTCTCCTGACACGGCGTTCCACAGCCAGGAGCAAGAATGCATAGATGCCAACCCCGGGGGTGCTCCAGGTTGAATGCTCTGTCTGTCCCTGGTGCCTGATGGTTGGAAGCTGGGTCTATCCAGATGAATCATTCCTGTGGAGTGCAGTAGTTTTGTCTGATCACCCCCAGGGCCCGGAGGAAGCCAGCACCTGTGCATCATGGGCAATTTTTCAACCAGGATTGGATTTTTTTTCTACGTAACCCACCCACCTCCTGGGTGGGGTGTTCTGTCCCATCTAGTGGCACCCAGACCACGAGAGAGAGAGAGAGGTTAATGAGTTTGCTCTACAGCCTTAGCTAACAACCAGTTGGCTTTTAACTCATGCTGTAGAGGCTCATGCCCTAAGCTCCAGAAGTCCCGGTTCGATCCCGCCCACCGACAACCGGGTTCTGTCGCCGTTACATCTAAAAGGTCTGCTCTAAGAATGATCCAGGGGCAGGTCTCTGATCTGTGCTAGGCACGGGGGTCAGACTTGATGATCACAGTGGTTCCTGCTGGCCTTGGAATCTATGAATCTAAAAGAAAAAGGGACTGAAACCCTGTGGCCACTGAGAGCGCTTTGAGGAGCTGGCCCACGGGCTACCTCTTCCTCCCAGCCTCTGTAGCCAGAAAGCTGGGACTGGGAACGATGAGCTGGTCTGGTGCTGCTCCTCAGTCAGCCATTGGGGACATCACTGAGCAAACCCCACAAACCCTCTCCCCTCTGCAGCCCCCGTCGCCCCAAAGGAGCAATCTGAATGTCATCCCTTTTACGGGCTGTTCAGGGAAATCCACTCGTAATAATCACTAACAGAGGTACACACGTCCCCTGGGGTCAATAAATACACCCTGGACTCTTCTCCTCTCGCTCATAAAAACACTGGTGAAAAGAGCCCCAGATGCAGACAATCGCCCTGTGAGATGAAGTGGGACTCCTCACACCCAGACTCGGAGAGATCAGAGGGTAACTATCTATCAGTTACTAAAAGGCGTCAGCATTGAGTGGCAGCTACGCCAGCCATGAAGACATTCACAAGGACCACCAATCCTCATGCTTCAGGATATAAACTGATCATCAGCTGGGGACAGGCAGGAATTTCTCTCCCGCCTGTGTCTAGTATTGCACCAGGGCACAAGTGAATTATGGTGTTGAGCAGTGAAGGGGGTGGGGCTTCATCCTCCAAAGTATCCAGCCGTGGTCGCTTTCAGCAGCCCGCACGGAGCGTCGATCTGATCCAGTGTGACGGTTCCCATTGACCTGGGGGTCCTGGTATGAAACTGCTGAAAGGGGTGGCATAAATTCTATCGGAAGTGCTCATCTGGTCCCCATAATCACAGCTTCTGAGCTCCTCCCAATCTTTAATGCGTTTACCCTCCAAACCCTGTGTGGTAGGGACGTGCGATGACTCCATTTTGCAGATGTGGAATTGAGGCACAGAGAAATTAACGGCCAAATTTTTTAAAGGTGTTTTGGCACCTCAATACCTTTAAGAATCTGGCCCTAAGTGACTTGACCAAGGTCACTGAAGAAGTCGGTGGCAGAGTAGGAGGCCGGATGCTGGTTTCCCATGTGCTAGACCACTGCCCTAACCATTGGGCCATCCTTGCTCCTTTTCTAGAAGGGCTCTATGCAGTGCCAATGCTACTGAAATCGATGGGACGTCACCCAATATTGTGTGTTTTCCATGACACTCCGAACAGTCTCCTGTCAGCCCCTAGGGATACTCTGTTGCTGAGGACCTTCATTGCCGAGGCTGGGTAAAGCACTCACCAAACCCCCAGAGCTGGCCACTCTACTTATTGTGAATTATTTTAGTTCAGTGCTGCCTAGAGGCCCCAGCTGAGATCAGGGCCCTGCCGTGCATGGTGCTGTACGAACACACAGTGAGCGCCTGCTGGTCCCTGCACCATCTATTACAATAGACAAAGGGGTAGAGGGGAAACAGAGGTGACTTTAGCACTCACTTCCTGTGGGACATCGGGTGATCCAGAAACAGAGGTTAGATTTTCTCAGTCTATTGGGCATTGGTGGTAGGCCACACTGACGCCTCCAAAGGAAGTAGGCGTTGGGGGACTGAATAGGTCCTTTCCATCTCTGATAGCTGCAATTCCATGACAGCACCAGGTCAGGGGCGGGGGGGGTTGAATTCTGAGATCACTGGGGATGAGCTCAGGTTCCAGTCACAAAGTTTGGCAAATGTGCCCTGAACCCAGGCTGCCCCAAGAAATGTCACCCTGTTGCCAATCAAAGCACGTAACATCACAGCGTCAGCTCAGAATAGCCCATGTTCCCATAGTTCAGAGCATGGGGCCGTACTGACTACAAGGGAGGATATGTGTACTGTTTGTTTAAAACTGTGGTAGAGGACGTTTTTCATAGATTCATAGATTCATAGATTCTAGGACTGGAAGGGACCTCGAGAGGTCATCGAGTCCAGTCCCCTGCCCGCATGGCAGGATCAAATACTGTCTAGACCATCCCTGATAGACATTTATCTAACCTACTCTTAAATATCTCCAGAGATGGAGATTCCACAACCTCCCTAGGCAATTTATTCCAGGGTTTAACCACCCTGACAGTTAGGAACTTTTTCCTAATGTCCAACCTAGACCTCCCTTGCTGCAGTTTAAACCCATTGCTTCTGGTTCTATCCTTAGAGGCTAAGGTGAACAAGTTTTCTCCCTCCTCCTTATGACACCCTTTTAAATACCTGAAAACTGCTATCATGTCCCCTCTCAGTCTTCTCTTTTCCAAACTAAACAAACCCAATTCTTTCAGCCTTCCTTCATAGGTCATGTTCTCAAGACCTTTAATCATTCTTGTTGCTCTTCTCTGGACCCGCTCCAATTTCTCCACATCTTTTTTAAAATGCGGTGCCCAGAACTGGACACAATACTCCAGCTGAGACCTAACCAGCACAGAGTAGAGCAGAAGAATGACTTCTCGTGTCTTGCTCACAACACACCTGTTAATACATCCCAGAATCATGTTTGCTTTTTTTGCAACAGCATCACACTGTTGACTCATATACGTTAGGCAGAGTATCTCCAGTGAAGAAGAGAGAGCAAAACACTTTAAGGATAATACGCTTTTCCTTGTACTAACAGAGTCCCTTGTTCAGTGTTAGAAGAAAGTGACTCTTTTTGTTACTTTTTACCATTATCACATGGCACTGAAGGTTTTCTCCATTACTTTCAAGCCAGGGCTCCTTGTCCTACCATCGGCTTAAATCACAAACAATTCCGCTTTCCTTTATTTACCTGTCAGAATTTAGACTGCGATCATTCAGACCAATGAGCTGTCTCTTCACTAAGCTCCATAAACCAAATTCACTCCTGGTGCACCTCCACTGGCTTCGTTCTCTCTTATAAATTCTACTTAAGGCACACTCAGCACTGGACTTTTTCAAACCACTGTGTAAAACTCAACCAATTGCTCTTTAGATTGTAAGATCCTTCGGGAAAGACCTGTCTTTATTCTGTGTTTGTACAGAGGGGTCACAATGGAGTCTTGGTTCATGACTGGAGCTCCTCGGTACTACCACAATACAAATAGTTAATAATAGCAATACAAGTCATAGCCTCTGATCTCTGCCTCATTTCTGTTGTCCTTATGGGTATTATTTATTGTGTTTCTATATCATCACCAGGCTTCAGAGGACTCAGCGGCTCAGGGGGTTCCTAACGGCTAGAAAACCATTTCAGCTCAGGTTCCCTGATTCAAATATAGCTAGACTGCTGCTCAGAAATCCCTGTGATGAGACAGGCAGACTGGTCAAACAAAAGTCAGGATCAGTGATCGGTCTAGACCAAAATCCTGACCAATCATCTTCCCAAAATGTAAGGGTTAGATCAATTGACATCGCTCCGTGGACAGCAATGGGCTTATGTTGATTTGCTCTATCAGAGGATTTGGCCTGAAAATCAGATCCCAGCTTTCTAATTTATGCCCATCTTCATCATGACCATCATTCAGTGGATTATGTGTCAAGTTTTGGTGGTCTCAGTGCATTGCCAGTTGCATAAATGCCCAAATCACACAACCCTCTCCCCCTGCCCATTGCCTAATGGGCAGCATCTTCAACAGGGAGGGATAGCTCTGTGGTTTGAGCATTGGCCTGCTAAACCCAGGGTTGTGAGTTCAATCCTTGAGAGGGACACTTAGGAATCTGGGGCAAAATCAGTACTTGGTTCTGCTAGTGAAGGCAGGGGGCTGGACTCAATGACCTTTCAAGGTCCCTTCCAGTTCTAGGAGATGGGTGTATCTCCATTTATGATTACTGTATCTTATGTAGCCACAGTGGAGCAGGAAAAACTGTTTTACTTCTGACACCATGTTAACAGCTGCCAGAGATGTCATTCACAGTGTACTGGAACAGCAATATATTGTAATGGTCCTTCAAAACCCCGGGACTGTGTTGCATATTCTTGAGCGTTACCTTCGGGCATCTTATCTATGAATTAACAGGACATCTCATTTAAAGAGCCTTCATGTAGCACCCTTAGCCAAACCTCTTGTCCCTCTAAAGCAAACCGAGCAGCTAGCAGGCGAAAAACAGCAGAGAAAGGGGCAGCAGGGTTGGGTCAGATTCCATTCTACTCCCCACGGAGAAAGGGTGGGTGAAAGCTAACTCCTTCCTGAAGTGATGTCACCAGTTATCAATGCCCAGAGCGCCAGAAACCAGCAAATGTATATATATATAAATGCATATTTTTAAAATACACCCATATTACAAATAAAAACAGTCTTGCATAAGGAGGGAGAGTGACTGAAATGTGTTCCAACTTAGCTAGTGGTGCAAGGAATTCAAAAGTACGCCCATAATAACATCAGTCGGGACTGCTCTAGCGCCAGACCTTCCGCACGGCTTGATTCCATATTGCCAGCGAAAAATCTGTTCTTCATAAATAGTTTAATCCTAAAGGAAGCCCATTACATTTTTTATGCAATTGAAGCAAATCGCCTGCTGCCAATATCATGATTTAATACCCCTTTTTATTTGCAATAATTGCAATCAGATTCTTGGGGCAATATATCAAAGATTTCAAGGCCAAAAGGGACCACTGTGATCATCTAGTCTGGCCCTGGAGTAGCACAGCCCAGAGAACTGCCCCAAAATAATTCCTAGAGCAGATACTTTAGAAAAACTTGATTTAAAAATTGTCAGTGACGGAGAATCCACCCCAAGCCTTGGTTCATTTTTCCAATGGTCTATTAATCTCAAAATGCTTTATTTCCAATCTGAATTCGTCTGGCTTCAACTTCCAGCGATTGGATCATGATAGACCTTCCTCTTCTAGATTGAAGAGCCCGTTATTAAATATTTGTTCCCCATCTAGGTACTTAGAGATTTTTAAGGCCCGGCTTGACAAAGCCTTGGCTGGGATGGTTTAGTTGAGGATTGGTCCTGCTTTGAGCAGGGGGTTGGACTAGATGACCTCCTGAGGTCCCTTCCAACCCTGATATTCTATGATTCTATAGATAGCTGATTATCCACCACAACCCCCAAATCTTTTTCATAGTCACTGCTTCCCAAGATAGAGTCCCCCATCCTGTGAGTGTGGCCTGCATTCTTTTGGCCTAGATCTATCCATTTGCATTTAGCCATATTAAAACACATATTGTTTGCTTGTGCCCAGATTATCACATGATCCACATCACTCTGGATCAGTGACCTGTCCTCTTCCTCATATACCACTCCCCTATTTTGGTGTCATCTGCAAACTTTGTCAGATGATTTTATGTTTTCTTCCAAGTCGTTGATAAAAATGGTAAATAGCGTAGGGCCAAGATCCAATCCCCGCAGACCTCACTAGAAACATACCCATTCAATGATGATTCCCCTTTTACAGTTACGTTTTGAGATCTATCAGTTAGCCAGTTTTTAATCCAATGAATGTGCGTCATGTTAATTTTACATTTTTCTAATTTTTTAATCAAAATGTCATGTGGTACCAAGTCAAATGCCTTACAGAAATGTAAGTGTATTATACCAACATTATGGCCTTTATCAACCAAACTTGTAATCTCAACACAATACATATCATGTTAGTTTGACAGGTTCTATTTTGTATAAACCCACATTGACTAGCACTGATTACATTACCTTCCTTTAGGTGGGTCTTCCACGGCCTTTTCATGGATTTTTGTAAGTCTTTCTTCTGATCGGTTTTGGTTCAAGCAGAGGCTGGGACAGGGGTAGTCTTTTGTGAGTCAGACAGGCTGGGTACTGCGCCTTGGTGCCCCAAGAACACAGAGCTGAAAGGTAACACTGCACTCATGGCAGGACTAAGTATTATCGAGACCGTCCCTGACAGGTGTTTGTCTAACACCTTAAAAATCTCCAGTGATAGAGATTCCACAACCTCCCTAGGCAATTTATTCCAGTGCTTAACCACCCCGACAGTTAGGAAGTTTTTCCTAATGTCCAACCTAAACCTCCCTTGCTGCAATTTAAGCCCATTGCATATTGTCCTATCCTCAGAAGTTAAGAAGAACAATTCTTCCCCCTCCTCCTTGTAACAACCTTTTATGTTCTTGAAAACTGATATCAGGTCCCCTCTCAGTCTTCTCTTCTCCAGACTAAACAAACCCAATTTTTTCAATCATCCCTCATAGATCATGTTTTCTAGCCCTTTAATCCTTTTTGTTGCTCTTCTCTGGACTTTCTCCAATTTGTCCACATCTTTCCTGAAATGTGGTGCCCAGAACCAGACACGATACTCCAGCTGAGGCCTAATCAGCATGGAGTAGAACGGAAGAATTACTTCTCGTGTCTTGCTTACAACACTCCTGCTAATACAGCCCAGAATGTTGTTCTCTTTTTTTGCCACAGTGTTATTACACTGTAGACTCATATTTAGGTTGTGGTCCACTATGACCCCCAGATCCCTTTCCCCAGTACTCCTTCCTAGGCAGTCAATGTGTATATACAGAGTGTCTAGCAAAATGGGGCCTTGATTGTATTCAAGGCCTCTAGGTGCTAATGTACAATGTAGCACATGATATTAGGAACATTCTATTGTCAGAGAAGAAAGGCGATCTTGAGGCTAAGGCACTAGACTGGGATCCAGGAGATTTAAGTTCAGTTCCTCAATCTGCCACAGATTTCTAGGCAAATCCTTTCACCTGTCCTTTGTCTGTTTAGACTGTTAGCTCTTGGGGCAGGGACTGTCTCATCCCGTGTGTTTGTACTGTACCTAGCACAGCGAGGCCCGTATCTCATTTGGGGTCTCTCTATCTGCTATGCAAGTAATAATAAAGAACTGGACTAATGGACCTGTCAATCATGTTATGTCGGCCACCCATCAGCTTTTAATCCAGCTCCTTATGAAACTGTATCTTTGTAGTAAGTGCCCCCTACATAGGGCTGGATCCAACATCACGGGAAGCTTGTGTGTGGACTTCAGTGTGGATTAGATCAGACACACGGGGTAGCACTCCCAAGGGATCTCAGTACAGGACCCACACAGCCAACAACAGGCGAGCTGCAAAATGCACTAATCTTCTTCAGCCAAGGGTCCTATGTGCTACGGTTTGCTTCAGCTCTGCTAATTGTAGCGACATGGCCAGATGCAAACAGACGGGGACTGGCTGTAGATAAGAGTGCTAGTAATGCAGCGGGGTGGCGAACATCATACTCAGTAGAGACAGAAGCTGATGAGAGAAGTGTACTACAGAGAGAGGAAACTGGGGAATACAGCAGGAAAATAAATTCTGTAAGGAACTTTGTACCTTCAACTTCCACTGACTTCCTCAGGAATTGAGGGCACGCAGTGCCATTGCAGGACCAGAAACTTGCAATACAGCAACGTTGCGAAGAAATCAACCACTGCCATCCTCCTATCTGTACAAGGTCTGATCCTGCCCTGCTGCCGTCCGTGGGGGTTTTGCCATTGACGTGAATAGGGCAACAGGATAGAGAATTTAGAGAACTTCTTTCCTCCTTAGAGTCTGAAACTGCACCCACCCCCCTCCTATCTGAATGTTCTTGTCCATAGCAAAAGAAGCACACAAAGCAATGCCATTTTATTGTGTCCTGATCATTTAGATTGCCAGTCCTTGGAAAAATCATGGAGCAGGTCCTCAAGGAATCCATTTGAAGCACTTGGAGAAGAGGAAGGTGATCAGGAACAGTCAGCATGGATTCACCAAGGGCAAGTCATGCCTGACTAACCTAATTGCCTTCTATGACGAGATAACTGGCTCTGCAGATGAAGAGAAAACAGTGGACATGTTATTCCTTGACTTTAGCAAAGTTTTTGATATGGTCTCCTACAGTATTCTTGCCAGCAAGTTAAAGAAGTAAGGGCTGGATGAATGGACTATAAGGTGGATAGAAAGCTGTCTAGGTCATCAGGCTCAACGGGTAGTGATCAACGGCTTGATGTCTAGTTGGCATCCAGTATCAAGTGGAGTGCCCCAACGGTCGGTCCTGGGGCCAGTTTTGTTCAACATCTTCATTAATGATCTGGATGATGGGATGGATTGCACCCTCAGCCAATTCACAGATGACACTAAGCTGGGGGGAGAGGTAGATAAGCTGGAAGGTAGGGATAGGGTCCAAAGTGACCTAGACAAATTGGAGGATTGGGCCAAAAAAAATCTGATGGGGTTCAATGAGGACAAGTGCACTTAGGATGGAAGAATCCCATGCACTGCTACAGGCTGGGGACCAACTGGCTAAGCGGCAGTTGTGCAGAAAAGGACCTGGGGAGTACAGTGGATGAGAAGCTGGATATGAGTCAGCAGTGTGCCCTCATTGCCAAGAAGGCTAATGGCATATTGGGCTGCATTAGTAGGAGCATTGCCAGCAGATCAGGGGAAGTGATTATTGCCCTCTATTCGGCACTGGTGTGGCCACATCTGAAGTATTGTGTCCAGTTTTGGGCCCCCCACTACAGAAGGGATGTGGAAAAATTGGAGAAAGTCCAGCAGAGGACAACAAAAATGATTAGGGGGCTGGGGCACATGGCTTTTAAGGAGAGGTTGAGGGAACTGGGCTAATTTAGTCTGCAGAAGAGAAGAGTGAGAAGGGATTTGATAGCAGCCTTCACCTACCTGAAGGGGGGTTCCAAAGAGGATGGAGCTCAGCTGTTCTCAGTGGTGGCAGATGATAGAACAAGGAGCAATGGTCTCAAGGTGCAGCGGGGGAGGTCTAGGTTGGATATTAGGAAACACTATTTCACTAGGAGGATGGTGAAGCACTGGAATGGGTTCCCTAGGGAGGTGGTGGAATCTCCATCCTTATTTGTTTTTAAGGCCCGGCTGGACAAAGCCCTGGCTGGGATGATTTCGTTGGGAATTGGTCCTGTTTTGAGCAGGGGGTTGGACTAGATACCTCCTGAGGTCCCTTCCAACCCTGATCTTCTATGATTCCAGCCTGCAATTTAGGAAAGCTGGATCAGGAAGCAAAATGATCTAGAGAAAGGAACTGGTGATGGTGCTAAATGTATAAAGCCTGGAAAAGATGGAGAAGTGGTGTAAAGGAAATGAGTCATGATAAACCCATCTCAGTGTCCATTAATACCTAGGAGGAAAGGTGGAGGGCTGAATTCTGTAAATAGGCTGTGGGGGATGAGGAGCAAAGAGTCTAAAGATCAATGCGGAAAACTCCAGGTCATTATTATTTACTAGACATAGGGTGGTGGTTAGACATAGGGGGAAAAACACTTTGTAATGGGCAGGTGGAGTGATAGTGGTGGGATGACCTGTGCCAATGAGAGAGCAGGTTCACCAGCAGCAGAGGAATTTGATCAGATAAGAAACAAAGCCAATAAAATAGATTTGACAAGAGAGAGACCCTGGGATGGGATGGTTTGCCCAAAAGTTGCTCTCAGACCGATGCACCTGTGTTTTAAATGTATGGTTGATTTTAAAGTGAAGACATTTGGGAGGTTAGTAATTCACTTTAGATCCTTTCATCGCTAAGTCCCTGGCCTGAATTTAGATGAGGTTGGTAGTCACCAACTGATTACCAATGCGTCAAATGAATTGTGAGGTGTGATTCTCAGTTCAAATCATAGGTGTCCCCATCACACAAAATCACACATAGGTGTCCCCATCATACCATCAAAGAAACTGAGGCACGTGACCTACCCTCTTGTACCTAGAGGCTGTCCCTCCACATCAGGGAAGAGGTTTGTTCTTCATGGCTCTTCTTGCCTGGTCTGCAAATAAATATTTTCATCTCCAGGGATATCCTTCTGACATCTCATCAGACATCTTCCAGCAGCAGCAAAACACATAGGCCACTGGACTAGATGGACCATTGGTCTGATCTGGGATGGCAATTTCTGACTCTGACTTTAGACAGTGTCAGGAGCTTCTAAGGAATCATAGTATCATAGAGTTAGAAGGGACAACAAGAGTAATCTAGTCTAACCCCCTGTGATGGGTTGGATCACAGAAAGCCCCTTGGGACTGCCAACTGATGTGCCGAGACTATCTCTGAGCCGGTTTTCCCTGGCAGCTTGGGACTTCAGTGCCCTGCCTGGTTTGAGCCAGACACGCTACCCTGCTACCAACACAGACCCAGGCCTGAACCACGTCCCTTACAGACTGCAGGCTTAACTGAAAACAGCTCCCAATTCGGTCCAAACCCCAAATAAATCTGTTTTACCCTGTATAAAGCTTATACAGGATAAACTCATAAATCTTTTACCTTCTATAACACTGATAGAGAGGTATGCACAGTTGTTTCCCCCCCACACACACAGGTATTAATACATACTCTGGGTTAATTAATAAATAAAAAGAGATTTTATTAAATACAAAAAGTAGGATTTAAGTGGTTTCAAGTAATGACAGACAGAACAAAGTAAATTACCAAACAAAATAAAATAAAACACGCAACTCTATGCCTAATACAGTAAGAAAGTGATTACAGATGAAATCTCACCCTCAGAGATATTCCAGTAAGCTTCTTTTACAGTCTAGCCTCCTTCTAGTCTGGGTCCAGCAATCACTCCCACCCCTTTGGTTACTGTCCTTTGTTCCAGTCTCTTTCAGGTATCCTTTGGGGATGGAGAGGCTATCTCTTGAGTCAGCTAAAGACAAAATAGAGGGATCTCCCAGGGACTTAAATAGACTCTCTCTTGTGGGTGGAGACCCCCTCCTTTCTCCTGTGCAGAATCTAGCTCCAAGATGGAGTTTTGGAGTCACATGGGCAAGTCACATGTCCATGCATGACTCAGTCCTTACAAGCCAGACCACATTCCCAGGAAAGCTCAGATGTGGATTGGCATCTCAAAGTTCATTGTTATCTTAAGTGTTTCTTGATTGGGCACTTAACTTTCAAATTCCTTTCTAAAGAAGCTGACCAAATACCTTACTAAAGCTACTTAAAATCAAACAAGTACACCGCCAATATTCGTAACTTCAAATACAAACATGATACATGCCTACAGATAGGATGAATACATTCAGTAGATCATAACCTTTACAAAGATATGTCACATGGCCTATGTAGCATAAAACATATTCCAATTATGTCATATTTACATTCATAAGCATATTTCCATACAGCATTATGGGGTGCCACGTCACCCCCCCTTAAAGTGTATGACCCTTGAAGGTGCAAAAAAGAACCCCCTGCAGTTGGTAGTCATCAGCTGGCCTGTCTAGAGCCTAGAATGTTCCTTCCAAACGTCCATTGCTTAGAGGTTGGCTGATGACCTCAAACATGAGGATTTGGCCTCTTGATTTTTTTATTCCTTTGTATTATAGCTCTGGATATTCTCGTTATCCGTATAAATGCCCAATCCAATGTTGTTGTCATTTTTCCAAATGAAGAAACTTACAATAAAATAAGAGAGTGGATCAGTTTTGCCCAAAGTCATCCATCTGGAAACACCCCTGAAGGCTCTAGAAACAGGTGTATTCTTTAAGTGGCATTGATGCAAGGTATACTACAATGACACGCCAAGTGAAAATGCAAGAAACAGCTGTGCTAGGCACAGCGTCTGCATCCTAGGAAAGGGCTCTTCTTTCAGAAGAGAAAGTCAAAGAGAATGGAAAGATGCAGATTTTGTTTTATATAGATGACAGACTGCAAACTCAAGCTAGAAGTCTTGATGTGACGTGTATAGTTTCTGCTTTTGCTTCTGTTTCATTGAACGAAAATGAATAACCCCCCTAAATTCCACAGCAGCAAGTCAGGACAAGGAAGAGATTGACATCCTGTCCGTAAGAGAAGGGATTACGAGGCCTGAACTCCAACGGTGCCAGACAGCAACGAAGAAAGGAAACAAAACTGTCATGAGCGGTAGCTTAAAGGGACGGGAATCCACAGGCTGAAAAAAAAGTCTTGCTCTGGAGTAAGTCAATCGGAGAAGACGACATCTAGGGAAACAGAGGAGAATTCCACACACACTCTGACACTGCATCACTAAGCGTATGTATTGTGGAAGTCAGCTTGGAATTTGACCCCAAGGTTTTGCTATAGAAGATCAGATGGTGCATGTTTAGCATCAGAAACGCGACCAACGTCCAGTACTTTAAAAAATAAATAAATAAATAAATAAATAAATAAATGGAGATATCCTATCTCCTAGAACTGGAAGGGACCTTGAAAGATAGGTGTGTGTGTGTGGGGGGGGGGGAATATCTTGGAGAAGAGAGCAAGAGGAAAAATTTGGTTCTGGTAAGACACCATTGTACAGTCCGAGTTCTGGTGGAGCAACGCCACCGTGGGGTAATTCTGTTGAACTCAGTGGAGTCACACCAGGGGTGCACTTGGCCCATCTACTTCTAGAGGAATCCAGGGGAAGCAGACATATCCAGCTCCAGCTCCCCCTCCCCTTTTCAAAGGGCAACCAAACCCGAGCACAACCCAACCCCAATCACCTGGGCGGTACCCAGGCAGCTAGCCTGGGCCGCCACTCATACTACCCTGGCTACACTGCTGTTGTCAGCATGTTAGCTCCAGCAGAGCTAGTGTCTGTCTACCCGCAATGGGGGGACACACTCCCAGGTGCAGTGTAGACGTACTCTTCGAAAAACATTCCGTCGGGATTTAAAGACTCAAAGTGATGCAGAATCCACCGCGCACGTTCCAATGGCTAATTACTTTTGCTGCTAAAAATTTGCATCTTATTTCCTGTTTGGATTTGGCTGTCTACCACCGCTTCTAGCCATTTGATCCTTATTATCATAATGCCTCCTTCTAACCTGGAACTGGGTAACTCTTGAATAATGGCAACCAAACGAGCTAGCTACAAAGGTTCCTATAACATATACATCACTGGAGTACCTTGTAAATCGATTTAGTATTGCTATTATATATTATTGTAGCCCCAGTCAAGATCAGGGCTCCAGTGTGCTAGGGGCTGCACAAACACAGGCTAAAGACATTTCAAAAGAACCGAAGTCCCATTTTTCAGACATGCATTGTCCACCCAGGTGTTCAAGTTTCATTAGACATCAAGTGAACACTTCAATCTCCCTGGTCATTCTATTACTGATTTAAAAGTCACTATTATTGAACAAAAAAAACCTTCAGAAACAGTCTTCAAAGAGAAACAGCAGAACTAAAATTCATTTGCAAATTTAACACCATTAATTTGGGCTTGAATAGGGACTAGGAGTGGCTGGATCATTACAGAAGCAGCTTTTCCTCTCCTGGAATTGACACCTCCTCATCTATTATTGGGAGTGGACTACATCCACCCTGATTGAATTGGCCCTGTCAACACTGGTTCTCCACTTGCGAAGTAACTCCCTGCTCTCCATGTGTCAGTATATAATGCCTGCATCTGGAACTTTCACTCTATGCATCTGAAGAAGTGAGGTTTTTACCCACGAAAGCTTATGACCAAATAAATCTGTTAGTCTTTAAGGTGCCACCAGATCCCTTGTTGTTTTTGTAGATACAGACTAACACGGATACAGACTAACACGGCTACCCCCTGATATTAGCCATCAATAATGCTTTGACTCCTGCAGGCTGGCTCCTGCCAGGGACATAGAGAGGAGCACTGCTATATGGATAAGATCTGCAACAGCCCTGAACAATACATAGTAACACCACGGTTGCCAAGTCCTAGCTGTGCCTGGCCCAGAGAGCTCCCCCCCAGCCACACACCCACACACACACACACACAGGGCATTGCGGTTGTTATGAGATAACAAGCTAGGCTGTCTCTGAGAGTGGCTGGAAGAGGATATTTACTGCCCTCTGTCTTCGGAACAGCTTCACACTTCTTGTGCTTCCAGTGTTGACCCCCCACTGATAGCGTCTCCGCTTGTTCCTGACCCTGGATTGTTTTCCCAGGCATTGCAACAGCCTGAAATAGACAGGGCAGGAACATTATCTCCTATCCGCTCACAAAGCACTCTGTATGCCCACAGCATCAGATACATAACAATAAAGAATAATCCGAAGGGAATTTTCCATTGATTTACATTCCACCCGCACACTGTTTGGCAAGTGGTCAGCTGCTGTTTCTGAAGAATGCAGTGCTGAGTGGTCTACAGTGTCCTGGGCTAGCCCAAGCCAAGTGTCTGCAATGCAGGTTATAAGGGAAGCTAGCACACGAACAAGGAAAAGACTTTGGCAGAAGACCTCTGAGTGCAAGGATGTGTTGTTCGTGATTCACTAGGAGGCCCTCTAACAATGCCCCAGAGATGTTATAAGAGGTACTGTGCCTTCCTTCAGAGGAGCTGCAAAATGGAGATTTTGATCACTTATGGTTGTTAAAGAGACCACAGAGCTTTTCAAACAAGTGTAGGCGTTAGCCCTGGGGCCCCATTCAATATCCAACCCGGGTAACGGCATTCTGGTGCTCCCAATTCCTCCTGCAGTTTGAAGCAGAAAAGGTACTCTGCACTTCCTGTCCCAATCTCTCTTGTAGGATTGGTGAGCTCTTACACAGCTGCTGTGCCGCACCCCAGAGATGGCTGCGTTTCAGTGGTGAGTCAGAAGGTTCCTCTAAACGATTCCTTTGTGAAAGTGTTTGCAAAGTGGTGTGGGATTCTTCTGCAAAGTGGCTGCTGTGCGTACGTGCAAGTCATCCTCATCTTTAAAAGGAGAGAGGAAAAGCAGACGAACAAGTCTAACATCTCACACCCTACCTGCTGCTTTCAGGGTGGCCTAGCTACCAGATACCATCAACCTCTCTGCTCCATACCTGGCATCTGTGCTGTGAGATCCTGGAATGAGCAGCCCCATTGTAACCAATCCTGAAATATCTCCCTTGTGAACACCCACCTGCTCCAGACTGGTCCAGCTCTGTGTCTGAGGATGAAAAAGCAGACACAGAGAGAGAAGAATTTGTTGAGGGGCAGCTGAGCTGAAGAACTGAATTTTACATTCATTTTTCTCATCCCCCTCCTCCAAAGTGCCCAGGAACCATGAGTTTGCCTCATCCCACTAACAGACCAAGCCAGGTCCACCACAGCAGAGCATCTCCACCTTGCTCCAGCCCATACGTGCCCAGGTAGCCCTGCTCTCAGGCTTCGGTGGCAGACAATCTGCAGGAGCTGGGGTTTTATGAAACCCAACATACGTCCCTTTGTGGTGCAGCTGTAGTCCACTAAACGGATGCTAAAGCCACTAAGAAAAGGACACGCCATTCCTTCCCACGCACGAGTCACGTAGAACCGTCTCTCCGCTTGGAACGGGAATAGTCGTTTTCGGTTTATCTCCTGCTGCTATCAGCCCCGCAGCATGCAATGCAAACACACAGTCACGCTGCCAGTACAGCTTCTTATGGCCAACAGCAAGAAGCGTGTAGGAATCGGAGAGGTGTGTGTATTCTGCAGTAAAAGCCGAAGCCAGCTTCCTGTCAGCTTTGATTACTGAGGGGCAGGCTTTTTAGTAGAGAGAGAACGCGTGCAATCACTGCAATCACTGCACGAGTGAGAGGCCAAGGCGGGCTTGATGGCTGGTGGCAGCCCGTGAGGGATGCAGGGAAAGGATTCAGAACATGAAAGGCAAGAGGGGACAGAGCTTAGCCCGCAAGAAGGCTTTGGCCCAGGTTGCAGGACTAAATGCCATCCACCCACAGCTCTGTTACCTCATCTGTCCAGGGGCTCTTTGCCAGGAGAAAACCTTTGGCGATTAGCATGATGCTAAAGGATTAAAATTTAAAATAATCATAGTTGGAGCCTGATCTTTCCTCCCTCCCTGGCTAGAGGCAGAGGCAACCCATTGTGCTGCAGCTAAGGCTGAGTTAGCGCCTGCAGCAGCCCGACCCCTGCTTAGCATCACCAGCCATCAAGCGCACCTCTGCCCGCTCTTCCATTCATGAAGCTGGCTTCCCATAGCAAAGGGAAATGGTTTCATTTCCTTCACCTCTTCTCCCAGATCAGCTGGGACCTTTTTGTTTTAATGATTTCTCTCTTTTCCTGCTCTTTCCTCCCCTTCCGTACCGTACCTACGGGCCCCAGCCCCGGATCAGAACCCAACGTGCCCGGTGCTGTACATAGACAGAACACAATGGCAGTCCACGCCCCAAGGAGTTTACAAGCTAGCTATAAGATAACCCAGCCAACAGAATTTCTGCTTCAAGCCCATATCTTGTGATTGTACAAACTCATATTGCATGAACCCAAAAAGGAAGCGCATACACTGCCTGATGAATAATTCAGATGTAGGAAGACAAGATCAAAAATCATAATCTGTTCACTGAATAACCTGGAGTAAATCATTTCAGACGAATGATTTTGCCAGCTTGGAAAAGGCTTTAAACAGGAGCAGGTAGACTCTCAGAGGTCTCAAATATTCCAGAGCACCTGGGCTGCATTTCAGCTAACATTTCAGCTGCATTTCATGACATCTTCTTCCTTCCTTGCCCAACAAGCCCCATGCCCTCACCAGATCGATTGATCTACATAATATTAACAAGAAACCTTAAAATACACGGTGTGGTTTTTATCTTGACAGCTTTTCCTGAATTCTGTGCTGCCCTCAAGACTTAATTTTTCATTTGATCTTCTAAAATTCAGTTTTTTTGCTTTCTAATTGACAATAAAACAGAATAGATTCAACCCTGTGTTCATGTTACAGTGCAAGGAGAGGAGTAATAACACCTAACTCTTACATAGAGCTTCTCATCAGTAGATCTCAAAAAAGAGCTTGAAAAGGAGATGAATATCGTTATCCTCCAATGATATACTGTGGTTGAGCTGTTGGTCTATGCTATGAATTAAGGATCTGACTCTATTGTCACGTACAAGTCCAGAGCGGTCACATTGGTGTAAATGTGGGCCAGAACCTAGCATCTGAAATCCAGAATTCACTTGAAGTCATTGTTCCAATATGTGATATCAAACTTTTCTCTGTTCTGCTCTTTTGTCTGTTTCTTGTCTATCTGATTGTCTTGTCGGATGCAACACTAACGGTGTGAAGAAAGTAAATAAGGAAGTGTTATTTACTCCTCATAACACACGAACTAGGGGTCACCCAATGAAATTAATAGGCAGCGGGTTTAAAACAAACGAAAGGAAGCATTTTTTCACACAACACACAGTCAACCTGTGGAACTCTTTGCAAGAGGATGTTGTGAAGGCCAAGACTATAACAGGGTTCAAAAAAGAACTAGATAAGTTCATGGGGGATAGGTCCATCAATGGCTGTTAGCCAGGATGGGCAAGGATGGTGTCCCTAGCCTCTGTTTGCCAGAAGCTGGGAATGGGCAACAGGGGATGGATTACTTGAGGATTCCCTGTTCTGTTCATTCCCTCTGGGGCACCTGGCATTGGTCGCTGTTGGAAGACAGGATACTGGGCTAGATGGACCTTTGGTCTGACCCGGTATGGCCGTTCTATCAAAACTATTAAAACCTCCTCTATGGAGTTTCCTTGATGTCCATAGTTCTAGTAATGGGGTGGCCCAGGTTGTGATCAGAGTCCCACTATGCCGGGTGCTGCACAGATACATACTGAGTAACGGGCCCTGTCGTGAAAACCCTTTAGACAAAGGGGGAATCATTACGCCCCCAGTAGTGATGGGGAACTGGGGCACTGAGCGACAAAAGGAATTACCCTAGATCACACAGGGAGTCAGTGGCAGCACCATGAATTTGGACCTTGCTCTGCTGAGTTCCAGTCCAGCACCTGATCCACAAGACCATCTTCCCTCTTATTTGCTTGATTTTGCTGTTTTTGGAGAGGATCAGATAACTTCACCGTTCAAAATCCGGCTTAGAGGGTGCACAGTGGGAAATCCATTTCTGTGCAGAGATGCCAGCATCCGGCTGTGTGCCGCTAAGGGGCCCATAGGTCGTTTGCTGGCCCTCTGTACAGGGGTGAATTTCACCCCACAGGTCTGAAATCTCTATGGGCTTCCATTAAGGCTTACACAGCATCCTTGCTTGGTTTTGTTTACCAAAAATCTGCTCGGGAAAGCATTGTTTCTTCATTAGCTCTTTGAAAGGCTGACCTTGAGAGGGGAAACAGCACACTCCTATGAATAGTAAGCAAGCAACATTTGGTCCTATCCGTGGCAATGTGGAGTTTCTGAAACCATCCTAACCTGCTCGTGAAAGAACACACTGACCATGAACTTACTTATTTCAAGCTAATTTGCAGAACTATGCTAACCCCTTCGCCCTGCTCCTTCCTTCTTGTTCAAGCAGTTGGCTGAAATCTGTTTCTGAGATTTATCTTTCCCCCCACCACCACCACCTATGAAATGGGAGATAAGGATATTTGGCTTACAGGGCTATTATGAAGAGGCTTGATTCACTGGTGTTTGTAAAGGACTGGGAGATAATGGGCCGGATTCTCAGCTGGTATACATCGGCTTAGATTCAAGGAAGTGAAGGGAATGACAGAAGTTTACACCAGCTGAGATGCTACAGAGAGCAATGCTAAGCTCTTACCATTCAAAGCCAGTTCTTCCATCCCTAAGTTTTATTCAGCTGAGCTGGACGGGAAAGGATGAAGAGAGCCACGAGTGACTTGCCCCAGGTCATGCAATAACTCAGCCCCGGATTTGAACCCGGGATGGTCTTTAGGCTCTTAGCCCTTTGTGTTAATCACCCTGGACCACACACTATTCTCCAGTGGCTAAAAGAGCCTTAACAGCAGAATTCCAGTTTATTTTTAGAGACTTTTATGACCGTATTTATCATCCTTAGACAATTTAATCTTGGGTATCATCAAGTTTATTCGCTTTGATCTGACAAATCCAGCCTTTTTTCGCTATCTCTGTGGTTAATATTTTCCCCGCTGCAATGCTGTTACGCTGCAAGGCGATGGAACGCTAGGGCAGGTCAAAGAACCCAGTTGCTGGCTCTGCAAATACCATGCAACTGTGGGCCAGATCTTATCTCATCACATGAGCTAACTAAGAGTTGGGCCAGAGTAATACTTGAACAAGAAACCTCCAGGCAGAACCCCAGGTGGCTATAGGAAACAGGGGCAGGGAACTGGTTTGTGACTCTTTTTCCAGCACCGAACTCCAGTATGGAGCAGTGCTGTTTGAGGCACCCTTCTTTAGTCCCTAATCACTTGTGATCAGTAAACTCCTGTAGAACTTTGCAAGAGAAGGCGTACAAGATTCTTGGTCCAATTCCATTTGAAGTCATGTGAACTCATGTGCCCCAACGAAAATGGTTAGGGGGCTGGGGCGCATGATTTATGAGGAGAGGCTGAGGGAACTGGGATTGTTTAGTCTGCAGAAGAGAACAGTGAGGGGAGATTTGATAGCAGCCTTCACCTACCTGAAAGGGGGTTCCAAAGAGGATGGAGCTCGGCTGTTCTCAGTGGTGGCAGATGACAGAACAAGAAGCAATGGTCTCAAGTTGCAATGCGGGAGGTCTCAGTTGGTGTAGTGATGTGACAACTCACCGGCGCGCCGCCTCCTGCTGGTCGTCCTGGGAATTAGCTCTCCAGCTCCGGAGCACCCTCTGCTGGCCGATGTCCCGCTTGCCTCAGGCTCCCGTGTCCCTCCCAGACCCCGGTGCCCCTTCCCTCGGGGTTCTGTCGTCTGTAATACCCCCGCAGTCTCTGGGTCTCCCCTCCCAGGGGAACCCCCAACCCCCTATCCCCACCTCGCCTCAGTGGCTACTGCCAGTCGTCATCCAGCCCCTGTCCACTGGGGCGGACTGCAGTCTGTGAACCACTCATCACTGGCAAGGCGGGTTTGGACCTGCTGCCTTTCCTAATCCTGGGCTGCCCCCTGCAACTCCAGTACCTACTTTGGGCCTTTAGCCAGGCCTGCAGCCTGGGGAGTTGCCAGGCTGGAGCTCCCCCGCTCCTTTGCCTTTCCCCAGCCCTGCTCTACCTCAGACACCCTGCTCAGCTCCCAGGCAGCCAGGCCCTTCTCTCTCCACAGCTAGAGTGAGACTGTCTGAGCTCCTGCCTCCCTGCCCTTTTCTAAGGCCAGCTGGGCCTGATTGGGAAACAGGGCCGGCTCCAGGCACCAGCTTCTCAAGCAGGTGCTTGGGGCGGCCGCTCCGGAGAGGGGCGGCACGTCCAACTATTCGGCGGCAATTCGGCGGACGGTCCCTCACTCCGCCTGGGAGTGAAGGACCTCCCGCCAAATTGCCGCCGCAGATCGCAATCGCGGCTTTTTTTTTTTTTGTTTGGTTGGTTTTTTTTGTTTTGGCTGCTTGGGGCGGCCAAAACCCTGGCGCCGGCCCTGTTGGGAAAGCAGCCCCTGGCTGTTTCCCCAATCAGCCTACCTTTAACCCCTTCAGGACCGGACCGGGGTAACCACCCTGCTACAGTTGGATATTAGGAAACACTATTTCACTAGGAGGGTGGTGAAGCACTGGAATGGGTTCCCTACAGAGGTGGTGGAATCTCCTTCCTTAGAGGTTTTTAAGGTCAGGCTTGACAAAGCCCTGGCTGGGATGATTTAGTTGAGGATTGGTCCTGCTTTGAGCAGGGGGTTGGACTAGATACCTCCTGAGGTCCCTTCCAACCCTGATATTCTATGATTCTATGATTCTAAGTAACTGCTAAACCATCTTCCCTCGTATGCTCCAATTCAGTAATGCCCTTGAGCATGCGCGTAACGTAAGTCCCACTGACTTCTGTGGAATTTCTCACACGCTTTAAGTTAAACACGTAATTAAATTCATCCTCCAGCTTCATTTCACTGCCTTCTTAAACTGCTGCATAATGTCGCTGTGAGCTGTTAAGCACCAGCTGCATTCCAGCCAAGAGGTGGCTGCATCGCACTGGCAGGTGAAATGATTTTCTGTGTCCAAATAACTTACAGTCATTGAGGTCCTTTCAGAAGCAAGGTGATTAACATTAAGGTAACATTATTATTATTGCACTCAGGGCTCTAAATGAGAGATTCTGAACCCCCAAGGCTGTGGCGTGCAGATTGCAGACAAGTTGTGAGCCTGACAGTCATACCATTGTATAGACTTCCTTGAAAAGCATCTGTTGTGAAGGTCCAAAGGAAATGCCGTAAGGAACTCTCAGTCATGTCTGAGGAGGCATGGGTGAATTTGTGATAACAGATAGGAGAAAAAAAACTATGGGCTTGTCTTCACATACAGTGCTACAGCAGTGCAGTGAAGACACTCCTACCTCTACGGGAGAAGGTCTCCCATTGGCGTAGTTAATCCACCTCCCCGAGAGGCAGTAGCTATGTCAGCAGGTGACACTCTCGTGTCAACATAGCACTGTCTACAAGGGAGGTTAGGTCAGTATAACGACACCTGGTCTGGATTTTTCACACTCCTGAGTGACGTAGTTATACCGCAATAGGTCTGTAGATAGACCTGGCCTCAATTGCCCTGCTCTGAATGAATTAAATTTACCGCTGTACGATATGCTAATGCTCCATTTTAACAGCTTAGACGACCATTTCCAGTTGAAAATTCAATTGCATAGATCACTTAAGCTTAATTAAGTGCTGTAATAAGGTTCCACCCCCCTGGTCATAGTCTTACCTCAATAGATCAGGAACACCTTTGGATCTGGACCTAGTCAACTGGATACTTTGTTCTTCTATGACGATTCTTTTCTGTTTGATGGGGGGCAGAGCACGTAGAAGGAGACAGAGTTCTTCTGAAAGTCAGACTGTCGCACTCTTTGAGTGGTTCTCTTTCATTGGTCCTCCCGTCACACCCAGTTCTCACCTGTGGCTCGAAGTCGTTGCTCGTATGCCTTGACTGGCGGGCTAAACCAACTGGAGGGTAGCCACGAGGGGAAATGTCTGCTTTGGCGGATAGGCAGAGAAGACCTCTCCTAATGACGGCTTCTTGGAGCAGTTAGCCCACTGCAGCAATGCGCGAGGGGTGACGTGATGGCTGGAGATGAACACTAGAAGGCGAAGTCGCTGACCTGGGACTCTGATCATTCAGTCTTGAATCCTGGGCAGCAAGGATGTTCAGCAACACCCCCCAAATGACTGAGCAGACTTTTTCAGGACAGCACAGTTCATGCTAGTAAGGGAAGAAGCTGGGAAAGGTGCCCTCAACACTGCCAGCCCCTCTTTAATCTGGCCAGTTCAGCGTGACTAGGGGATCATGCGCACAGCAGGCATTCTATAAGAAATACAAGCGCTCTCACTGTGGTGACATGGAACATACAGACCCTAACGGATAGGGAGACCACATCAGCAGCTGAAAGACAGACAACATTATTTGCAAGGGAATTTCCTAGATCCAGAACTGCCACAGCTGCCCTTAGCAAAACCAGTCTTGCAGACAAAGACTCCATAAAGGAACGAGGAGGTTCACTGTCACGGAATGTGGGGGGACAAAAGGCCCTGCACCCCCGGCTTCCTGTGATTCACCATGACTCTCAGCCAGCCAGTAAAGCAGAAGGTTTATTCAGACGACAGGAACACAGTCCAAGACAGGTCTTGCAGGCACAGACAACAGGACCCCCCCCCCAGTTAGATCCATCTTGGGGTCCCAGGGGCACCACAGCCCCATTGGGGGAGGCAGAGCCCCGTCTGGGCTCCCTCCATTACCAGCCAGCTCCTGAAACTCTCCCCCCAGCGTCTCCTCCCCCAGACTTTGTTCATTTTCCCGGGCAAAGGTGTCACCTGGCCTCTAACCCCTTCCTGGGTTCTCATGTTACATGCTCAGGTATTCTCCGTCGGTCAGTCTCCCATCCCCCAATGCAGACTATCCTAGCCACACTCCCCTGCCTTCCCAGCCAACACTCCCCACTCAGCATTCAAAGACCACATTAAGAACAGTCCCAGTTCATCACAACCACCTTCTCTTGGAAAGGGAAATCAATAGAGAAAGACAGAATGTGTGGCATTGGTTATGCCTTTAAAAACAGCCCCAACTCACTCTATAACTTCCAATTGGAAATTCACACTTTGACAATCTTAACAGTGCCTATGGGCCAAGCATGTACCATACCGAAGAAATAGCAGAGCAGGTCTACTCTGATTTGGATGACATGATGTAATAGAATTAGATCTACACCCAGGGAAGACAAACTGGGAGGCTTTAATGCCAGAGCTGGAAAAGACAGTCTGGCTTGGAGTGGAGTAATAAAGAACAATGGAGTCATAAAAACGAACAGCAGCGATCTCCTTCTACTCAGCAAGTGTGCTGAGTAAGAGCTCATTATTGCCAACACAATTGTCAGGCAAGACAACCAGTATAACACTTCATGGATGCATCCAAGATCAAACCACTGGCACCGGCTTGACTATGTCATTACATGGCAAAGAGACACCAGGGACATCAAGATCACCAGCAAAATTCCAGGAGAAAACTGTTGGATTGACAACAGGCCAATCTGAACCATTTTGAATTTTCACATTGCGGCTTCTCAGTGAAACAATGCTGAGCAGATTAACCTGAAATCAGACATTGCTAAATGGAGACATCCACTTCATCAAGAAAAATAAGGGGAAACTTAGAGGAACAAATTTATAGCATCCCATAATCACCCCATGACACATTCAAAACGTGGAATCTATTCAAATAGGCCATCCTTCAAGCCTCAGAAGAAACGCTAGGGAAAAACTAAAGACAACACAACACTGGCTTAGTGAAAATGGTGATGAAATCAAAAAGATCCTCAAGGAAAAGTACAATGTGTTTATGTCTTGGCAAAATGACAAAGAATCAACATCAAAGACAAACAAATTCAAGTACCTGCAAGCCAAAGTTCAAAGACAGCTGCTTGTTCTACAGGATAACTAGTAGGAAAAGAAAGCGTAAGAAATACAGCGTTGCACTGGTACTGACAACACAAAGTTGTGTTAGGACTCCCTAAAAACTATTTGTGACCTGTCAAAATTGGAACCAGCTCCCCTAAAGAGTTAAGATGGATCTACATTAATCAAGCACAAGAGGCATCTCCGAAAGATGGGTTCAGCACCTTACAGAGCTACTCCACCATCCTTCTACTGCCAACCCACCTGACTCAGATGAGGTAATCCAGCACCCCAGACATGAAGAAATTGCGCAGCCACCTATCCAACAAACGAAGTCGGGTAAGGCAAGGCAAGTTTATTTATAGCGACTTAGCCATAGGCTAATATGCTATCAGGTAAATCACCAAGCAAAGACAGCTGAAATCTTTAAACTTGCAGCCCAAAAACTGTCAACTATCTATATGAAATTATGAAGGCTATCTGGGAAACAGAGAACATTCACAGATGCAATCGTAGTTATGCTATACACAAATAAAGGCAACAAATCTCAGTGTAGCAACTAACAGGACCCTCCCTGATTTCTGTCAGTGGTACAATCCTCACTTGTATTTTGCTCGCTCAGCTTGTCAAAACAGTATCCAATGTAGACTCAGATCGGGTGGGAGCACCACAGACATAACTTTCATTGTGAGACAGTGTGACGTTCTGTACCTCGGGGGAACACCCTACACCCCCATGTTCATCCTTATAAAATGATTGTGTGGTATCCAATGCAAAGTTTGTGATGCTGGGTGTCTTCGGAAGGCTCATGATGCACTGAGCATTGTTGTTATGCTAATGTTATAGGTTGTAATTTCATGTATATAGTTATGAGGCTGAAAATGCGTCCTCATGGCTTAAAACTAGCCCAGGCAAAACTCTCCAGGAGCAGAGGGCAGTTCACACCTCATCAGGGCATGTATGGGACAAACCCAGCTCAGCCTCACAGGAACAAAGGACACCGGCCTAGGTAGCAACAAAGGATCTGTTGGACTCTCGAGTGAGTCACCCCCCTTCCCTTGGTCAGTTTGGGACTGCGATGAGGTAATGCTCACCTGACCCTGAAGGGAGGGGGGGTGCAAAGCCAAGAGAGACGAAAGAACATGATAAAGGTAGAAATGTTTGCCCTGCTCTTCCTCTCTCTTCCACCTCCATCTACAGACATCACCACCAAGCGACTAAAGCGCTGATCAAAGGGTAGAGCCTGGCTGAAGGGCAACCAAGCAGCCTGTGGTGAGAAGCATCTAAGTTTATAAGGGCACTAAAAGTGTTAAGATCAGCTTAGAATGTGTTTTGCTTTTATTTAATTTGACCAAATCCGACTTGTTATGCTTTGAGTTATAATCACTTAAAATCTATCTTTGTGGTTAATAAATTTGTTTGTTTATTCTACCTGAAGCAGTGCATTTGGTTTGAACCATGTCATAGACTTCCCTTGGGATAACAAGCCTGGTACATATCAATTTCATTGTTAAATTGATGAACTCATATAAGCTTGCAGCGTCCAGCGGGCATAACTGGGCACTGCAAGACGGAGGTTCCTAGGGTTGTGTCTGGGACCGGAGATATTGGCTAGTGTCATTCAGTTGCACAATCCAAGGAGCAGCTTACATGCCAGCGGCTGTGCGTGAACAGCCCAGGAGTGGGGGTTCTCACAGCAGAGCAGAGTAAAGTTGGCTGCTAGAGTCAAGGATTGGAGTGACCTAGTAGATCATCGGTCTGGATAATGCCAGGGGAACATCACAGACAGATTCAGAATAAATGTCTTAAACAAAACATGGAGCTGCATGCTGTCTTTATTGACCTAAAAAAAAGCATTCAGCGCTACGAGCAGCAATAGCGTCGGGAAAATACTAGAAAAGTTTGGCTGCCCCACATAATGCATCAATTCCACAAAAAACATGACACGTTGAGTACTCTTAGATGGTGGCCTCTCTGAACCATTGCCCATATCTGACGGGGTGAAACAAGGCTGAGTGCTGGCACCGTTTCTGTTTGTCTCAGCCATTCTGAATTACCCAACTGACAACTTCCAAAAGGGCATCTTCCGAGACTGAAGGTACAGAACTGATGGGAAACTCTTCAGTCTCTGAAGGCTTACTGCAAAGAGAAAAGTCCTTGAGATACTCTTACGTGAAGCCCTTTTTGCAGATGATTGTGCTCTACTTAGTCATAGTGAAAGTGACGTGCAGCTTATCCTTGACAGATTCTCAGAGGCAACTAAACGGTGTGGACTCACTATCAGCCTGGAAAAAATTGCAGTCCTCTTCCAGCCAGCCCCATCAACCACTATCACTGAGCCAAAGATCACCGCCGGTGGTACAAAATTAAAGTATGTCAGTCATTTTACCTACTTTGGCAGCACCATCTCAAAGGATGGTCCCCTGGATCAAGAAATATCAAACAGAACACAAAAGGCAAGTCAGCCTTTTGGAAGACTTCACCATAGGATACTCACCCAGCACTGTACCAAACAATAACAAAACTGGAGATATAAGAACATAAGAACGGCCATACGGGGTCAGACCAAAGGTCCATCCAGCCCAGTATCCTATCCACCGACAGTGGCCAATGCCAGGTGCCCCAGAGGGAGTGAGCCTAACAGGTAATGATCAAGTGATCTCTCTCCTGCCATCCATCTCCAGCCTCTGGCAAACAGAGGCTAGGGACACCATTCCTTACCCATCCTGGCTAATAGCCATTAATGGACTTAACCTCCATAAATTTATCTAGTTCTCTTTTAAACCCTGTTATAGTCCTAACCTTCACAACCTCCTCAGGCAAGGAGTGCCACAGGTTGACTGTGCGCTGTGTGAAGAAGAACTTCATTTTATTTGTTTGAAACCTGCTGCCCATTAATTTCATTTGGTGGCCCCTAGTTCTTATATTATGGGAACAAGTAAATAACTTTTTCCTTATTCACTTTCTCCACATCACTCATGATTGTATATACCTCTATCATATCCCCCCTTAGTCTCCTCTTTTCCAGGCTGAAAAGTCCTAGCCTCTTTAATCTCTCCTCATATGGGACCCCTTCCAAATCCCTAATCATTTTAGTTGCCCTTCTCTGAACCTTTTCTAATGCCAGTATATCTTTTTTGCCCTTCTCTGAACCTTTTCTAATGCCAGTATATCTTTTTTGCCCTTCTCTGAACCTTTTCTAATGCCAGTATATCTTTTTTGAGATGAGGAGACCACATCTGTATGCAATATTCAAGATGTGGGCGTATCATGGATTTATACAAGGGCAATAAGATATTCTCTGTCTTATTCTCTATCCCCTTTTTAATGATTCCTAACATCCTCTTTGCTTTTTTGACCGCTGCTGCACACTGCGTAGATGTCTTCAGAGAACTATCCACAATGACTCCAAGATCTCTTTCCTGATTAGTTGTAGCTAAATTAGCCCCCATCATATTGTATGTATAGTTGGGGTTATTTTTTCCAATGTGCATGACTTTACAATGAGCTTCCGGGGGATTCCCCCTGCCACCACCAGCTCGGGAGCTGCTGGGGATTACCCCGCAGCTCCCGGCCACCACAGGATGCGGGGGAACCCTGTAGCTCTCAGCGGCTGCAGGCTGAAGTCACGGAGATCTGTGGATGTCGCAGATTCCATGACTTCCACGACCTCCATGACCAAATTGTAGCCTTAGCCATCACTTTAAAATGCTGCTCTCTGGGGCAAAAGCAGGGAGTTAATGATTTTAAGGGGGCTCTCTTTGGATGGTCTCCATCCCATGTTCTTATAGGTGAATTTCAAATGACTGCACATGGGGATTTGTTACTTTTGGAAGCTTGCATACTGCAGTATGTCAGCTGACTATCCTGTCGCTGAACTGATATGTTCACTATTTGGAATTATTTGTGAATTTCTTTCACAAATAATTCTTGTTCTGAAAATTATGAACATTGCAAACTGTAGATTTTATAACTGAGCATAGAAGTAGAGGAAATCAGAGAACGTTTTTGACTAGTTTGCCACTGAGGAACCAAAGCCAACACATTTCAAAGAGCATACAGCTTATAGAACAATACAAAAAGAGAAAAGGATGGAATTTCCATAATCACTCAAAATTGGCCTAACTCTGTTCCCATTGTAATTAATCAGAGTTTTACCATTCAGTTCAACAAACATCAAATTAGGTCAACATTGAACGCATTTGAAAATCCAGTCCAAAAAGGAATAGCAGACAGAACATGTCCGTAGTAAGAAAATTGGAGATGCTTTTTAATGAGTTGGTCAGAAATTTTCCGTCAATGTTTTTTGGGAAAATTTCAATCTTGTCTAAATGTTTCAATTTTCCATTGGGAAAATCTGAATGAAATATTTCATTGCAGGTCAAGTTGTCCTGACTCAAAACATTTTAGGTTTGTCAAATATTTTGTATCAGTTCAACCTTAGTCTGTGTCGGCCAAAGCTGCCTGAAGTCCTGCTGGCAGTTGCAGTTTGGGTGACTGATGCATTTTCTTCTATGGGCCGAGCTCCCTGGCTGGACAAAGATCTTCCCTGATGCATTGCGGCAGCCTGGGCAGATGCAGTTCAAAGTTGAACCAAAGCGAACCACAACATTTCGACATTTCCAATTTTCACTCCATTTTCTTTTCTGTGAAAAATGTTGCTATTTCCACTTTTCATCCCAATTTCCCATGGGATGGACATTCTGATTTATGATCAGCTGTAATAAAGATAAATAAGCATCAGTGAGCTCCTGGCATGCACGTGTCACGGCTTCCATGGAAACAAACGGAACAGCATCTGGTGTTTCTTCACTCTACTCTCTGAATGTGGAAAGCTCCCCCATTAGTTTGGTGCATTCTCCTGTTCATCTCCCCTGAAGCACCTGGCATTGGCCACTGTTGGAAGACAGGATACTGGGCTAGGTGGACCTTTGGTCTGACCCAATATGGCCATTCTTATGTTCTTATGTTATTTCTGATCTTACACTCAGAAGGCCAGGAACCAATTCTGCATTTGTACGTCACTTAACACAACGGGGTCCTGGTCCAAGACTGAGACTCCTGGACTCTAATGCAATACAAATAGTGAGTAGTAATAAGCAAAGCTGCTGTGAGCTTCCAGATACAGTGATATTAACACGGTCTTTGTATTTACAACTACTTACACCAGCAGGGGGAGCTGTTACTCAAATGGATTTGCATATCTCCATGCCAGCTCCTCAGCTGGTGAAAACCATGGAAGTCGATTGGCCGGCGTTGATATACACCAGCCGAGGACCTGGCCCTCAGAGTGTAGGAGGAGTAGTCCTGTCCTCTAGATGTTGAGTGTGTTGCCTCTGGAGTTGAACGTGCTTCCTGTAGGGAATGATCAAACTACACACACTAGGGGGAGGCGTAGCTCAGTGGTTTGAGCATTGGCCTGCTAAACCCCGGGTTGTGATTTCAATCCTTGAGGGGGCCACATAGGGATCTGGGGTAAAATCAGTACTTGGTCCTGCTAGTGAAGGCAGGGGACTGGACTCAATGAGCTTTCAAGGTCCCTTCCAGTTCTAGGAGATGGGATATCTCCTTTAATAAATAAAAAAGTCAATGGGACTCCACTGAGAGCTGGATCAGAAACTTATAGAGCTCTGGGTGGCTGTTAAACAGGGAGTGTGACAAGGGTTGCACCAGTGGTTCAAGGAAGCTGAAGTATTTCAGTCCTCAGGCTTGAGATCTATGGGTGTAAAGTGCTAAGTCTCATTAATTCTTCTGCAGCTGGTGAACTGAGCTCCACTTTACTGGACTGGGGGGGGTCTATTGAATAAACCGAGGTCCTGGGAGGATTTAAAAGATCCTCCAGCTCTTTTCACAACAGCAGGGATTTGCCCCACATTTACCCCTTCCTCCATTTCAGCACCATTTAGTTCTCTACCCAAAGAACATAGAGTCATAGGACTGGAAGGGACTTTGAGAGGTCATCTAGTCCAGTCCCCTGCACTCATGGCAGGACTAAGTATTAGTTAGCCCATCCCTGACAGGTGTTTGTCTAACCTGCTCTTAAAAATCTCCAATGACGGAGACTCCACCACCTCCCTAGGCAATTTATTCCAGTGCTTCACCTCCCTGACAGTTAGGAAGTTTTTCCTAGGGTGACCAGACATCCCGTTTTTAAAGGGACAGTCCCGTATTTAAGCCCTTTGGCAGGTGTCCCAACTTTTTCTTAAAAACAGGCAAATTGTCCCGATTTTCTGGCTCCCCCCATCAGTACTGGCAGGTCCTGCTGCTGGTTGGATTTCTGCTCGTCAGCCGCCTGCCCACCAGCGGTGGGGGGGTGGGGTCCAGTGGCCAACGATGGGGATGGGTGTGCTAGGCTGATGGCAGAGCGAAGATGCAGCGTATGGGGCCCACCACTCCCCCTGCTGGTCCATCAGCACAGTCCCCGCTGCGTGCCGGCTCTCGGCCAGCAGGACCCTGCCCCCCGTTCCATTTCTGGCCGGCACTGGCTGCAGCCGGCACTGGCTGCGGGCAGGCGCCAGCCGGTTATGTGTCGCCTCTGCTGCCCACCCATCGTTTCTTTACATGCTCCCACTCTCGCAGTCCTCTCCCTGTTTTGTCCCTCCCCCACCTCTCCCAGCCCTGCTGCGCCTCCATATCCCCCCGGTGGGGCACGTCCTGCTCCCAGCGCTGTGCGGAGAACCAGCCCCTGGTCGGAGCGTTCAACTCACCAACAGCTTGGCAGGCTCTTTCCTTACCCCCACTGCCTCTGGCTGGGCCGGCGCCCCGGGAAAGCTCAAGACCCTCCGGCCTGGGGCACTGGCCAGGAGGAGCCGAGCCCTACATGCGCCAAAGCCCCGCACAGCGCTGGCCTGGGGACGCTTCTCCTCCCCTCAGCTAAGCTCTGGAGTGGGAAGGGGGAAGCGATTTCCAGCCTGTTCGTGCCCCAACCCTGCAGACTCCACAGCAGCTCCCCGGGCAGGGGCTTAGCACCCTCTTTCCGCCCCCCACCGCCCTGGGTCCTGCCCCCAGGGAGCATGGGGCTGCGCTGTCCTCTAGACACCCTCCCTTCCTGAGCCACCTCTCTGGCCAGGTTCCCTGAAGCCCCCGCAGTCAGGTTCCCTGGGCTCTGGTGCACAATGCAGCCTTAGGGCTTAACCCCTTCCTGCCCACGCTGTAGCCAGGAGACAGGAGGTGGCTGGGTTATGTCAGTGGCCAGCAGCAGCCTGGAGGTGTTAGCTGCCTTTCGACGCTGTGCAGGCAGGAAGGGACAAGCTGCTTCCAGCCACTGAGGAGCGGGGTGGGGAGAAAGATGAGCTCTGCAAAGACACGGGCCAGGTCATCCCTCCCCACCTCCTCCTCCTCTGCAGCTGGCCACATTCTGGTGTGAACCCTGGCAGAAATCTGGGAAGGGGGGGGAGCCTGTGACCCTGCGTGCCCCCCCCCCCCACAAGCGTTGCCTCCGGAAGACGCGGTGCCAAGTACCAGAGAGGCGGGTCCATCCCGGGGGCCCAGCCAGGCACGGAGGGCAGAGAGTGCCGGGCAAGGAGGGTCGGGTCAGGTCAGTCGGTCAGCCCCCTGTGTGAGAGAGGTGTATGGGAGTGTGTGTGTGTCACCGCTCCCCATGCAAACCTTAAAGCTAAGAAGGTAAATAAAAAGACTCCATCTGCACAGTCTTTCTTTTTAACAGGGGCTCAGTCAACTTGATGTTAATTTGAACGTTTGTACTGCCTAGTTCTGCTCGATTGCCGTTGAACTCGCTTGAATACGAATAATTTTACCAGATGTCCCGTATTCAGCATAGGGAAATATGGTCACCCTATTAATGTCCAACCTAAACTGCCCTTGCTGCAATTTAAGCCCATTGCTTCTTGTCCTGTCCTCAGAAGTTAAGAAGAACAATTTACCTCCGTTCTCCTTGTTACAACCTTTTATGTATTTGAAAACTGTTATCATGTCCCCACTCGGTCTTCTCTTCTCCAGACTAAACAAACCCCAGTTTTTTCAATCTTCCCTCATAGGTCATGTTTTCTAGACTCTTAATCAGTTTTGTTGCTCTTCCCTGGACTTTCTCCAATTTGTCCACATCTTTCCTGAAATGTGGTGCCCAGAATTGGACACAATACTCCAGTTGAGGCCTAATCAGCGTGGCGTAGAGCGGAAGAATGACTTCTCGTGTCTTGCTTACAACACTCCTGCTAATACAGCCCAGAAGGATGTTTGCTTTTTCTGCAACGCTGTTACACTGTTGACTCATGTTTAGCTTGTGATCCACTTTGACCCCCACAGGATGCATTCTGCAGAGTGAAAGGGAGAACCAGCCATCAAACGGTTAAATGAAATTCAGTGCTGCATCCCATAATGCAAAATATTGCTACATTTATTGCTCTGCCTGTTGCTATAAGTCAAGAGGCGAGTATAAAAGAACAGGAATTGCAGACTAACGATCTATCAAGTCGTGATCTCTCTCTGCTGTTACAGAACAAGGTGTAACGCCCCCAGCATGTACTTAAGATACTATGATCCTATTAGATCTTGGAAGCGAGAAGAGCAGAGGGCAGAATTATTGCTCAGTCTATGGGGCTCTTTCCCGTGGTTCAGTTCTGACCACTGCTGCAGCACAGTGCTAGGGGGCGCTGTGTGGCTCCCAGTGCCATCATCTGGATGAGATGAGTGGTCCTGATGATTTATGGCCATTCCTAATCCTTTCCATCAAGACAAGGTTATCTTCAGTCTTCCTGGCCGAAACAGACCTCCAGTCATTCCGTGCTGTCTCCCGGCATTCTCACTGCCGATGGTGCTCTTCCTCGCCCCTTGAGCTTAACTGGGTGGCATTGGAAGACAGCGATGGGTACTTTAATCTTGCAGGATTCCTCTTTATTTCAATCCAAAGCAGGGAGAAGTGGGGGCATGGATAACCCGCAATGCCTCATCTCAGTCCATCCTTGCTCCAAAACTGTTGTGAAGTGTTGCGAAGCCTGTCCCGAGGAATGCCGGGAATCCTTAACTCCCTCTGAAGACATGTCGGGCTGGGGGCACCCAGCACCTTGCAAAACTGGTCCCTTCAGCAGCTGCTGTGTTTCTCCCAAGAGGTAGCTGCTGTACAGTGGTGGAGGAAGTGAACCCTACTGTGTGTAATATCCTTATGGGCATGTTATATTGCTTAATTAGCTGGTGTTTGTAAATCACCTAACTATCTTCTGATCAAAATCATGTCGGGGGTGAACTATTGATCATTGTTATTGTGCTTTCCCATACGATTGAGTGGGAAAGCCTCTTCAGCCCCAGTCACCAATCAGCATAAGCCCTGCAATATGAGCTGTGATGGCACGTTTGTCTCTGCTATTGCAACTACAACTTCAATTCCTATAGGTGTAACATTTCCTGTGTGAATTTCACCAAGATATTTGCTTTGCTAATATCCTGCACCAGGGAGTTACACAGGTTAATAATACTATTGGATATAAACTATTTCTTTTCATCCCTTTTTTTAAATATATTGCCTTTTAATTTCACTGAATTTCCTCTGGTGCTTGTAACATAGATAGTATTAGAGAGGGAACATCAGAAAGTGCTGCAGTTAAGATGTGCAGGGCTCTATTGTCATGCATGCATGTTTTGAGTTTTAGAGATTCTCAGGCCAGAAGGGATCACTGTGATCATCTAGTCTGATCTCCTATGCAACACAGGCCAGAAAACTTCTCTGAATTAATTCCTATTTGATCTAGAGATCTTTAAGAAAAGCATCCAATCTTGATTTGAAAATTCCCAGTGGTGGAGAATCACCACCACCTTTGGTAAATTGTTCCCTGGTTAGCTGCCCTCCCTGTTAAAAACGGACCCCTCTTTGCTATGGCACGTCTTCTCAGAAGATCTCCAAGTGATGTAATGAGCATGAATCCCTGAGAGGTAGGTAATATTATGGTCTCCGCTGTACCGACGAGGGAACGGTGGCACAGAACTGTCATGCCCGCCCTCACGACAAGACTCTGAAGCAGAGCTAGGAATAGAAACCACATTCTGCATTGCTCCGTGCCTGCATTCAGCACAGGAACGGATTGGGGGAGCCGGGGCAAAGGTCGCTTTAAACCGCCTTCGCTCTCCCCATATTGTCCAAGCAGCTAGGCCAGTGGCCCAAGACAGAGCAGCCTCAAGGCTACTGTGACTTATATTCTGGCTGCAGTGGTCCCATGGGCCATCAGCCCAGAATAGCCAGAGCGCCGCACACTCAGGCAGGCCACACCCGCAAACTTTCTCTATGTGCTGGTCTGCGATCAGGGGGAGGGGGAGGCAACACGGAGCTAATGCGGCAGCTTTGCTGTGCTGGGGGGGCCCTTCCATAAGGCCTGCTCCCCGGGGCACCGGATTGGTAGAAAGATGTCAAGGGCCTATAACAAATCAACCCCCCAAGGTTTCTGGACATTAGCCACACGACCATCGCTGCTCCGCGTGGCTCGGCCCCCTGAGACACAGCGGATGTGCAGTGACTGTCTCCCTTTTAGCTGTTGCCGACCACATTTTTGCAGATAATAATAATTACAATAATCAGCCTCCTACCTCCCCCCTTCCCCCCCAAGAGACTCTGGGCAGAGCTCTGGGGAAACGCCAGCCGCTGCAGCTCAGTCGTAAATCCAGCCCCCCTCCAGCACTGCGTGGGGGTTTTCTCCCAAAGTCTCTTTCCCGTTCATGTCTCAGTTCCAACCCCAAGTTCACACAGAAACAGACTCACTTGTTTGCTTTTATTTAAAGCTGGCTGGGGGGGGGGTTGGGGGGGAAGAGATGAGACAGCAGATATTCAAACCCTTTTATTTTCAGGCAGAGCAACAGTGCCCCCCACAGTTTATTCCTCAGAGTGCACACAGGGAAAACGGGAAAGGAATGGGGGGGGATTCTATTTGCCACCCCTTTTGTGTTGAGTCGCAGGACTGCAGCCACCTGCTGTGAAGAGAACAGGAAAGAAGAGGGGATCCTGTAGGTGCCTGACTGTTTAGATGACCGGGAAGGAAAGTTTTTCCTGACTTCTCCCCAACCAGGCCTCCCCTCCTACCAGAGATGCATTGTGCCACTGGATATTACATGAGTCTACTTCAGAGCTGGTCTCAAGCTGTGACATTAAGAGCCAGCTCTGGGTTTTGAACAAAGCTGGCGGATGTTTGGATCTAGAGGTTTTAGTTCGGTCTTATTGTGGTGATAGAAGCGGCTGCAAAATTCCGGGCTGAAAAGGGGCTTGGATTCTAAACACGCAACCCAGGGAATGTCAAACCAAAGTTTTGGACCTGGGGTTTCGGTTTGGATCCCCATCTAAAGCGGCACTGCCAAACCCAAGTGTTCACAAGTCATGAGTCAACCGCTTCCAGAATCATGAGATTGGCTTAAAAATCACGAGGGGTGGTTCTTTTGTTTGTTGGGTTTTTTGTTTTTTGTTAAAAACATACACCTAGGTTTCTGTTTGCCTTCTGGTGCATTTAGGTTGCACTCAGGTCATGTTTTCAAGCTTTTCTCTGCAGCCACGAGGGTTGGAAACGTATATCCTGTTTTAAAAATGAAAGCTGAGATTCTCGTGAATTCACGTGACTCCAGGAGCTGGAGCTTGGTGAAAACAGCCAGATATTGCCCATTAACTCTCGAGAGCTGGTGACCCTGTTATAAAGGAGGTGGTGTTCATTTACAAAGCCCCTGTCCTGTCCACATTTAAGATCCTGCTTCTGTGTGCTGCTTACATTGAATCAAGCTGATTTTATAAATGAATCAACTGCCCTTCCCCTAATCTCTGTGACTTTGTCTGATTGTCCTTAGATTGCAAGCCAGGATCATCCCTTCTAGCTCATTTTGGGTGCTCCCATAAAATAATAAATAATTCTATGTAGCTCACATCCCATACGAGGCTGGCCTTTTAAAATATGTAGTACTCCGAGTTATGTCGAACCATGGAGGGAGGGAAGGGTAACAGCTCACAGATGTCTATGGTTTAAGCATTTCAGATCAGCACAGTAGCAGAGTGGCTGGGTTACATCAGCTTAGTGAGGGACAATTATGAAAAATCTCCACTCACTCTCGTGGAATATTCACCCGTAGCCAATGAAAAGGGTTACGTTGTTTGGTGCCCTAACTTGTGGATTTCATACATTCATAGATTCTAGGACTGGAAGGGACCTCGAGAGGTCATCGAGTCCAGTCCCCTGCCCGCATGGCAGGACCGAACATATTTCCATAACATGTTTTGAGTTCTTTTAACTTTAACCTTAACTCTGAAATTCCTGGTTTTCTTGTGTTTGTTTCTGGGATGGTACATTTCTTGACGCTTGTTTGTAGGACGAGGGCAACGTTTCTGTATCGTTTTTTACCCTTAAATTTCTGATTCAGGCTCTCAAACTTAACAGAGTATTTTGCTTGGGAACTAAGTATTACATTTGTACCTAGCACCATAACTCTGCTTACTGCTTTAAAGAGCTTTAACAAATAGACATAGTCATAGTCAATAGACATACTAGCTAATGGGGGAGGGGTGGGACGGCACAGCGTCATTAGAGCGGGTAAATCCGTTTCCAGCCGGCTCCAGTAATGGAATAACAAGCATCAGAAGAGAGGTTGGCATCCTTTCGTCTGCGAGAGACGGTGGGAATTGCAGCCTATGATGTAGATGGTTTGCAACGACTCACGTGACCGACTAGTCCAATCCGAGATGTGCATGAGCTTTGGCAGTTATTGCAAATGTCTGTATCTTGGTTGGGAGCTACTTGCTTCCTACAAGCTCTTTTCTCATCAAGCTGTAGGAGCCAACGCCTGTCATGAACTTTGCTACCCGGATGGAGTCGATGGCGCCACTTGTTACGATCACATGCCAAGATTTCCCATTGTTCAGGATCAATTCCAAATTCCTTCAGATCTCACTTGCATGTGTCTTTATAGCGAAGCTTGGGACATCCTGTTGTTCTTGTTCCCTCTGATAGCTCCCCGTATAGCATATCCTTGGGTGTGCGTCCGTCTTCCAACCTACTCAGATGGCCCAGCCAGCGCAGTCATCTTTGCTTGAGCAGAGCTGTCACACTTGGTAAATTTGCCCTTTGAAGAACTTCTGTGTTAGTGACTTTATCATAGAATCATAGAATATCAGGGTTGGAAGAGACCTCAGGAGGTATCTAGTCCCACCCCCTGCTCAAAGCAGGACCAACCCCAACTAAATCATCCCAGCCAGGGCTTTGTCTTGCCATCTGGTGTTGAGTATGCGGCGTAAACAACGTAGGTGGAAACTGTTCAACCTTTTCTCCTGATGAGCATAGGTTGTCCAGGTTTCCCCACCATACATGTGAGTGCTGAGGAGGCAAGCTTGTACACTAGCATTTTGGTCTTGATGGTCAGCTTTGAGTTGTTCCAGGCTCTTTTAGTTAGTCTGCTAAAGGTGGTGGCCGCCTTTCCAATGTAAACATTTAGTTCTTTATCCAGTGAGAGGTTGGTGGCCACTGTAGAACCTAAACAGCTGGACTTTTGGACGCCTTCTAGCTGGTTTGCACTTAAGGTAATTGAATGATCTTGTGGAACCCCCTGTCCTAATACAACTGTTTTCTTGATGATGCTGATGGTGAGAGCAAATGCCTGACAGTCACTTGAAAGGTGGTCCATGAATTCTTGTAGTAGATCTTCACCATGGGCTATGAGGGCAGCAGCATCAGTGAATAGAAGTTCCTTGATTAGCACCTTTCTGACTTTGGTCTTTGACTTAAGCCAGGACAGGTTGAAGAGTTTCCCATCTGATTTTGTGTGGAGGTACACTTCATCTTTCATGTCCTTAAACACGCTCTTCAAGCGCACCATGAAGAAGATTCCAAAGAGTGTAGGGACAAGAACACATCCTTGCTTCACGCTGCTTTTCATCTCAAGGCTGTCCGAAGTGGACCCGTCAAACTGGACAGTTGCTCTCATGTTGTTGTGGAATGAACATATAAGACTTAACAGGGTTGGTGGGCATACTATCTTTTCTAGTATTGCAAATAGACCTGCTCTGCTGACTGTGTTGAATGCTTTGGGTAGGTCCACAAAGGGGATGTGCAATGGTCCGTTTTGCTCTCTGCATTTTTCTTGGAGTTGATGCAGAGAAAATACCATGTCTAGAGTTGATCTTCCAGCCCTGAATCCACACTGTGACCCAGAGAAGGGGGAGAGCTGGAAAGGCTCAGGGGAAAGGTAGCAAGGGATAGGGATAGGGCAGACTTTGGCTGCTGCGAAGGGGACCTTAGCTGGAACCTGGAGTAGAGGGCAGGCCCAGGTCCCTCTACTGGCCACTGGGGAAGTGCCAGAGACCAGGCAGAGGAGAGTGGACCGCCTGGGATTGTTCAACTTGAAGAGCTTAGATACCCTGGAAGGAGGAAACCCGGATAGTGACCTGGCTGGAGGGCCAAGTCGCAAAGAAGGAGCACCTGGAGTTGCAGAGATGGGTGGAGAGACTGCCAGAGGAGGGTACAGAGCCTGGAAAGGGCTAATCCCCAGAGCCACCAGGAGGAGGCACCCTAGTGGTGACAGTGCCACACAAACTTTCCATTTTCTTTCAACTCAGCATGACACCATAAATGCTCCCCTCTGGCTCTCTCATTGCATACCATTTCCAGCCTATTCCTCTAGCAGTTTGCTATGAGAGGGTCAGGCTTCTTTTATTGCTGGCTTAAGCAAAGTTCCCTCCATTATCCTTGTGCCGGAAGAGGACAGTACCTTGCCGTAGAGTTACACATCTTAAAACAGACACCTCGTTGTTAGTCTTCATTGGGATACAACACATATGGCAAGTGCAGATCGCCTGTGCCCCCTTGGGGCTCAAACATCGGTGGACTTGCTGCTATCCAGCTAGTGGAGCTGGGACAGAATCGTCCATCAGACACAGGTATGCCACTTCCCTAGAAGTCAATGGGCTGCTTCTTCCTAAATTCTGCATCTAATTCACACTTCATTCCTAGTGAGGCACAAACAGTTCAAATACAATGAAAGCCTTCAAACCCATCCTCTGGCTTGCAGAGCCAGGCTTGATCTAATTCTGCTCTGAGGACTGCTGCTACAATAGACATCCGCTTTCCGCTGATGTTTCCAGACCTTTCTTAAGCTGGATTTTGGGCATCTGGCCCCATTTGGTACCTTAGAAAATCCCAGCTATATGTATTAACTAGGCATGACTCAGACCCCTAATCCCACATCCCCAAACTCCCAAATGCTGAGCCAAAGCTGAATGTTATGCTTGGCCCCATGTCTACAATGGGGTCGTCCAAGCCCCCAGATCTGTACACACACACCAAACTCTGGTGTAGTTTGGATCCTGGTCCAGTCTCCAGTATGAAAGGCAATTTCATTTTGCATATCAGCAAACCCAAGCTGCTGTGAGACCTACACCATGACTCACCTGCTGAGAGCCACAGCTTCTGTGCTCGGCCATGAGACGCATTTTCCACCTACCTTTCAAATGTACTGGTTACCGAGTGTGTAACGCTCTGCTGCCTATATTGTGATGACAGCAAGGAAGAGACAACATCTGACGGTTCAGGTTTGGTTTGGTTCAGGTGAGCACCCAAAAATGTGTCTGGCTCTCCAAATTCACTGACCCTCTTGAGTTTGCAAAATAGGCCCGGAAGTCTCACAAGTGCAGCCTCACGCATGCGGTTTGTCAGCACATTTGCTTCCAGGAAAAACGCAGGGATGCGGAACACGGCAGTGATCGTGATTAGAAATAATGAGGGACTCTGCGTCCAGCTTTTCGGAGGGACTTGGGACCAGATGTTCAAGTAATCAGCGCCCACAATCAGAGCCAAATTTTCAAAAGTGCCCCGACACCAAGCGGCTCCCATTGTGACACTGATTGCCAGAGCTCAGCACGCAATGTGCGAAGCCCTATGGAAAATCTGACCCTCTCCTTTTGGTGTTCAAATGGGAGCTGAGTATTTTTGGAAAATCTGCCTGACGTTTCACTGAATAGTTCAAAACGCCAGGATTTGGAGTTAGCGCTCCCAGGAGTAGAACCCAGATCCATGGATACCAGGTTGCTCCCCGTGCCCCGCCCCGCCTGTCATCAGTTTCCTATGCAACTTTTCTCTTTTGTTAACATCAGTATAGAGATTTTGAAGGGGGGAACCTTTCACCCAAGAGGAACCATGACAACACAGGAGCATTTATTTTCCCTTCTGAAACACACTGTGTGGGGGTTGCTTTCTGATGTCCCCAGGCTAGGACATCCTGTGGTCTCATTATCTGGTTGTATTAGTCATGTTGCATTACATTCTACATTATGCAGCAGGCGTGACCTGACCACATGACGCAGCCGCCCAGATAATCTGAGCAGAGAACAGCATCCCTGGGAACCACAGAGATCTTGTATGCAATGTGTGTGTGTATATATTCAGAGGGGGGGGGGGCTGATGTGTTTTGCATTTCAGAAACTTCCTGCCATCCACAGGTTCAAGGGCAAAGTCCCTCTTCTTGCACGTAGTTAGCTGGTGAAATGGCTTGAGAAATCCAAGCACAGCCTGGCTCCCTTTGGAGATAGGTCAGTATATGGTATTCCAGACCCAGCTCTTCTCAGCATCAAGCTCACCGCGGGAGCCTCCTGGACAACTTGCCATAAACACGCTTCTTCAGCCTTCTTGCTGGGTTGTTCATTGAACGCGTGGGCTGTGGCAAGATATCTGGTGGTGGAAGGACATGTCTCCTCCTAGTGTTAGATAGGAGGGTTTGCCTATAACAGGGACACACAAGTCTTACAGTCCCCACTCCAACACTGTTCAACACAAACGAGCAATCGTGAATCCTCATCCCATGAAATCACAGAATCATAGAAGATTAGGGTTGGAGGAGACCTCAGGAGGTCATCTAGTCCAACCCCCTGCTCAAAGCAGGACCAACACCAACTAAATCATCCCAGCCAGGACTTTGTCAAGCCAGGCCTTAAAAACCTCTAAGGATGGAGATTCCACCACCTCCCTAGATAACCCATTCCAGTGCTTCACCACCCTCCTAGTGAAATAGTGTTTCCTAATATCCAACCTAGACCTCCCCCACTGCAACTTGAGACCATTGCTCCTTGTTCTGTCAAATGGAGACAAGAACGTACAGCCCCCTGTACAGTCCTTTGTGACATCATAACCACATCTACAGCAACAACACACGGGGTCACAGATGGAGCATTATCACTTCAAGCATGATCCAAGCCTCATGAGTGAGCAAAGTGCGGGGTGTGATGTCATAAGCAGCTGCAGATGTTTCACAGCCATGCTTCTGGTCTCAGTTTTCCCGCGATTCGAGTAAAGGCACACACAACAAATCAAATCAAATAAATCCCACCCTAGCAGAAAATATAGGCTATCTCAGCATATCTACATCTCATTTTAGGCATCTAATATCATGTACAACTGAACACTTCACCGGCTTGTGCAGCTCCCACAAACGCATTTGTAAATTCACAAACGATCCGTAAAGCCATTGGTCCGCGACCTTCCCCATTTTACAGGATGATAACTGTGGGGATGTTAGTCGAGCAATTACACACACATTTTGTATGCACAATTGCACACCAGTAATGTCTGATAATCTGGTGCCAGACCATTGCCCAATGACAGTCAGTAAAACTGACCCTTCATTGTTTGAGTGGGATGTGCCATTTGCTGTGTGCTAATCATATGTCTCACTTGTACACGAACAGTTTTATTTAAGTGCACCCATGAGTTTGTTCGTGCTTATTAAATCTACCCTAGCAGAAAATGTAGTTTGCACTCTGATTGGCTCCCAGCATAGACTCACCCCAGGCTTCAACCAGTGAGGAACCAGTTGACATGGTGAAGCCCGTGGAATGTGTCAGAGCTGCTCCCTGGTTTCATGAATTAACTGGTTTCTGCCTGGTAAGGCTCTAGCTAGATTAAGGACAGTGTGGTCAGGGCCACATGTTCAGAACTTCACATCTTATTTTGCACGTACAAATAAAACCAGGGCCGGCTTTAGGCCGATTCCCCCAAATCGGGCCCCGCGCCTAAGAGGGCCCCACACCCGTGCCTAAGAGGGCCCCACGCCCTAAAGAAGAGTGCCTAAGTTAGGTGCCTTTTTAATTTTTCTACTCACCCAGCGGCGGTCCGGATCTTTGGCGGCACATCAGCAGCGGGTCCTTCATTCGCTCCAGGTCTTCGGTGGCATTTCGGCAGTGGTTTCCTTCAGTGCCGTGGCAGACCCAGAGCGAGTGAAGGACCCGCCACTGAAGTGCCACCGAAAACCCAGACCGCCACCGGGTATTCGAATCGGGCCCTGCCCTTCCTAAAGCCGGCCCTGAATAAAACAACCCTTTGTACGTGCAAAACCTCCACCGCTTTGCATGCCAGTCAAGTAGTTACTTGTATGCAGTGTTGTTGTAGCCGCGTCAGACCCAGGATATTAGAGGGACAAGATGGGTGAGGTAATATCTTTTATTGGACCAACTTCTGTTGGTGGGAAAGAGACAAACTTTTGAGCTCCACAGAGCTCTTCCTCAGGTCTGGGAAAGGGACTCAGACCTTGTCTACACTACAGGATGCTTCAGTATAACTGATGTTGCTCCGGGGCGTGAATAATCCACACCCCGTAGCGAGGTAAATTATACCAACCTAAGCACGGGTGTAGACAGTGCTCTGCTGGCAGGAGAGCGTCTCCCACCGACATAACTACCGCCTCTGGGGAAGGCAGGAGCTAAAGCACTCCGGGGCACAGCTGTACTGTGGTAAGGGCTGTAGTGTAGTCCACATGGAGCCTCAGTCTCACAGCTAAATACAAAGGGAAACAGATTGTTTAGCAGAAGTAGGTAACACATATTTCAAATGAAGTGGCCTATAAAACACCGCTCCAGTCATAGGGGGGAAAGGGAAAAAATAAAAGGCGGGGGGTGGGGGTTAAGTGGGTTACAGACTGTTGTAATAAATCAGAAATCCAGTGTAATGGCTTCTTACAACAATCTGTAACCCACTTCGCCCCCTCCCCAGCTTTTTTCCTCTTTCCCCCCCTCTGACTGGGGAGGTGTTAACAGGCCACTTCACCATGACTGGCCCCTGAAATATGTGTTAACTCCTCATGCTAAACAATCTGCTCCACTGTGTGTTTAGCGGTGAGGCTCTGAGAACCTTTCCCAGCCCCGGAGAAGAGCTCTGTGGAGCTTGAAAGCTTGTCTCGCTCACCAACCCGTTTTCTGACTGGCTAAAGCATTGGCTGTACCAGCACTTGATGTGTTCGATGTACCAGCAGCAGCAGAGGTGCTGACTCCGTGGGTGCCCCGGGACTCAAGCACCCACCAGCCCTAGCTTTTCAGCGGGGCCCCGGGGCTGGCCACTGATCAGCGAGCTGGCGGGAGGTGCTCGGGGGAAACAAGGGGGCAGAGAGGAGCGAGCAACCGGCGGGCGGGCAGGGGGAAGGATCTCAGGGGAGGAGGGGAAGAGGTGGAGCGAGGGTGGAGCCTCGGGGGAAGAGGCTGAGAGGGACAGAGCCTCGGAGGGGAGCAAGGGTGGAGCACCCACCAGGAAAAGCAAAAGCCAGCGCCTGTGAGCAGCAGTGCAATGTGTGCAGGTGAAGGATCACACACCCACCCCTCTAGGGTGACCAGATAGCAAGTGTGAAAAATCGGGACACTTTTTTTTTCAGGGGATGAGGGATAGTTGCCTATATAAGACAAAGCCCCGGATATTGGGACCCCTCCAACACAATGGCTGACATCCTGGTCCCTTTGCAGTCAATGGGAGTTTTGCCATGGGTTTCAGGAGGGGCAGGATTTCACTCAGGATTGTCAGAGTCTTCCCCGCTCCCGCCCGCACCTCACACGTTTCACTGGTGCATGTGCTTGGCCGCTCATTGAGGAGACAGCAGAGCCGGTCATGTGACAGGCGTAATTAACGCACCAAATGGTCCATCCCACTTGAGCGCAGGAGACCAGTCGTGGTCCATTCTGGCTGGAAAACGCTCGAGCAGAGGGACTGCGTTGTCCCCAGCTCAGCGGGGACGGTGGCTGAAAGGAATTTGAAAAACACCGACTTTGGCGTATGCTGCTTCTCCTTTTCCTGTCCCTGTTCCGGAACATGACGTTCAAATTAAAATCTCCAAGAGCAGGGGACTGATGGAGTCCAATGGAGGGTGGGAGGAAGCCAGATGGTAGCCGTCTCTAAGTCCTCCCCAGTCAAGGAGCAAACTTCACCGGGTTGCCACATACTGTCAGGGCTGTGGAAGCCATGTTTTCATTCCAGGTTTTAAAGCTTTCAGCCTAATCTGTTAAGGCCTTTGCCCATTGCATTGTCTTGGCTTCCCATCCAGGTACTACTTAGACACCTGGGCCTCTCTGCCCAGGGTGGCAAGAAAAGGAACAATTCCATTGCAGTGGGTTATTTTCTTCCCATTTGCTGTTGGTGACTGGCAGGTTTGCAAGCTGGAGTCTTCAGCTTTAGCCAACGGACCATACCCTGGGGCATTCTTGCATGTCGTCCACGTGCCTCCGCCTCACCCTGGGGGCAGGGAACATCTCTGGGCGAAGTGCTCATGGTCCGTACACATTCTGGACCAGCGCCTGAGCTGGCGGGAAGTCCAGCCTCCACTGAAGCCAGCAGCGCTGCAGTGATGTCCCCCAACTGAGGATCGGACTCTGATTGGCCACATTAGCAAAAGGGACAAAGATGTCACTGTGGCAATTGTGATGGTGGCTTTTGTTATGTGGACTAAGGCTGCCTACTTATGTCACCAAACACCCATTCTCTCTTATTGGCCTCTAGGTGCCTTGCAGCATTGCAGGGTTTCTAGTCGATAGGGTGCAGGCCCAACAGCCTCTAAGGGTGGTCCAGTGGTTAGCATACTGCCTGAGCCCCCCCAAGACTGGTGGTTCAAGTCCCTGTGCTACCTACTGTCCTTGCTTGAGTTTGGTTAAGTCACCTAGTTCTGGTGCCTCTAAGGTAAGCACCTAACCTTCCATTGAACTCAGCTGGCATTAGTCTCTGGGTAAAATTTTCAAACGCACCTAAATCCCAATTTCTAAAGTAACTTAGGAGCCAAAATCCCAGTGCCTCAGTCTCTTTTGAAAATGGGACTTAGGCACCTAAGCCACAAACATTTTTGCAAACATGACCTTCTGAGCCTCAGTCTCCCTGCCTGTACACTGGGAATAATAGCACTGCCCTGCCCAGCAAGGGTGCTGAGAGTTTGAATATGTTAAAGATGGTGAGGAGCTTAGCTGCTGTAGTGATGGGGGGCAGATAAGCACTAGATAATGCAGAGTAGACATTGGCTGGATTTCTGTTGGTCTTCTAGATGCAAAAGTTTCAAATCCCATTTGTTGTTCCCAGTTCCCTGTCTATTGTGGCCCTGAGACTGGGGAACTCTTCTAACTGAATGGTAACCTAGGGTCCACGCATGCCAAAGACAGGCCTTTCAGACTCGCGGCTTAAGAACTGACTAGCTGTCATCTAACAGGGTGGCAGGGCTCTTCTCCTGACCAGGTGTTCAAAGCCTGTCAGGAGATAACAACTTATTCCTGCTGACTCATGGAGGCAGGTGTGGCTTGTTAACTCCATGCTACATATAAGGGACGTGAGCGTGCTCCTTTGAGTAGAGGGAATTGGTGTTTAAGACAGGCTGTCCCTGTGGAGAAACACCAGGAACAGCTGGGGTTAGGGAGGAAACGTAGGGTGAGCTTTATGTTTTGGTTCTTGTTAACGGAGTTACAAATAGAGGAAGACCCCGGAGAGGAGATGGCTTTGGAGGCAGTACAGCGTGTGTGTCTGTGTGCAGAGCCGGGCAGGAGCTCCACCTACTTCAAGGTTGCAGTTTCCATCCAAGATTGAATAATGGGCAGGAACGGGGCTTCCTGAGATCAAATAGAGAGAGCCTGGGGGACTCGGCGGGGCTTGCAGGATACTCAGTTCATCCAAGCTGTGCTGCTGTAGGCCAGGGTTTTAAATACAGCACCTCAGTGCTCCCCTCACATCTCTGTGACTGCAGCCAAAGCCAACCCCTGGATATGCTAGACTCCTTCGTAGCTGGGTCCTGCTACCCACCTACCCCTTAGCTAGGGGGATCCTCTATCTAATGCCTCTGCCTTGTTCAGATGCTTCGCGAAACCATTATCCTGCTACATCAGGGAACTTCCCTCCCCAGAGAGTGGCTCTAGATCTACTCTGTATCTGCTGGGGAGTGGGGGGTTCTTTTGGCTTGTCACTTGATCTAAAGGAATAGTTTCTTATTGCAGTTGATGGCGTATATCTGAGCCCTGTTGTACAATCTTGGACACGTACGTAGCCTCTGCCTTTCCCTTTGCTATAATGGCAGCTTAGGGCAGAAGTGCATCTCGTTCCCACAGAACAAGCCCCCTTAGACATGCTCTCTTACGGGCAGTGTCTGATCTGCAAACTTACAGCAGGGTGAAGAGCGAGGAACCAGTGTAGGGAAAAAATAATCAGCCCGAAATTCTTCCGGACGATAAACTGTGCTTCAGATCCATGCAAGCCCCACACAAAGGGCTAATTCTTCATTTATCAGGGACTAGATAAAAGGGGAGGGATCGCTCAGTGGTTTGAGCATTGGCCTGCTAAACCCAGAGTTCTAAGTTCAACACTTGAGGGGGCCATTTAGGGATCTGGGGCAAAAATCTGTCTGGGGATTGGTCCTGCTTTGAGCAGGGGGTTGGACTAGATGACCTCCTGAGATCCCTTCCGACCCTGATAGTCTATGATAAGGACAGAACAGTGGGGTTTAGTTACACTGGCTATTAGTGCCCTATGGGGCATGCTTTAAATTAAAACTAGAGGAGGGAGAAAGTCTCTGCTGTGAGTATGTTATCTGAAGATTTGTTTTCGGTAGCGCCATTGGCCTTGCTAGTTCTAGTCACAAAGGAATCAAATGGCACTTCAACACATTGGGGCCAAATCAAATAGGCAATGCCTAGTTACACCACTGGGGATCTGTCCCATGTTTGAATTTTGTTCCTCTGTATTTCGTCAGCACCATCTGGTTGCATGTCACCCCCTCCCCCCAGTTTTGTGAGCAGAAGGGAGGTGGGTTGGAATTGTGAATTAAGCCAGAGATTGGGCTGGGGAATGAGATGTCCTCCTGGGACCAAACATCCTAGGATAGAACGTCTCCTGGAGAGACTGTGATGTGACAAGACCAGCAGTGAAAGGCAGGCCACAAGATATGGTGGACACAGTTGATTCCTTGTGAACAAGGACATGCATCCAGGTCAAGAACTGGTTGTGCCTTCTTATTTTATTTAGTAAATTTCATGCTATTGGAAGGTGACAGATGTATAGCACTGGAGATCATGGGATGTTCTATTGATCTACTCAATGGGTGCAGAATGGGCAACAATAGCAAATGTTTTCTCCTGGTTATCTTGACCACAGGCCTCAACCTTGCTCATAGACTTTAAGGCCTCTGGGGGAAACGCTACTCAGAACTGAAACCATGGTTAATTTCTGGTGACTTCGGCCTCCGAGGCCTATGATTTGAGTATGGTCAAGAAAACCAACATGAGTATATCAAGAAAGGGATAGAGACGAATACGGAGAGCATCTGATCGTGCCAGGCTTCCCATTAATGTTCACCCTCTCTGGGAACACTATCCTCATTCCTGCTGCCCCATCTCAACAGGGAGAATACGGAGCAGCTCGGCGCTTGCACCTCATCACGCATATAGACAGGCAGCCCATGAAGAATACAGATCTCCAGCATGTCATCTTGATCCGTCCACGCTGACTGCGTAGTGCTTTGCACGCTGGATGAGTCCTGTGGTCCGAGCACAGGAAGCGATGGGCTGCATTGCAGAATTCGATGGGCTGCATTGGCCACGCTCGAAGTAGCCAACGGACCTAGCCACTTCACTGCTGTTCTCCTTTGGCGGTGGTGGAATGCAGCAGCCTTTTGATATTTCATGGAGATAGTATAACAGCCAAAACTGGCAGCACTGGAAGTGCGTGTAGTTCTGTCCCATAGACTCAGGACGCGAGGCAGTTCTCAAGCAGTTAAATGCTTGGCTGTCCTTTTGCCTAGACACAGCAAAACACAAAAGCCTGCCTTGAAAAGCCTGTAGCCGGCAGGTATATTTCACGTCTCTTTAAGTCTCGCTGAAAAGTGCTGACAAGGCAGATTTTTGCCTGCCTGCCTAATTAGGGTAAGACAGAAAAAAAAAAAAAAAAAAAAAAAAGGCCATGGAATCCCCTTTCATTACGTTTTCCATGAGAGTGAACAAAACAAGATCACGCTCAGCAGAGCATTATTTTTAATCAAGCTTATTATGCACGGCTTTTACCCTAGGCTGGGCTTCCTCACCAGCCCATTTGCAAAACCCCAATCCCTGACCTCACATTTTAGAAGGGACAGTGGATTTTATACACAGACCTTAATTCTGCCCTAACCTCAGTTGGGATCCTTATAAATGCACACATCATACAGGGCAATTTGGGGCCCACAATTTACTGTATATGTTAGAAAAGAGGTTGAGCTAAACTTCCAAGCAATGAGGTCACTGATTCCCACCTCTGTGGTTTAGAAATGAGACTGAACATTCTCTTCATTACACCAGGACTCCTGGGCTCTATTACCCATCGATCTACTGACAGATCTGTCAATCTATCGTTTCTATAAAAAACATCTCCATAGCATCAGGGAAATCAGGGCTATATAGCAAGCTTCCTCATGGCGGTCATTGTTTGAGTCTTCTCTCTTCCCCGGTCAGGGAAAGCTCTGCTCCCGATGTGTTTGTTGTCATTCAGGTGATGGTGAGGAAGGTTTATCAAAGGGAACGACTTTCCAGTGTACCCTAATGTTAGTCAAATCCTGGATTAATCTAACCTTCTTGTGTCACTGCCAGGCCCCTCTTTAACCAGCTTGACTTTCTGTGGCCTTGGACAAGTGACTTAGCCTCTCGGTGCCTCAGTTTCCCCAGGTGTGGAATGGGATTGGTGATACTTCCCTTGCTGTGCCTCACAGAAGATTACTGGTCAAGTGCTTTGAGCTCCTGAGGTGAAAAAGACCTCTAGGTGACGCACAGGTTCGGGATGTTCCTTCTAGTCTGTTTTATTCACAGTGGGACAAACCCTCAACCCAGCAACCCACTGCCCAGGCTAGGTTCTGGGGGGGGTGGTGTTTAGGAGTGGGGAAGGAATCCCCTCCCAGCCCATGGAGCTGCTGTGCAGGCCAGTAGCTGTGCAACCCCCTCCCTGCCCCTGGCTGATGGAAGAATCCCTGGAGAAGTAGATCTCACCCCCGTCACAGTCACGTCCTGCTCAGGCAGTTTGCACAGAGCAGGGCATCACTCTCCCCGAAACCCTCTGCGTGAGTCCTGTGCATCCATCTAATGTCCTTTGTCAAAACCACACTGGCTCTGCGGCACAAGGCCCCTTGGCAGCCATGGGGAAGGGCTGGATTTGCTCCAGTATGTCCGCTGCGGGGACCGGTGCACCTCGGTCCCGCCCGTTCTCACACAAGAGCCATGTCTCCTGGGGACTGTAATAGTCGGGTCTCATTTTGGTTGTTGGGTTTCGTGTGCGCACATCGGTGGCCGAGGAGATGCAGGAGGGCAGGCTAGCCGATCTGGTGGTCCCTATAACAAGGCCTGAACGTGTTGAACAAAGATGGGGCCTACAGAGGGGCAAAGCCGCCCTTGATTAATTCCACCTGCAGAGCCCTGGCTAAGGTAATAGTGGGCCCGACACCATCCCTAGGTGGAAGGCGCTCTCTCTAAATCCTGTCCCTGTACCCTCCCCCCGAACCCCCACAACCCTCAGAGCCTCAGTCTCACCTCCCTCGGCACTGCCTCTTCCGCTTTCCGCACACCGAGTATGGTTTGATGGAGATGGAACCAACTGAGCTGGGATTCTTTCTCCCAGAGAAAATCAGAATGTCACAACCACCCAAATACCCCGAACGACCAGCCAGTAGCCTCCCCAGCCTGGACGGAGGCATGAGAGAGATTATCATGGGTACTTAAAAAGATGGGGAGAACTCAGTATAAGAATGAGGGGGGCCATAAAAGTACCTAGATAAATGATCTAGCTACATCCCTACCCATCGATCTATGGCGAGAGAGAGAGAGGAAAGGCTACATTGTATTGTTAACGTAATCAAATATCAACTTAATTACGTTACTGCCTTCCCCATAATTTCTGTATTCTCCTCACTGTCAATTCTTCCCACCCCTTGAGATGAGTGTCCCCAGCAGAGGAACATTCTAAGGGCAAAGATTGCACGTGCCAAGTTCCAGGCTGCGGTGACTTTTTAGGGACTAATCGTAAACCCCTGAAATGCGCTGTGAGGAGAGCATCTACTCTAAAAAGGGAGAAGCCCTGATGTTGCCTTCTTCGAAGTAGCACAGATGGGAACGTTAAGGTCAGAGGGTCAGAGTGGATAATCAGCAAATTAACTTGAAATTCAGGTCCCAGGGACTCCATATTGAAACGCTCATAGAAACAAGCCGTGTCCCGTCAAATCGAGATTATCATGGGGATCACCTCTTGCAGAAGGCAGGCCCTGGACAGGCAGGGGATTTAAGCAATTGATGACCTTGGCTAGCTCAGAGCATAAATCACAAGGGGATCCAGAATTGTTTTTCCTAGAAATACTAAAGCGAAACAAATGATAGATGGCAGGCAGATGGCCCTGGAAGGGAGACAATTTCTGCCATTTGTTCAGGGAGCTTTCTGCGAAGATTTTATTTTTGTGTGTGTTACCGAAATATCGGGTCCACCTAGCTGAGAGCCAATAACAGCCAGACAGGGATAAGGAAGAGTTGCTTTATTCTGCAGAAGAAAGGAGAGCTTTGCACCTTAGTACAAAAACTCTGTCTTACACACATTTTACAGATCCTTTATACACATTCAGACAAAGGTCCTTGCAGTGTTAACACTTGATTGGTGGTTGTCAGACCCGTGCTTTTGCTATCTTGTCAGTGAAAACCGGCTTGGGACCAGCTCCAACTACCTTAAGGCCTTGAAGGGAAGACAGTTGAAAAGTTCAGGCTACTGTGTACTTGAAGTGTCTGCTTCCCCTAATGGCCACTGGTTGACATAAAGGCTGCTCTGTTAAGGAGGGGTCACTAGTAACTTTCACATGTGTGTGTCGCCACGGTATTTGCTGGGTTTGGAGCCCCTGCTGTTTGCGCATCGTCGTTCCTGTATTTGGGATGCATTCGAAGAACTGGTTTGGTTGTAAACAAGGGTGGATTTCCAGGCCTAGCCCAGGCCTGGCTCTACCAATGTGCTTAGGCCCAGAGCCTCAGCCCGTGTCAACCAGCCAAGCTCCGTTAACTGTAGCATGTTGACGTCAGTGGCGCTAGACAGATTTATGCGGGCTGAAGTTCTGACCCACTGTGTTTTGCGGCTGTTAAAAGCCATGTGGAATCATTGCCAAGAAACTGTGTGCACCCACTGATGGTCTGGTCATCAAGCACATCGGGGTGATGAGAACCAGAGGTCCCTGCCAGGATTAGGATCTCATTGTTCTGGGTTCTGTACAAACATACGAGAAAAGGTAGTCCCTGCACCCCAAAGGGTTTAGGATCTAAAGTAACTGAATGTGAAGGCCAAGACTATAACAAGGTTAAAAAAAGAAGTAGATACATTCATGGAGGATAGGTCCATCAATGGCTATTAGCCAGGATGGGCAGGGATGGTGTCCCTAGCCTCTGTTTGCCAGAAGCTGGGAATGAGTGACAGGGGATGGATCACTTGATGATTCCCTGTTAGGTTCACTCCCTCTCGGGCACCTGGCACTGGCCACTGTCGGCAGACAGGATACTGGGCTGGATGGACCTTTGGTCTGACCCAGTCTGGCCGTTCTGATGTTCTTATGAGAAGACAAGGGTAAGAAAAATAGGAGGATGGGTGGTATATTTTCTTAGATAAGTGTACAGCTGGGACTCTTTGTGAGGAGGGTGGTAATAAAACCAAGAGGTGCTAAGGTATCGCTAACAGTGCCCCATGCCAAGCTATGGCCATTACGCAGTTTACCATGGGGCTCACGGTAGAGCTGGGTGTTCAGAAAGGCTTGCAAATTAAAGGGGAAGGGATGGGGCAACACGACTGGGACATTCCTTGCATAAGGGGCAGAAAAAGCCAGTGGGAGAAGATAGCAAAGTGAAAAGAGCAGCTCATAACCCCCATGCTTTCTTTTGTGTCCTTTCTACACAGTTCCATAGACGATCTAGTTAATAGGAAGATCTTGGATGTGATTTAAGCTACCCTGAGGCAGTGTTACCCATTGGCTGGAGCCCAGGAGCAGGGCTCGAGGTTCTATTCCTGGCTCAGCACTGACCTGCCATGTGACCCCAGGGCGGTCAGTTCACCTCTATTTCCCCTCCCAATCTTTCTTTGTCTCATCTAGGGTGACCAGATGTCCCGATTTTATAGGGACAGTCCCAATATTTGAGGTTTTTTCTTATATAGAAGCCTATTACCACCCCACCCACTATCCCAATTTTTCACACTTGCTGTCTGGTCACCCTATTCTCATCCATTCAGTCTGTCAACTCTTTGGGGCAGGAACTGTCTCTTTCTATGTGTACATACAGTGCCTAGCAGGATGGGGCCCTGATCTTGGCAAGGGGTTTCTATGTGTCAGACCAATAATAATAATTTTCACAGATGTTGAGTGCCTACAACTCCGGCGGGTGTCAACTGCTTAGCACCTTTAAAAATGAATTCAGTGGCGCTACAGCAACCCAGAAATCAGGACAAGGTGCCTGAAGTTGGGCCCTGCCTGAGTGAAGCGCTGAAGATCAGTGAGCACTTCTGAAAAGTTTGGCCATACAGAGTCCACTGGGACTGGGGTTTTTTTGTTATGATTATTTATAGGTTCATTGTACGTTCCCTTAAGTCTTTCAGTGCCCCTGTTTTGTACAGTCCCCTCCAGCTCAAACGTTATTCTGACGTGGAGCCAATCCAAAGTCTAGACCAATAATGATAGCCCACAACTCAGTGGAGCATTTTCTTAATTGCCCGCAATGCTTGTGGTGTAGTGTCAACATTCCGACAAACGGAGAAATTAGTAGCGGGAAAAGGCCCATTTGGTGCTCCGGCCGGTCCGCCTGCCAATGCAAGGAGCTCCTGCTTGTAGATTTCCTCGAGTTCCCCTCCGCCTAGTGTTAACACAATCCAAGCCCTGAAGCTTCCACCACTTCCAGTGCCCAGCATAATTGAACGAGCAGGTAGGGAGCTGTGCTGAGACTCGGCAGCCACTGCTCCGCTGCGTGACCTGACCATGTGGCTTCATCTTTATTCCATCCATTTCCCCTCCCTGCCCTTGTCCGCTTTGACCATCATCCCTTGTCCACACAGCAGCGGGGGGCACGCTTCCCAGCATGAGTAGACAGACACACGCTAGCTCTGCTCGTGCTAGTGAGCTAAAAATAGCCGTGTGGCCACGGTCGGCGGCTTCGGCTAGCCACCAGCGTACAAACTTGCATGGGTCTGTCGATCGGTGCTGGGAAGAACCCTCTCAGCTGCTATGTTGACATTCCCTTATGGGTGGGCACTGTGTGTGTCCAGCGCCTAGTGCAATGTGGCCATGATCAGGCGCTGCCATGATATATAAATAATAATCCCAATCAGATAGATGCTTGTAACAGTAAGACGTTTGATACTCCGCCTAAATATTCCTTCCTTAGTTTAATCTCATTACTCTGTGTTACGAAAGCCCTCTAGCCAACCCTAATTCTCTTCCTTCCTTTGTTTGCACCCTTCTGTCAGCACCTCTCTCTAACCATCTCTTACCCAAGCTGCTGCGTATATATTGGCTCTTTTCATCTTTCCTCGTAAGCCGCTCTGCTCTGAAAACTTTCCAGTTTGTCAATATCCTTCCGGTAATACGGGGCTCGGAACTGAGGTGCAGCTGCATCTGAGCTACGTAGAGAGGGGCTTTTACCTCCCTGCTCCTGGTCTGCCTCCAGATCCCTCCTTAAACGAGTGCAGCAAAAAACGCAGTTAGGGGCTTCACTTATTATTGTATTTTTGTGGTAGCGCCTAGGACTCCAGTCCTGGTCCAGGACCCGACTCTGCCAGGCACTGTACAAACATGGAACAAAAAGATGGTCCGTGCCCCAAAGGGCTGACAATCTAAATTGGGGGGGGGAGGGATAGCTCAGTGGTTTGAGCATTAGCCTGCTAAAGCCAGGGTTATGAGTTCAATCCTTGCAGGGGCCACTTAGGGATCTGGGGCAAAATCAGTACTTGGTCCTGCTAGTGAAGGCAGGGGGCGGGACTCAATGACCTTTCAAGGTCCCTTCCAGTTCTAGGAGATGGGATATCTCCATTAATTTATTTTATTTATAAATATAAGACAAGAGAAAACAGATGGAGACAGACAAACAGATGGGAGAGAACCAGGAGACAATCAGACGATATTGGTCAACAAGGACTTGATTAGGTGAGATATGTCCAGGTGCCCAGGTGCACTGTGGGAGGACTGTTTGCATCAGTGGCGCTATCACACCAGTCCTCTCTATCCGCCCTGGCACCCCAGTGGTGGAGCCCGTCGTGGCAGTAATCCCACCAGCAGTTGCAACAACTGTGCACTGTTGGGAGTGTGTGTATGTGTGGGCGTATGCGCCAGGAGTGCTACAGGCATGCGAGACAGACCCTGCAGCATGGATGGAGGGGGGGAAAGAGGATGGAGGCAGAATGACAGCTGTTCTTGGAGCAAGAGAGACCCCATACCTATGGGGTCCGGATAGACTAGTTTCCCAAGAGACAATTAAACTACCGCCTAGCTCTCTGTTTATCAAAGGGTCGTGTTACTCCTTCTAGCCACAGCTTCAAGCTAGGAGCTCAAGTTCCATTGGTCACCCACCATAACCCCTCTGCCTTTCACTGGGTTGCTGGTTTCCAGGATACAGTCTTCCATCCTGTCAATCCGGCTTACCTTCGTCGTTTGGTCTGACCTTGCATTTGGCTGCGTCGAGACCCACTTCCAGGGGCAAGCAGCCACCACTGCTCTGCCGTTTGCTAGCAGCCTCGACTGTGCAAAATGGACATTTCGTTGCATATGTGTGGCAATCACAGCATGTATAAGGCCCCACAAATGTTAGTAAGTCTAGGGTGTGGCATCTGCTGTGCCTCATCGTGGCCTGCATTTTCAGGTCTCCCATTCTGGGACCCTATGCCCTGGGGTCTATAGGAAAGGGTGCTAAAGAAACACACTAGACACGTGGCTAGATACACAACGAGGCAATCAAAACAGCTGAGAAATGCCTTACTTTAAGCCAGTGACGCTCAACCTTTCCAGATGACTGTACCCCATTCAGGAGGCTGATTTGTCTTGCGTATCCCCAAGTTACACCGCACTTAAAAACTCCTCGATTACAAAATCAGACATAAAAAGACAAGCGGGTCACAGCCCCACTATTACTGACGAATTGCTGACTTGCTCATTTTTTCCATATAATTATAAAATAAATCAATTGGAATATAAACATTGTACTTACATTTCAGTGTATGGTATACAGAGCAGCATAAACAAGTCATTGGCTGTATGAAGTTTTAGTTTGTACTGATTTCACCAGTGTTTTTTATGAAGCCCGTTGTAAAACTAGACAAATATCTAGATGAGTTGATGTACCTCCTGGAAGACCTCTGCGTATCCCCAAAGGTACATGTACCCCTGGTTGAGAACCACTGCTTTAAACAATCTAAACAGGGAGTGTTTTCACAAGATAAAGGTTTTCATGGCCTGGTAAAGATTGTCTCCCAGGAGCTTGCCCTCTCTCTTGGGTTGTATTAAGGAGACAAATGAAAGAGCTGCCCAGCTCCATAAAGCCTTCCCATTTATAAGGGCACAAGGAAGGTAACACGTTAACCAGACAGTGAACTTGTCCAGGCTTTGATTCCACTTAAAGTTCTCACGTTTGGCGCATGGAATCAATTTAGCCAGCTGATCACTTGAGTTCCTGGATTTCATGGGGAAGGAGTCTCTTGTCTCTCTCCACACCTCCTGGGTTGTTACCTGGGCGAGCGCCAAAACTGTTGTCATTCCACGGGGATTGAAAAGAAAACCAGAGCAAGGACACGGATGGCTGCGTTTTCATCCCCATAGATGGATGTGGCTGTAAATCTGTGGTGCTGAATAGGGATGTGTACCGTTACCCTCTCGTTTCACAGCAGTCCATTGAGGGAGCGAGAAGAAAACCGCTCCACGTCACACGTTATTGTCTGCCAGCTGGTGGCCAGACTGACCTGATTAGCAGAGCCCCTTGCTGTGTGAATGCCTCCTGCACGTTACCCCTGCTTACTCTCCAGCCAGAACCTGGATGGTCCTGGACTGAGACTCCGGAGAGAGCTGGCTTCAATTCCAAGCTGTGCCATAGAGTGCATGTGTGACCTTGGGTAAATCGCTTCAGTTCCCACCTGTACAGTGGAGCTGAGAATATGTCCCTTTTCCCCACTCCGAGTCTGTTTTATTTGCCTAGGTTTTAATCTCGTTAGCACTCAGACTTGTTGTTACTATGTGAATGTACAGCATCTAGCACAAACAACATCTGATTTCAGTTGAGCACCACTGTAGAACAAAGGAACTTCTCCCAATAGGACCAAACAACAGGGGGAGCAGAATACATGAAAGGAGAACCATTAAGGTTTCCATTTAGTCTTGGGCTTGGCCATTATTTCGGAGGTGGGGGGGGGGAAGAACTAAAAACAGAGGTGATGTCAGTGTGCAGCAGATGAGACGTCTTCTTTTGATGCCTTATCAACCCTGCGATGGGGCACTCACCTCCTGAGAGCCTCCTAGCAGCTGGGTGTGGTACTGCAGGCCTTTCCTGCCCCTGGCGCCCCCTGTAGGTGTCAATCTTGCTTGGTAGGTCTTCAGTGGCTCCAACCAAGTCACACAGTCAAAAAATAATTCCCCCCCCCCCCCCAAGGATAGCAAAAAGTCCAACACAACTATCAACCCTCACCAAGGTCTTCAGCCCCATCTCTGGGCCTTTTAAATCCTGCCCTTCGATCAGGCTTCTAAACAAGCCTTGTCCCCTTCTTAGGGTTTGGGCCACTTTCCCAGTGGCCAGCAGGGGAACCTGGGCCTGCCCATTACTCTGGGTCCCAACCCAGGGGCCCTACACACAGCAGCCATGTATTGCTGCCTCCAGTTTGCTGCTGCTCTCTCCTGGGCCTTTTCCCAAGTAGCCCCTTTCTCCTCGCCCTGGCCTCAGGGATGAAGATCTCGGATCCCCTTCCTCCTTGCTGAATGCCAACACCACCTCCTCTGGCCCCAGCCAGGAACTGTCCTGCTCAGGCCCTGCGGCGCCTTTTATCTGAGCCTGCTGGGCTCTGATTGGCTGCTTCTATGCAGCCTCTCTAGGCAGGCCTGGAGGGCCCACCTTTGCTGCTCCTCCATGGGGCCTCCAGTAAGGGACTTCGAAGGGCCAGGTACACCCCATCACAGACCCCTATGAAATAAAAAATGAGGATGGGGAGAAATGAAGATGTAGACATTGGTCAGAAGACATCGAGTGCTGACCTCCCAAGGTTGGGCCATGAGGATCTACACTGAAATATGGTAACAAAAAAGTTTCCTCTGGCGTGAGAAAGTCTTGACCCCTTTCTCAGGGCTAGGATAACAAGCCCAGGTTGCCTTTTCTAGGCTGTGTCCACACTCGTCTTACAGCAGTGCATCTCCATCAAAGGCAGCAAAGATGGAGGCTACTGCGTATTTAGGGGTTGATCAGGGTTAGGTCACAGAATGGCCAAAACATCCACCACTACTGCCGTTTGGTGAAGCTACAACAGTGGTGGCTTCTTCAAGTCTAGACAAGGCCCGATAGAGGATATTTGTTCTATGAGGGTAGATGCTAAATCCAATTTCCACTCTGAGGTTGCATGTGGATCTTTTAAATGTCTCGGTAAGAGTCTTGTATATCATTAGAGCTGGCAGGACATATGTTTTTAGGTAGGAGTCGTCCTCCCCCCAAGACAAGGAGGCAAAGTTTAAAAGAAGGGGTAAATTATTGTTTACATTTTGGAATTGAAGAATCAAAAATTTCCTCTTCAGCTGAGCCACAGTGAAGTAAATTTAACACTTAGCAATTACCATGGTGGAGAAACACCATCGACAGAGGCGTAACAAAGGGATCCCAAGACTTAACAGTGGGAAACTGATGTCAGCCAAGTTCAAAATGGACATAAGATGCACATTTTTAACTGTGAGGGCTGTGGTGGATTCTCCTCCACTTGGAGCTTTCAAATTCAGGTCGTCTGCCTTTCTTAAAGAGAGGCTCTGATTTCACCACAAGCTTCTGGTCTCCATGTGGGAATCACTGCGTGAAACTCTATGGCCTGTGGGTTTCAGGAAGTCATCACAGACCCTTCTGGCCTGAATACCCAGGAACCGGCACACAATGGGGCGACGGGGCAAGCTGAGGAAAGCCGGGAAGATTTTAAACTTGAAAAGCGATCATGAGATAGAGCTTTTTTGTGCCCTTGTCTCAGTTTCTACTATGCGGTTGGTTGAATTAAGAGCCCACAGCTTAGTCAAGGGAATGGTCAGCTCAACCGAATCACCTTCCTCTCCTCTCCTACCATCTACGTGAAGAAGGTGTCGCCTGTACCTTCCTCACCCCACCCCCCACCCCAAAAACAGGCCCTAAAACAGGGGTAGTGAACTATTTTTTGTCAAGGTCCAAATTGCTTGGTCAAGGTATAGTCAAGGTTCAGACTCCAGAGAGAATGATAAAAAAAATTAACAATAAAAAGTCAATAAAAAGATTTTGGGGGTCATTCAAAAGCGTCTGGAAGTGCAGATTTGGCCCATAGTCCGCCTACCCATGCCCTAAAGTCTCCTGTGGGGTGGGGTGCCCACTCATGGCATGGCTGCTATCTCCATGGTCTCTCTTCAAGGGGGAGTTATACCTGGTTGCCTGGCAGGCCCACTCCCACACATCATTCCTGTATGGGGTCAGGAGCAAGAGGCCTACTTCACACAGTCAGTAGAGGCCCAGGAGCCGGAGTTGCCAATTTTGGTTGGACGGATCCCTGGAGGTTTCATCACATGACATAATCTTTAATTAAAGATTAATCTTTAATTCCTGAAGACTCCAGGGCAACCCTGGAGGGCTGGCAACTCTAAACGGAGCCCGAAAGGGTAAGACAGCCCGAGCGCCTCTCTACCTCATACAGCTGCTGTGGGCACTGAGCGGTAGCCATGGCACCGCTGTGCTGTGGACGAAACACACGCCCTCGTTCCCTGGCTGGAAGGGGTTAAGCGGGGCTCAGCATGTCTTGTAAACAGACTGGAAGTGTAACCTCTGCTTCTAAACCATGTGTTTGACTCCAGAACACGCCTTTAATCCCGTAATTACATTCAGAGCTTGCTGCTTGCAGTTCAGGAAATATGAGCTGCCTTCCAAATGGCACCGCCGCTGACCCGAAATGATACGTTTGCTTGCCGAAATGGCCTCTACCGCGGAGCCCTCCGACTTCCAGAATCCACTCCCAGGGCCTCGGGGCGAGTGCCCATTAGGTTGTGTCACTGGTGGTTTTGCTGAAATGAGAGAGCAGGGGTAGCGCCTGCAGCCAGCATGTCCCACCGAGTGATTTATGGCCATTCTGTTGACTCTTTGCTCTGCGCTTGCCAAGACCGAGGGGGAATTCAGATCCCGAGAGGATGGTGAATTGGGCCAGCTTGGAAACATGCCTGGCCCCAAACTCCAACCCCAGTTTTCCCCATCAGGAACTCAGACCCACTATGGGGAGAGACCTTTTGATCTGAGCGCTGGTCAAACATGGGATCCTGTTTGACCGAGCAAAACTCTCCCTGGAGTTTGGAAGCCTTTTGAAAAGTAGATTTAGTCCTAGATTTAGTCCTGAGTGGAGCACAGGAGCTGGCCCAAGAGGTAACCATAACAGGACCATTTGGAAATAGTGACCATAATACAATAGCATTCAACATCCCTGTGGTGGGAAGAACATCTCAACAGCCCAACACTGTGGCATTTAATTTCAAAAAGGGGAACTATGCAAAAATGCGGGGGTTAATTAAACAGAAGGTACAGTGACTAAAGTGAAATCCCTGCAAGCTGCATGGGCACTTTTTAAAGACACCATAATAGAGGCCAAACTTCAATGTATACCCCAAATTAAGAAACACAGTAAAGGAACTAAAAAAGAGCCACTGTGGCTTAACAACCATGTAAAAGAAGCAGTGAGAGATAAAAAGACTTCCTTTAAAAAGTGGAAGTCAAATCCGAGTGAGGCAAATAGAAAGGAGCAAACTCCTCTTTGGCTTTTCTTATTACATTCTTGCACTTAATTTGGCAGTGTTTATGCTCCTTTGGTCTGACCCGGTACGGCCGTTCTTAGGTTCTTGTGTAAGTGATGCTGCCATTACAATTCTTTCCCTTGGTGCTCTTCTGCTCTGGTGGGAAGGAGCAGATCTTCCCCAGGATCTCTGGCTAACAGGAGGGAGGACTGGCTAGCGGTTAGAACAGGGGACCAGAAATCTGGACTGTAGGTTTACATTCCCAGCTCTGCTGCCGATTCAGCCTGTAACCCTGGGCAAGCAGTTTATCATCTCTGCTTCTCGGGCTATCGTGGATGCCAGGAGGCCCAGTTAATGTCTATAAAGTGCCCAGGGATGCTTGGGTGAAAGGTCTGAATTTAGGCATTCAATTCTAGCTCAGCATGGCTGAACCTGGGCATCAGCAATGACAGGACCCCGCCCGCATCCCAACTGGCGACATCAGAAACACATGCAAGAAGTTGTCCCAAGTCCTTATGTTTAGCAATCTGCTCCACCTCGTGTACAGCTGTGATGCTCGGAGGCCCTTTCCCAGCCCTGCAGAAGCTCTCTGCATGGCTCAATTGCTTGTCTCTCTCACCAACAGACATTGGTGTCTCACCAACGGACAATCAAAGATATGACCTCCCTCACCTTGTCTCTCTCATATCCTGGGACCGACAAGGCTCCAAGAACACTGCAGATATCTACGGCGGTTATGCAGCTCCCGTCACTGTACTATGTGAGCACTGTGAGGTAGGAAGTACTATTATCTTCACGTCACAGGTGGGGAACAGAGGCACAAAGAAACTAGCCCCAGAGCACACAGGGAATCTGTAGCAGAGCCGGGCATTGAACCTGGATCTTCCATGATCCAGATTAGTGCACTAACCATTGGAGGATCCTTCCTCTCCTAGTTGAGGGGTTAGACATGCATCCTAGGGCACTGATGTCTCACCAATATCCTGGGACAGCATCTTCTCCATCAGGCAGCGTCTTACAAATGGGCTACTGTTCCTCCCCATTCGTTCCTGGTGTAACTCGGTTGTCTTCCTCTGATTTACACCAGGGTGAATTTGACTCCCCCACACACACACAAAATGGTTATTTGACTCTTTTCCAAACCACTCTTCCCTGGAAACGGCGTAAAAGTAGTTTCTTGCACCGGATCAGCAGCGCTTCTCGGTTTCAGTCGGAAGCAACCCAAGACCAAGCCTTCTCGGGCAATTTCAGAGCTTCTGAAGATGGATCTGAGTGAAATCAGGAAGTGCAAGGGAGCGTGAAAAATCTACACCCCGGGGAATAAAACGATCCAACATTTGTCAGAATTTCAGTGAGGATTTGAGTGTTGAATGAGAATTGAGGGAAGTTTGTTCTCCACTCCAAACCACTTTTCCCTTCTGGCTATGACAGGAAAATGTACCAGGAGACGTGGCTGAAAGTTTCTGCCACACTCCGTGCAGAGCGTACGTATGTGAGCCTTCTTAGAAGGAGAATGGCTAGCAGGGTCCTTGAACAAGCCGGGGGACAATGGGCACTCCATGCATTTTGGGGTGCTTTCTAAGTAATAAATAGAGTTATTCTATCACAGTGGATTCACAAGCTCTCCCAGGGA